>NC_067438.1:5624534-6293588 GCF_009764475.1 Pristis pectinata
GTGAGGGTCGGAGGCGAGGGAGGGAGTGAGGGTCGGGGGCAAGTGAGGGAGTGAGGGTTGGGAGCGAGTGAGGGTCGGGGGCGAGGGAGTGAGGGTCATGGGGCAAGTGAGGGTCATGGGATAAGTGAGGGAGGAGTGATTGAGCGTCGTGGGGTCAGTGAGGGAGGTAGTGTGAGTGAGGATCCGGCGAGTGACGAGTGAGCGAGGGTCGGGGGGGCGAGTGAGGAGTGAGCGAGGGTCGGGGGGGCGAGTGAGGAGTGAGTGAGGGTCGGGGGGCGAGTGAGGAGTGAGTGAGGGTCGGGGGGGCGAGAGAGTGAGGGTCATGGGGGCAGGTGAGGCAGTGGGGGTGAGGGAGTGAGGATTGAGGGGCAAGTGAGTGAGGCTCATTGGGCGTGCGAGAAAGGAAGGGTGGAGGGTGCGAGGGTCATGGGGGCAAGTGAGGGAGTGAGGATTGGGGGGCGAGTGAGTGAGAATTGAGAGGCGAGAGGGTCATGGGGCGAGTGAGGGTCGGGGGCGAGGGAGGGAGCAGTGAGGGTCGGGGGCGAGGGAGGGGTGGGGGTAGGGGGGCAAGGGAGTGGGGGTCGGGGGAAGAGGGAGTGGGGGTCAGGGAGTGTGAGGGTGGGGTGGGGTGAGGGAGGGAGTGAGGGTGGGTGGGGCGAGCGATTGAGGGTCATGGGACAAGTGAGGGAGGAGTGAGTGAGGGTCGTGGGGTCAGTGAGGGAGGGAGTGTGTGATTGAAGGTCGGGGGGCGAGGGAGGAGTGGGGGTCGGGGGGCTAGGGAGAGGGTCATGTGGGCGAGTGAGGGAGGGTCGGGGGTGAGAGGTTCGGGGGGGAGTGAGGGTCACGGGGCGAGTGAGGGAGTGAGGGTCGGGGGCGAGTGAGGGAGTGAGGGTCGGGGGCGAGTGAGGGTCACGGGGGCGATTGAGGGAGCAGGGAGGGAGGGTCGGGGGGTGAGTGAGGGAGGGAGGGTCAGGGGGTGAGTGAGGGAGGAGGGAGGGAGGGTCGGGGCGTGAGTGAGGGGGGAGGGAGGGTCGGGGATGAGGGAGGGAGGGTTGGGGGGAGGGAGGAGTGAGTGAGGGTCGGGGGGTCAGTGAGTGAGTGAGGGTCGGGGGCGAGTGAGTGGGGTCGGGGTTGAGTGAGGGAGGAGTGAGGGTTGGGGGCGAGTGAGTGAGGGTTGGGGTGAGTGAGGGAGGAGTGAGGGTTGAGGCGAGTGAGGGTCATCGGGCGAGTGAGGGAGGAGTGAGGGTTGAGGCGTGAGGGTCATGGGGCAAGCGAGGGAGTGGGGGTGAGGGAGTGAGGATCGAGGTGCGAGTGAGGGTCATGGGGGCAGGCGAGGGAGGGTGGGAGGCGACGGAGGGAGGGTCGCGGGGGTGGGCGACAGTCAGGGTGGGGGGGCGAAGGTCATGGGGGCAAGTGAGGGAGTGAGGGTCATTGGCGAGGGAGTGAGGGTCAGGGGGGGCGAGGGAGTGAGGGTCATGGGGCGAGGGAGGGTGGGGGAGGGAGGGAAGGTCGCGGGGCGGGCGAGGGAGTCGGTGGGGGGGCGAGGGTCACGGGGGCGAGTGAGGGAGTAAGGGTCGGGGGGGGCGTGAGGGAGTGAGGGTCACGGGGGCGAGTGAGGGAGTGAGGGTCACGGGGGCGAGTGAGGGAGTGAGGGTCGGGGGGGCGAGTGAGGGAGTGAGGGTCATGGGGCGAGTGAGGGAGTGAGGGTCGGGGGGGGCGAGTGAGGGAGTGAGGGTCACGGGGGGAGTGAGGGTCACGGGGGCGAGTGAGGGAGTGAGGGTCACGGGGGCGAGTGAGGGAGTGAGGGTCGGGGGGGCGAGTGAGGGAGTGAGGGTCACGGGGGCGAGTGAGGGAGTGAGGGTCACGGGGGCAAGTGAGGGTCGGGGGGGCGAGTGAGGGAGTGAGGGTCACGGGGCGAGTGAGGGAGTGAGGGTTGGGGGGGCGAGTGAGGGAGTGAGGGTCGGTGGGGGGGCGAATGAGTGTCGGTGGGGTTGGAGGGGTGAATGAGTGAGCGAGTGTCCAGTGGGGGGTGTGGGGACCGGAGAGTGGGTGTTGAGTGAGTGATGAACTGAGGGGGGAACGATTGGGGTCCAGGCAGAGGAGGTGAGTGTGAAGGCCAGGGTAGAATCAGGGATCTGGGGAGTGGGGTACTGTGGGGACCCTGGTTGCGCGGCTGGGTGCGTGAGGACTGGGCACGGGTGTGTTGGGTGGTTGCAGGGGGGGCGGGGGGGGTGTGGTGAGGGACTACGAACCAGTTTGGGGAGCTGGGTGAGGGGTAACAGTGGAGCTGGAAGTTGGTTGGGGGAGAGTTGTTGAATCCCGGTGAGGGTAGATTGAGAACCAGTTACCATGGGAAAGGGAGAGAGTGGGTGTAGGTTTCTGGAGGGGCAGTGCTGTAGGAAGATGCATAGCTGCTCCTCGGGCATGAGGGGGGATGTGGGTACTTGAGGTGATAGGACAAGCATCAGTAACCGGAAGGTGTTGGCAGTGTGAGTGCATCTGTGGGAAAAGCAACAGTGAATTATTTGGTGATCTTTCACCTGAGCAATCTGATTCTCCACCAATGTGACCTGACCTGGTGAAAGTATTCAGCCTCTTTTAGATTTCCGACATCCGCAAGTCTTTTTTTGCTTTTCATTCTGCAGCTGTTGCCTGTAGTAAAGAATGTCACCATGGGGATGATTGGCTAGGCTGGAGCAGATGTGGCTGAGGGAAGGTTTAATCGAGCATTTGTATTGCCAGGGTTGTGGACAATGTGTTACTTAATGACATTAGTATTGAAAAGTACTTGATGGTCTGTATGGACGTGGTGGGCTGAAGGGCTTAGAACATAGACCACCCACTGAGTTTGTATTTCAGCCACACTGCACCTTTGTCTTCTGAAGCTTCCTTGAACATAGAACACTACAGCACAGTACAGGCCCTTCGGCCCACAATGTTGTGCTGACCTTTTATCCTGCTCTAAGATCTATCTAACCCTTCTCTCCCACATAGCCCCCTATTTTTCCATCATTCATGTATCTAAGAGTCTCTTAAATTTCCGTTGTTCTGTCCTGCATGACCCTGTGACTTTAAAACGCTGCGGGACTCTAGCAGAATGAATGGGAATGATCTATTTCTCTTGACATACAACGCCAATAACTGGGGATGTAGGTTTACATTAATTGTTTGGATTAGTTGAAAGCTGAGAAATTCTAGAGACTGGTTGCAATAGTCCTGATGCAGGGTTTCGACCCCCCCACCCCCCCAAACGTTGACAATTCCTTTCCCCTGACAGTTGCTGCTTGACTCACTGAGTACCTTTAGCAGATTGTTGCTCTAGAGATTGGTGGTCTGCAAATCACCTTTGAGAGAGGGAGAGATACAGACTCATTGTACTACTTTAAATTTAGTTTACATTTTCTTAATTTAATTTTTTAAAAATTTAACTTACAATTTGCAGGTTGTTCCCTCACTATGTTACACTATGTTCCCTCAGACTAAGGACAGGCTTGGTAGGCCTCTTCTGGTTGGCAAAGTCTGAATGATTATCTTGAGACTTGTGAATACCTTTAGTTTTATAACCCTGTTTTATGATCATCTGCACCTTTAGAAGGTAGTTGGACAGGCATGAGGAAGAGTAGTTTACGGGTCTGTTGGGAGGAAGAAAGAGCAGGGGAATGGCACTGTGTAGAATTATTCTTCTAGGAGCTGGGGCTTGATGGGCTGAATGGCTTGAGAATTACAGGATTGTTATGATGCAGAAGAGATGTCAGGCTGCAGGAATAACCTGTTCTAGGCAGGCACGGTAGTGTAACGGTTAGTGTAACGCTATTACAGCACCAGTGACCCAGGTTCAATTCTGGCCACTGTCTGTAAGGAATTTGTACGTTCTCCTCGTGTCTGCGTGGGTTTCCTGCCACGTTCCAAAGACGTACAGGTTAGGAAGTTGTGGACGTGCTATGTTGGCGCCGGAAGCGTGGCGACACTTGTGGGCTGCCCCCAGAACACTCTACGCAAAAGATGCATTTCACTGTGTTTCGATGTACGTGTGACTAATAAAGAAATCTTATCTTAGCCCTGTGTTCTCTCCATGTTTCAGCAAAATTTGGCAGCACTTCACAGCACAAAATGGCTGAGAACGACGTGGACAACGAGCTCTTGGACTACGAGGATGACGAGGTGGAGAACCAGGCAGCGGGCGACGCCTCGGAAGCACCCCTCAAGAAGGACGTGAAAGGCTCCTACGTGTCCATCCACAGCTCGGGCTTCCGAGACTTCCTGCTGAAACCGGAGCTGCTGCGTGCGATTGTCGACTGTGGCTTCGAGCATCCCTCTGAAGGTACCTGATGCTGAGACGCCTTCTGTTGTGTGGGCCAGAGCGAGCCACAGATGGGCACCTGAACGAGAGCTCTGGTAGCTTTATCAGTTTCCCACTGTCGGAGGAATTACTTTCCTGTTACATACTCGCATTTTATTAAAAAATATTGGTTGAGCACTTAAAGCCAGGCTTTGGACTGAGAGCTGGGAAGTGAGGTGAGCTTCAATAACTCTTCTATAACTAGTGTGAGTTGATCAGGTTGAATGGCCTTGCTCTCTGCCATTAATTTTTCCATTAGAATCAGATTTATTATCCTGTCTTATGACGTGAAATTTGTTTTGCAGCAGCAGTACAATGCAAAGACATAAAATTGCTATAAATTACAAAGATAAATGAATAGTGTAAAACAATAGGAATAATGAGGTAGTGATCATGGACCGTTTAGAGATCTGATGGCAGAGGGGAAGAAGCTGCTTCTGAATCGTTGAGTGTGGGTCTTCAGACTTCTGTACCTCCTCCCTGATGGTAGTAATGAGGGCATGTCCAGGATGGTGAGGGTCCTTAGTGATGGATGCCATTGCCTTGAGGCATTGCCTCTTGAAGATGCCCTTGGTCTGAATGGTCTGCTATTATTTATGAGCGACCCCCACATTACAAGGGATTGTGTTCCTAGAAGATGCCCTATGTCATGATTTTCTGTGAAGCTGCGCTATCTGCATTTGCATCGAGAAATGTGGGTTGGAGCTTGTGTCTGTCTATTTAATTTTTTTCACACAAATTCTGTGCAAATGAACCTTATTCCTCAAATTTTTGGGTAGTGATTTGTGAGGGTGAATTTCTGATATGCAACCGGCCGTATTGTGGGGGGTTACCGGTATTGTGTTCCAACCGTGAATTTCAAATAAGCTGAATCATTTCCCTGTGAATCTGGATGTGGGACTCACCAGGGTCTGCTCAATTCAGTCTCTCACTGAACTGCTTGTGTGCTGCTCGAGCTCTTCAGGAGGGTACGATTACCTGGAGAGAGTACATTCTCGTGCAGTAGCTTATACAGCAATATTGTTCTTTTGTTTATGGGCAGGAATGTACGTGGGTACAGTTTGGCCTGCTTGCGATGGGACTGCTAAAGCAAAGCTACAGCTCCTGTTTGTCCAAATTAGCTCAGTTCTCCGGGTGTATTATGAAAGGAAAGGGCAACCTCCTCAGCCTTTCCCCAGATGGTGCACTGTGTCCTCACTCCCATCTCTCCCCTGACACCAACTACAAGGACCTTTTTTTAAGGAAATCCAGTTGCTTTAGACTCTTCCTTTCTGGCCGAGATGTGCTTTACTCTGACACTCTTCGTAGAGCCTGCCGTCTCCCCCTCAGTTTCACTTCAAGAACTAAATGTGCAGATGTTCTGTAGACCTGCCTCATTGGTTCCCTCTGATGCACAATGCTTGCTGATGTGAATGGCCCTTGTTCCTGTTAAGGCTTCCCTAACAACACTTTTAAAAACAAAACAACAACTCATAGAAGTGTTCAGCAGAGGAATGGGTCCTCATGACCCACCTTCTCAATGCTGACTACGGTGCCTATCTATGCTAATCCCATTTGCCTGCATTAGTGTACCCCTCTATGCCTTTCCTATCCAAATACCCAAGCACTTTTTACATGTTGTAATTGTGTCTTTTTCTACTACCTCCCCTGGATCTTCAACATCTTCTGTGTGGAAAAACCTATCCCTCAGATCTCTAAATTTCTCCCCTCTCACCCTAAACTTATGCCCCCGCATTCTACATTCCCCTGCGCTGGGAAAATGATTCGGACTACCTATCTTATCTTGCCCCTCATAATTTTATAAACCTTAAGGTTGCCCTTCCTCCTCCTACATTCCAATGAGAATAAACCCAGCCTATCCGATCACTCAACTACAGCTCTCCATTCCAAACAACATCCGAGTAAATCTCTTGCTGTCTCTGTTGCTACTACGTTCTCTCCTGTCATGTGGTGACCAGATTCTACATAATACTCCAAGTGCAGTCTAACTAATGTTTTGTACAATTGCAATATGACATCCCAACAGTTATACTCAATGCATAGGTCCATGAAGGCAAGCATACCAAAAGCCTTTTTCACTACCTTATCCTCTGTGGCCACTTTGAGGGAGCTATGGACTTGCAGCCCAAGGTCTGAGGAGAGATTGAGTCGCCTGGGACTATACTCGCTGGAATTCAGAATGAGAGGGGATCTTATAGAAATATATAAAGTTATGAAAGGGACAGATAAGGCAGGAAGGTTGTTTCCACTGGTAGGTGAGATGAGAATTAGGGGACATAGCCTCAAGATTCAGGGGAGTAGATTTAGGACAGAGATGAGGAGAAACTGCTTTTCCCAGAGAGTAGTGAATCTGTGGAATTCTCTGCCCAGGGAATCAGTAGAGACTATGTCATTAAATATATTTAAGACATAGGGGAATTAACGGTTATGGGGAAAATGCAGGTAGGTGGAGCTGAGTCCATGGCCAGATCAGCCGTGATCTTACTGAATGGTGGAGCAGGCTCGATGGGCCAGATGGCTGCCTCCTGCTCCTGTTTCTTGTGTTCTTGCGTCTCTCTGTACATGTCAATGACTCAACCCTTCATCTTCTCCAAATAGAACCCAATGGCCAAGCACCCTTCAAAGACTCATCCCTACTTTCTTTTCCCCTGCAGGACAAATTTACTCATGATTCCAGGAATAAGGAACTTTGTAATTGTGTGGATGGGCAAGCGAGCATGTGGTTGTTCTCCTCTGAACACAGAAGATTGAGAGGGGATCTGATAGTTCTTTAAAATCACAAAGGGTCCAGATGAGTTGCTGGAGAGAAATTGTTCCCATTGATGGAGTGGTCACTAATCAGTGGAGGTTGAATGCAGATTTTTGGCAAGAGAGGCAAAAGTTACAAGGAAAAACGTTTTTGTGTTCTGGAATGCACTGGTGGGTAGCAGTGGAGGCAGATTTGATTGTAATCTTTAAAAGTGAGTTGGATACGTATCTGAAAGGAAAGAATTTGCAGGGCTACAAGGAGAAGGTAGTGAAGTGGGACTCGCCAGATTGCTCTACACAGAGCTGGTATGGGTATGATAGAATGGATGACCTGTGCTGTATCCATTGATTATAAGGTTGTTTGCATATAAATTTGAGCCCCTTCCCTCCCGACCAGCTCACTAGAGGGATTTAATATTTTTTAAATCCCCATCTCTGCTATCTGCCAATGAGACTTATCCATGCCTTTCCTCCTTATGTTTTTCCGAGCTGTTCTCCTGAATTCAAAGTTCAGGAGTTGTCCAAAACCCTGTGGTTTGTGTCGCAGACCCATTCCCCAACTTTCCTTTCCAAATGTCAATGGCTTTGACTTTTACAACATGTCAATTTCTAAACTGTCTTACCTTGGTCTTGCCTTTTCACACATGTTCAACCTTGTGACATGTCAACAATTCTGACGTATATCCTGCACTCCAACTTTGGCTTCCTCTTGTACACTCTGCTGTTTGGTTCGCAGTTATCGATGACTCCTTCCAAACCCGTGAGCTCTGTCTCTGAGAAAGAGAATACAAGCGGGTTCCCCTCCAGTTCGCAAACCATGTAGATGTTAGGGTAGGTCGCCATTCTGGTGTCAAAATCTTAACACTCTCTACCCTGCAGTGCTGTGAAAATCCCAACACTATAGATGTATGTGTTCACCAAGAAGGTGTGGAAGGGGATGCTGTGTCCTTGTCAAAGTTCACCCCCGAGCAACAGTGTAGCGTGGGTCTAAGGACTGTTCCTGGGGAGGGCACCGAGACAAACATCGAGTGCTGCTAGAACTCGGTGAAGGACAAACTTTGGTTTGCCTGAAACTTATTACTCTAACAGTGTAAGGAGACGTCCGTAAGGGCATTCTGCCAACTGGCATGTTCCAAAATGCAGAAGTACCTACTGAAGCTCAGTGCAGCCACTACAAAGGCTCCGAGGGTAACAGCCTCTCAAACACTTCATGGGTGCCATATTTGGGCAGGGTACATTAGTGGGATTGACGTGCTGCAGGGGAATGCAGTGAATGCATGGTACAATGAATGTAGAGAAAGACATATACTGATTGTATTTAATGTACTGTACATGTAATGAGTGATGTATATTTTTGGAAAATAAAGTTTAAAGATATCTGAGCTACCAATTAGAAGTGGGTGATAAGTGTGAATGGATGAGAAAGTCATCATCAGGCTTGTCTTGACTCCATAACTTCTGAATTCTTTCTGTTCAGTAGCTTCATCTTGTATGCTCTCTTCTGCCATTGCTTAAGCAGTGCCCACTTGATCTTTAACAGACATCCTATTTCAGACTCACAAGCACCATTCTAGTTTGGTTATGTTCAGCTCTGCCAATCCCTTGGAAGTACTTGTAAGACTGAAACCATAGCTGACAAGTGCCCGTTGGCGTATCCTTTGGGTTTTTCACTGTTGCAGCTCACCCCATTCTGTGACACGTTTTAGTCTGTGTATGATACCCTCTAATGAGAGAGCACCACGTTGCAACAACATGGAGTGTGCTATCGGTGACCAAGAGCTTGCAAGTGTTCCAAATGTTAGATATGTGGTTTTGTTTTGTTGGCTTAATATCATTATAGCCATGCATTCAGTTCACTGAAATAAATCTTGTGAATTAACCACTCAATATAATGGGGTAAATGCTGTTTGCTGATCAAACTTCTTGTGTTTCACTTTTGATCTTTCTAGCCTACCAGGTATTGCAGAGGCCTAGCGCTCCCCTCCACTCCTCTGTTTACTGGTCATACGTGCTTTTAATTTGGCTCCTCATTTACCTCTATTTATTGTCACTTGCCTTCCTTCCAGTGCAACACGAGTGCATTCCTCAAGCGATTCTGGGCATGGATGTGTTGTGCCAGGCTAAGTCTGGCATGGGAAAAACAGCGGTGTTTGTCTTGGCCACTCTACAGCAGCTCGAACCTGTCACAGGACAAGTGAGTATTAGCTGTGGAAACGTGCACTCGCTTGTGGGCAGAGGCTCCTAATGCGAAGTCAACAAACTAAATGTACAAAATGTTGAAGGGACATGGCATGGGAGAAGGTCAGGTGGCAGGGGTCACAAGGGTGTTGTCAGGACTGGAGGGCTTGAGTCATAAGGAAAGGCTGGATAGGTTGGGCCTGTTTTCCCTGGAGTGAAGAAGGCTGAGGGGTGACCTTGTAGAGGTTTATAAAATCATGAGGGGCATAGATTGGGTAGATGGTCAGTCTTTTTCCCCAGTGTAAGGGAGTCTAGAACTAGAGAGGAGAGGGGAAGATCTAAAAGGGATCTAAGGGGCAAATTTTTTTCCAGAGAGGGTAGTGAGTATATGGAACAAGCTACCAGAGGCAGTGGTAAAGGCAGGTACAATAACTGTTAAAAGCCATTTGGACAAGTACATGGATAGGAAAGGTTTGGAGGGATATGGGCCAAACACAGGCAAAAGGTATCTTGGTCAGCATGGACGAATTGGGCCGAAGGGCCTGTTTCCATGCTGTATGACTATGGGTCACAGTCTGAGGATACTGTCTAAGATATTTAGGACCGAGATGAGAAATTTCTTCACCCAGAGAGTTATGAGGCTGTAAAATTCTCTACCACAGAAAGAGGCCAAGTTGCTAAATATTTTTAAGAAGGAGGTGGATAGGTTATAGACAGAAGGAATCAGTGTTATGTGGAGAATGTAGGAAGATGATATTGAAATAAAAAGCTAGATGTGACTGGGCCATCATGATTCCAGTGTCCCAGATCAAGTCTGACCTCCGCTGTCTTTGTGGAGTTTGCATGTTCTCCCCTGTGGGTTTTCCCTCTGTGCTCCAGCTTCCTCCCACACCCTGAAGACCTCTCGATTGATTGCCCTTGTGTAGGTGGGTGGCGGGAAGATCGGTGGGGGTTTGATGGGTGTGAGCGAGAATGGGTTGCAGGAAAATAAGTGGGAGGATGGGATTGCTCTCAGCGTGTGGTTATGGGATGTTTGGCTCCTATATTATAAGGAAATATGAAATGAATATGATTACCAATACAGGCTCAAAGGACCAACTGCCTCTGTTCTTATTTTATTAAGCATAAATATACCTTTGTCAGCAGTTCCCACCACCCTGCACCACCCCCACCCCCCCCCTCCCCCCGCACCCAAGGTCTGAAAGTGGTGTGCATTTCTCATTAGTTTCTGGCCTGTGAGTGATATCAATCCCACAAAGTACAACCCCCTGAATAGTAAGTGATAACAGTTCCTTGAACTTTTGCCCCAAATTGTGTTATCAGTCCTGTAATCTATAGGCTGAGGCGTGTATTGGTGCGTTTTAATAGATATGAGATAGATTACCATCTCTTGTACCAGACACTAAGGCTGCGCTCTCTCTCTGTAGAGTTTGCTGTCATATTAAACTTTCCTGCTTCTGTTATGACCTTATTAACATCTTGCTTTTCATGAGTGTAAACATTCTTTGTTTCCTGTGGCCCTGTTTTGTTAGCACAGCTGCTGCTTGGATGTATAAATTGTGCATGACATGCCCCAACCTATATGAGGTGTCACCACACTGAAGCCTGTTTGTGAAGCTGATTGTGATCTATGGGCTGTTCCTGGGGGGGGGGGACACGCAGAGACGGACATCAACTGCTGCTAGAAGGTCATCAATTTGGTGAAAGACACCCTTGGTCTGCCCAAAACTTGTTGGTCTCCCAGCACTGCGAGATGTCCGTAGGGGAATGCTGCTGACTGGCACATTCCAGGCTGCAGGAGTACGTGCTGAGGGACGCACTGAAGCTGGGTGCAGCCAATGCAAGGGCTCGGTGGGGAGGGACTACAGTTTAGGGTTCTTCTGCCACTGGAGAGGGAGGGGCGGGGTCAGGCGAGAAAGCCCCTTAAATATTGTAAATACGGGATTGGGGTATCACCCCAGGGAGCCACAAGAGTGGCATCGGTGCTGTGTTTTTTGTATAAAAAGGTAACACTAATGATTGATCCGTACACAAATGTAAAGATTTGCACTGTTTTATTGTTGTATATAGTTTGTTTTTTATGATGAATAAAGGTTATTTTGGAATAAAAAAAGTTCTGTATTGGGGATGGTAATTGTTTGTCTGTGGTTAGATTTCAGTCCTGGTGATGTGTCACACTCGAGAACTGGCTTTCCAAATCAGCAAGGAATACGAGCGGTTCTCAAAGTACATGCCAAGCGTGAAGGTAAGAGAAAAGAGTCGAGGGTATTTCCATTAGCGTCATAGAGTAATACAGCATGTAACAGGCCCTTCGGCCCAACTCGTCCATGCTGACTATGGTGCCCACCAAAGTTAGTCCCATTTGCTTGTGTTTGTCCCATATCCCACTAAACCCCTCCTATCCTTGTACATGTTCAAATGCCTTTTAGATGTTGTTATTGTACCTGCCTCAACCACTTCCTCTGCAGCTCATTCCACCTACCCACCACCCTCTGTGTGGAGAAGTTGCTCCTCGGGTCCCATTTAAATCTTTCACCTCTCACCTTAAATCTGTGCCCTGTGGTTTTTAGTTCCCCTTCCCTGGGAAAAAGACTGTGCATTCACCCTATCTATACTCCTTGTGATTTTATACACATTTTGAAGGGTCCTCAATCTCCTTTATTCCAAGGAATAAAATCCTAGCTTACACAACCTCTGCCTGTAACTCAGAACTTGAAGTCCTGGCAGCATTTTCTCTGCACTCTTTCCAGTTTAATGATGTCTTTTCTATAAAGGGGCAACAAAAACTATACCCAATACTCCAAGTGCAGTCTCACCAGCATCTTGTACAACTGCACCATAATGTCCCAACCCCTGTGCTTGGTGTCCTGATTGATGAAGGCCAGTGTGCTAAATGCTGCTTTCACCACCCTGTCTACCTGTGACACCGCTTTCAGTGAACTATGTACTTGTACTCCTAGATCCCTCTGTTCGATGGCACTTCCCAGGGCCTGACCATTCACTGTACAAGTCCTACACTGCTTTGACTGCCCAAAATGCGACTCCTCACACTTGTCCAAATTGAAAGTCATTTGCTAATCTTTGGCCTGCTTACCTAGCTGATCAAGATCCCACTAATCTTTCATAACCTTCCTCACTATTTACAATACCACCCATTTTAGCATCATCAGCGAATGTATTAACAGTGCCTTGTACATTCATATTCCAAATCCTTTATATTAATAAATATACTGTCCTACACCACTTGATCCCCAGCAACCCCAGCCACCTTATTCTTTGCCCTGAAGATTGAACTCCTGCTTGGTGTTGGCTCTCCCACAGTGTGGTTTATGGGATTTAGACTCAGCACTGATAAAGGGATGGTGATTTGTTTCCACATCAGGAATGTGTGCAACTCTGCAGAGAATCCCAAAGGATGTAGAACTGGTCTCCTCGGATTTGTCCCCTCAACTCTGGAATTGGTCCAGCAAATGTTTGTTGCATTCTCTGAATGGGAAGTGCATCCTTAGCACAGGAGTGCAAAATTATACACAGCACTTAGATTGGTGTCAGTAAGACTTTGCAAAATTACAGTAAGGCCCATTTATTTTAAAAGATCTCATACCCCTTGCAATAGAAACTAACTCCACTTACTTTCCTAATTGCTGCGTCGGCATGTAACCTCTGGGTGCTCGTTTATAAACCTCAGATGCATCTGAATAGCAACATCTTTGCCTTTTTTGTGCAAAAATTCTGATGAATAAATGTCACGTTTCTCTGTCCTGTTTCACAGATTCACAAATCTCTGCAGTTCATGCCCAACCATTCAGCCTGTCTATAACACCCTCTTTGTGTCCTCCTCACAACTCGCTCTCCCACCTGTCATTGTATCGATCAGCAATTAGATGGATTGCTCTCAATTCCTAATCTAAATCCTTTATGGGTTGTAAATAGCTGAGGCTGTAGCACTGATCTGTGTTGTATGCTTCTGGTTACAGCCTGCCAATCTGGAAATAATTGGTTTTGCTGCTGCTTAATCATTCCATAATCCATGTTAGTGCTGGCAAGCAGGTGGACTATTTCCATTTTTTATTCTCTGCACATTGTCAATAAGCCCCCCCCCCGCCCCCCACCAAACATTCTACCACTCACCTACACAGTAGGGGCAATTTACACATGCCAATCCTACCTGCCAGGTCAGTATCAAATTCGTTGCCACAGAGGGCGGTGGAGGCCAAGTCATTGGGTGTATTTAAGGCAGAGGTTGATGGGTTCTTGATTGGCGAGAGGGTTATTGGCAGGAGAATTGGGTTGAAAAAACTCAGCCGGGATTGAATGGCGGAGCAGACTGGATGGGCCAAATGGCCCGATTCTGCTCCTATATCTTATGGACCATCCCTCCCCCATGAAACCGCTCAGCCAATCAGCATTTGGGTGCATCGTTGTGGAGCGCCAACAGAAGGTGGGAGAATAGGGTTGAAGAAAAAAATCAGCCATGGTTGAATAGCGGAGCAGACGATGAGCCGAATGGCCTAATTCTGCTGCTATATTTTATGGTCTACATAGCATCAGATACACGACATCCACAAGAAAAACATAAATTAAGCATCAGTTATACACAGTTTTCACAAGAAAGAACACAAATAGAACAAAAATAAAACAAAGTCCATTGTAGTGCAAAGCGGTCATAGTGTTGCTGCACTGAGGTAGTGATTAGGGTTGTGCCAGTTTGTTCAAGAGCTGAATGGTTGAAGGGAAGGAGCTGTTCCTGAACCTGGTGGTGTGGGACTTAAGGCTTCTGTACCTCTTGCCCGACAGTAGCTGCAAGAAGATGGCATTGCTGTGCATGATACTATGCATGTACCAGTTTAACACGTCCGCTTCTGGATATCATTAGAATTTTAACTTCATTCACACTACAGGCTGTTTCCCAAACGCTCATTCGTATGTACAGGCTGTGCACGAGTTGGGCGCTTGTAACCTGGGGAGGACCTGTAGTGTAAAAGGGTGGTTGATGATCAGCGTGGACTGGAGGGCCTGTTTCCATGCTGTAAGGCTCTGTGCCTTATGGCCTCTTCCCCCTTTCACGTGGCTCATTAGAAACTAAGGTGACCTCCCCCACGGGCGGACAGGACTCACTGGCTTCTCTTGGCTGCCGCAGGTCGCTGTGTTTTTTGGTGGGCTCTCCATTAAGAAGGACGAGGAGTTGCTGAAGAAGAATTGCCCGCACATTGTGGTGGGCACTCCGGGCAGGATCCTGGCACTGGCTCGCAACAAGTCCCTGAACCTCAAGCACATCAAGCACTTCATCCTGGACGAGTGCGACAAGATGCTTGAGCAGCTCGGTGAGTTTTCACTTTTGTAAGGGTTACGTTTCCAGCGGGTCCAGTTGTGGGTGGCTGATCTCTGCAGTGGAGGATAGGAGGGTAGCTTGTCCCAGTTGACATGAAGCTGCGGTGGACTGTCTGCCAGGCAATGAGGTGGCTTCTTCCAACTTGTGGAGAAGATATAAGGTAGGGGAGACGGTGGTGGGAGATGGGGCGACCAGCAGCAGGTACCAAGCAGGTGTATGGGGGTGTCGATGGGGTGCTGTTCAGTGGCACCTGTCACCACCTCCACCCTTCCCCGAGGCGAACTGTCAAATTAAACCCTCCCCTCCAGTGGTAACTCGATAATCCTCAACCAAAAGAAAGGAATGAAACCTCCAGATTTAAAGGGGACCTGAGGGGGTAAGTGTTCCGCACAGAGGGTGTCGGGTATGTGGAACGAGCTGCCAGAGGGAGTGGTAGAGGTGGGTGTAATTACTGTGCTTTTTTTAAAAAAAAGACACTTGGACAGGTTGGTAGATAGGAAAAACTTAGAGGGATATGGGCTAAATGCAGGCAAATGGGACGAGCTCAGGTAGACACCTTGGTCAGCATGGATGAGTTGGGCCAAAGGGTTCCTGGCTGTATGACTCCGTGACTGACTTTTGAAGAGTGGGAGTTGATAAAGGTTGAGGGGAGTGTTGGGCAGTCCCAATATGGTGGAGGGTCTTCCCATTCCCACCTGACCTCCAGTGCTGGCTGTGTGGAGTCTGCACGTTCTCCCTGCAACTGTGTGGGTTTCACCTGGATGCTCCGGTTTCCTCTCATATCCCAAAAGACACGTGGGTTGGTAGGTTAATTGGCTGCTGTAAAATGCCCCCCAGTGTGTAGGCGAGAGGTGGAATTGGGTGGCATTAATGGGACTGTGGAGAGGAAAGATGACGGGGAAAATTTAGTGAGGGAATTTCGGCATAGACTCAATAGGCTGAAATGACTTTTATTTATGAAATACAGAAGAGTAGCAGACAAGTACATTGCAGTGTGAAGACTGAATGTTTGAACGTGCAAAACTAATTAATTTTTTCCACTGTCCTCTCTCCCATTTGCTGCTGCTTTTCAGACATGCGTCGAGATGTCCAGGAAATCTTTCGCATGACCCCTCATGAGAAGCAGGTCATGATGTTCAGTGCCACCTTAAGCAAGGAGATCCGCCCTGTTTGCCGCAAGTTCATGCAAGACGTAATTATACTTGTAGCTTTTTGTTTTCGGCCTTGATTGCCTCCATGTTATGCTGGCCAGTACAACCTAATGCTAGCCACCTCCTGGAAGCAAATCCAAAGGAGAGAGAGAAAAAATAACGTCCTTTGAGGCAGTTAGATTGAGGTTAGGTTAGAGGAGACAGATGCTTGGTTTTTCTTTCCTGAGTGAGAGGCCAACAAATGCGGAAGACATTGCGCGAAGACCCCCTCCCTTACGACTCCCCGGTCACACAGGGTAGATAGAGACAGATCCTCTCCCTAGCCGTCACAGGGTAGATGCAGTACGTGGAGCGAAAGAAGGCGAAAGGCTCTTTGGATATAGCATCAAACGTAACATGCAGGCGGAGCTCATGTTTATTGACGTCAGTGCCACCGTCCACCTCCTCCCACCCGTAGGAAAGGGACCCAGTGCATTTCCCTGCAGCGGTGTCCGGTGCTCTGGTCGTTTGCCAGATCCTGTGTTTGTAGCTCAAACTCGAGAGCCCACAAGGAAACCAAAATGGGAAGCTTTTTTTTCCCTTAAATCAGCAGAACCATGTTGCTGGAGCATGGGTGGGGGTAAAAATTGGGGTGTGGCTGCCCCCACCAGCAGCAGCTGCCCACCCCTCTCCCTCTCCCCATCTCAAACACACACACTCCTTCACCCCATCTCCCCCCCCTCCCCATTACCCCCCCCTCCCCAATCTTCTTCACGACACACTTAACAAGGGGGCTTGGGGGGGGTTCAGTCCACTGATTTCTGTCAGAGGACCCAGAAGACCTTGCAAAATACCGCACTCCCCTTGCCACCGCCCCTACCCCAAACCCCCACAATCCCACCCCCCCCCCCCCCCCACTCCCTTCTCCTCCCAGAGCAGCAGAACACCTTGGCCACTGTGGCGGGCGAGAGCGGATGTGGACAGCGGGGTACAGACGGCAGACGAGGAGCCCCTGGTGAGAATCAACTCCTGCAGCCCGGCGGGCCTCACGAGCCGAGAAGGAGGACGAAGCATTCAGACGGCCGGGCGCTCTATCCTTTTGACGTTTGCGTTGCGATGGCTTTTGGTGGCGGGGATGTGGTGTGCATGACGGTCCAAGGGTTAAAGCCGCTGCATTGAGGATAATGCAGAGCTTCCCGGAACGCTGGATTGGACGGGACTGTGGTAGGGGGAGGGTGCAGTCTGGCTGCCTTCTCATCTTAGAATGAGCACAAGAGTTTGGAAACTGCTGCTGTTATGAGACAGTGTCCCTGTTGCTGGCCATCCTTTTGGATTGGGATTAAGGTAATGAGAACTGAAGGGGTGTGGGAATTCATCGGAATATTATGAAATCCATCCAGTTCTCTATCGCTGCCCCAGTATCTTTCCGTGCAACCTCCTTAATTATTTAATGGCACTGTAATGCCTGCGTTCCCATTTCACTCCCAAGTTATTTTTACTGGCGTGCCCTGTTGTCCAAGTTCCTTTTGGCAGTGACTTTTCATGTCTGCACAAGCTTCAACAGATTCATTTCCCACCCACCCTTCTCTCTTTTCTTCTCTCCCTCCCCCTTCCCCCCCCCCCCCCCCAAACAGCATGTGACTCGGGAGTCAGAGTCATACAGCAGGGAAACGGCCCAACTGGTCCATGCCGACCAAGATGCCCATCCAAGCCAGTCCCATTTGCCCGCGTTTCACCCACATCCCTCTAAACCTTTCCTATCCAAGTACCTGCTCAAATGTCTCCTTTATTCCATGGTCCACTGTCCTCTCCTATCAGATCACATCTTCTTCAGCCCTTTGTTACTTCCACCTATCACCTCCCAGCTTCTTTCATCATTCCCACTCTTTCCCGTCCCACTGAAGGGTCTCAACCCGAGCTGTCAACTATCCATTTCTCTCCATAGATGCTGCCTGACCCACTGAGTTCCTCCAGCTCCGTTGTGTGTTGCTCCAGATTTCCAGCATGTGCAGTTTCTTGTGTGTCTCTCTTTTAAATGTTGTTCATTACTTCATTAAGATTAAGATCTGTAGACAATGAATCCTCTTTCCTGTCCACCTTTCTCCTTGCAAGTTGGTGGTTGTCATGATTTGGGGAACCATCCTTATCACGTCTTTGTCAACTCTAGATGTTGGCTTCAGTGAGGGCTGCTGTAATGGGTGGCACCTCTGACAGTGCAGCACTCCTTTGGCCGTGCACTGGACTGACAGCCTGGGGTTTGTGCCCCTGCTTTGTGCAGGATTCGAACCCACAACCATCTGACTCATCACTGCCAACTGTACTGAGCCCTGATGTCATCATGGCAACTGAGGAAGCAGTGACCGAAATTGTACATCCGTCAGAGGGAATTCTCTGTAATGTCTGGGTTGACCAGCAATAAGTACACTGTTTCTTTTTACTCTTTGCATTAGTAGCAGAGTGGGACATGAAGGTTCAAACTCGCAAACACCGTACAATCTTCTTTTGGCAGGGTGCCCCTTTCTCCTGATGCAGATTAGCCTGATGGTAAAATAGTGATTCTCTGGAATTCTCTTCCCTGAGGATGGTGGAGGCCAGATCATTAGAGATATTTCTCCATCTTCACCTTAAATAAATGAAAGATGGAGGGATTGGGGGCTGTAATGGAACTGGCACAGAAGACGAGTCAAGCCCAGCATGGATCAACTGTGATCATCTTGCATATGACAGGGTTGGCATGAGGGGCTGAATGGCCTACTCCAATTTTCACATGTTATTAATGTGTCCAACCCAGACTGAGCTGTTGCATTGAATGACCGCTCTAAAAATCAGGGCAAGTTCGGTCAGTGAGCAAGTAACAATTTTTCCTTTTTTAATTATTGACTAATATGGCAGACAAATGTTTACTTTTCTAGGACTGAATTAATTTTCCACCTTGTGATATGAAATCTTGCCATCCCCACAGCCTTAAACCCAAATATACAGTTTACTTCAGTTCTGTTTCACTTTGCTGAAGTCATTCCCTTCATCAGGATCTGGCTTCGTACCCTTTTTTATAGACAAAGGTATTAGTGAAGGCAATAAATTAAGGTTCAATAAATAAATCAGCTTTGTGGAACAGGTTCGAGGAGCTGAACTACCCAGCCCCATTCTTGACTTCTTCATTCCCTTGGTTAAATTCTCTGGAAGAGGCTGCTCACCTTCGTGGGTGACACCCAGTGTACATGGGTAAAAGATACAAAATGTTCAGGCCACTGGCAGAGAAGAATGAGGAAACTGGTCCATAGGAATGGATGAAGGAGGAACTCTCCTTGGTGTTCTTGTTCACCCCATTTTATGCCAGGTTTGATATGCCAGCAGGGATTGTACGGTGTTTTGATGCATTTGGGTATCAGAGCTAAAGGGAGAAAAACCAAAAAGGGGTTTAGAGCATTGCTGTTTTAATGGAACTTTGCATGTACTGACAAAAGAAACTGTGTCTCAAAGATGCCGGACTTTTATCTAAGGGTTTGTTTAATCATTTGAGCTGCTACTTGTTACCTTGAGAAGCCCCAATTCATAATTCACCTGCAAGGTAAATTTAAATGTAAATTTAAAACTATATGGAATTACCCAGCAGGTCTGTTGTGGCTGTTTTCCCTCAACCTATGTTTGGCAACTGAGGAGAGTTGGCTCAGCCTCTGCACTCTCCCCTCCCCACGGAGCCAGCTTTCTACCCCCACTGATCTCCGTTTCTCCAGCCAGTGTCTAAAACCGTGTCAGGATTTAAACTTGGGAATAAAAGCGGGGAATGCTGGAAGCATCCAGCAGGTCAGGCAGATTCTGTGGAAAGAGGAACTGTTAACATTAGAGGTCCAGGGTCCTTCATCAGAACTGGCTAAGAGAGAGAACAAGTCTAGAATTCCTTCCCCAAACCCCTCTTGCTTCCTTGCCTCTCTTATAAAGCTCCTCTCTGATTAAATACTTTGTCTTCTAACCCAAAGACCATCATGTGGCCGACTGTCAAACTTGCGTTTGATAATGGTCTTTCACAGAGCTTTAAAACGGCTTCATAATGTTATACATAAGATCTTTTAGGTGGTTAACGGAACTGGTGCTGCATGGCCGTGGTTGGCTGATCTTTGTGAAAAGGGAGGCGTGCCCGTGTGCAGGCACAGAGGTGTCACATATGAGCAGAGAGCTGCACCAGGAGGGAGCTAACCGTCCTTCTGTAGGAGCAGTGACATGTCCCTCCCCACCTGCTCCCTCGTGTCCTTTACGAATCTCCAGGATCTGTCAAAATTTCCACCTCTGGAGTAGGACTGAAGGGTTTAAAAGCCCAGGGTCTTGGTGTTTATCACAGGTCCTCCCTGGGGTTAGGAACCCTGCCCGCCCCCCGTTCACACAGACGTGTTTGGGAGACTGGCGGGATGGATTTGCCGGCTGTTGCAGGCATCTTGGCTGAGTGGGAACTGTGGTGGCATTTCTGCATGTCTTTTGTCTCCATCCCCACCGAGCCACAACATTCGGGGGCTAGGTCGAGCAGAGCTGGGAGCACAGAGCAGACTCACTCGCTCTCTCACTGAGTCAGTGAGGCTGGCTGTGACGGTCGCTCTTCCCGCGCCTGCTCGCTCTTGCATCACCGCTGTTTCTGTGATCCTCTCCCACATACTGTGTCTGTTCATTTCCGACTTAGTTTGGGTCACAAACAGTTCTCGGGCACAGAACCCTGTTGTAACCCGGGAACTGTTTGTATCAACACTAATAGCCTTTTCTTTGTGAAGTGGTTTTCCCTCAATAATACCTTTTTTTTAAAAAAATAGCTAAATACTCTATTCTTTATTTGAAATTGAGTCTTTAACTTGCAGAAACCATGACGGATGGACACCCGCACACACACAACTAAATAGTAGGCCACTCGGCCCCTCAAACCTGCTCCACCAATCAATATTATGGCTGTTCTGTTTGGCACCTCATCTCCTCTTCTCTGTCAGTTCCATACAACCTTCAGTCTCCCAACCTTTGAAAGATCTATCTACCTCTTTAAACGCCTCACTTCTAGTGTACCCAACCTAGTGCTGGAAATGTACAATCTGACTGTCACCAACGATAAATGTGGGGGGACAAATAGTTTTATCGTTATTGAAGAGCCCTTTTGTTTTTGAACAGTATTAAATGAAGTGGAGTGTGTGAGGCAAGGGGTTGGCTCATTGTCAGAGTAGGGAGTGGAACCAAAGCCATGCTGATTCTTGTTATTGACATACTTTCTTCTTTTGGAGCTCATGTTATCCAGACACTGCCCATGCTGGAGTAATGTGGGGGGATGAACACCATTGGGCACTTCTGATGGTTCTCATCCACCTGAATTACTCAGAACAAAATCTCTTGTGTTTTCTCTATGGTGTGGACAGTGTCCTTCATTTGCCTCACTTATCACCCCCACTGAATTTAATCTTTTTCTCTTCAAAAATCATAGAATACAGAACAGGCCCTTCAGCCCACAATGTTGTGTCGACATTTTATGGGGGAAACGACATTTCATTCCTCCAGGTGTTTTTATAGCATATGGGTGAATGACAATAAAGTAAATTGACTTATCCTGCTCTAAGATCTGTCACATAGCCCCCTATTTTTCTACATTCATGTGTCTATCTAAGAGTCTCTTGAATGTCCCTAATGTATCTGCCCCACAACCTCTGCTGGCAGTGTGTTCCACGCACCCACCACTCTCTGTGTAAAAAAAAACCCACCAAACAACTTACCCCTGATATCCCCTTTATATCTTCCTCCAATCACCTTAAAATTATGTCCCCTCGTGTTAGCCATTGTCGCCCTGGGAAAAAGTCTCTGACTGTCCACTCAATCTATGCCAAGCATTTCTAGCCTTTAGTGGGTTTCTGTCTCACTTTAAGCAGCCGCAACAGACTGTTCGGTGTTCCCTGGTGAAAATTGTTTGCGGGATTTTGCAAACTGAGCAGGAAGGAGCCCAAACTCTCCTATTAGTCTTGTCCTGTTTGGAAAGGGCAAGAAGAAGGGTGTGGCACCACTTTCCCCCAAGTAGTCTCTCATCCCCTGATTTAGACCTCTCAGTCTTGTACTAATGTCTGCAGGCATGGGGACCTTGTACAGGTTTTCTTTTTGAAAGGTACATATTGCATTGTGTACTGCACAGCAACTGGCTGCTGGACCTACGGTCGTTGGTTAGGGTTACTGTCCCTGGGTACCACCACCTCTTGTAACCCCATCTCCTTCATGAGCTTATCCTGCTTCCCCTCTGACACTGATTACCTTGGTAGCTGGTACCAATGACTTAGGCCACCTCTCTACAAGAATTGCCCAAAACTTAACCACTCCTTCAGCATGAGTGGAGAGTTGCCGAGTGTGAGCAGATCACTCTCCTGTGTGAACAGGTGCACGAGTGAAACCAACACTATACAGCCTCGCCTACCGTCAGACATCTCCTGTTTCTTTGCTTAGTTTTGGTCGCCTTGGAGATGAATGGAGTGTTTGCTTCCTGGATGCCTGGTTGCTTTGGAGATGATTGCAATATTTGCTGCCTAGATGTTGGCTTGTACTTTCCCTGCTCCTTGGACTCCTTCAGCTCCACCGATCAAATGTCCTCCCTATATCTCACTGCCTCTGAAAACCCAAGGACCCTCCTCTCTGGCCATGATGTTGAGAGCCCCGTTTGCTGATTTTTGTTCCTGTTTCTCTCTCGCTTTCTCTTGTCCCCTCAACAGGGAGGTAGCACCTGAGAGGGGAAACTTGTAGATGGGTACAGGTTGTCCCCAGGTTATGAACACCCGACTTATAGACACCCCCACATACAAATGAGCTCCCATAATAATAAATCCAGAAGTCCGACCTACGTGCATACATTCGTTCCTACGAGTGGCGGAACTAGTTTCCTCCCTCTCTCCACTTTTAGTAATTGTTCTTCATCAGTCTTGTGTGCTTTTGATGCCATTCATTGTACTACTGTGGAGGTACGGTTACCATATCAAGTAATTTGTGTATTTTCCGCCTCACGGATGAAATCGACTTAAGCACATCCGTAAAAACAGAACCTGTTCCTTACCGGGGATGACCTTCATGCTGATGATATTAGATGCAGGAGGAGGAGGTGGGTGCAGAACATAAACCCAGTCTGGGACCAGTTGGGCTCAGCAGCCTATTTCTGTGCTGTAACCCTTAAGTTAGAATGTACCAGTGATGAAACCCTTTTAACTAGAGATTATTTGCAAGTTAAAAAGTATATATGTTTAGTTTACTGTATGCTGTGGTTTGTTAAGTTGTAGGACTAATGTTATCCTTTTCAAGCTCTTTGATCTCCTTAACTTGGTTTTCATACATTGGACTGGACCTCGGGGGTGTCGATAGCATTTCTCTCCACTGTGGCCTTCCTTGAATGTTTGTTATTCCCCACCCCCCATCTCCACTTTATTCTTTCCCCCCTCCACGTTGGGGGGCAGTGGTGAGTGGCAAGAGGCACCCCCTCCCACCACAAGCCACTATTAGCCATGTGAGCTGGCACCTTGGTCAATTCCACAGGAGTCTGGCACCTTGCTTAAAACAGCCATCCTTGAAGTGCCAGTCAATGGTCTTTGGTTTAAGATTAAAACCTGATCTAACCTAACCCTAACCCAAACCGTCTGTGAAGACCTGTAGTGTTTTTATGCCCTATCACTGCTGTAAAGATAGTAATTTGAGATTTGCCATTGTTTGAGTAATTCCATTGAATCCCATAATAATTTGAGAGGCCAAAAAGCTGAAGAACAGGCAAAATGTATTTCTAAGATACTGAACTTACCCAAGTGTGATCAGGTCCCTTGAGCCTAGCTACTGCTTGAGCCCCTGATGCCAACCCATTGTGAGTGCTGATGAGTTCATTGTCCATGGGCATGCACAGTCATCACCCTGCCTCAGTATAGCTAGTATTCCATCACGGGACTGAGGTGTTGAGGTAGCTGAATTGACACAGAAAGCTCATGCGACTTGCCTTTTAGCTGACTATCAAATATTTATTTTCAGAAGATCAGAGAGTAGCAAATATAGTGAGCAACAGGATTCGGGAGCCCCTGTACACAAATCACAAAGTTAATGAGCAGGTAGAGGTTGGGAAGGTGAATAGAGCGTTGGCCTCTTCTACAGCAGGAAGGAAGTATTGCCTCAAATGTAAAGGGCTTTGCAGCGACTGTACCTAGAGCGCTGCACCTAGTTCTGGTTTCCAAGGGTTGAAGAGAATAGTACTGTGGAATTTTAGGACAGACACCTTGAGGTGTATGATGTTTCTCAGGGACTGGCAGGACAGGTCTTGTTTTCCTGTCCAGGTAACTAGATTTGGGAGTTCAGTCTCTGAGATAAGGACTCAGTGATTACACATTTATCACTCAAAGGACCGTGAGTCTTTGCTATCTCAGAGATCGTGGATGTTCAGTCAGTTAGAATACATTGAAGACTTTGATCAGTGGGTTTTCGGCACAAAGGATGTAGGACGAGTGGAGTAAAGGTATGGGATTGGGCTTGGCATTGAATGGCAGAGCAGACTTCAGAGACCATGTGTCCTATTCCTGCTCTCCTGTGGTTGTTCCAACTCCAATGCTCTGAAGTTTGAGGCCTTTCCCACCTCACCCTGCCCTCCTGCTCCACCTTGGTGCAGGTCAGGAACCTTTGGGGAGAGGGTCTCCGTGGCTCCTGCCTTCCTTTGCAAGAGCCACGATGGATGACCTTGAGAAATATACTTTTTAGAAAGTCGTCCTGAAATCTCGGGCCTTGAGTTTTATTCTGCATTGACTTCGGCCAACCATAGATAGGTCCATCCCATCTTAAAGCAGCCTCTGTGTCGTTAACCCTTGGAGGACTAGAGGTTGCTGGGCAAGAGGGGATCATCACTGTGCAAAGGAAGGGTTAAGAGGAGAGAAGGCAGAAGTCCTAGTCCTCCCTGTTGCTTGTAGAATGACACCGTGGTTCCCAGTGGATAATTTCCAGAGCATGTAACACCTGGGAAGATGCCAGTGTTAATCGTGAGCTTTGCACCCAGATCCTGGTTTACGCTGAATGTTGGAAGCAAATAATAACCTGGAGCGTTGGAACAAGGAGCTGGCTGCTCGGACCCATGATCCTCTTCTGCAATTGAGTTAGATCATGACTGATCTGAAGCTGGGCTCCATCCACTAGCCTTGATTCTCTTGCTCCTAATACCTACATGGACAAAGATTCGTTAAACTAGACAATTTGTGTTGTAATTCCTTGGAGTTTAGAAGAATTAGAGGTGACCTCATTTAAACATTTGAGATTTGAAGGCATCTTGACATGGTAGATGTTGAGATGTTTTCACTAGTGGTTAGTCGCAAACAAGGGGATGTAGCTTCCAAATAGTGGGCACATCATTAAAACCTGAGGGATGAAGAAGTTTATTCACTCAGAGGGTGGTGAATCTCGGGAATGTTCTGCCACTGGGGGCGGGGGGGGCTGTGGTAGAGGCCAGATTATTAGAAATATTTAAGGTGGGAGCAGAAAAATATTTGAAAAATGGAGGACAGAAGTTGGCACAGGAGAGGCCAGCATAGATCACATTGGATGGCAGAACAGGCTTTTAAGGGGCTGGGTGCCCTACTATTTTCTTCTGTAAGGTTTGAAGTTATTGATAGACCACCCTGGATCTAACGGTCTTTTGAGGGAAGGGCTTCCAGATTTCCACCGCTGCTTTGTGCGAAGAAGTGTGTTCTGTCATCTCTCTGAATGACCTGACTCTCTAATTTTAAGACCGGGCACCCTTATTTACAACCAGGAATCTTTAAGATCTAATTGCTACTGAAGGATAGAAGAGAACCAGTCTATCTCCCAAAAAAAAACTACCAATGGAAATGGTTGTGATCTGTCCAATCCTTGTAGATCGGAATGCCTCCATTCTCAAGGCATCAGTCCCAGCACAAGCCCACTTGTGTTGGGGGAGCAGAAGTGAAGGGGGGAGGGGGTGGTGGTAGAGCTGTAGTTGATGTTAAAGTCTGAATACCCGGCAGCCAAGGGGTTGGTAACCCTTCCTATTGGCACCGCTCAGCCAATCATTAGTGCAAGACTGACATCCTCACTACATTTGGAACAAGGGGGTAGTTTTGGATGGTTCATGGAGCAGTCAAGATGGTGAGGTGGGGGGGGGAGGAAGAGCGGGGGCTGGGGGCAGCTCAGAGGGGGGTGTGGATTTAACGGCAGGGTAATTTGCTCCGCAGCCGATGGAGATCTTTGTGGATGACGAGACAAAACTCACTCTGCACGGCTTGCAGCAGTACTACGTGAAGCTGAAGGACAACGAGAAGAACCGGAAGCTCTTTGACCTGCTGGACGTGCTGGAGTTCAACCAGGTAGTGATGAGCCACACCCCCTCCTGTTTCTCTTGGCTGGGGCAGGGAGACTGGGGCGGGACAACATTTCACAGAATACTTGCTGGGAATGGGCGGCAGATCATCCCCAGCATCTAAGTGAACATAGAACAGTGCAGCACAATACAGGCCCTTGGGCCCACAATGTTGTGCCGACCTTTAAACCTCGCCTGAGACTATCTAACCCTTTCCTCCCACATATCCCTCTATTTTAAATTCCTCCATATGCTTATCTAGTAATCTCTTGAATTTGACCAACGTACCTGCCTCCACCACCGCCCCAGGCAGTGCATTCCATGCCCCAACCACTCCCTAGGTAAAAAACCTTCCTCTGATATCTCCCTTGAACTTCCCACCCATTACTTTAAAGCCATGCGCTCTTGTATTGAGTATTGGTGCCCTGGGAAAGAGTCGCTGGCTGTCCACTCTATCTATTCTTCTCAATATTTTGTACACCTCTATCATGTCTCCTCTCATCCTCCTCTCCAAAGAGTAGAGCCTTAGCTCCCTTAGTCTCTCCTCATAATGCATACTCTCTAAACCAGGCAGCATCCTGGTAAATCTCCTCTGCACCCTTTCCAATGCTTCCACATCCTTCCTATAATGGAAAGGATGGCTTTTGGCCCCTGGGCTTGTGCCCTGCACCAAACATCCACTGTGCACATCCAGAATTCTGATACTTAAGAGTGGCGCAGCAGGTAGAGCCGCTGCCTCACATCGCCGGAGACCTGGGTTTGATCCTGACCCTGGGCACTGTCTTTGTGGAGTTTGCACATTTTTCCCTGTGACCGCACAAGTCTCCTGACATGCTCACCGCGTTCCAAAGACGTGCAAATCGGTAGGTTAATTGGCCACTGCACAGTGCCTCTAGTGTGCAGGTGAGTGGTAGAATCTGGGGGCTTGTGGATTGTGGGGGGAATAAAATAAGAAATGGGATTAATGCAGGATTAGCGTGTGGATGGTTGATGGTTGGTCTGGACTGAGCGGGCCAAAGGGCCTGTTTCCTTGCCGTATCTCTTTGTGACCACATTGCTCCACCTTTGGCGACCAGGTCTTTGATTCCATTGGACTCGGGGCCTATTTCCATGCTGTATCCCTCCATGACTCTGCTGGGGCAGATTACTTCGCGTGACAGGGAGGTGGGGGAGCCAAGTTTGAGGCAGGGAACCTGGGTTTTCCTGTATCCTATGGCAAGGCAAGTACTTGCCATTCATTCTCAATTGCCCTGAGAAGGGGGGGTGGTGAACTCTGCCTTAATCTGTTGCAGTCCTTCCCTGAAGGGGAGTCACAGGATTTTGACCCAGTGACTATGAAGGATCAGCCATATGTGCCCATGTCAACGTGGTGTGTGACTTGCAGTGGGGTTGAGGGGGTTACAGATGCCTGCTGCCTGATTTATTGCCACTGACCTATGATGTGAAATTTGTTGTTTTACGGCAGCAGTGCAGTGCAAAGACATAAAAATGTATAAATCATAAAAATAAATAATTGCAAAAAAAAGAATAATGAGGTAGTGTTCATGGATCATTCAGAAATCTGGCGGAGGGGAAGCAGCATTTCCAGAATCATTGAGTTTGGGTCTTCAGGCTCCTGTACCTCCTCCCAGATGGTAGTAACGAGAAGAGGGCATGTCCTGGATGGTGAGGTTCCTCAATGATGGATGCCCCTTTCTTAAGGCACTGCCACTTGAAGATGTCTTCAATGGTGGGGAGGGCTGTGCTCGTGATGGAGCTGGCTGACTCTATAACCCTCTGCAGCCTCTTGCGATCCTGTGCATTGGAGGCTCCATACCAGGCTGTGATGCAACCAGTCAGAACGCTCTCCGCCGTACATCTATAGAAATTTGTAAGAGTGGTGACAGACCGAATCTCAATCTCCTAACGAAATAGAGCCGCTGGCATGCTTTCATGATTGCATCAATGTGTTGCATCGATTGGTTTACTATTGTCACATGTACCGAGATGCAGTGAAAAACTTTGTTTTGCATGCCATCCATACAGATCATTTCAAAACGCAGGTACATTGAGGTAGTACAAGGGAAAAACAATCTGTTGTAGAAGCCTTGGGGGTAGGCGCAGGGGGGGTGGTGGTAGCTGCGGTGGATTTTGTAGGTGGTACATACTGCAGCCACAGTGAACCAGTAGAGGAGGGAGTTAAAGTTTTGGGTGGTGGATGGGGTAATGGTCTAGTGGGCTGCTTTGTCCTGGTTGGTGCCGAGCTTCTTGAGGGTTGTTGGAACTGTGCCCGTCCAGGCAAGCATAAGTGTAAGCGGGCTTCTCTCCGGTTAACTGGCGTCTGCTTCTCCACAGGTGGTGATCTTTGTAAAGTCGGTGCAGCGCTGCATTGCTCTGGCACAGCTCTTGGTGGAGCAGAACTTCCCTGCCATAGCCATCCACAGAGGCATGCCCCAGGAGGAGAGGTCAGTGACTCAGGTGGTCAGCAGAGGGGAGGGTCTTCACACTGCTCAACCAGAGAATGGCGCCTGGAATCGCAGCGTAGGAGTGGGTCTTTTGTCCCAACATACCTGTGCTGGCTCTTTGAAAGAGCAAACCTGTTATCTCAATTACCCCCCTTCCCCCAGCCCTGAAAATTTTGTCCTGATGCAGGGTTTCGACCCAAAGTGTCGGCAATTCCTTTCCTCTCTCAGATGCTGCTCAACCCGCTGAGTTCCTCCAGCAGGTTTTATTGCTCCAGGTTCCAGTGTGTGCAGTTTCCTGTGCCTCTTCGAAAATTTAAAACAGTTACAGCTTCCATTTCAATATATTATTGAATCTCCATTTGCCATGAATTCTAGATTACCCCTAGTTCTTAAATCTATGGGCTCCATCTCTCTCCCTCTGACACTGGAAATATTAAACCCCAAGCATTAAGCTCCTCTAAGTGGCGTGCTTGTCCTCTGCTCTAAGGAAGAGCCAAGGTTTTGTTCATAGCCGTACAGGGGTACATGGTAACATCAGGGAGCAACTCGGACCTGTTCCTGTCACTCAATGATATCGTGGCTGATCTGTGATCTAATTTCATATGTTCACCATCAACTCATCATAACTTCCATTAACAGATATCTATCAGTTTGAGATTCAAAATTACAGGCTGTCCCTGGCCAACAAACAGGTTCCCTTTTTACAGACGTCCACAAGTCAAAAAATAGTTTGTTTATTGTAATAGGCAGACATATACAGGGTATAAATGCCATGAAATTTAGTTTTTTGCAGCAGCAGCACAGTACATTACAAACGTGACAAACATGACAAACAGAAATATAAATTGTACATAACTTGCATGACAAAGCAAACAAAAATAGACATAATGACGTTAGTGTACGTTGAGGAAAATGCAGTCTGAGGTAAAGTTAGCGTTTTTCAGGTGGGTTCAAGAACCTGACGGCAGTGAGGAAGAAGCTGTTGTTGAACCTTGAGGTGTGGGGTCTTCAGGCTCCTGTACCTCCTGCCTGATGGCAGCATGGAGAGGAAGGCGCAGCCTGGATGGTGGGGGTCCCTGATGGTGGATGTTGCCTTCCTGAGACATCTCCTCTTGTAGACGTCCTCGATGGTGGGGAGAGCTGTACCTGTGATGGAACTGGCTAAGTCCACCCCTCTCTGTAGCCTCTTGTGTTCCTGTGCACTGGAGTCCCCACACCAGGCCGTGATGCAACCAGTCGGAATGCACAAAAATCATTTGATACAGTAAACCATGCCTCCACTGTAGTGTAATGAATGACATCAGAAGCACTTAAGACCGATAACAAAGAACAATTACTAGAAGTGGAGAGAGAGGGAACTAGTTCTGCTAGTAACTCAGGCTTTTGAAATAATATGGGAGCTCGTTAGTATGTAGGAATGTCCATAAATTGGGCGTCCGTAACCTGGAGACTGCCTGTAACTATTAATCCAGCATCGATTGCAGTTTGCAGGAGGGTGTTCCATCTCTCTGTTCCTAACTTCACTCCCAAAATTCTCAGTGTTCTATCTCCAGTCCCTGAATCCCCAACCAATGGGTATAAGTTCTCTCTATCCATCCTATCATTTCCCCTCTATCTTTAAAGTTTCTATCAAATCATCCCTCAACTTTCTACAGCAACACTTGCAACACAGAGGAAGGCCATTCAGCTCATCAAGTCTGTGCTGGCTCGCTGCAGGGCAACCCCATCACCAAGCACTGGTGTCTCAATGTATCAGGAGCTGGTACCTTTATCCATTGCTCCTCTGCAATTTAAGATGCCCCCCTTCGCCCATGGTTTGTGCAGGATAAAATCTAAAGCTCTGCCAACTTTAAAAAAAAAATTACCTGGTTAACTAAACATGAAGCCACCTGTGCTCACGAGTGGCTTGATCTTAACGTATCTTGGATGGTTGCTTCTGGTGGAGTGCTTAGGCTGAACCGCTCTGTGTGGGGGCAGTGATTTTTTTGGCTGCTTTCAGACAGGTTGATGCCACTGACCTCCTGCCTGGCTTCAGATCCACTGCCAGGCCCAGCCTGTTGTCAATTCTTATGACTGTCTGTGTGAAACGAGCTTTAGAACACAACACTTTAGAGCACAGGAACAGGCCCTTTGGTCCACGCTGTCTATGCAGACCATGATGCCAGTCCAAACTAATCCCAGCTGCCTGCATGTGGTCTGTATACCTCCGTTCCCTGCCTGTTCATGTGTCTGTCTCAATGCATCTTAAACGTTGCTATCGTATCTGTTTCCACCACTTCCGCTGATAGCACGTTCCAGGCATTTCCACTTTTTTTTAAAAAAAAGAAAAACTTGCCTCATTAGTCTCCTTTAAACTTTCCCCCTTTCATCTTAAAGCTATGCATGCTAGTATCTGATAATTCCACCTTGGGAGAGAAAGACTTTTATCTACTCTATGTACACCTCATCTACTCTATGTACACCTCATAAATTTTATAAACTTCTATCAGGTCGCCCCTCAGCCTCCAACACTCCAGAGAAAACAACCCAAGTTTGTCCAACCTTTAGGCAGTCTCAATCTGTCCAACTTCTTTCTCCTCCTCGTCTGAAGAGGTACCCTATCTATGCTTCTCATAGATAGTCAAAATCTTTTTCCCATGGTAGGGGTATCCAAAGCTAGAAGACGTGAGTTTAAGGTGAGAGGAAGGGGATATGAGGGGTGAGTTTTTTTTCCACATAAAACAGTACAGTACAGGCCCTTCCCCCCCACCATGTCTGTGGTAGCCATGATCCCGTCTGCCTGCAACCCTGCACCTTCCGCCCTCAGTGACCTACCCTGACTCTCAGATAAGTAATGCCTATACTTTAATGTTCTCGCCATCGCTTCCGAAATCATAGGCACCCTCTCGTCCCCAGCCACACAATTCTGCAGGCTATCCGCTCCTATTCTAGCCTCTTGGGGAGCCACTGAATTTAATTGGTTCATTGTTTATTTTTTTGTCAGGGCAGCACAGTGGCGTAGCTGATAGAGCCGCTGCCTCACAGCTCCAGCAACCTGGGTTCAATCGTGACCTCGGATCCCATCTGTGTGGAGTTCGCACGTTCTCCTAGTGACCGTGTGCATTTCCCCCGGGTAGTAGAGACATAGAGTTATACAGCACAGAAACAGTGCTGCCAGAGGATGACTACATTTAAGAGGTGTTCAGAAAGACACTTAACTAGGAAAGGCTTCGAAGGAAACGGTCCTAGTGCAGGCAAATGGGATTAGTGTAGGTCAGTATGAACGTATTGGGCAGAAGGGCCTGTTTCTGTGCTGCATGACTTGATTGACTTCATTGTGGTACTTTACTGTCTGCCCATCCTCTTCCCTGTCTTCCACCTAATGGCCCTTCCAGTGTGAGTGCCTGTACTAAGTCTCAGTGGGCAATCTAACTGCCAAAGGTATTGGTTTATTTTTGTCACTTGTACCGAGGTACAGTGAAAAACTTGTCTTGCATACCGATCGTACAGATTAATTCATTACGCAATGCAGTTACATTGGGTTAGTACAGAGTGCATTGAGGTAGTACAGGTAACAACAATAACAGTACAGAGTAAAGTGTCAGAGCTACAGAGAAAGTGCAGTGCAATAAGGTGCAAGGTCACAACAAGGTAGATTGTGAGGTCAGAGTCCATCTTATCATATAAGGGAACCGTTCAATAGTCACGTCTTTGCCCTGCTCTTCGTCTTGAGTGATAGCCCATTCAAGTATGTTTCCCTACCAAAAAAAAAATTTATCTGTTAACAACTGCAGCAGGAACTTCTGGTTTCCCCTTGCTGAGAGACAACTGAACCACATGTGATGGGGCTGAGGTTGGCTGACTTTCCATCTATGGCAGGGTTTTACTGCTCAAGTCTAACTCCGTGAATTTGCTCGGGGGTTTTTGTTTTGATTTTCTGCAGGTTGTCCCGATACCAGCAGTTCAAGGACTTCCAACGGCGGATCCTGGTGGCCACCAATCTGTTCGGCAGGGGGATGGACATCGAGCGGGTGAACATTGTGTTTAACTACGACATGCCGGAAGACTCGGACACCTACTTACACAGGGTACTGCGCCCTTGAGTGTATTGCTGGAGCGCAGCGTAGTTCCTTTCACTGTCGCGAACTCTGCGCTCATCCTTCTTGCAAACGGGTGGCTTCCCGGGGTTGGAGATGGGATTACTTATGTTGGTGTTGTATTTGGCGCGGGGCAGTGCTGAAGGGTCTGTTCCTGTGCTGCGTACCGTTCTGCATTTGTACCGACTGGCATTGTACACCATGAAACTCAAAGCTTCAGGCTGACTGGATTCGGGGAAGGCAAGGTTAGTGCAAACCGAAGGATTGAACACTTGCTCTCCGTCAGTGTGTGGGGAACCCCCCCCATCGGTGGGCTTCCACTATGGCGCGGTGGGGTTGCTACACGGTGGTAGGTGCATGCTGGCCAGAATGTCACCAACACGATGTAGGCCTACAGCTGAGCTCAGTCATACGCTATTACAGCACCAGCAACCCGGGTTCAATTTCCGCCGCTGTCTGTTAGGAAGTTGTATGTTCTCCCTGTGTCTGCGTGGGTTTCCTCCAGGTGCTCAGGTTTCCTTACACGTTCCAAAGACGTACGGGTTAGGAAGTTGCGGGCATGCTATGTTGGTGCCGGAAGTGTGACTACTCTTGTGGGCTGCCTCCCAGAACACTCAACGCAGAAGATGCATTTCACTGTGTGTTTCGATGTACATGTGACTAATAAAGATATCATTTACCAAATCCGTGGTTAACGCCAACGCCTGTGTCATAGGTGGCGAGAGCCGGCCGGTTTGGGACCAAGGGGCTGGCCATCACCTTCGTGTCAGATGAGAACGACGCCAAGATCCTGAACGATGTGCAGGACCGATTCGAGGTGAACATCAGCGAACTGCCTGACGAGATCGACATCTCCTCGTACAGTAAGTGCTGAGCCCTGTCTTGCTTCCCACCCAGAGGGGTTGGGAAGGATTGAGACTGGGGAGGTTTTAATTGTGTAACGTTTAAAAGGCATTTGGACGGGTACTTGGATAGGAAGGGAATAGAGGGATAGGGATCTAATGTGGGTAGATCGGGTTAGCACAGATAGGCACCTCAGTTGGCATGGACAAGGTAGGCAGAAAGGGCCCGTTTCTGTGCTGTATGATTGGTACTGGTTTATTATTGTCACTTGTACCGAGGTACAGTGAAAAACTTGTCTTGCATACTGATCGTACAGGTCAATTCATTGCACAGTGCAGTTACATTGAGGTAGTACAGAGTGCATTGATGTAGTACAGGTAAAGACAATAACAGTACAGAGTAAAGTGTCAGAGCTCCAGAGAAAGTGCAGAGCAATAAGGTGCAAGGTCACAACAAGGTAGATCATGAGGTCAGAGTCCATCTTATCGTATAAGGGAACCGTTCAATAGTCTTATCACAGTGGGGTAGAAGCTGTCCTTGTCCGGTGCTATGTGCCCTCAGGCTCCTGTATCTTCTACCTGATGGAAGAGGAGCGAAGAGGGAGTGACCCGGGTGGGTGGGGTCTTTGATTATGCTGGCTGCTTCATGATGGCGAGAGGTAAAGACAGAGTCCAAGGAGGGGAGGCTGGTGTCTGTGATGCGCTGGGCTGTGTCCACAACTCTCTGCAGTTTCTTGCGGTCCCGGGCAGAGCAGTTGCCGTACCAAGCCATGATACATCCAGATAGGATGCTTTCTATCATACATTGATAGAAGTTGGTGAGAGTCAAAGGGGACAAACTGAATTTCTTTAGCCTCCTGAGGAAGTAGAGGCGCTGGTGAGCTTTCTGGGCTGTGGCATCAACGTGATTTGACCCTGTTGGTGATGTTCACTCCTAGGATTCTATGGTTCAGAGGTTTATTCCATATGCCAGAGGAGGTGAAGGGATTGGATACAATCGCTACATTTAAGAGGCATTGAGGGAGACATTGAAATAGATGAGGCATAGAAGGATACGGTCCTAAAAGGAGAAATGTAGATGTGCAAAAAGGTCAGGACGGACCGAGTGGGCCAAAGTGCTTGTTTCTGTGCTGTTTAACTCTGGTTCTATGTCAGTTTGGTTTGCATTAAGTGCTTTGAATTCAGACGGCTGAGTTCAATCGCAATTAACTCTTGCACAGTATACAGAATGAAGCAGAGGATGCTGGAAACTCTCATGAGGTCAGGCAGCATCAGCAGAGAGAGTTTTGGGTCAACGACCTTCCCTTCAAACTGGAGTCTGCTTTTATTTCCGATTTTCAGCATCTGCAGTTTTTTTTTGTTCTTTGACTTCCAGCTTGGATGCAGGCCCTTCAGCCCACCTCGTCTGTGCTAGCCCTCCGATGTTCCGCACAAGCCTCCTCCCACCCTACGCGCGGATTCATGGAGATATACTGCACAGAAATGGACGCACCTTGACCAAGCTGCCTACCTGAGCTAATCCCATCTACCTACATTTGGCCCCTATCCCTCTAAATGTTTCCTCTCCACATATAGAAACATAGAAAACCTACAGCACAATTCAGGCCTTTCAGCCCACAAAGCTATGCCGAACATGTCCCTACCTTAGAAATTACTGGGCTTACCCATAGCCCTAAGCTCCATGTACCTATCCAAATGTCTTTTAAAAGACCCTATGGTATCTGCCTCCACCACCGTTGCCGGCAGCCTATTCCACGCACTCACCACTCTGAGTAAAAAAACTTACCCCTGACATCTCCTCTGTACCTACTCCCCAGCACCTTAAACCTGTGTCCTCTTGTGGCAACCATTTCAGTCCTGGGGAAAAACCTCTGACTATCCACATGATCAATGCCTCTCATCTTATACACCTCTATCAGGTCACCTCTCGTCCTCCGTTACTCCAAGAAGAAAGGGCCGAGTTCCCTCGACCTGCTTTCATATAAGGCATGCTCCCCAATCCAGGCAACATCCTTGTAAATCTCCTCTGCACCCTTTCTATGGCTTCCACATCCTTCCTGTAGTGAGGCGACCAGAACTGAGCACAGTACTCCAAGTGGGGTCTGACCAGGGTCCTATATAGCTGCAACATATCTGCCCAAATGTCATTTAAATGTTGTAATTGTTCCCGTCTCTACCACCTCCTCTAGCAGCTCGTTCCACATGCTCACCACGCCCTATGTGGAAAAAGTTGCCCCTCAGATCCCCCTTTAAATCTTTCCCCTCTCACCCTAAACCTATGCCCTCTAGTTTTACTCCCCTACCCTGGGGGAAAAGGACTGTGATTGTCTATGCCCCTCATATTTTTTATAAGCCTCTATAAGGTCACCCCTGCTTCAGGGAAAACAGTCCCAGCCTGTCTAATACAGCTGCCCATCCTTTCTATTCCTGTGTCCCTCGTGTACAGAACCAGCTTTCCTTATGCACCCATCCCAGAAATGTGCTTTGCAAACCATTTTCAGATCGGAGCAGGCAACGTCCTCTCTTTAAAAAAAAAGTTATCTTTCCAATAAAATTTCCTTTATTGCTCTTTGCAGAATTAGATCACTATTGCTGCTCCTGACTTTTGCTCTTAGTGAATTTTAAGCAATTTGTCACTTTCAGCCAGGTACAGGAGTAGGATTTGGCCTCTCCAGCTTGCTCTGCCATTCACTGAGACTGGATCTTGGTCCCCGCTCCAGTTTTATGCCTGTTCCCCATGATCCCAGGACTTCTCAATAGTCCAGAAATATATCTGGGCATTGAATGTACTTGATTATTTAACCACCAGGGCTCTTTGGATTGGAGAATTCCAATGATCCACAATTCTGAGAGAAGAAATTCCTCCTATTCTAAGTCATAATCCTGAGATGTACCCTGGTTCTAAATTCCCCCATCAAGGAAATACCCTTGTGGCTTCAGCACTGCCAACTCCTTCATGCGATCACTTATCCCTTCAAACACTTCAGTTTGGAAAAGTACGAGGTGTTGCATTTTGGGAAGACAAATGAGGGTAGGACTTTCACAGTGAACAGTAAGGCCCTGGGGGAGTGTTGTGGAACAGAGAGTTCTATAACACTCTAATAGGAGTACAAGTACATGGTTCCCTGAAAGTGGCATCACAGATGCACAGGGAGGTGAAGAAGGCTTTCAGCACACTGGCCTTCATCAGTTAGGGCACTGAGTGCAGAAGTTGGGATATTATGTTGCAGTTGTACAAGGCGTTGGTGAGGCCACATCTGGAATATTGTGTTCGGTTTTGGTCACAATGCTATAGGAAAGATACCATTGAGTTGGAAAGAGTGCAGAGGAGATTTATGAGGATGTTGTCAGGACTCGAGGGACTGATTGGCAGGTAGGGAGAGGTATATAAAGTCATGCAGGGCGTAGATAAAGTGAATGCATTCAGTCCTTTTCCCAGGGTTAGGGAATCAAAAACTAGAGGGCAGAGGTTTAAGGTGAGAGGGGAAAGGATCTGAGGGGCAGCTACTTCACATTGAGGATGGAATGATCAGCCAGAGGAAGTGGTTGAGGCAGGTACGTGGCTAACACGAGGGGACATAATTTTAAGGTGATTGGAGGAAGGTATAAGGGGGATGCGGGGTAAATTTTTTACACAGAGAGTGGTGGGTGCGTGGAACGCATTGCCGGCAGAGGTTGTGGGGGCAGATACGTTAGGGACATTTAAGAGACACTTAGATAGACACATGAATGATAGAAAAATAGGGGGCTATGTGGGAGGGGAGGGTTAGATAGATCTTAGAGCAGGATAAAATGTCGGCACAACATTGTGGGCTGAAGGGCCTGTACTGTGGTGTAGTGTTCTGTGTTCTATTAACAACATTTAAAAGATGTTTGGGCAGGTACATAGATAGGGACGGTTTAGAGGAATATAGGCCCATTTCCATTCTGTATGATTCCGAGTGCTGCAGACCCGAGTCTACTCAAAGCTTCCTCACAGAACAGTTCCATCATCCCAGGAGTTGGTTTGAAAAAAACACTTCTTCATTGAAGCAATGTTGACCTGCAATAATTATTAAAACTGTGGCTCGTCTATATTTTTGCCTGGCCTTCCCTTTCTAAACTGTGGCCGCATCAAGGCCTGTTCTGCACCACAGTCAGCTCTCTAACTTTTATGCACACAAACTAAAAGTTATTTTGACTGCATGCCTGTGGGTGATATAATTACAAGGCTGTGTTTTAGTCCTTCAAAAATATCTTTTGTCTAGTGATTTTGCAGGGTCTAAACATGTTACTGTATACTCAAAACTTAGCTCTGCAGTCAGCGACCCAACCCAGACTTGCCAGGGGCCATAGCTTGGGTGTTCCTGATCTGATCCGCTTGCCACAATGTCGTGTGCCAACAGGTTTCTCCTAACTCTCTGGAGATTACATCTTGGTTAGTTGAGTAGAGTCCAGCCGGTAAGCTACAACAAGCAAGAAATGGGCTGCTGGAGGGACTCAGCGGGTCGGGCAGCATCAGTAGAGGGAAATGGACAGTCGACATTTCGGGTCGAGACCCTTTATGTGGACTGAAAGGGTAGAGGGGAGATAGCCGGTGTAAAGAGGCGAGGTGGGAGGTGGAGGGGTGGGAGGTGGAGAGGTGGGGCAAGAGCTGGCCTGGATGTGGATCCAGGTGAGGAGGAGTTGATTGGCAGATGGAGTCAGGTGGGGAAGGGTTGGAGATAGATGCAACAAGCAACTGAAAGGCAACAAGCAACTGAAAGGCAACAAGGTGCGGCAAATGGTATGAAAGGCAAACGGTATGATGGCTTTTGGAGCCACGGAGTTGTACAGCACAGAAACAGGCCCTCTGGCATCCCATGGCTGTACCAACCACCCATACTAATCCCATTTACCAGCACTTGGTCCGTAGCTTCCTCTGCCTTGGTGATTCAAATGTTCATCCAGATCCCCCTCAAAGGTTGTGAGAGTCTCTGCTTCCACCACCCCCACTGTGCATTCCAGATCCCAACCCTCCCCCTAGTGGAAAATAAATCTTCCTCAGATCGCTTCTAAACCCCTTGGACTTCTCCTTAAACCTACACCCTCCAGTTTTATACTGCCCTACCATGGGATAAACTCTGTGACTATCTGTGTACCTCATAATTTTATACAACTCAATAAAGTTACCCCTCAGCCTCCTTCACTCCATGGAAGACAGTCCCAGTCTATCTAATATTGCTGCCCATCCTTTCTATTCCTGCCTCCATTATGTACTAAACCAGGTTCACCTTAATGCACCCATCCTAGAGGTGTGCTTTGCAAACCATTTTCAGGTCGGAGAAGATGATTTTTTTTTTACAAAGTCTCTTCCACAGTCAAATTACCTTTAACTATTACTATTTGCAGAACTAGATCACTCTATTACTGCTCCTGACCTTTGTTTCGAGAGAATGTCAAGTAATGCATCTTTTGACAAGGTACAGGAGTAGGATTCAGCCCCTCCAGCTTCGCTCTGCCATTCAATGAGATCTGACTTTCACCCCAGCTCCACTTCTTTGCCTGTTCCCCGTGATCCCAGACTTTTCAATAGTCCAGAAATCTATCTCGGTATGGAATATATCTCAGCAGCTCCCTGGTGAAAATATTGTACTGGAAACCAGCCCAAGGTCTGATGAAGGGTCACAAACCTGAAAGGTTAACTGTTTCTCCTTTCACAGATGCTGCCTGACCAGCTGAGCATGTCCAGCATTTTAAGTTAGTTGTATAGCACGGAAATGGGCCCTTTGGTCCGACTGGTCCACACCAAGTTCTTTCCTCTGTCCGAAGACCTAATGGGTTAAAGCAACTCGTGTTCTCCTTCTGAGAGCAAAGGTTTATGCTTGAAGCTTGGTCAGTGGCTTTGGAAAACCTCAGGCCAGTCCACTAAACGGTGAAAATGCAGGGTACATAAAAGATATTTTTAACAGCAAGCCCCATTTTAACTCTCTCTCCCTTATTCCCTCTCTCCTCTTACAGTTGAGCAGAGCAGATAGACGCGAGACCACACGTCCAGCTTTTATCGTCGTGGGTTGATGAAGCTCGCCAAGTCTGACACTACGGACTACACCATTTTACATTGATGTGCGTTCACCAGCATTGACAATGGAAATGGCTGAATGTAAATACCATGTGTTTAGCCGCACTTGACAACAAGTGACATGATTCCGTTACATAAACGATTTTTAGAATTATTTTCCACCTTCCTTTATCTGTGGTGAACTGTGTTTGCATGGAGATTATGACTTGCATTTACACTACATCAGACCTGCCTGGCGCCGAGTATTTGAGTAGAAAATGTGTTCCAGTGATAACAATTAAAGAGAAAAATCCTTGGTACCAGGAACTTGTGTTGTCCATCCTCTCTTTCCCTGCCCGCCCCTCTCCTGAAGGCTTTTGCTGAGGTTTCCACTGGATGACCACTCTCCATGCAAGGACTGAGACACCGGTCAGCAGTCGGACAGGTCTTCGCAGGCAGTTCTGGACCCTCAGTTCCCACCCACGTGAGGGTCAGGTGCTGACGCCCTGGCCAGTGTTTTTATAGTTGCTCCCATTTCTTACCCAGCCTTGCTGAGGCCAATTGAACCAGACAGCAGCCAAGACCAACCAACGAGGTGACGTTGAGCCAATTGAACCTGACTGGATTGGGCGCAGTGCACATTTATAACCCCTGCGTGATTTTTGACTGAGAGCGGAGGAGAACTGGAACAGCAAAGACAGGTACGAGTTGCCAGAACTAATTTGAGCAGTTCTGCGGTAGACTGATGTCCATTTATGTGTTCAAGAGTTTCCCAATACACAGGAAGCAGGAGTAAACAATCCGGTCCTGTTCTGCCATTCAGTAAGGTCGCGGTTAGTCTGATCTTGGCCTCAACTCGACTTTTCCGTCTGTTCCCCATAATCCTCAACTTCCTTCTAATCCAAAGATCCATCTCCATTTCAAATAGATTCGACGGCTCCATCTCCAGACCTCTCGAGAGTCAAGAATCCCAAAGACCCATTAAGAGAAGTTGTTCCGCAGTGCTACAGCTAGTAGAACTGCTGCCCCGCAGCGCCAGAGACCCGGGTTCAATCCTGACCTCGGGTGCTGTCTGTGTGGAGTTTTTGCACGTTCCCCCTGTGACCGCATGGGTTTCCCCCAGCTGCTCCGGTTTCCTCCCACATTCCAAAAATGTGTGGGTCTGTAGCTTAATTGCCTGCTGTAAATTGCCCCTAGTGTGTGGGTGAGAGTTAAAATCTTGGGGGGGGTGGTGGTGGTGCGGATTTGATGGGAATGTGGGGCAAATAAAAAATAAATAGGATTAGCATAAATGGACGATGGTCGGCATGGACGGTGGGCTGAAGGGCCTGCTTCCATGCTGTGTTTCTCTACAACTCTATGACACTCTGAGCAGTTCTGGCCAGAAGCGAAAAATGACTGTGGGCAAATTGCACCTTAAGATGTAATGGAATGAAACTCCACATCAACCATCCATTTACACGGATCCCATTTTATTCTCTCCACATTCCCATCAACTCCCCCACCCAGATTCTACCCCTCACCCACACACTCGAGGCAACACACAGTGTCCAATTAACCTACTGACCCACACGTCTTTCGGATTGGGAGGAAACCAGAGCACTTGGGGAGACCCACCTGGTCACAGGGAGAACGTGCAAACCCCGCACAGACAGTGCCGGTGGTCAGGATCGAACCCAGGTCTCTGGAGCTGTGGGGCTGCTATGCTGCTAGCTATGCATGCCACCATGCCGCCCTTTTATCGGTCAACTCCCCTAGTTTTTGGCTTCTCTGATAAACCTTATTCAAACTGCCAAGGTTACTCTTCATTTTGTCCATCTTAGTTAAATGTAATGGTCTAATTTGTTCTGAAGGAAACAATCCTAAACTAACCACTATCTAATTCTCCAGTCCCTGAGAGATCCTCAGATCAATAAACCCTCTCTCATGCTATCACACCCTATCCTGTGGAGAAAGCAGAGAGTGGTAGGTAGACAGGAGTTTGAGTGGCAGGAAAGGTGCCCTGGTTGTGGCTTTACTAACATTTTACATGACCTCCTCGCTCTTGTGGTTTGTTCTTTGGCCAACAAAGGCCAATATCCCCGCTTTACCTACTGTCGGCGATGTTGGTTCCTCCTTGTATGTTATCACTGGCAATTTATTCCCTTGATTTTCTTGCCCTGCATCACCTCTCCAGGTTGAATTGAATTTGACACCTTTATGCCCACCCTAATGTGTCCACCTTTCTGCAACATCCTCCTCATCGATCACACCCGCGGGGCAAGTGCAGAGCCCCAGGGAACCTCACTGCACGTAACCCTAAGTCACTAAAATTCCCGTTGACCCGCCACTCTCTGCTTTCTCCCTGCCATACGATCTCCTTGTCAGAGAAGTGTGGAAACAGGCCCACCGAGTCCACATTAACCATCAACCTCCCATTTGCACCAATCCTATATTAATCTCAATTTTTTTTTTAATTCCCACATTCTTACCACCCCCCCCCCCCCCCCCCCCCCGCTCACCTACACACTGTCGTGTTTAATTTACAGCGGCCAATTAACCTACCAACCCGGATGTCTTTGGGATGTGGAAGGGAAACCAGAGCACCTGGGGGGAAACGGTGCGAACTCCACACAGACAGTGCCGGAGGTCGCGATTGAGCCCGGGGTCTCTGGCGCTGTGAGGCAGCGACACGCTGCACCATAGAGCTGCCCCTGTCCTCACCGTCCACGTTCAACTGATCATCCACTGTAATTCCATTGAAGAGGCTCTACTTTCTCCCTCCGAGCTAGATCTAAATCTAGTTTCTGTAAAGCACCTCAGTTGCAAAATGCTTCTTAAGGAAGCTGGATAATGGAACTTGTCGGTGTCAACACCATATCATATTCCACATACCTCAGAGCTGAGGCATGGACTTCATTCACTGTCCATTTTTTAAAAAATGTAAACAGTGGCACCCATGCATTCAATGTAACCAGAGCAGTGTTATCACTGGTTGTGCCTGTAGGTTAAGGTTTTGACTCTCTACCTCCCCTAATAATTCACACATTTTGAACGATATGACCAAGAAATGGCAGATTATTCTGTCCTAACACCAACATTACTCACTCACAGCAGTGGTTTCCAAGCCAGACAGTGAATGAAAGCCCCACTAATTAATACTTGGTAAAATACGTACCACAACCAATGTGCACCTGAGAGTGTCAGGGGACATAACTTTTCGATAGATGGGGATTGCTGGGGTAGCTTGTTTCTCCATTTGTGAACTTTCTAACTAAATTACCTCGATACCATCAAAAGACTCAGTGACACCCATGTTTGCCGTTTCCCTCCCCCCTCAGATTGGGAACCATTGGGTTTGCTAAATGCAGAGAAGTATATATTCATTTGATGGCTTTTTTTTTTGCGCAATTATTAAATTAACATACTGGAGAACAATCTGACTAGCTTGTTGGTGGGTGTGCACTTGATTTTTTTTTTCCCCATCCTGATCTTCCAGTATTCCTTGAAGCCAATTGTCCTGGGAATAGGAAATCTTTCTCTATGAATGTCTGTACTTTTGGGGATCATCAGAGCAAAAACCCAAGAGGGGAGCTCCTCATTTGGTTCAAAGTATTTGAGGCAAACAATTTAATGTCTTTTCTTCCTGAACTGGTAAAGTATTGAATATTCCCAAATCCGTGGGAGGTCGAAGTTCAAATGCTTCACAGGGACCATTTCTACTTGGGTGGAAAAATAGATGAGGTAAATACAAGGGAAGAGAGTAGCTAAAATAATCATGTGGCCCTCAGGAAGAGACTGGGAAATTAATAATGGGAAGTGGAGAAGTGGCCGAGATTCTAAATGATTGTTTTGGATCAGTCTTCATCGTGGAAGACAGTAAAACATTTCAGTAAGAGAATTTAGTAGCTACAGGGATGGTGTAAACCAATCTCGTATCACTAGGGAAAAAGTAACAGGCGAACTAATGCGTAGAAAGCCAGTAGATCTCTGAGATATAATGACCTGCATTTGAATTAGCTGCAGAGATGATAAGAGATATTGGTTGTAATCCACTAAACATCCTTGGATTCTGCAGAGGTCCCGATGTAGAAGCTGCAAGGAAAGGAGACAGAGGAAACTGTAGGCTGGTTAGCCTGACATCAGTCAAGGGGAGGATGCAGGAATCTATCATTAAGGAGGTGACATTTTAAAAAAAACAAAAGACAAACGAGCAGAATTAATATGGTTTAATGAAAGGTAAATCCGGTTTGACAAATTTGCTCAAGTTCTTTGAGAATGCAGCGAACAAGGTGGAGAAAGGGGTCCGGTACATGTAGTGTACTTGGATTTCCAGAAGGCCTTCGTTAAGATGTCACATAAAAGATTTCTGCAAATGGGATTCAGAGGGTTGCAGGTACTATATTCCAGGATGCGATTGTGCTGGAGAGAGTGCAGAGGAGATTCACGAGGATCCTGGCTTAGAGGACTTCGGTAGGGGAGAAGGAGCAAAGGAGGCTGGGGGGTGACCTGATGGAGGTATGTAAGATATGAGGGACATAGGGTAGAATCTTTTCTCGCATGGTAGGGGTATCAAAAAAGAGAGGCCTTAGATTTGTGAGAGGAAGGAGTTTTAAATGGGATCTGAGGTGTGAGTTTTTTTTGTATTCACAGAGCGGTTGATATCTACAATGTGTAATCAGGCGCAGTTACGATGTTTAAGAGGCATTTAGACAGGCACTTAAATAGGCAAAGCATGGAAGGATGTGGACCTAGCGCGGACAAATGCGATCAGTGTAGATGGGCAGAAAGGTCAGCATGGATGTGATGGGCTGAAGGGCCTGTTTCTGTGCTGTACAACTTTATGACAATGAGAGACTCCAACCTACAGAGCTGGGGCAAGTGGTTCATCTTCAGACTGGCAATCATTAACTGGTGGGGTGCTACAGGATCAGTGCAGGGGCCGTGACTACATTAGTAACTTGGATGAAGGGACTGAGTGTACTGCAGCCACATTGGCTCATGATATGAAGATAGGCGGGTCGTGTGGTGGGCACAGGGAGCCTGTGAAGAGATGTAGATGGGTTAAGTGAGTGACCGTGGCTAACGTGAGCAAATGCGGGGTTGTTTGCTTTGAAAGGACAATAAAGCAAGTTATTTAAGTGGAGGTGAGAGGCTGACTCCTGCTCTTACTCCTTCTGCTCTCCTTCCTAAAGACGCCGTTAAGTTGTAAAGAGTGCAAGGATTTACGAGAATGTTGCCAGGACTAGAGGGCCTAAGTTGTAGGGAGAGGTTGGGCAGGATAGGACTTTAGTCCTTGGAGCGTAGGAAACTGAGAGGTGTTACTCGATGTGTATAAAATCATGAGGGGCACAGGTAGGGTGAATGCACGGTCTTTTCCCCCAGTGTTGGGGAAGATAGAAAATAGAGGACAGGTTTAAGGTGGGAGGGGAAAGATTTAAAAGGGACCTGAGGGGCAGCAACTTCATACAGAGGGAGGTGCGTACGTGAAAGGAAGTGGTTCAAGCAGGTACAATAACAACGTTGAAAAGGCACTTGGACAGGTACATGGATAGGAAAGGTTTAGAGGGCCAAACGCGGGCAAGTGGGACTAGCTTAGATGGGCAACTTGGTGGGCATGTATGAGTTGGGCCAAAGGGTCTCTTTCTGTGCTGTATTAGTCTGAGATTGAGCTCCTCAAAAATCAGATGCAACTTCACTGCCGTAAGGTTAACCCCAGCTCGGTGAAAACAAGACTTTAAATCGGTAAATCGTTGAGATTAGCATCTCATTTCTTTCTCACATTCTCTCTACAGTTTTCACTTGTAGATTTTATTCTTCATTATCTTCATTAGTCCTTCGTTTGAACATCTGCTCTCTTCCTCCACCCACCTCCACTTGCCTCCATTTCAGAGTTGATAGTAATCCCAGGAAGTTTTGGGAATACCTGGATTGTTTTGGTAAATGGCAGTTTGAAAAATCCCATGCCCCCACTTTGTTTAACAAAAGAGGTAAAACTAACTTTAAATGTGCCAATGGGTTCTCTGAAATAGAAAACAAAGGAATTTTGTAGGAATTTTGTAAATTATGTAAATTATTTAGGAATTTACAGTGCATGATAAAGATATTTAACATGTGGCATAATTGGCTCAAAGTAGGCTGTGGTTGCAGTGGAGGGAGGGCCGAGGAGGTTCACCAGGATGTTGCCTGGATTGGAGGAGTTTTGTCATGGGGAGAGATTGGATAGGCTGGGCTTGTTTTCCCTGGAGCAAAGGAAGCAAAGGGTGACCTGATGGAGGAGTATAAAAATTATAAGAGATGTAGAAAAAGGAAATTCTTTTTCCTGTTGTAGAGGTATCAAGAACGAGGGCATAGGTTTCAGGTGAGAGGAAGGGGTTTTAAAGGGGATCTGAGGGACAAGTTTTTTTTAACAGAGTGGTTGATATCTGGAACGTGCTTCCAGAGAAAGTGAAATCGAATGCAATTACTGTATTTAAGAAACAATTAGACAGATAATTAGGCAAAGCGTAGAAGTATACAGTCCTAATGCGGGCAAGTGGGATTAATGTAGGTGGGCAAAAACGTCGGTGTGGAAACGGTGGGCCAAAGGGCCTGTTTCTCTGCTATACAGCTCTGACTCAATACCCTCTTCCCATACATCCTGCTCTCATACGAGCTCTGTTCCCTTGATGTCCCCTGTGGTAGGTTTGACAAGCAGAGTGGATAAAGGGGGACCATTAGACGTAGTATATCTGGACTTTTCAAAAGGCATTTGTTAACATCGTGCTTAAGGGTTGTTCCAGAAACTAATAGCACATCAGGTTGGGCTAATATATTAGCATACTGTATTGGTTTAAAAGTTTAAAAGAAATTAGTAAAAATGTTTTTTTTCTTTGAATATCCAGACTGCTACCAGTGGGTGCCACAGTGATCAGCCCAGGGTCCTGAGTTAGAGAATAATAGCTATACAGCATGAAAACAGACCTTTCGACCCAACTCGTCCATGCGTCCTTTCCAACAGAGATGCCAACCTGAGTCAGCCCCATTTGCCTGCATTTAGCCCATATCCCTCTTGTCCTTTCCTAACCATGTAGCTGTCCAAACGTCTTTTAAATGTTGTATTGTAACTGCCTCTACCACTTCCTCTGGCAGCTCATTCCATATACATACCACACTCTGTGTCTCTCAGGCCCCCTTTAAATCATTCCCCTCTCACTTTAAACCTATGCCCTCTAGTTTCAGACTCCCCTACCCTGGGGGAAAAAAGATTGTGACCATCTACCTTATCTGTTCCCCTCTTAATTTTACAAACCTCCATAAAGTCAGGGAAAACGGTCACAATCTCTCCTTATAACTCAAGTCTTGGCAACATCCTTGTGACTCTTTCCTGCACCCTCTCTAGTTTAATCACCTTCCTAATAGCATGGCGACCAGAACGGCACACAATACTCCAAGTGCAGTCTCACTAACATCTTGTGCACAATGCCCTGTCATCTGTGTTAATGACTTGGATGAAAAGACATATAGTCACATTGAAGTTTGCTGGTGGGAACATGAATCATCAGGAGGATACGGTGTCTGCAAAGAGGTATCAATAGATTAAACAAGTGGGCAAAACAGTGGCGGATGCAGTTTAGTTATGAGAAAATGTGAGGTTCTTCAGTATTAAAAATAGAAAAATTGTTTTAAAACGAGTAAATGTTTGTGGAGAGAGGGAGCTTGGTATCCTGGTTCATACAGCACAAACGAGCAGATACAATTAGAAAGGTGAATGACTTGGCTTTTATTGCAAGGAAACTGGGTGGGGAAATAGGAGGTCTTGTTGAGGTTGCACATGCTTTGGTTGTGATCTTCTATTTGCAGTTTTGGTCTCTATAACCGAGGAAGGATTTGCATGTCCTGGAGGTAGTGTAGCACAGATTACCAGACAGATTGAAGGGATGCTCTGTGAGCAGAGAAAGGTGATCTCATGGAGATGCACACAGTTCTGAGTTGGATTGATCAGACAGATTTCGTCAGGCCTGGAGCGTCCAGAGCCAGTGGGCATAGTCTCGGGATACGGGGTTGGATATTTAAGATGGAACACCTTTACCTAGAGGCTTGTGTACGCACAGCTGTTGAGTATGTTCAAAATTGAGATCAATAGAGTTGGATTAGAGGAAATGAGGGACTAAGGGAAAATAATAGACCAGGCTTGAGAGGACAAATGGATCCTTATTTCATGTTAATGCATCAAGGCCAGTGCAGAGTTGTTAATGTAGCCTCAGGTGAGTGGTCTTGGCATTGAGTGTGAATTTGATCTGAATCTCCTTGTTCCCAAGGTTCAAGGGGAAAGGGCTTTCTCAATTAAGGGATGGGGAGGCATTTTCTTTTGTCCTTTAATGCCCCAGTTCACCTGCAGGTGGGGCAACGGGACTGTGTGGTGAAAAGACGCTCAGCAGCACCATCTATTGTCAGGAGGCCAGTAGTGCCATGCCAGCAAGGAAAATTATAAATCTTGTCCCAAAACAAAACTAGTTTAAACAAATGAAGGGTTTCTGTTTCTTTATTTTTCCTCTCCCCACTTCTATTACTCCCCCTGATCAAAATAGCAGAGGGGCAGTTTTGATTTGTGGTACTTTCGCTGTTCCCTAACAGAAACTAAACTAAATTATGGCCAAATAAAGCTGATCACGAACTGCTGATGTGTAGATGTAACTCTCACTCCGCAAGGGCCACAGTATCGAGCGCAGACGAAGGTCGTTGTGGACTGTTCTCTTGTGGCACAAGGTGTTGAAAGTTGAAAACGAATTCAAGAAATCTCACAAGGTGCTACGGAAAGAAAGAGGGGAAGATTTACTCAGAAAAAGAGGCTAGAATTAAACTTTGCTGTTATAAATTATTTCACCATATGTGGCATTACGGGCAAGGCCAGCCATTAGTACCTATCACTGACAGCCCTGGAGAAGGTGGGGCTGAGCTACTACCTTGAGCTGCCACCACTGCAGTCCTGCTGGGGAAGGTACTGTCGGGGAGGGAGTTCCAGGAGTTAGACTCAGAGGTGAGGATGGTGTGCGACTTGGAGGGGAACCTGCCCTGTCCTGCCCCTGCCTATCTTGTCCTTGAATGGTAGAGGTCGTCAGTCTGGGAGATGCTGTTGGCAAAATGACCAGTAACTGCGGTGTGTTTTGTACAGGACTTTTAATACAATATAGAACAGTACAGCATAGGAACAGGCCATTCAGCCCATAATGCTGTGCCGAACTAATTAAACAGCCAGCTAAACTAATCCCTTCTGCCTACACAATGTCCATATCCCTCCATTCCCTGCATGTTCATGTGCCGATCTGAGAGCCTTGTAAACACCTCTATCGTATTTACCTGCAACACCACCCCTGGCAGCCTCGTAGCCTGGTGTACTGGGTGGGACTCTCCATCTGTGGGAGGAAAGGAATTGTTGGCATTTCAGGTTGAAACCCTGCATCAGTCCTGATTTGACTCCCTGTCCTGATGCAGGGTTTCGATCTGAAACGTTGACAGTTCTTTTCCTGCCACAGATGCTGCTCGACCCACTGAGTTCCTCCAGCAGATTGTTTGTTGGTCCGATTGTTATTAAACTGGTTCTTTTCCTTCCTTCCTTCTCCACCATTGGAGGCACTGATTCCACCAGCAACACTAGTTATTGTGTGATCCTTTGGTGTAGAGTGCTGGTGAGCTATTTCACCACAGATGGAGGAGATGTTGCAGACTGATGCACTGAAACAATGTTTTACAACGCTGCGTGTAAATCATAGGTTCAAAACCCACTCTAGAGACCTGAAATGTGTAGTTCCCTGAAAGTGGAGTCGCGGGTAGACAGGGTGGTGAAGAAGGCTTTTGGCAGTCTGGCCTTCATCAGTCAGGCATTGAGTATAGAAGTTGAGATGTTGTGTTGCAGTTGTGTAACATGTTGTTGAGGCTGCATTTGCAATATCATGTTGAGTTTTGGTCACGCTGCTATAGCAAAGATGTCATTAAGCTGGAAAGAGTGCAGAGGAGATTTGAGGATGTTGCCGGGACTCAAGGGACTGAGTTATGGAGAGAGGTTGAGTAGGTTGGGACTGTTTTTGTTGGAGTGAAGGAGAATGAGGGGTGATCTTATAGAGGTGTATGAAGTCATGAGGGGCTCAATGCACACACTTTTTCCTGAAGTTGGGGAGTTAAGAACTAGAGGACACAGGTTTGAGGGGAGAGATTTAATAGGATGGTCCGTATAAGGAATGAGCTGCCGGGGGAAGTGGTTGAGGCAGGTACATTAACAACATTTAAAAGGTACTTGGACAGGTACATGGATAGGAGAGGTTTAGAGGGATATGGGACTAGATTAGATGGGAATCTTGGTCAGCATGGACCAGTTGGGCCGAAGGGCCCCTTTCCGTGCTCTCACTCGATGAACTGTTTGGGCCAACCTGCCTGTAGAGCACAGGGTACAGTGCACTGTCAGAGGCACAATACATCAGATAAAAGGTCGAATCAAGGCATCTGGGGTGAATGGGAAGGATCCTGTTGCACAGATCAGTGTGGCATTTCCTGGGGAAACCACTCCGCTCCCAACCTACACTGGTGGTCGTTTTCACCACCCTCTCCCAGCAGGCACCACCTCCACTTGTACCATTCAGCCTCTCCTGGTCTCCACTCAGTCACAGAGCTTATTCCCACCCACTGTCTCTGCAACCCAAAATGCTTTATTTCCTATCTTTGCCTGGTTCTGATGAAAGCTGGAATGCTAACGGCTATTTTTTTTCTCTCTCTCTCTCCACAGATGCCGCCTGACCTGCTGAGTACTTAGAACATGGAACAGTACAGCACAGGAACAGGCCCTTTAGCCCATGTTGTGTCAAACTAATTAACCTAATGACAACTAATTAAACTAAACCCCTCTGCCTCCATTCTCCGCACATTCCTATGCCTATCTAAGAGCCACTTAAACACCTCTACCGTATCTGCCTCCACCACCACCCCTGGCAGTGCATTGCAGGCACCCACCTCTCTCTTTTGAGAAGAAACTTGCCCTGCACATCTCCTTTGAACTTGCCCCCTCTCACCTTAAATGCATGCCCTCCAGTATTAGACATTTCGACCCCGGTAAAAGATACTGGCTGTCTTCTCTGTCTATACTCCTCATGATTTGCTAAATTCCTGTCAGGTCTCCCCTCAGTCTCCATCGCTCCGGAGAAAACAACCCAATTTTGCCCAACCTCTCCTTATAGCACCTGCCCTCTAATCCAGGCGGCATCCCGGTAAACCTCTTCTGCACCCTCTCCACACACTTCCTGTAATGAGGCGACCAGAACTGAATGCAATACTCCAGATGCAGCCTAATTGGAGTGTTATAACGCTGCATCATAACTTCCTGACTCTTCGAATCTAATTTTACTATCTTCGTTCGTCTCGTGGCTGTTTATAGGAGCTTGCTGTGCGCAAGTTAACGGCTGTAGTTTCTACATCGCAACGTTGGGAGTGGGCCATTCGGCCTCTTCTGCCTGCTTCCCCATTTAATGAGATCATGGTTAATCTGATTGTAACCTGATCTGAGCTCCTGCCTACCCCCCAGTAACCTTGCCTCTGTTCACTTGTCAGGAACCTTTCTATCACTGCCTCCAATGTACGCAAAGACTCTGCTTCCCCTGCTCTGCGAGGGAGAGAGAGTTCCAGAGACATATGACCCTCCTCGAGGAAAACAAAATTTCACGCCTTAAATGGGGGAACCTTTAATTTTAAACAAATGATCCCTAATTCCACACAAGAGGAAACATCCTCTTCATATCCAAACAATCTGCTGGAAGAACTCGGTGGGTCGAGCAGCATCTGTGGGTGGAAAGGAATTGTCGCTGTTTCAGTCCTGATGCAGGGTTTCGACCTGAAACGTCGACAATTCCTTTTGTCCCACAGATGCTGTTTGACCTGCTGAGTTCCTCGAGCAGATTGTTTGTTGCTCCAGATTAGAGCATCTGCAGTTTCTTGTGTCTCTTCACATCCATCCTTCCAAGATTCTTTTATGATTCAATCAAGTTGCTTCATTTTTCTAACCTGCAGTGGATGCAAGCCCTGCCTGTCCAACGTTTCCTCACAAGGCAACCTGCACATTCCAGGTAACGACCCTTGAACGGCTTCCAATGTATTAGCATACTTCCTTAAATAAGGGAGATCAGCACAGGTCCTCCCTGGGTTACGAACATCTAACTTACGGACACCCCCCATACACACGGGCGAGCTGATTTAGGAATTTTCCAATAAATTTTTAAACAAATTTTGAAACGAGTTAAGTTTCTTTCAAAGTTCGTTCAGGCGAGTGTGAGGGGAATCGAGGTGATTTGAAGTTGGCCAGTGTGGTTGGAGCTGTTTGCTGCAGAGGTGATATTTTTGGGAGGGAATTAGCGGTTTGAGTCACTGTGCCAGACATTCAGGGGTCTCTATGGGGATGGATTTGCCTGTCTTTTCCAGGATCGAGCAGGGTTTTCTCCCCGGGCATTCGGGAGAGCGGCGGGATGGATTTGCTGGCTGCTGCGGGCACCTTCTGTTGGATGGGAAGGGGGCATTTCCTCGTGCCTTCTGCCGCTCTGAGCCGCAACGGTTGGGGGCTGGGTCGAGCAGAGCCGGGAGCGCTGAGCACACTCGTTCGCCGAGTCACTGAGGCCGGCTGGCGGCCGTTCTTCCCACGCCTGCTCGCTCTCCCGTCACCGTTGTTTCTGTGCTCCTCCCCCACGCGACGCGCCTGCTCATTCCTGATGTGTGGAAAATTCGGGATGCACACCATTCTCGGGAATGGGACCCTGTCATAACCCGGGGACTGTCCGTCACTGTCGACAGTAGTTCAGATAGGGCCTCACCGATGCCTTGTGTAACAGAAACATCACCCTGCTGTTGTATTCAATCAGTCGGAACGTTGTGTTGGCACTCCACAATGATGCACGCAAACGCTGAGTGGTTTCATGGGGGAGCGATGGTCCATAAGACATAGGAGCAGAATCGGGCCATTTGGCCCATCCAGTCTGCTCCGCCGTTCAATCGCGGCTGAGTTTTTTCAACCCAATTCTCCTGCCAATAACCCTCTCGCCAGTCAAGAACCCATCAACCTCTGCCTTAAATACACACAATGACTTGGCCTCCACAGCCCTCTTGTGGCAACGAATTCCACAGATTCACCACCCTCTGGCTGAAGAAATTCCTCCTCATCTCAGTTCTAAAGGGACGTCCCTTTATTCTGAGGCCGTGCCCTCAGATCCTGGCCTCTCCCACTGATGGAAACATCCTCTCCATGTCCGCTCTGTCCAGGCCTTTCAGTGTTCAGTAGGTTTCACTGAGATCCTCCCCTCATCCTTCTGAACTCCAAGTACAGGCCCGGAGACATCAAACACTCCTCATACATTAAATGGTGTTGTGGCCCCCTCTTTTACCTAGTGGTTTATTTACAACAGTCCTGAAGGATCACAAGGTCACAGACAAAGGAGCAGAAGTAGGCCATTCAACACATCGAGTCTGCTCCCTTACCTCACCATGAGCTAAACTATTCTCCCATCTAGCCCCAATTCCCAGCCTTTTTTCCCATATCCCCTGATACCCTGACTGACTAGATACCTATCAATCTCCTCCTTAAACACCACCAGTGGTTGGGCCTCCACAGCTGTGTGTGGCAACGAATTCCATAATTCCACGACCCTCTGGCTAAAGAAATTTCTCCTCATTTCTGTTCTAAATGGGTGCCCTCTAATTCTAAGATTGTGCTCTCTCGTCCTGGACTCACCCACCAAGGGAAACAGCTTCACCATATCTACTCTGTTCAGTCCTTTCAACATTCCAAATGTTTCTATGAGGTCCTCTCTCATTCTTCTGTACTCCAGTGAGTACAGTCCAAGAGGAGGTGGAGGGGTAAAAGACCCTGGCACCACTCACCTTGGGCTTGCTTCAGCACGAGGATTGACGTCAGATCCAGGCAGTGGGCACGGTGCTCAAAGTCCAGACGGAGGTTGAGGCTCATGGTCGGCGACCTGCCTGCAGCGGGGAGAGGAGGGAGGGAGGAGAATGAGAGTGAGCAGGGAGTTTTGGTGTCATGAGCTCTGCCTGTTAAAGGTGGCAGAACTGCTACCTCACCGCTCCAGAGACCCAGGTTTGATCCTGATCTCCGGCGCTGTGTTTGTGTGGAGCTTGTATATTCTCCCTGTGACAATGTGGGTTTTCCCCCAGGTGCTTCAGTTTCCTCCCTCATGCCAAAGATGTGTGGATTAGATAAGATATCCTCATTAGTCATATGTACATCGAAACACACAGTGAAATGCATCTTTTGCGTAGAGTGTTCTGGGGGCAGCCCATAATGGTCACCACGCTTCTGGCGCCAAGAGAGCACACCCACAACTTCCTACGTCTTTGGAATGTGGGAGGAAACCGGAGCACCCGGACGAAACCCACGCAGACACGGGGAGAATGTACAAACTCCTTACAGGCAGCGGCCGGAATTGAACCTGGGTCGCTGGTGCTGTAATAGCGTTACGCTAACCGCTACACTACCGTGCCTGCCCCTATTAGTAGGTTAAATGCCTGCTGTAAGTAGACCCTAGTGCGTAGGTCACAGGTAATTGATTTATTATTGTCACATGTACCAAGATGCGTGGAAAAAGTTTTGCGTGCCATCCCTACATATCATTTCAACAAGTACTTTGAGGTAGTACAAAGGAAAAAGCAATAACAGAATGCAGAATACAGTGTTACAGTTACAGAGGAAAGTGCAGTGCAGGCAGACAATAAGGTGCAAGGGCCACGACGAGGTAGATTGTGAGGTCAAGAGTTTGTCTTTATTGTACAAGAGGTCTGTTCAAGAGGCTTGTAACAACAAAATTGAGCCTGGTGGTGCGTGTTTTTAGGCTTTTGTATCTTCTGCCTGACGGGAGGGGGGAGAAGAGAGAATGTCTGGGGTAGAAGGGGTCTTCGATTATGTTGGCTGCCTTCCCAATACAGCAGGGTGTAAACAGTCAATGGGGGGCAGGCAGGTTTCTGTGATGTGCTGAGCTGTGTCCACTACTGTCTGCAATTTCTTGCAATCTTGGGCAGAGCAGTTGCCGGACCAAGCTGGGATGCCTCCTGATAGCAGAATCTATATAAATTGGTGAGGATCAATGGGGGGGGGGGGGGGGGGACATGCCAAATTTCCTTGTACTTCTGAGGAAGTAGAGGCACTAGTAAACTTCCTTGGCCAGAGGGTCTACGTGGTTGGACCAGGACAAGTTATTGCTGATATTTACACCTCGGGACTTGAAACTCTCAACCATCTCCACCTCAGCACCACTGAGACGTACAGGGGCGTGTACTCTGCCCTGTTTCCTGAAGTCACTGATTAGCTCTTCTGTTTTGCTGACATTGAGGGAAGGGTTGTTGTCTTGACACCAGTCCCCCTCCCTTCCACCCCCCCCCTGCACTCTATAGAATAAGGAGAGAACAGAATGGGATTATTGTAAATGGTCAGTGTGGATTCAGTCGGCTGAAGGGCCTCTTCCCCTGCTGTACTACTGTCATGGAGTCATACAGCAGGGAAACAGGCCATTCGGCCCAACATGTCCATACCGACCAGTGGTATTCACCTCATCTCCCAGCACTTGGTCCATAGCCTGGACGATTCAAGCATTTGGTTTTAAAAGGGGGCAGTGGGGAAAGTTCCTGTTTCGGAGAGTGGGTGACGTCTGCAACTTGCCACAGGAGGAGGTGGTGGGATCAGATACTATCACCATATTTAAGAATATTGGTGGGGTAGTGATGATAACTGCAGCTTTCTTGCCCCCTCCCTCCCATCTGACACCCAGGAGTGCCCTAACTTGTCAAGTGGGGCGAGCTATGATTGGCACCCCTTCCACAGGCATTGTGCACACAGTCTGGAGTTTAGTCCATGCCCTGAGGCAGCTAGGGATGAGGCCAGTCGACCCAGTGTACCAACGCCGGTTCTTCGGAGCACTCCCTGTACCAACCCTTCCACCGCTGAGACACTCGCTCCTCAAAACCCTCTGCTATTAAGCTACACTTGGAGCATTATGCACAGTTCTGGTCGCCGCACTATAGGCACGGCATGGTAGCGTAGCGGTTAGCGCGATGCTATTACAGCGACAGCGATCAGGGTTCGATTCCCATCACTGTCTGTAAGGAGTTTGTACATTCTCCCGTGTCTGCGTGGGTTTCCTCCGGGTGCTCTGGTTTCCTCCCACATTGCAAAGATGTATGGGTAGGTTAATTTGGGTTTAAAATGGGCGGTGCGGACTCGTTGGGCCGAAAGGGCCTGTTACTACGCTGTAACTAAAAAAAAAAGGATGTGACTGCGCTGGAGAGGCAGCGCAGAGGGGATTCACCAGGACGCTGCCTGGATTGGAGGACTTCAGTGACGGGAAGAGATTGGATAGGCTGGGCTCGTTTACCCTGGAGCGGAGGAGGCTGACGGGTGTCCTGATGTGTGCAAGATGATGAGAGAGAGAGGTAGGCAATCAAGATCCTTTTCCCATGGCAGGGGTATCAAAAGCAAGAGGGAATGGGTGTGAGGTGAGAGGAAGGAGTTTTAAAGGGGTAAGTTTTTTCACACAGTGGTTGATGTCTGGAACACGCTGCCAAAGGAGGTGATGGAATCAAGTACGATCACAATCTGAGGCAAATAGATGCACACTTAAACATTTCAAACAAGACATTCCAAAAGATGTACGGGTTAGGAAGTTGTGGGCATACTATGTTGGCGCCGGAAGCGTGGCGACACTTGCGGGCTGCCCCCAGAACGCTCTACGCAAAAGATGCATTTCACTGTGTGTTTCGATGTACATGTGACTAATAAAGAGATCTTACGTAGAAGGCTCCAGGGCAAGTGCTAGAAGGTGGGATTAATATGAATGGGTGCCCACTGGTTGGTGCGGACGTGGTGGGACGAATAGCCTGCTTTCCCTGCTGTGGGACCATAAAAGTTGAACATAAGGAGTATGAGGCCACTCAGCTCATTGACTGTGCTTTTCCCATTTCAATAAGATCATTGCTGATCTAATCTCGAACCTCAACACCTTCTCTCCGTAAACTCATGGAAACGGGTTAATTATTCCAACCAGTCTGTGCTGGTATTTACTCTGTCATACAGCACAGCAAAAGGACTCTTCATCCCACCATCGAGGACCCATCTATGCTAATCCCATTTACCAGCACGAGGTACGAAGCCTTCTAGACCTTCTAGATTCAAGTGCTTATCCAGATACTTAAATGTTGTGAAGGTCTCTGCCCCCACCACCCCTTCAGGCAGCGTGTCCTAACTCCAATCGCCCTCTCCGACTGAAGAAATTCTTCCTCTGATCCCCTCTGAACCCATCCCTTGCCTTAAACCTATGTCCTCTAGTTTTAAACACCTCTGCTATGGGGAAAAGCTTCTTACCATCTTCCTTCCCCCACCATGGTTTTAGTGGCCGAACCTTACCGTAAAGCATCAGTCTCTTGAAGGTTTCCAGTCCTTCTTCCTGTATCTCCAGCAGCATAATGTAATTATCTCCATCCTTCACAAAGATCTCTGTCCTCTGCTCTGGACGCCCTTCCATGAAGACATAGATAAAAGGGGTGTGAGAACCGAGCAATGGGTCCCAGAAGGGGAGAGGACGGTGTGTGACCCACTGCCGCACCCGGTCCCAGAGGGGGAGAGGACAGTGTGTGACCCACTGCCGCACCCGGTCCCAGATGAGGTAATGACAGTGAGTATCTGTGAGGATGGGTGGTTTCTCAGTTGTGGGAGGGGGCTGTTTCCTGGTGTGAATGTAATTTATCAGCCCAAGCCTGAATGACATTGAGGTCTTGCTGCAAAAGCACTGCTTCAGTGTAAGAGGACCTGCAATGGAACAACAGGTAGTCCAATCAACAGTGAACTTCTTCCCCCCCCACACCCTGTGACAGGTCAGCAGAGAGACGAGAGTAGAAGGGTGACACGTTGAGCTGGTCATGATGGCTGGGCTGGGAACAATCATCGTCCAACGACCACAAACAACTGGGCCAACGTTCTTGGGATTTGAGCAACGGTACCTGGGGTGTGAACTGTCAGGTAAACTCAGCGGAACTTCGAGAGGGGAGCTGGGATTTGTGGGATTTTGACGGGGGTCATTTTTCTTGGTTGGGAAGTCCCAGGACAAGGTGAGAAACAGCTGCAGGCAAAGTTGGGCAACCGGAGGTGGTGGAGCTGGGGAACTCTCCCCACCAATAAGCAAGAGACGTGTGGGGTTGCTGGATTTTGCTGTCCCCCTAAACAAAAAGGGATGATGTAGCGGAGCCCACAGTGGATTAAGGTGCAGGTCAGCCCAATGTTGAACTGACGGTGTTTTACATGACGTCACACAAAGGAACACTGGGCAATTGCCTTTGCCTGGTTGGGTCCCAGTGAATGGCCTGTTGAGGGGAGATCAGTGATGTCATTACATTTGACTGGCAATGCGTACCCTCGAGGATCATCTCCTGCGTCTCATTGCTGATGTGGTAGGTCCACTGGCGGGACAGGCAGGTTGTCGTCCTGTGGGACAAGAATGCAACTCGTTCCAGGTTAATCATCATTCCCAGTCTGCCAGAGACGCAGTTCACTGGCTCTCCCGCCCACCGAACCCAGACCACCTTCCAACCTCCCCCCACCACCCCACCCCCCCCCCCCCCCCCCCGAACTCAACACAGACCAACTCCCAGCTCTCTCACCGAACACAGACTATTCCCCAGCCCCACCCACTGAAACCTGGCTCTCCTCCCTCCCTCCACCCCCACTCACTGAAACATGGCCCTCCCCTCTTTTTCTCCCCCCCACCCCCACCCACTGAAACCTGGCCCTCCTCCCCCTCCCTCCACCCCCACCCACTGAAACATGGCCATCCCTCCACCCCCACCCACTGAAACCTGGCCCTCCCCCCTCCCTCCACCCCCACCCACTGAAACCTGGCCCCCGCCCCCCGCCACCCACTGAGACCTGGCCATCTCCCTCCCCCCCACCCCCACCCACTGAAACCTGGCCATTCCCCAACCCAAATCACTAAAACCAGACCAACAACTCAGACCATGGAAGGGTTCAGTGGGTTTTCATCTGGAACATTGTTTACCCAGGAGTGGGTTACAGGCTGGAATCTAATCAAGGGGTTCAGGGGGGTTACAAGGGATACCCGGAAGTGAGTTACAGGGTGAGGGTTTGAGGCGATCTGTATAGGGACTAATGGACATAAGATGATGCACCACACACGGAGACCCCCTTTGCCTCCATTGGGAGGTTCAAGGGGGCTGTGGCCCAGACCCGTGACGCTGGTGAGGAACGCACTCGCTAAGGCGGAACTCTCCCTTCAGTAGAAGCTTCCCTTTGGCTTTCAGGGGTGTGAGGAGGAAGACGGCGCTGTCCATCGCCCCGAATTTCAGCAGCGAGCTGTCCGAGTCCGCCGCCATCATGATGAAGTACCACTTGCCGGAGTACTGCGGAGGGACAAGCAAAGGGAGGGCATCAGTGACCGCAAACGGAACAGCTTCACCCAGCGACCAGCTCTCCCCCAGTAACCAAGGGCTTGGGTCATATCCAGCACAGAAACAGGCCCTTCGGCCCAACCTGTCCATGCTGATCAGGTTGTCTGTCCCAGCTAGTCTCATTTGGCTCAGATCCCTCTAAAAAAATTTCTGATCCATGTACCAGCCCAAATTGTAAGTGTACCCGCCTCTGCCATTTCCTCTGGCAGATTGTTCCATCTACCTACCACCCTCTGTGAGGAGAAACTTGCCCCTCACGTCCCTTTTAAACCCCTTCCCTCTCACTTTAACTCCATGCCCTCTAGTTTTAGACTCTCCTACCCCGGGAAAAGACTGTGACCATGTACCTTATCCATGGCCCTCGTGATTTTATAGACCTCTAGAAGGTCACCCCTCAGCCTTCAATGCTCCAGGGGAAACAGTCCCCGCCTGTCCAGTCTCTCCTCATAACCCAAGCCCTCCAGTCCCGGCAACATCCTCGTGAATCTTTTCTGCATCCTTAATCACATCCTTCCTGTATGGTGACCAGAACTGCACACAATATTCCAGGTGCGGTCTCACCAGTCTTCTGTACAGTTGTATCATGATGTCCCAACTCTTGTACTCAGTGCTCTGTCCGATGAAGGCAAGCGTGCCAAACTTCACCACATTGTTTCTAAGGAGCCTCTCATTATTGCAGAAATCTGTACAGCAGCAGCTTTGCCTAACCCCTCACTGCCTCCTGGGACAGCAGTTGGGTGGACGGTGAGAAGTCAGAAGATCGCACATCTACTTGGAATGTAGAACATTACAGCACAGCACAGTACAGGCCCTTCGGCCCACAATGTTGTGCCAACATTTTATCCTGCACTAAGATCTATCTAACCCTTCCCTCCCACATAGCCCCCTATTTTTCTGTCATCCATGTGCCCATTAAATGTTCCTAATGTATCTGCCTCCACCGTGTCTGTCTCCACCACCTCTGCCGGCAGTGTGTTCCACGCACCCACCACTCTCTGTGTGGGAAAAAAAACCTACCCCTGACCATCCCACTTATACCTTCCTCCAATCACCTTAAAATTATGTCCCCTGGTGTCAGCCATTTTCACCCTGGGAAAAAGTTTCTGACTGTCCACTCGATCTATGCCTCTTATCATCTTGTACACCTCTATCAAGTCACCTCTCATCCTTCGCTCCAAAGAGAAAAGCCCTAGCTCACGCACCCTATCCTCATAAGACATGCTCACCAATCCAGGCAGCATCCTGGTAAATCTCCTCTGCACCCTCTCTAAAGCTTCCACATCCTTCCTACAATAAGGTGACCAGAACTGAACACAATACGGTGTAACAATGTGGTGTAACCAGAGTTCTGTAGAGCTGCAACATTACCTCGTGGCTTTTGTACTCAATACCCCAACTAATGAAGGCCAACAAACCACATGCCTTCTTAACAACCCTATCAACCTGTGCGGCAACCTTGAGGGATCTATGGACGTGGACCTCAAGATCCCTCTGTCCTCCACACTGCTAAGAGTCCTGCCATTAACTTTGTATTCTGCCTTCAAATTCAATCTTCACACTTTTCAGGGTTGAACTCCATCTGCCACTTCTCAGCCCAGCTCTGAATTCTGTCAATGCCCTGTTGTAACCTACAGCAACTTTTCACACTATCCACAACACCACCGACCTTCGTGTCATCTGCAAACTTACTAACCCACCCTTCCACATCCTCATCCAAGTCATTTATAAAAATCACAAAGAGCAGGGGTCCCAGAACAGATCCCTGCAGAACACCACTGGTCACCGACCTCCAGGCAGAGTACTCTCCACCTACAACCACCCTCTGTCTTCTATGGACGAGCCAATTCTGAATCCACACAGGCAAGTTTCCCTGGATCCCATGCCTCCTGACTTTCTGAATGAGCCTTCCATGAGGAACTTTATCAAACGCCTTACTAAATCCATCACACAACATCTACAGCTCTACCTTCATCAATGTGCTTTGTCACATCCTCAGAGAATTCAATCAGGCTCATGAGGCACGACCTGCCCCTCACAAAGCCATGCCGACTGTATCCGGTCAGTATGCAGTCAATCGAAGCAGGCTGTGCTTCTCTGGCAGGCTGAAACTTACAGGTCATTCATCCAATGGCCAATTCCACCAGATTTAAGAGCTCAATAGAATTTTATTTCCCCATTTCAAGTGACTTGATTATTATTGTACAAATTCCTTCCAGTTGATCCAATCGAAAAGATTTAAATGCTGCCACTTTTCACAGGCCTGTGTTTGCAAGACAGGCTCCAAATGCATTTCCTACCCTAAAGAAAAGCCTCGTTATGTGATAAATTCAATGACACCCTTTGTGGTGAAGATTCATTTAGAGATATCTGCTGTGCTCTCTGTATTTGTTTTAGATTTCCAGCATCTGCAGTTTTTTTTTATTTTCATTTGGAGGATGTTCACTAACTGGGGGAGGGAGACTCATAGCAGTGATTCTGCCTCACACAAGCCTCGAACCGCATCAGCATATCCTTGAATTCCTTTTACCCTTGTGTGGTCTTCCTTCTTCGCATTAAATGGATCCCTGCTGCTCTTCTTGTTCACTCTCTTTAAGACCATAAGATATAGGAGCAGAATTAGGCCATTAAGCCCATCAAGTCTGTTCCACCATTCAATCATGGCTGATTTGTCTTTTCAACCTCATTCTCCTGCCTTCTCCCCGTAACCCTTCACCAATTAAGAACCTATCAGTTTCTGCCTTAAATACACCCAGTGACTTGGCCTCCACAGCCCTCTGTGGCAATGAATTCCACAGATTCACCACCCTCTTGCTGAAGAAATTCTTCCTCCACTCAGTTCTAAAGGGACGTCCCTTTATTCTGAAGCTGTGCCCTCAGATCCTAGACTCTCCCACTGATGGAATCATCCTCTCCACGTCCACTCTATCCAGGCCTTTCGGGATCTGGTGGGTTTCAATGAGATCCCCAGTTCGTTATTCATTTTTAAAGAATTCTCCTGAATTAACCTGTAATTATTAATGGCTGTTGTATCTATAGCTATGGTCTCTGATCTCCCCCTCATCCCCAGAAGAGGAAAATCCTACTTTTATTTCCATCAGATGCTTTCAACCTCCTACTTAGACAGTCCATTGGGATCAAGAATAGCTTGCTTCCACTCCACATTTCCTTACAACATAGAAAGAGGCATTTTGGCCCATCGATTCCATGCCAGGACACAGAGCACTCCCATTCCCAACTAACGCAAGAAGGGAAAGATTTAAAGGGGACCTGAGGGGCAAGTTTTTCACATAGAAGGTGGTGGGTGTATAGAACGAGTGGCAGAGGTTGGTACAATTACAATGTTTAAAGGACAATAGGACAGGTACGTGGATAGGAAAGGTTTAGAGGGATAAGGGCCAAATGTGGGCAAATAAGTGCCAGCTCAGGTAGGCGACTTGGTTGGCATGGATGAGTTGGACTGAAGGGCCTGTTTCTGTGCCGTATGATTTTCCCTACAAGCCAAGTTTGTCCAACCTCTCCTTATAGCACATGCCCTCTAATCCAGGCAGCGTCCTGGTGAACTATTCTGCACCCTTTCCAAAGCCTCTACATCCTTCTTATAATGGGCGTGACTGGAAATGAGTGCATTGTATTCTATCTGCCATATTCTTGCCCATGCATTCAGCTTGTTCACATCCTCTGAAGCCTCCTTACACCCAACTCACAATCCCACCTGGTTTTGTATCATCAGCAGACTTGGAAATGTGATATTTGGAACCCCCCCCGCCAAATCATTGACATTGATTGTGAATGGCTGGGTCCCGAGCATCAATCTCTTCGATACCCCACTACTCACAACCTGCTAACCTGAGTTCATTGAACATAGAGCAGTCCAGCACAGGAACAGCCCCTTTGGCCCAACACGTTGCACTGAACTAATTAAACTAGTAATTAAATGCCTAACTAAACTAGTCCCTTCTGCCTACACAATACCCATATCCCTGCACTTCTGCACATTCACGTGCCAAGCTTAGAGCCTCTTAAACACCTCTATCGTATGTGCCTCCACCCCCACCCCTGGCAGCACATTCCAGGCACCCACCACTCTCTGTGTAAAAAAAAATCTTGCCCCACACATCTCCTTTGAACTTACCCACTCTCACCTTAAATGCATGCCCTCTGGTATCAGACATTTCAATCCACTTATTCTCACACTGCATTGAATTTGTAACTGATTCTCAATCATAGAATTATATAGCACTTTCAAGGAACTATGGACCTGTATTGCCAGGTCCCTCTGTTCTACAGCAGACCTCAGAGCCCTGCCATTCACTGTGTAAGTCTTACCCTGGTTTGTCCTCCCAAAGTGCATCACCTCACACGTCTGCATTAAATTCCATCTGCCATTTGTCAGCCCATTCTCCTACCTGGTGCAGATCACGCTGCAAGCTTTGATAGCCTTCCTCACTGTCCACTAAGCCCCCAATCTTTGTGTCATCTGCAAATTTGCTGATCCAGTTTACCACATTATCATCTAAATCATCAATATAGATGATAAACAATGGACCCAGCACCGATCCCTGCGGCACACCACTCGTCACAGGCCTCCAGTCAGAGAGACAACCATCTACTACCACTCTCTGACTTCTCCCGCTAAGCCAATGTTGAATCTGATTGGCTACTTCATCCTGAATGCTAAGTGACTTAACCTTCTGGACCAGCCTCCCATGTGGGACTTTGTCATCGGCCTTGCTAAAGTCCACGTAGACAATGTCCACCACCTTTCCCTCGTCAACGTTCTTGGTAACCTCCCTGAGAAACTATATAAGATTGGTTAGACGTGACCTACCACGCACAAAGCCATGTTGACTATCCCTAATCAGGCCCAGCCTATCCAAATACTTGTATATCCTGTCCCTTAGAATACCTTCCAATAATTTACTCATGACTGATGTCAGGCTCACCGGCCTATAATTTCCTGGCTTATTCTTGGAGCCTTCCTTGAACAACGCAACGACATTAGCTGTCCTCCAGTCCTCCGGCACCTCACCCATGGTGAAGGACACTTTAAATATCACTGCCAGGGCCCCTGAAATTTCTACACAAGATCCGAGGGGACACAACATCAGTTTATTACAAAAACTTGTGTGCCTAAACCTATTGACTAATCTCCTTATTTTGTTATTTTGAATGGGAACTGGTGTCATTGGGAAAGTGAGAATTTATTGCCCATCTCTAACTGCCCCTTGAGAAGGTGCTGGCAAGTTACCTACAACTGAGTGGCCATTTCAGGGGGCACTTGAGCGTCAACTGCACGGGCTGAGTCTGGAGTCTATAGCGGTCAGACCAGATAAGGGCAACAGTCTTCCTCCCCTAAAAGTAAACCAGATGATTTTTGTTTAATGATTTACCTGGTAGGTTTGTGGCCACCATTACTAAGAACCACTGGCTCATCATTAATTACTGTTTGCAGAAGTGCATTCCAAACTTCTTGGCAAGCATTGCCTGTAGAACATAGGACATCGAACAGTATGGCACAGGAACAGGCCCTTCGGCCCACGATGTGTGTGCTGAACATGATACCAAATTGAATCTCGTCTGCCTGCACATCAGCCATATCCCTCCATTCCCTGTATAATGTGTCTAACAGCTTCTTAAACACCACTGTCGTATCTGCTTCCACCGCTACTCTTGGCAGCCTGTTCCAGGCACCCACCACTCTCCCTGTGAAATACTTGCCCCACACATCTCCCTTATGCTTTCCCCCTCTCACCCTAAGTGCACATCCTCTGGTACTTGACATTTCTACCCTGGAAAAAAGACCCTGACTGTCTCCCCTATCTCTGCCTCCGGCGCTCCAGAGAAAATAACCCAACTTTGTCCAACCTCTCCTTATAGCTCATACCCTCTAATCCAGGCAGCATCGTAGTAAAACTCTTCTGCACCCTCTCCAAAGCCTCCACATCCTTCCTGTAATGAGGGTGACCAGAACTGCACACTATGTTTCAAGTACAGCCAAACCATAGCTTTATACAGCTGCAATATGACTTCCTGACTCTTATACTCAATGCCCCTACCAGTGAAGGCAAGCATGCTGTACGCCTTCTTTACCACCCTATCTACTTGTGTTGCCACTTTCAGGGAGCTATGGACTTGGACCCCAAGCTCCCTCTGTACATCAAAAAGAAGTGTTGCCTAAATTCACTCCTGAATGGTTTGTCTCCTTAACCTCAGTCTCCCCAGCCAATGGAACATCTTTCTCTCCATAACAACAACCACCTGCATCAGTGTGGCACCTAATATGAAGCAAATGATTTGTTGGAGGGTAACGTTCATTGCCAAGCAAGAAGGGAGAGGGGTAACCTGAAGCTTAATGCGTTTTAAAGAGATGCTTTCTAAAGTGCATCCAAAACAGCCGAACGATTGGTCAGCAATGTATATACGTGGGTCCAAGTGCAATCTGTAGTATGACCTTGTTATAGGAGGACATTCGGCCTCTCAGATCCATGCCAGCCCAGCAGTCCCATTCCTCCTCTCTTCATTACTCTGTAACCTTCCAACTTCTCACCCAATCTCTGCTTTGATTTACCTGCCTACACGAAGGAGAAATTTACAGTCGACAGTAACCCGACCAGCACAAAACTGAAGCACCAAGTGGAGCCCCAAACAGCACCATCAGCGTCCTCACAGCGCCAGCAACCCAGGTCCGATCCCGACGCCCGGTGCTGTCTGCACGGATTTTGCACGTTTCCCTCCTGTGTGTTCCCATTTCCTCCGGGTGCTCTGGTCTCTTCCCACATCCCAAAGTCGTGCAGGTTAGCGGGTGACACAAAGAGACCGCAGATGCCGGATCGTGGAGCAACAAACACTCTGCTGGAGGAACTCAGCGGGTGGAGCAGCATCGGGACTGACGCAGGGTTTCAACCTGAAACATCGACAATTCCTTTCCTCCCACAGATGCTGCTCGACCCGCTGAGTTCCTCCTGCACAGTGTTTGCTGCTCCAGGTTAATGTGTTAATTGGCCACTGCAAATTGCCCCAAGTGTGTAGGTGAGTGGTAGAATCTGGGGCAGGTTGATAAAAAGGTAAGGTTTCTTTATTAATCACATGTACATGGAAACACACAGTGAAATGCATCCTTTGCGTAGGGTATTCTGGGGGCAGCCCGCAAGTGTCGCCAGGTTTCCGGCGCCAACACAGCATGCCCGCAACTTCCTAACCCGTACGTCTTTGGAATGTGGGAGCACCCGGAGGAAACCCACGCAGACACAGGGAGAGTGTACAAACTCCTTACAGACAGTGGCCGGAATTGAACCCGGGTCGCTCGCGCTGTAATAGTGTTACGCTAACCACCGCACTACCGTGCCTGCGGAATCCAGCACAGAACTGGTGTCTCAGCAGCGGCGACCTTTCAATATTCAATATTGGAAAAATAAAAAAGTAGGATTAATGTAGATTTTAGCATACTTCAGCATTCCGTTTTTGCCCTACTATACTTTGCACCTTTCTGCTGTTTTACTCTCGTCACTGTACTTATTGTTGTACTAATTATTTCATAGAACAGTACAGCACAATACAGGCCCTTTGGCCCACCACGTCTGTGCCGACCTTTAAACTTCACCTAAGACTATCTAACCCCTTCCTCCCACGTATCCCTCTATTTTAAATTCCTCCATATGCTTATCTAGCAACCTCTTGAATTTGACCAATGTACCCGCCTCCACCACCGTGTACTGTTTACTCGTACAAGCAAGGAATTTCATTGCACCCTGGTGTATATGACGATAAACTCATCCGAAAGCTTAATGTAAGTGAGTGGTTTCCAATGTGGATCCCATGCTGTGTGACTCTCTGACACTCAAGCTTAGGGTCAAACCTCTGCGCCAATGTGCTACCCCAGGCCAGATACTGCAGTTAATTGCGGGTTACTGCCTTCAATAACAGATATTTATAGCTTTACGGCTATCCAGTTGCCTGAGTTTACAACCACACAGCGCAATCCACAGATGACATTAAAATAAGGGGGGGGGGGGTGGGGGCTGGGGGTTGAATGCAGATATAAAGCATTTCAAGTTCCCCTAATTGAGCCTGCAATTTCCTTTGCCAAGCAGCAGCCCCTGCTAATTCATGGAAGACACGATCTGCTTCAATTATGAGAATTCTGCTGTTTGACAAAGTCCAAATCCTCAAAATGTGAACTGTGTCTGCTGCATACAAGCAGCAGCTCAGCCAGGAGGGAGAGGCAACACATATGAGGCACACGTGCAGTAAAGATACAGGACAGCTGAACAATCAGTTAAAGTAGCAGAAAAATGTACAACATGAAATATTATTTATACAGCAATGTGGTAAACACGTGAGAATACAAAAAGGAAACAGTCTTTCACTTTTGTGGGATAAGAGCTATGGTTCATGCAGTTAATTAAATTCATGACTTGCCAGGGGTTTTAGTTGAGGGGTTCAGGGAGTTTCTGTATAGAATAATGGATACTTGGGAGTGAGTTACAGGCTGGGATCTGATCCAGGGGTTCAGGGGGTTTATAAAGGGGATGGTGGATCCCTGTGAACGAACTCCAAGTTTGTATCTCTATATAAACCCCCTGAACCCCTGGATTAGATTCCAGCCTGTAACCCACTCCAGTACTATTATTCCACATATAAACCCTGGATTAGATCCCAACCTGTCACTCAACTCCTGGATATCTATTATTCTACATATACTGCAAACCCTGGATTAGATCCCAGCCTGTAACTCACTTCTGGATATCCATTATTCTATATATAAGCCCCCTGAACCCCTTGATTAGATCCTAGCCTGTAACCCACTCCCAGATATCCATTATTCTACATATTAACCTCCTTAACGTCTCCATTGGATTCCAGCCTGTAGTTCACTCCCACATACGCGGCATTTTAATGTAACCATCTCTGAAATGCTTGATGATCTGATGTTCACACAAACAAACATCCTGCGATGTTTTTCAAAACGATGAGAGGTTTGTGTTTGGCTGCCACAGGTAACTGCTCTGTTTATTGGTAATCTATTCACCTCTTATGAAATCAGCAGCTTGGACTGAGCGGTCATGCACACAGCCAAAGACCTTGGAACACCAGGTTTGATGATTATCCACAAGGGTAACTCAGCTTCAGAGCCAGTGCGGAGCTGATAAAACTAAAAAAAATTCCTGCTTTCTGCCAGGTATCATCCCTAAGGAATGTACAGAATTTTGCCAGAATGCCTTTTATCAGGGAATCCAGAACTCATCACAGATACCAGTGTTTCTTTGGAGCTCTCTCACCATTGTAGCTTCGACAACTGCAGTCACTCTGCAAGCCGCCACTAACAGCAATGATCAATTTTATTGAAAGCATTTGAAGGATAAACATTCCAGGACACTCGGCAATCTCCAGTTCTCTTCAAAGAAGTGCCACTCTCCGTCTGAGGGAAATTAACTCCCTCAGATTCTCCTGCCCACTAATTCCCAGCAGTCGATTAACCCACCAATCCCCATGGTTGTGGGATGTGGGAGGGAACCCATACGGTCACAGGGAGAGCGTGCAAACTCCACGCACAAGCGGAGGTCAGGATTGAACCTGGGTCTCCGGTGTCGCAAGGCAACGGCTCTACCAGCGGCGCCACTGGGCCACCTGTGCATAACCGCGCTGCGCAAATGTAATTGGCATCGAGGCTGGTCACTGCATCCCAGGCTGTGCCCAGCTTGTCCTTGTGTTGGGGTTTGTTGGGATCTGGAGCCTGGGAATGTCAGGGGTAGGAGGTCGGGAAGGGTGGTATACCCTCTCCTGGTCTGGCTCCCAGCCACACTGCGCCACAGGTCTCCCAGGTTACAGGTCTGATTGACATGGAAATGGAAACAATGGGCCTCCCTGCTTTCAGTTGCACGTCCTCACTACTGGTTTCCAACTGGACAGCGCAAGAACCTTGGCTCTTCATGGTGTAGTTGAGGTGACCACCTTTGTAGTTCCGGCTGGAATCAAACTATAGAGGGGTAAAATGACTCTTACACAAGTCATGGAGTCGTACACTGCAGAAAGAGGCCCTTCAGCCCACCCTGTCCATGCCAACCATAAGGAACCTGACAGCTCTAATTCCATTTACCAGCACTTGGTTTGTAGCCTTCAGTGCCTTGGCAATTCAAGTGTTCATCCGCACAAGGCCTCTCTAAGTTGTGATAATGGCTACATGATGGGTTATTTTAGGCTGAACCAATTCCCATCACTGTAGCCCCACTTGTTAGCGTTCATTTGGAGAGGACTGGAATATAGAAGCAAGCATGTACTGCTAAGGTGTTGGTGATACTGCATTTGGAATATTGTGAGCAATTTTGGGCCCCATATTTAAGGAAAGATGTGCTTCTGGACTTGGTGCAGAAAAGGTTCACAAGAATGATCCCAGGAATAAAAGGTTTAACGTATGAGGAGTGTTTGAATTCTTCTGGGCCTGTTACTCGATGGAGTTCAGAAGGACGGGGGGGGGGGGGGGGGGGGATCTCATTGAAACTTCCCGGATACTGAAAGGCCTGGATGGAGTGGATGTGGAGAGGATGTTTCCAGTAGTGGGAGAGTCCAGGATCTGAGGGCACAGCCTCAGAATAAAGGGATATCCCTTTCAAACTAAGATGAGAAATTTCTTCAGCCAGAGGGCGGTGAATCTCTGGAATTCATTGCCACAGAGGGCTGTGGATGCCACGTCATTGGGTGTATTTAAGGCAGGGGTTGATTAGTGAGGGGGTTGAAGGCAGGAGAATGGGGCTGGAAAAAAATCTGCTATGATTGAATTATGGAGCATACACGATGGGCCAAATGGGCTAATTCTGCTCCTATATCTTATGGTACCTGCTCTCCAAACCTGATGGTTCTCTCCCTCCTCAGCCACCAGCAAAAGGGTTTCATCATTCCCCGTCGTCCAGTCGATCTACCTTTCCCCCAAGGCACAACCACAGCCTGCGCAATGAAAGTAAGCTGCTGGAGGAACTCAGCAGGTCAGGCAGCATCCGTGGAGGGAAATGGACCGTCGATGTTTCAGGCTGAGCCCCTTCATCTGAAATGCTGAATGTCCACTTCCCTCCACAGATGCTGCCTGACCCACTGAGTTTCCCCAGCAGCTCGTTCTTTGCTCCCAGTTGGTTTATTATTGTCACCTGTACATGTCAAACTTTGTTTTGCATGGCGTCCAGATAAATCATTCCAAAACATAAGTATATCAAGGTAGTACAAAGGGAAAAGCAGTGACAGAATGCAGAACATGGTGTTACAGTTACAGAGAAAGTGCAGTGCAGGTGGACAGATAAGGTGCAAGGGCCACGACGATGTAGGCTGAGAGATCAAGAGTTCATCTTTATTGTACAAGAGGTCTGTTCAAGAGTCTTATAACAGCGGGACAGAAGCTGAACTCGAACGTGTGTTCAAGCTTCAAGACTCCAGAATCTGCTGTAGTCCCTTGTGTCTCCACAACAACAGCTTGCATTTATCTAGCCGCTTGAATGCAGCAAGGTGTCACGAGTGCATTTTCCAACGCATTTGACACGTGTAAGGGCAAGTGACCAAAAGAGGTAGGTTTCAGTAAGAACTTATAGCAGAAGTAATAGGAGTAGACCATTCGGCCCCTCATGCCTGCTCTGCTATTTAGTAAGTACGTGGCTGATCTTCTACCTACAACTTTCTCGTTCTCATTCCATACCCCTTCCTTTCTTTAATATCTAAAAATCTATCCCTTTCTTTTCAATATGCCCAGTGACCGAGCCTCTGTGGTCCCCATGAGTGGAGAATGCGAAACAGCAGCGCCCTCTGGGTGAAGAAAGTTGTTCTCTGGCCCACCCTCAATGGCCGACTCCTGGTTTGGAGACTGTGACCTCTGGTTCTAGACACCCCAAGCCAAGGGAAGCGTCAACCCCGCTGCTACTCTGTCATGTCCCGTAAGAATTTTATATGTTTAATTTGCAGAGTTGTAATATGGCATGGGAGCAGGCCCTTCGGCCCAACTGGTCCATGCTGACCAAGGTGCCCACCTGAGATAGTCCTATTTGCCTGCATCCCTCTAAACCTTTCCCTATACAAATGTGTTTTAAGTGTTGTTATTGTACCTGCCTCAACTACTTTCTCTGGCAGCTCGTTCCATATACAGTACGTACGTCCCTCTGTGTGAAGAAGTTGCCCCTCAGGTCCCTTTTAAATTTTTCCCTTCTCACCTTAAACCTACGTCCCTTAGTTTTTGATTCCCTTTCCCTGGGAAAAAGTCGAGTGCATTCTATACCCCTCATGATTCTATAAGGTCGTCCCCCAGTCTCCTACATTCCAAGGAATAAAGCCCTAGCCTGCCCAACCTCCCCCTATAATTCAGATACAAGAGAGACTGCAGATGCTTCTGTCCCCCCTCCCCACCCCTCCACCTTTTTATACCGGCTATCTCCCCTCTTCCTTTCCAGTCCTGATGAAGGGTCTCGACCCGAAACATCGACTGTCCATCTCCCTCCATTGATGCTGCCCGACCTGCTGAGTTCCTCCAGCATTTTGTGTGTTGCTCTCCTTATAATTCAGGCCCTCAAGCCCCGGCAGCATTCTTGTAAATCTTCTTTGCACACTTAAATGTCAAGTAATATAAGCAACTGAAGTGAGAGAATCTGACTTTACCTTCTCCACAATGGCACTGAAATTCATCTGGCCCCAGTTACCTTTGCCCCAGTTGTTGAGACAAGCTGCAACATGCAACTGGCTGTAGAGGGTATTAAATTTATTTCCTCTTAAGCAGCCACTATGGATCAAGGAGATTTGCTTCCACTCTAATTAAACACACAAGCGCACACACATTTACCGGCAAGGAAGTGTCCAGCGCACAAGAAGAAGAATTCACTCCACCTTCCTCAAGCGGACGTGGGGGAGGGAGAGGAGTGAATTCGGGATAATGGCCAAGATCCGTCATCAAAACCCTTCTCAATCGGAACCCCATTCCACATTCCAGTATTTACCGACACAAGCCATTGGCCAGTTGATCTGGTTTGTAGTCTCGAGAGAAAATCTGTTCCTTAATTTTCTTTTTACCTGGGTCTTGTTGAGGCTTCCAGCAGTTACCTTGTCGTTGTAGTCACAGTACCAGAGCGCTTGCATTGTTAGACCAAAGAGATACACCAACCATGACCATAATCTTTGGTACATGGCTGCAAAAAAATCCCAATTTCCCGAGCCAGGGATGTCCGAACAAATCCCAAGTGTTTAGGCTTCAGAGAGAAATACCGAGTGTTGTAAACTCTGGGGGATTACGTAACAACACTGCAATTATTAACTGCGTTTCCCAATATGTTTGAACCTTGGAATAAGGGGGTTGAGCAGGGGATAAATGTTACTCAGAACAGAGAGAAAATCTTCTCAGAGTTATGTTTCCATTTCCTGTCTTATGTCCTTCACACTTTACATGCTGTTCTTCTTCAGAGATAAACTGGGGAAAGCTACTTTCATTTGCTGAAAGCAGCATCATGTTAGTGGTGACAAAGGGTCCTATGATGGAATGTTTCAGCGAGGATAAGTTGGGAGGCTGGGCTTGTTTTCCTTGGAGCGGAGGAGGCAGAGGGAGGACCTGATAGAGGTGCACAAAATTGTGAGGGGTGTGGACAGTGAGAAACTTCTCTTCACAACGGAGCCATCTATAACCAGAGGACCGAGGCAGGAGAGGGTACGAGGGGATCTGGAGAAGAACTCTTTCACCCACAGGGCGATTGGAATCTGGAACACACTGCCTGAAGTGGGTGCTGGAGGCAGAGACTCTCGCAGCATTTAAGCAGTATCTGGGTGAGCGCTTGAATTGCCAAGGCATTGTCGGCTACAGCCCAAGTAATGGGATGGGTATAGATGGTTGGCATGGACATGTCGGGCTGAAGGGCCTGGTTCTGTGCTCTGTGACTCTAGAAACTCATCACCAGCCAGGGCAGTGTAATCAGATGCTGGGTCTGCAGGCCATCCAATTCCAAACCCTCCCAACCATCGTCACACCCCCTCCCAGCCCAACCCTAATCAGAACTCACAGAGAACAACTCGGCCCCTCTACAACGTGAAACACAAACCTATCAGCTCCCAAACCAGCTGCCCCTCCATCGACTCTGTCTACACTTCTCGCTGCCTCGGAAAAGCAGCCAACATAATCAAGGACCCCACCCACCCCGGACATTCTCTCTTCTCCCCCCTCCCATCGGGCAGAAGATACAAAAGCCTGAAAGCACGTACCACCAGGCTCAAGGACAGCTTCTATCCCGCTGTTATAAGACTATTGAACAGACCTCTTGTAGGATAAGATGGACTCTTGACCTCGCAATCTACCTCGTCATGACCCTGCACCTTATTGTCTGCCTGCACTGCACTTTCTCTGTAACTGTAACACTTTATTCTGCATTCTGTTATTGCTTTTCCCTTGTACTACCTCGATGTACTGATGTGATGAAATGATCTGTATGGACAGAATGCAAAGCAAAGTTTTTCACTGTACCTTGGTACATGTGACAATAATAAACCAATTACCTTTGCAAATAAATACTGAATAAACCTAGCAGGTCAAGCAACACTGGTGGAAAGAGAAGCAGAGTTAATACAGTCAGACAGTGGTTCTCAGACCTGAAAAAGGTTAACTGTTTCTCTCTCCAAAGATGCCGAGTGTTTCCAGCAGTTTCTGGTTTCAGATTTCCAGCATCTACAGATTTAAAAAAAAATTTTTCTTAGTCTTTCTCAACTCCTGCTCCAGTGTGTGAGAAGTGCGTCATTCATAGGCAGCTGTGTCAATGACACACCGTTTCCAATCCACATTCACCCTCCACCCCACGTTACCTGCTGTGAACAGAGCAAGGACTCTTACCTCTGTCCACTGGCCAGCCATAGAGTCAGAATCAGAATTACTATCACTGACATATGTTGCGGAATTTGTTGTTTTGTGGCAGCAGTACAGTGCAAGACATAAAAATTACTATAAATTACAAAAATAGATAGTGCAAGAGAGGAATAACGAGGTAGTGTTCATGGACCGTTCAGAAATCTGATGGCGGAGGGGAAGAAGCTGTTCCTGAATTGTTGAGTGTGGGGTCTTCAGGCTCCTGTACCTCCTCCCTGATGGTAGTAACAAGAAGAGGGCATGTCCCGGATGGTGAGGGTTCTTAATGATGGATGCTGCTTTCTTGAGGCACCGCCTTTTGAAGATGTCCTCGATGGCTGGGAGGGTTGTGCCCGTGATGGAGCTGGCTGAGTCTACAATGCTCTGCAGCCCCTTTCGATCCCGCACATTGGAGCCTCCGTACCAGGCAGTGACGCAACCAGTCAGAATTCTCTCCACCGTACATCTGTAGAAATTTGCAAGAGCCTTTGGTGACGTACCAAATCTCCTCAAACTCCTAATGGTGCGGAGCTGCTGGTGTGCCTTCTTCGTGGTTTGCATCAATGTGTTGGGCCCAGGATGGATCTTATAACCATAGAACCATAGAACAATACGGCACAATACAGGCCCTTCGGCCCACCATGTTGTGCTGCCCTTCAAACCACACCTATGACTATCTAACCCCTTCCTCCCACATATCCCTCTAACTTAAATTCCTCCATATGCTTATCTAACAATCTCTTGAACTTGTCCAATGTATCAGCCTCCACCACCACCCCAGGCAGCGCATTCCATGCACCAACCACTCTCTGGGTGAAAAACCTCCCTCTGACATCACCCTTGAACTTCCCAACCATTACCTTAAACACCCCTTCTGAGGTGTTGACGCCCAGGAACTTGAAGCTGCTCACCCTTTCCACCGCTGACCCCTCAATGAAGACTGGTGTGTGTTCTTCCGACTTCCCCTTCCTGAAGTCCACAATCGATTCCTTGGTCTCGGTGATGTTGAGTACGAGGTTGTTGTTGCAACACTACACAACCAGCCGATCTGTCTCACTCCTGTATGCCTCCTCATCGCCGCCTGAGATTCTGCCAACAACGGTGGAGTCATGCTGTATGGAAACAGGCCTTTCAGCCCATCAAGTCGGCACCAACCTATTTACACTAGCCCGACACTGATCCTATTTTATTCTCCCCACATTCCCGTCAGAATCTCCCCCTCGTCTACACACTGGGAGCAATTTGCAGTGGGCACCTACTTGGCCAACCTTGGGGTGTGGGAGGAAATCAGAGCACCCAGGGGGAAACCCACGCAGTCACAGGGAGAACGTGAAAACTCCACACAGACGGCACCAGAGGTTGGGTTTGAACCCGGGTCGCTGGAGCTGTGAGGCAGTGTCTCTATCTGCTGCACCACCCTGATGTCTCTGAGAAACTCCAGTAGCTCCTGAAATAATTCTGAAGGCTGTTTAGTGCCTGATTATGTATGGGTGACTAAAGAAGTAAGATCAAATATCACAGAGATACAGATAAACAAATTAACATGCAGATGGAAAAAGGAAGAGATCTGTAAACAAGGAAAAGGTGAAGAAGGAGTAAACAATAAGAACCATAGAACATAGAACAGTACAGCACAATACAGGCCCTTCGGACCACAATGTTGTGCCGACCTTTAAACCTCGCCTAAGACGATCTAACCCCTTCCTCCCACATATCCCTCTATTTTAAATTCCTCCATATGCTTATCTAACGATCTCTTGAACTTGACCAATGTACCTGCCTCCACCACCACCCCAGGCAGCGCATTCCATGCACCAACCACTCTCTGGGTAAAAAACCTCCCTCTGATATCTCCCTTGAACTTCCCACCCATTACCTTAAAGCCATGCCCTCTTGTATTGAGCATTGGTGCCCTGGGAAAGAGGCGCCGGCTGTCCGCTCTATCTATTCCTCTCAATATCTTGTATACCTCTATCACGTCTCCCCTCATCCTCCTTCTCTCCAATGAGTAAAGCCCTATAGTCTCACCTCATAATCCATACTCTCCAATCCAGGCAGCATCCTGGTAAATCTCCTCTGCACCCTTTCCAATGCTTCCACATCCTTCCTATAATGAGGCGACCAGAACTGGACACAGTACTCCAAGTGTGGTCTAACCAGAGTTTTGTAGAGCTGCATCATTACCTCGCGGCTCTTAAACTCGATCCCACGACTTATGAAAGCTAACATCCCATAAGCTTTCTTAACTACCCTATCCACCTGTGAGGCCACTTTCAGTGATCTGTGGATATGAATCCCCAGATCCCTCTGCTCCTCACACTCCCCAGAATCCTGCCATTAACCTTGTACTCCACCTTGGAGTAAGTCCTTCCAAAGTGTACCACCCTCACACTTCTCTGGATTGAACTCCATCTGCCACTTCTCAGCCCAGCTCTGCATCCTTTCAATATCCTTCTGTAAGCTTCGACAGCCCTCGACACTATCCACAACACCACTGACCTTTATGTCATCTGCAAACTGCTAACCCACCCTTCCACCCTTCATCCAAGTCATTAATAAATATCACGAAATAAGCAGTTTAAAAAGCTGTAAAGAGACATCTAAATGTACAGAACTTCTGCTTTGAAGTAATAGCTTGCTGAAAGACAGACAGGACAGCTGCTGCTGGAGGGCCTGGTGGCTGCTGAGAGTGTATTGATGCTGCTGGGAAAGTCTGGCTGCTGCTGAAAGACACAGGCTGTTGGAAGAGACTGGCTGCTGGAAGAGTCTGACTGCTGCTGGGAGAAAATGGCCTCTGCTGGTGGGAGGGAGTCTGGTGGCTGGTGGGAGGGAGTCTGGTGGCTGGTGGAGAGAGACGGGCTGTTGATGGGGGAGAGACTGGCTTGCTGGTGAGGGGAGTCTGGCTGCTGCTGGGAGGAACTGGCTGCTGCTGGGAGGAATTGGCTACTGGGAGAGGCTGACATCTGCTGGGGGAGACTGGCTGTTGGTGGGGGAGAGACTGGTGGTGAGGGGAGTCTGGCTGCTTCTGGGAGGAACAGGCTGCTGGGAGAGGCTGGCATCTGCTGGGAGGAACTGGCTGCTGCTGGGGGAACTGGCTGCTGGGAGAGGCTGGTATCTGCTGGGGGAGACTGGCTGTTGGTGGGAGAGACTGCTGGTGAGGGGAGTCTGGCTGCTGCTGGGAGGAACTGGCTGCTGGGAGAGGCTGGCATCTGCTGGGAGGAACTGGCTGCTGCTGGGGGAACTGGCTGCTGGGAGAGGCTGGCATATGCTGGGATAGGCTTGGCATCTGCTGGGGGAGACTGGCTGTTGGTGGGGAGAGACTGCTGGTGAGGGGAGTCTGGCTGCTGCTGGGAGGAACTGGCTGCTGGGAGAGGCTGGCATCTGCTGGGAGGAACTCTGATGCTGGGGGAACTGGCTGCTGGGAGAGGCTGGCATATGCTGGGATAGGCTGGCATCTGCTGGGGAGGGACTGGCTGTTGGTGGGGAGAGACTGCTGGTGAGGGGAGTCTGGCTGCTGCTGGATGGAACTGGCTGCTGCTGGGAGGAACTGGCTGCTGGGAGAGGCTGGCATCTGCTGGGAGGAACGCTGCTGCTGGGGGAACTGGCTGCTGGGAGAGGCTGGCATATGCTGGGATAGGCTGGCATCTGCTGGGGGAGACTGGCTGTTGGTGGGGAGAGACTGCTGGTGAGGGGAGTCTGGCTGCTGCTGGGAGGAAATGCTGCTGGGAAAGGCGGGCATCTGCTGGGAGGAACTGGCTGCTGCTGGGGGAACTGGCTGCTGGGAGAGGCTGGCATATGCTGGGAGGAACCGGCTGTTGGTGGAAAGTCTCCCTGCTGGTGGGGAGAGAGGCTGGCTGCAGGTGAGGGGAGTCTGGCTGCTGGGAGAGACTGTCTCCTGGTGGGAGAAATTGTATGCTGGGGGAGATTTGCTGCTGGTGGGGAGGAGTGGCCCCTGCTGTGGAGACTGGATACTGCTGCTGCTGCTCTCTAATCAGGCACGGCGCGGGGCAGCCGCCGTCTCCAGGCAGCGTGGGGTCTTGGCGCTGCGGCAGTGCGCAGGCGCGGGAGCGGAGGCAGCTGCGCGGACCGGAGCGGGGAGGAGGAGGAGCGGCCCGGCCTCGGCTCGCAGGCTTCGGAGCGGGGAGAGCGGAGCGGGGGGGTGGGGAGAGAGACGGACGGCGGGGGAGTGACAGACGGACAGAGAGAGAGAACGAGGCAGGAATCAGGCGGCGGAAGGGAGAGAGAGAAGCCTAGGACGGAGGGCCGGAGGCGAGTACGCATGCGCACAACGAGACCGGAGGGGATGTCGGTGGGGACGGGAGGTGGGGACGGGAGGTGGGAGGTGGGGACGGGAGGTGGGGGGGAGAGGGACGGGGGGAGGGGGACGCGGGGGGAGGGGGCGGGGGACGGGACATGGGGGGGGAGGGGACGCGGGGGGGGAGGGGACGGGACATGGGGGGGAGGGGGACGCGGGGGGGAGGGGACGGGACATGGGGGGGAGGGGGACGCGGGGGGGGAGGGGGACGGACATGGGGGGGAGGGGACGCGGGGGGGAGGGGGACGCGGGGGGGAGGGGGACGGACATGGGGGGGGGAGGGGGACGCGGGGGGGAGGGGGACGGGACATGGGGGGGAGGGGGACGCGGGGGGGAGGGGGACGGGACATGGGGGGGAGGGGACGCGGGGGGGAGGGGGACGGGACATGGGGGGGAGGGGGAGCGGGGGGGAGGGGGACGGGACATGGGGGGGAGGGGGACGCGGGGGGAGGGGGACGGGACATGGGGGGGAGGGGGACGCGGGGGGGAGGGGGAGGGGACGGGACGCGGGGGGGGAGGGGGAGGGGGACGGGACGGGGGGGGGAGGGGGACGCGGGGGGGAGGGGGGAGGGGGGGGGGGAGGGGGGGGACGCGGGGGGGAGGGGGACGGGGGGGGAGGGGGAGGGGGACGACGCGGGGGGGAGGGGGAGGGGGACGGGACGCGGGGGGAGGGGGACGCGGGGGGGACGCGGGGAGGGGGAGGGGGACGCGGGGAGGGGGACGGGACGCGGGGGGGAGGGGGAGGGGGACGGGACGCGGGGGGAGGGGGAGGGGGACGGGACGGGGGGGAGGGGGACGCCGGGAGGGGGAGGGGGACGGGACATGGGGGGGAGGGGGACGCGGGGAGGGGGAGGGGGACGGGACATGGGGGGGAGGGGGACGCGGGGAGGGGGAGGGGGACGGGACATGGGGGGGAGGGGGACGCGGGGAGGGGGAGGGGGACGCGGGGAGGGGGAGGGGAGGGGGACGGGACATGGGGGGGAGGGGGGAGGGGGAGGGGGACGGGACATGGGGGGGAGGGGGGAGGGGGAGGGGGACGGGACATGGGGGGGAGGGGGACGCGGGGAGGGGGAGGGGGACGGGACATGGGGGGGAGGGGGACGCGGGGAGGGGAGGGGGACGGGACATGGGGGGGAGGGGGACGCGGGGAGGGGGACGGGACGGGGGGGAGGGGGACGCGGGGAGGGGGACGGGACGTGGGGGGAGGGGGATGTGGGGGGGAGGGGGACGGGACGTGGGGGGGAGGGGGACTCGGGGAGGGGGACGGGAAGTTGGGGGAGGGGGACCGGGGACGGGACGTGGGGGGGAGGGGGAAGTGGGGAGGGGAGGGGGACGGGACGTGGGGGGGAGGGGGACGCGGGGAGGGGGATGGGACGTGGGGGGAGGGGGACGCGGGGAGAGGGTGGGGGATGGGACGTGGGCGGGACGGGACGGTGGGGGGAGGGAGGAGGTGGGGGGACGCGGGGGTGGGGGATGAGGCTGGGAGGGGAACGTTGGGGTGGGGAAGGAGGGGGATACGTGGGGATGGGGAGGAGGTGGGTGGGGGACATGGGGGAAGGGGATGTTGGGGTGGATGTGGGTGGGGATGGGGTGTATGGATGACGCGGGGTGGGGGAGGGAACGTGTGTGTGCGGGAGGTCGTGGTGGGGGAGGGGATGGGGTGTGCAGGAATCAGGAGGGGAGAAGGGGGGATGGTGGATGCAGAGGGTATAAGGGAGGATGCGCGGAGAGGAGGGGGTACGGGGAGGGTTGTAATAAATGGCAGGCCAGGGTGAAGGGGAAATGTGATGTCTGAGGGTATGGAGGGGTGCGAGTGTTAATTGGGAGTGCTGCACTGGGGTATAGTGATAACTGTGTGAGCCATATGATGGGGGTCATGGTGTTATAATTGGGACCCCCAGTGCCTTGGGTGGTTGGTCGGCTACAGTGATAATTATGGATTCTCTGTGATTGTTGGGGTGCCAGTGCCTGGGTGACTTTCTGATCTTAATGATGAGCAATATTTTTTCAACCTCTCGCTCTCGCTCGCTCTCTCTCTCTCTCTCTCTCTAAATATTTGGAGCATACTACCTCACATTCCATCCACCTCCACCACCACACTGCACCCCCCCACCGACCTGTGAAATGGCTCCAGCCCCTCTTGTGGTAGATATTGTGGGTCGGCCTCTTGTCACTCTCCTCAGTAACCACATACCTTATGGAACAAAGTCTTCCTTAATTTGAGGTTCTGCCAAGAGAGAAGACAACTCAGAATTATAAAAGTGCTGTTGTGTTTTGTGATTTGTTTTATTTTAAGATATAGTTTCTTCATAATATATACAGTAAATGCCTTTCTTTATGTTCATTGTTCCATTAATTCGATGCATTCTCTTAGAATACATCAACGCCTCCTTAAACAATACACCAACGAAGTGTTTGAGAGGCTGCTGCACAGGGCCCAGCCCCTGCGTGTCCAGTGGTGGCAGGACCTGAGACTGTGGTTCTTCCCACAGAGCCACTGCAGGGGCTGTACCCACAGTGTGTCCTTCACAGACTTTTGTACCTTTGAATGTGCTAGTCAACAGCATTGAGCAGACCAAGTGCGTCTTTTACCAAGCTGACAAATCTTCCAGAAATAGTTGTTTGTCTTGGTATGCATCCTTGGGTACAGCCTGTAGAGTAGAGTCGAGTGTTACAGAGCTACTGGGGATGAACTTCAACAGGGACCACTGCATCCCTTTCTGGACCTTCCTGACAAACGCACTGTCTGTGAGGAGGTGTGATTCATTTGGTCCTCGTTACTGAGAACGGGGGGAGATTTCCACCCTGCCAGGCAGGCTTTTCTGCTCCTTCCAGCCTCTCTTAGGTTTGAGTGTCAAGCACAAGTCAACTACAGTCTTGCTCACGTGTAGCTTAAGGAAGGAAATTGTATCAGTTGTATTGATGGAGAGCATTGTAAGGTGGGGTGTAAAATCAGTACTGCATCTGACAATTTCTGCTCATTAACTTTGCAAATCTTCTGCAGAAACAGCTTGGCAAGGTAACTGAGGTATTAAGGAGGATCAACCCAGAATAATTCGAATTAAGTTGCAAGAACAAGGCAAAGAAATGTACATTTAAGCTTGTAAAAAGAAAGTTTGCTTTTAGTGTCAGGAAATTATTCATTGATGTGGACTAGACCTTTAGATTGAGAACAGTTACAGTCGATATAGTCTAATTGGACTTCAGTAAGACCTTTGATAAGGTCCTATCTGGGCGACTGCTCCAAAAGATGAGATGTTTATGGATCCAGGGCAAGTTCCCAAATTAGTTCTAAAATTGGCTTGGTGATGCGAGGCAGAGGATGAGGGTTGTTTTTCCAATTGGAAGCCTATGATCTGTGGTGTCCTGCAGGCATTTGTTGCTATTGGTTTATTATTGTCACTTGTACCGAGGTACAGTGGAAAAACTTGTCTTGCATACCGATCATACAGATCAATTCATTCACAATGCATTGAGGTAGTACAGGATAAAAACAATAACAGTACAGAGTAAAGTGTCACAGCTACAGAGGAAGTGCAGTGCAATAAGGTGCAAGGTCACAACAAGGTAGATTTTGAGGTCAAGAGTCCATCTTATCATATAGGGAATCGTTCAATAGTCTTATAACAGCGGGATAGAAGCTGTCCTTGAGCCTGGTGGTATGTGCCCTCAGGGTCCTCTTGTCTTCTGCCTGATGAGAGACGGGAGAAGTGAAGGTTCTGGGTGGGTGGGGTCTTTGATTATGCTGGTTGCTTCACTAAGGCAGCGAGAAGTATAGACAGAGTCCATGGAGGGGAGGCTGGTTTCCGTGATGTGCTGGGCTGTATCCACAACTCTCTGCAGTTTCTTGCGGTCCCTGGCAGAGCAGTTGCCGTACCAAGCCATGATGCATCCAGATAGGATGCTTTCTATGGTGCATTGATAAAAGTTGGAGAGTGTCAAAGGGGACATTCCAAGTTTCTTTAGCTTTCTGAGGAAGTAGAGGTGCTGGTGAGCTTTCTTGGTTGTGGCGTCTACTTGGTTGGACCAGGACAGGCTATTGGTGATGTTCACTCCTGGGAACTTGAAGCTCTCAACCCTCTCGAGCTCAGCACTGTTGATGTAGATGGGAGCATGTGCACCGCCCCCCCCCCCCCCCCCCCCTTTCTGAAGTCAATGACCAGCTTTTGTTTTGCTGACATTGAGGGAAAGGTTGTTCTCATGTTACTAGGCTCTCTATCTCCCTCCTGTACTCTGACTCATTGTCATTTGAGATACGGTCCACTACGGTGGTATCATCTGCAAACTTGTAGATGGAGTTAGAGCAGAATCATGATTATATAGGGAGTAGAGTAGAGGGCTGAGGATACAGCCTTGTGGGGCACCAGTGTTGAGAATAATCGTGCTGGAGGTGTTGCTGCCTATCCTCACTGATTGCAGTCTGTTGGTTGGGAAGTCAAGGATCCATTTGTAGAGGGAGGTGTTGAGTCCCAGGTCTCGGAGTTTGGTGATGGGTTTGCTTGGAATTATAGTATTTAAGGCAGAGCAGTAGTCAATAAACAATAGTCTAACGTAGGTGTCTTTACTGTCTAGATGCTCCAGAGATGAGTGTAGGGCCAGGGAGATGGCGTCCACTGTAGACCGGTTTGGTGGTAGGTGAATTGCAGTGGGTTGAGGTTGTCTGGGAGGCTGGAGTTAGTGTGTGCCATGACCACCTCTCAAAGCACTTCATGATGGTGGATGTCAGACCCACTGGGCAGTAGTCATTAAGGCATGTTACCTTGTTTTTCTTAGGTATTGGGATGATATTGGTGGTCTTAAAACAGGTGGGAACCTCAGATTGAAGCAGGGAAGAGGTTAAATATGTCTGCAAATACCCCCGCCAGCTGATCACCATCCGGGCCAGGTGCTTTCCGTGGGTTCGCTCTCCGGAAGACTGATCTTGCATCCTTAATGATGACCACGGGTTCAAGTGCATTGGAGGCTGTCGGGGTGGGTGGTGACAACTAATCCCCTTCTGTTCAAAACGTGCATAGAACGCGTTCAGCTCATCAGGAAGGTTGCGCTGTTGTTGGCGATGCTGCCCGACTTCGTTTTATAGCCCATTATAGCATGTAAGCCCTGCCACAACTGAGCAGGGACTCAGTTTGTTGCTAGGACTGTTGCTATTTGTTATGTACGCTAATGATCTGGATGTGAGTGTAGATGACATGAAGATTGCTGGTGTGGTTGTAAGTGAGGAGAATGGTCTTCGATTACAGAGAGATACCGATAAGTTGGTAAAATGGGCACTGCAGCAGCAAGTGGAATTCAATTCCAAAAAATGCAAGGTGACCCATTTTGTGAGGGCTAATGAGGTATATATAATGAATGGTAGGACTCTGGGAAGTACCGAGAAATAGAAGGTTGGTGAACGTGTCCAAGGATCCCTGAAGGCAGCTGCACAGATAAGTAAGGTGATGAAGAAGGCATACAAGATAACATCGACAATTCCTCTCCCCCCACAGATGCTGCTCGACCCGCTAAGTTCCTCCAGCAGATTGTCTGTTGCTCCACATTCCAGTATCTGTAGTCTCTTGTGTCTCCAGTCGTACAAGATTTTTGCCTTCATTAGTCGGTGCCTAGAGTATAAGAGCAGGGAGGTTATGCTGCAACTTTATAGATCTTTGTTCGGGGCATAGCTGGAGTATTGTGCGTAGGTTGCCATAGAGTAGGAGCGATGTGATAGCACTGGAGGGAGTGCAGAGATGATTTACCAGGACATTGCTGCAATGGTGTTTGTCATTTATGAGAAGAGACTCAATGTATTGGTTTTGTTTTCTTGGAGCAGATGAGGCCGAGGGGGGTCTTGACTGAGATGTACAAAATTATGAGGTGCATGGGTAAGGTAGACAGTAAGAAATTTTTCCACTTAGCAGAGGTGTCTATAACCAGAGGCATAGATTAAAGTGAGGGGATTTGAAGATTATTTTCAACCAGTTGAAAGCTGAAATGTGCTGGAGGGGGTGGTGGAGGCAGAGACTCTCAGAACATCTAGACCAGTGCTTGAATCACCATGCCATAGAAAGTCTGTGACACAACAGATTGCAGATGCCGGAATCTGGAGCAACAAACAATCTGCTGGAGGACATCAGCGGGTCGAGCAGCATCGGTGGCTGGGGGGAGGGGGGGTGGGTGGCTGGTGGGGAATAGTTGACACAGATGCTGCTCGACCCGCTGAGTTCCTCCAGCAGATTGTGTATGGCATAGAAAGCTATGGACCAAGTGTTGGAAAATGGAATTAGTATTGATAGTATTTTATGGTTGGCATAGACGTGATGGGCTGAAGGGCCTGTTTCCATGTTGTAGGACTCTGACTAACAGGAGCAACAGGATCAGGTTTTTTTTTCTGGATGCACAGCCGACCTCATCCAAAATTGCTTTGTGACATGAAAGAGTAAACAGCTTACTGGCGTCATTGAAACTAGTGTCTGGTACTTAAGCAAGCTTACTGCTGTGTGGAGAAGGTTGACTATGCTGATTCCTGGGATGAAGAGGTGGATTGATGAGAAATGACTGGAATGTAAAAGAATGAGAGGTGATGTTGTTGAAACAAGGGCCTTGATAGGATTGATGCTTTGTTTTGTGGCAATCCCACAGCCTTGCTACTAACAACACATTACATGGGCAATTGTACTGGTAGCTGCTCTAATGAACCCATGTGGATTTACCCTATCAGAGCCCTTCCTTTAGTTCCGTTAATCCTGTTTCCCTCTGTCTGCTACTGAAAACTAACTTGTTTTTTTCCTTTCCCTGTTCTGATTGAGAGTCCTTGACCTGAAACGTTAACTGTTTTTTCAGATGCTGCCTGTCCTGCTGAATGTTTCCACCATTTTCTGTTTTTAGTCTGGAAGGGCTGTGGTTCAGGATTTAAGGGGCTTATTTTCTGAATGAGGGAAATGAAGAGAAATTTATTGTGAAGGTCACGAATCCTTTCTACCTCAGAATTGTATACATCTGCTTCCTGGGGTAATATTCGGGTTCTTGAATGTTCTGGGTGGCTCAACTGAGTACGGTCAAGGATGAGAGAGATTTTTAGACTCTGGGGGAATTGCATTAAGAGTAGCAGGCAGGAAAGTGGAACTAAACCCAGATCAGATTGAATTGGGGGCCAGGTTCGAGGGGAGGTATGGCTGACAACTCCTTTTTCTTTCATTCTCCTAAATTTGTGCCAAGTTCGTGACCACCACTGTGTCAGAATTATGACAGAATAAATGTGATAACTGTATGATCAACCTCGAAACTGACCATATATGCAAACAGATGGCCTGGATTTATTTGTGATACTGTCTCAATTGTACAGTTTTAATACCTTCCTCTTTGCTCCACCTGTTCACTCATGAAAATGCCATTGTCTGCTGCCTGTTCCTTCACCTCCATAACAATGCTGCTGCTCACACATTTTGCATGTGGTTTGTTTATGCACCAGTGGTTACGTAAATAGTGGGAACCATGTCCCAAACAATCACAGAGATGATGCCACACATAGTTGGCTTTAACTAGATAAGCTCAGCCAACAGTTGAGCTGGGGTTTGAGCCGGGTATGATCAAATTTAAGTGTGCGTATGTTTTAGTGTTTCCTCCATACCCTTTTACCCTCAGTTTGGCTAAAGATGATAACAGTGAAGATGGGGCTCCTTCACATATTGGTCATCCACGGTCAACATTTTGAGCCGTTGCATTAATCCAACTTGGGCAGTAATATTTTTTTATGAGACTATCATTCATTCTGGTGCAGTTGGTCCACTTTCCAGCCAGGATTGTGACTGAGATTGTTGCAACTCATTTTTGATATCCAAAAACGTCTTAAATCTTTGGAATGCCTTCTGCAATCCGAGCATGTTCCAAGATGCACTAGAGCCGGTAGCGTACTTGTTTAAGTGCAGTCACTGTTAGAATGTTGGAAAGGAGGCAGTCAACTTGTGCAGACAAACAGCAATTCTAAGTAAAAGCAGAAAGTGCTGGAAATGCTCAGTACGTTGGGCCGCATCTGTAGGAAGGGAAACAGCCAACGTTTCAGGTTGAAGGCACTTCGTCAGAACTGGGAAGGAGAGTCAAGAAGCTTGTTAAGCTCCAGGGAGGGTGTCTCTGATTGGTGTAACTGGAGGGAGCATGGGGATAAGCCATAAACAAGGTGGTCTGCTTAATGAGTGAGTGGGAGCAGTTAGAGAGTGAGAACATAGGAGTTACAAAATGCAGAGCAGGAAGACGTGCCCAGCAGGCCAGGCTGGGCATGTCCTCCACACGTGGCCCAGTACATGCTGTATATACCTCCCCTCTGCAACATAGTCTCACGCAGTCTTTTGCATCCATTGAGGACAGACTTCAAGGCTCATGTTTAATGAAACTGACAGCGATGCAGTACTAGGGCTACAAAGTCTTGCCCTAGATTTTGTGCGCACGTGTCAGGAATGGACAGTGACCTGGTGCTACGAAAACAGAAAATTGCTGGAAGAACTCAGCCAGTCAAGCAGCATCTGCAGAAAGAGAAACCGATTAATGTCTTTGGTCAGGGATGCTTCTTCAGAACTGGGGAAGAATGGAGGTGTTACAGTTTTTGAAATGGCTTGGGAAAGGAGTGATGTGTAAAGCAAAAGATTACCACATGGAGATCGGTTAAGACAATTCGGGTGATAAGGAGCAGGCGTACTGACTGTTAGGGAGGCATTGTAAAGAAACCAGATGAGAAAGGGACACGGGCATGCATTTGTTTCCATGATCTTACACTGCCACCAAGCAACTGGTAATCTTCTCAAAGGACCCAGGCAGCTAATGGGTGCTTGTCCCCTCTGTCTGGGCTTGATGTGAATCTAAGTTTCCTAAAGTACTGTAATTAATGAATCCCAATTTTTAATACGGAAAAGATGTGTATGAAGTACCATTTCAATTCTGAGTCTTCTGATCTTTTTCAGAGGAGAAGTAAAAGCCAGGGATGGCCATGATAGAAGTTACAGTGAAGACTCTGGACTCTCAGAGTAGAACCTATGAAGTTGAAGAAGAGGTGAGTGTCAACCCTGTTACCCCTTTTCTCAACCTAGCCATTGGTAGCAATCGCGGGGAGCTGATGTCTAGCCATTTTTTCTTCTTTGTTCGGTGGTGGGGGGGGGCTGGTGTGGGGGGGGAACAGGCGGTGGAGAGTGGCAGGCTTTATTCCCAGAGCTGAAATATCTGCTGCGATTATTATGTGCTTTTTCTGTATATCCTATTAAATAAAAAGAATCTTGTGGTTCTTTGTGTTCAGCTTTGGTCACCCTGCTATAGGAAAGGTGCCATTAAACTGGAAGGAGTGCAGAAGGGATTTTTGAGGATGTTGCCAGGATTTGAGAGACTGAGTTATGGAGAGAGCTTGAGCAGGTTGGGACTTCCTTCATTGGCACGTAGGAGAATGAGCGGTGTTAGATTTTTTTATTTTGGTGGATCTGTGAGGGCAATGTGCTTGATCATTGGACTCTGTTTTGGCTATGCTGATGTTTGTTCCCTTTCAGTTCACAGTCAAAGAATTCAAAGACCACATCTCCAGCTCAGTGAACATCCCAGCTGACAAACAGAGGCTCATTTACCAGGGCCGTGTCCTGCAAGATGACAAGAAGTTGAAAGATTATGGCAAGTATTAATCACAGCACTCTTATTTCATCTTGGCGATACTTCTGCACTCTTTTTCTGAATCTCCAGCCCCTCTCCTGAAGCCTAAGCTGTCATGGAATGGGCGTATTATACAATATTATCAGTCTTTAATGACGATCCTGTATCAACCACAGAGTTTGAAGTGGAGCAGGGCCTATGATTAGGGTCACAGCAGGCAGCAGGTTGTATAGCTAGCAAAGCTGATTTAGTGCATTAGCAAATTCTCTTTAAAGAGAAGAGGAAACAAACTACAGGAACTTCTCCCAATAAAGTCAAGCTAATTTCTTTAAAAAAAAGTGCAGTGAGAAAAAAGTGCAATGGTTGCCTTAAAATTAGGTGCATAAAAAATGATATCTGTTTCTTAGAGCAGTGTGGTCAGCAGGTTTGAGTGTCAGGGCATTATTCAGTCATCCCCACACTGTATTGTCCCCATTATGCCCTATCATGCAAAGCAAGCACACCTTTGGTTTCAATGGACAAGAATGTGCATACATTTCTAGCTAGCGTTGGGGAGGACGATAACCAAACAGCTCCGTTATTCCAATGCACTTGGATTAATTGTTGAGGAATCCACTGGTGCGTAACATATGGACAGTCTCCTCCTTGCTTGCCAAGGCAGATGTTTGCTGACGTTGTGTATTGATTGCTGGACGGAGTTTTTGCTTTTACAACTAAAGAAATTTACGAATCAGAAGGAGGCCATTTGTCCCATCGTGTCCACCCTAGCTGAAAAAAAGAGTTCTTGAGATTAACTTCGCTTTCTGGTTCTTGGCTGAACCACAGCCCATCTGATACTTGTCTGGGTACTTTGTGGGTGTCACCATCCCAATTTACAGCAGTAGGTTCCAATATCACAACCCTTTCAGTGAATTTCTTTTGTGTCTGTAATCCTTCTTTCCTCACTTCTAAACCTTCTCCATTAACTCTGCAATTAATGAAAATGTGTCTAAGAATGTCTTGCATTCAGGAAAGATAATCTCTGACAGGATGAATTTCTTAAATTAACTGGCCGTTGCTCCATTCCCCATGTGGGTGACTTGTGTAATATGAAAATCTGTTGAATTAGACAGAATTTTCCCAAGGCAACTGGGTCTCGGTGCACAATCTTAGTCGAGACTTCTGTTTCTGACAACTTCTGGAAGGATGTGACGGCTTTGGAAAGGGTACAGAAGAGGTTTACCAGGGTGCTGCCTGGATTAGAGGGTATGAGCTATAAGGAGAGGTTGGACAAACTTGGGTTGTTTTCTCTGGAGTGTCAGAAGCTGGTAGAGATGATAGGTGTTCATAAAATTATGACAGGCATAGAGTAGACAGTCAGAATCTTCTCCTCACGATAGAAATGTCAAGTACTAGAGGACATGCACTTAAGGTGAGAGGGGGTAAGTTTAAAGGAGGTGTGTGGGGCAAGGTTTTTACAGAGAGTGGTAGGTGCCTGGAACAGGCTGCCAGGGGTAGTGGTGGAAGCAGATACGATAGTGCCACTTAAGAGACTGTTAGATAGGCACATGAATATGCAAGGAATGGAGGGATATGGATCATATACAGGCAGAAGAGAGTATCACGTTCGGCACAGACTTCGTGGGCTCAAGGGCCAGTTCCTGTGCTGATCTGATTTCAATCACTGAACAATTTTCAAAGTAGATGTCAAGTTATAAAATTGAGTAACCTGCATTGGGAGGCAGGTTATCCTGAATTATTAATCCTCAAAATAAAAGCTCAGCAGTCCAGTGGTGGCCTTGTGGGAGCACTCCGAATCCAAGTTCATATCCGTTAACTCATTTTCTGGTTCCTCCATCTTCTCCAGATGTGCACCACAAAGTCATCCATTTGGTGGAGCGCGCTCCGCCACAGGCGCAGCCGGCGGCGGGAGGAACCTCGGCGGCGGGCACGTCCGTGCCGCACCCCGGTGGAGTGCGAGGGACGCCGGCTGGACCCCATGACCGGAATGCCAACAGCTATGTCATGGTGGGCACCTTCAATTTGCCAGTCAACCTTCTAGACCCTCAGCAGATACAGGTCAGTGGTGGAGAACCAGAGGGTCAGGGGGCAGGGAGTGGAGCCACCTGCTTTATAAGCGGGAGAGAACAGCTTCCATGCCTTGCCCAGTCGCTGCCCCCACTCCTCCCCTCCCTCCCAAAAAAAAACTGTGTTTTAACCTCAGGTGGCATGTCAGGCTTTCTGTTTCAGAACTATTGCAAGCTCTCTGCTTGCGATTTTAACTGCCAAAATGAATTACTTTGCGCCTCCATGGATTGAATAGGGGTCTATGAGTATTTGAGGCCCATCTTCACCTGTGACCCTTGGAGGCAACGGCTGTTTGCTCTTAAAGTGGCGCTTTTGATAAATGGTCCACACACATCCTGTCAGGTAGAGAGTGATTGAGAGGGTGACCAAAACCAAGGTGAGGGAGAAGAATTTTGACCAAGGCTTACTCTCCTCAAAAAAAAAAAGGTGAGAGAGCCAGTTCTTGGACTAAGTAGGTTGGAAGTTTTGCCAGATATGGTGCTGGGGGAGTGAGGTGGACGGTGTCGATGGGAGAACGTTAGGGTGAGAGCAATTATTGTATCCTAAGGTATAGATTTAACAGTGGACAAGGGCAAGAAGTAGAACTAAATTGGAGGAGGGCTAATGTCATTGGGATGAAAAGGGATCTAGTCATGGAGAAATACAGCTTGGAAGCAAACCCTTTGACTCAACTTGTCCATGCCAACCAAGATGCCCATCTCAGCTAGTCCCATTTGCCTGCATTTGGCCCATATCCCTCTAAACCTTTCCTAACAATGTACCTGTCTAAATGTCGTTATTGTACCTGCCTCAGCCACTTCCTCTGGCAGCTCGTTTTATATACTGACCACCTGCGTGAAGCAGTTTCCCCCCAGGTCCCTTTTAAATCTTTCCTCGCTTACCTTAAACCTATGCCCTCTAGTTTTTGGTTCCCTTTCCCTGTGAAAAAGACTGCACATTGACCCTATCTATGCTCCTCATGATCTTATACAGCTAAGATTAGCCCTCAGTCTCCTATGCTCCGAATAAAGCCCTAGCCTGTCCAACCTCTCCCTATAATTTAGGACCTCGAGTCCTGGCAACACCCTCGTAAATCTTCTTCGCACTCTTTCCAGCTTAATGATGTCTTTCCTATAACAGAGTGACCAAAACTGAACACACTGCTCCAGCTGTGGCCTCACCAGCGTCTTGTACAACTGCAACATAACGTCCCAGCTCCTATACTCGGTGCCCCGCCTGATGAAGGCCAGCGTGCCAAATGCCTTCATCAGTACCCTGTCTACCTGTGCCAGCGTAAAATGGAACCAAAAATTACCAGATAAAATAGCAAAAGAACAATAGATGATCTTTGGGGGTGCTGGGGGGGGACGTTTCAGGTAAAGTCACGGTGCGGTGTCACAATAGGGAATCCAAAGCCAGGGTTCCCTGCATGATGGGGGAGTTAGAAGATATGATGAAACAAAAAAAAAAGGTTACCATGCATGTCAGACCAGAGGGGAAGTGAACAAGAAAATTAGACTTCAAAGAGAGAATGAGTGTCCCAGGTTGATGAGTGAATTGGAGGTGAAGATAGCATAATGGCTTGCTGCAATCTTGATCCAAAGGAGGTGCCAGTGTAGTGGGAGGTGTGAAATGTGATACCTTTATTTAAGAAGGGATGCGAGGATATTCCAAGTAACTTCAATGTTGGTGATCTGTAAGGGTTTAAAAAAACAATGGTCAGGGAGAAATCTTAACGGGCACTTGGAGGAGTTTTGTGTTTGACTAACCCAGCTGAATTTATTTATGAAATGACAAGGAAAGTTGATGAAGAGAATGCAGTGATTGTCGTCTACATTGATATTTAAAAAAAAAGCACAACAAAATGGTTTGAAAATTGAGGCTAATGGAACAGGAGTACCAGTGTACATAAGACATTGACCTTCAGACAGAAAGTAGTAAGTCATTCAGGCAGTGGTGTTTCTTAAAGGTTAAAGCCAGGACATACGCTTTTTTTTGATGTATATTTATATAGGCCTGCCGTGAATGTTGCTATATAGAGTGAAGTTTACAATGTGCCAATGATACCAAACCGGTGAGGTGTTAAACAGGGAGGATGGTACCAGTTTTCCACAATGGGTTAGCAAAATGTGCAGGCAAATGGCATAGGGAATCGAATGCAGAGAGGTGTGAAGTGATGCATTTTGGGTAGAGTGGGCGGGAGGAGGGGATATAGTTCTAAAGTGGGATATGGGGATTCCCATGCATAGATCTTTGAAAGTGGCCAGTTACATTGAGAAAATAGCAAATTGCATGGATTGCAGGCCTTATATATAGAAATATTCAGTACAATAACACTGAAGTTATGTTGGACTCTTATAAAAGTTTTGGTTAGATCATAATTGAATGACTATTCCCAGTTCTGGTTGCCAAACTTGAGGAAAAATGTGGTCCTTGAGAGAATGCAGAGATTTATTATAGTCAATCCAGGGTTGAGGGATTTTAATTGGTTAAGCTGGAGAAGCTCCTTGTAGCGAAGAAGGTTTGGTATAGGTGGACAAGATGGAGGGATTTGGATAAGTTTGACAAAAAGTTGTTCTCATTAGTAGATGGTATAAGGACTAGGAGACGTGGATTTAAAGTTTACACAAGAAATACCAAGGTGGAGGGAGCATGCGGGCAGGAACTCCTATGCCCTGGGAGTGATAACAGCCTGGAACTTGCTGCCCATGAGAGGTTGGTGGGAGCTGAGATGATTGATAAGTTCAAAAACAAATTCACTAGGTACATGAGGGACATTAAGTGTGCAGGGCTATGAGAAAGCAGTGAAATGGGACCAACTGGATTCCATTTCAGAGAGTTGACATGGACCTGATGGGCTGCCTTCAATGCTGCTATGGTCTTTTAATGGGAAGCAAGGATTTTCACAAAGTAGAACAAAGGCAGTTGCTGATGTGTGTTTTCATTACCTTGTGGGTGCCAGGAGTGAGTTGTGGGGTTTGTCAATCAAACTGTTTGGCGTGCAAGTGGTGGGGGAGCGGTAGCTGAGTGACAGTAGAACAGAAGGACTCTCTCTGGTGTTCCAAAGACTCCATATTTCAGCATTACCCTCAGATTCTGCACTGCCATGATTTGTGGTCATTGTTTATTTATCCCACCCCGAGCAGAACTTGATCCTGTTGCTGTTTCCCTACACATACATCAACTGAGTATGAAAGAACCAAATCCATAATTGTGACAGGGATGTTTGTCTATAGTGAGCAAGTGAGCATCTGTTAGAAGTGTTGTGTGCATGCACCTTTCCTGTGCGATGTTGGCTGTTTCACATTAGTATTACCCCCTATTGCTGTATAAAAGAGCAAGCGGTGCCACGAGATCACCTGGTAGCACTAGAAATTAACATGCTTACCATTGCTATTAGGAATGGAGTAAAGTATAACTTTGCAGGTAGTCTTTAAAGACTGTACCAAGTCTGTCACCTTCCTCCACACAGTGTATCCTGCGCTCATCTTGCGGCTATGCTCGCTTCTTTGAGGCAGCTCAAGGCTCCCTAATAACTTGCGAATGCATGCACGTCGCAGAAGGGCACGTCTTTTTGCTGCGTGTTCTTCTCCCCCCCACCCCACCCCCAAATCCATGCCACCGATTTTACGGTGTGGGGTTATCTCCACACGGCTGCTGCGGTGTCGTCCCGATGATGTTTCCTTTCCGTGTTGTTACAGCAATCAGTGCAGCAGGTGATGGCAGGTTTGGGTGAGGCTGGTCGAAGTGCACGAGTCACAACTTCCACCGGGGTAAGTGATAGTGTGTGTCTTTTTGTGACTGCGTTCTATTCGGGTGTGGGGTTATCAGGTGCACGGGCTGCCTGGAGCAGTCGCTGCCTTTTCAAGTTGTCCCTCTTCAGCCTTGGAAATCCAATTTAATTCTATTAAGACTCCCTTCAGTGAAAAGCTTGCACTTTACATCCAAGTATGATGGTTGTTCTCCAGAGCTTACTGTGTAGTCTTGGCTGAGTATTTTGCACATGGGCATTTAGCATCGCTCTCTAAAAGCCACAGAGTTGAAACTTGAACTACTTACACCCGTTTTTCTATTTAGGGGGTTGCTAGAATTACTGGCTGTCGCAGATGAGAGCTTGTTAAGGACCCACATATGTTGCCTGTGGTGCAGTTGATAAATTCTACCTGGAGCCAAGGTGGTGAATATCTAGAATGAGCTGCCAGAGGAGATGGAGGCAGATACAGTTACATTTGGGAGAGGTACTTGGATAGGGAAGACGTGGATGAGTACAGCTTAATACGGGCAAATGGGATTAGTGTAGATAGGCTTCACAGAGGGCTGAAGTTTCTATGATTCTGATACAAATATGGATGAAGGATGGAGACTGTGAAGGCAGAAGAGAAGTTACCAGGATTGTGCAGTTTGTACAGGCCGTACATCTCAACGATCTGGGCTTGGGAATTGAGAGAGGTATTGAAATTAAACTCTTGTGGGTCATGATAAATTGAGGAAGATTGCAGAAGACCACAGGAGTATGAGAATGGTGCAACGTGTTACATTTTTGGAAGTAATGGAGTGGAGGGAATGTATGTTGGCAGATACGCAAGGTCATTGAAGATGGCAGTGTAGATTATGCTGTATCCAGAAATGTAATGCAGAAGAAATGAGATTTTTAAAAAAACTGGAGATGCTGGAAATCTAAATAAAAACAGAATTGCTGGAAATGTTCAGCAAGTCGGGCAGCATCTGTGAGGAAGGAAATGATTACTGTTTCAGTCAGAGACCCTTTCTCAGAACTGGGAAAGATGGGTTAAGAAGGGTAATTTTAAGTTTCAGAGAAGGTTGCGGTAAGTAAGGGATAGGACAAAGGGAATATCTGTGACGGCGAGACCAGGTCAAGTAGGTTAAGAAGGGTAATTTTAAGTTTCAGAGAAGGTTGCAGTAAGTAAGGGACAGGACAAAGGGAATATCTGTGATAGGGCGAGACCAGGTTAAGTAGATTAATGGGGGTGTTAGAGCATGGTTATGCTTCTTTGTGTTGTGTGTTGCCACTGGCAGGGCTGTGGGACATGCCCAACAGGTCAAACTGTGCTAATGAAGAGGGAAAGATTGATCAAAATCACAGACACGTGGGCTCATTATAGGTCCTGCCCAGGTTACGACAAGGTTCCGCTCTTGTGAACTTCTCATAACCTGGACAGTTGGCAAGTGGGACATGCAGCCGTGAACCGAGTTCCCAGGCGGCAGAAGATGCCTGCAGCAGCCGGCAAATCCATCCTGCCAGTCTTCCAAGCACTCGCTCATCTGTACGGGCTGTGCATAAATTGGGCAATCATAACATGGGGAGGACCTGCAGGCAGAAATAGCCAGTTCTGACAAAGACAGATAAAGCAAGTTACTTAAAGATGGAGAATTCAATAGCAAGTCCTGGTGGCTGCAGCGTACCCAGATGGAAGATGAAGTGTTGCTCCTCAAGCTTGTGTTGAATCTCATTGTAACAGTGTAGGAGACCACAGGCAATAGCTCTGAGTGGGGCAGAAAATTAAAATGGCAGATTACAGGGAGCTCGGGTTGCTCCTGCAGTATGAACATAGGTGCTCTGCACAGTGCTGACCCATCTGCATTTGGTTTCTCCAATGTTAGAGCAAACCGCATTACGAAGTGAGGCAAGACTCATCTCGTGCAAGACTAGACAATTTAGTTTTTCCTACTGTCTTTAATAAGCTCTGTAAAGAAGCAGTGAATGAGGTGCTGCACAGATTCACCAGGGTGTTGCCTGAGACCAGAAGCTGATGAAACTAGACTAAGATGGAGCAGAGAATGATGATCCTTGTAAGGTTTTCTAGATTGCAAAGCAAATTATTGATTGCTCTCTCTTGCAGACAATAGGGCATAAATTAAGACAATTAAGTTTGGAGAAATTTAAAAACATCTTTATCCATGGTTGTTAAAGTATGGGAAATTTTGTTACTGTGATGAAAGTCCTTTTAAAGGAGAACCAAGGAGTTTTTAAGGGGTGGGTAGTGTCAGGTAAGTGGCAGCAGGTTAGAAAGGACATGAGAAGCACAGAATTGATTGACTGATTGCCTGTTTGTTCCAAAATATTTTATAATATTGCATTGCAGCAAAGAATGAGTTTTGACCAAGGCAGCTACTACCTTTCCCTCCAAATGAGTCCACTCTGTGTAGTTCATTGAATATCCTTCTTAATGAAAAAATTATGAGCAATACACACAAAATGCTGCAGGAATAATAAAAAAAATTATACTTTGTAGGAGCTGCAGATTGGGTAAGAGCAAATGAGGTGGAAGGGCCATGTAAAGCGATTCAGCCCCTGCTCACTGTTGCTGCTGGTTCTTCTGCAGAAGCTTAGGATCGAGATGACTTGCTTCCACTTTGGTGTTGTGGGCTCTGAGGTGGCTGATGAGGCCAGTGGGGGAACTGCAGACTCCCCCACAGATGGGGCAAGAGCTGCCTGATGGGGTGGGTAGGAGGGTAGTTTTTGAGGTGGTATTGCTCCTTCCATCACTTCCATGGGGCTTCTGTGTGCTCCCAAAGCATGGACTTGAGGTTCTCAATATCATCATAAAGCAGTATCTCCACTTGGAGATCCCCAGGAGTTGCTAGAGATGTTGCTGAATCTTCTGGCCACCCGATCTCTCTTCTTGACCGAGTTTGGAATAGAGTGTTTCCAGAGTCCAAATTCGGGCTTGTGGATGATGTGGACTATCTACTGTAACCAAATAAGTATGACTCGGATCAATTAAGGTATTACATTCAGGCTTGATACCAGAGGATTGGGGGAAGTGCTAGGATTGTTGGGCAGGATACTGATGTTGGCTTGCTTATCCTTTCAGTGAATTTGGATGATTTTTGTGGAAGCACCATTGGGGTAACTTTCCAATATGTTGAGATGCCTGCTGCACTATATAGGAGGGCAGGCATCTCTGCTGCCCGATAGACCACGAATTCTGTGCCAGGTCTTGACCTTCAAATACTCTTTTCCCTCAGTTGACCAAAGGCTGTGCTGGCACGTTGAAGGTGGTGATGAATTTGCTGATAGGTGTCAAAGTCGAGTTTATTGTCATGTGCATGAGTACATGTATGCACAGGTGCAATGTAAAACTTACTTGCAACAGCATCACAGGCATATAGCATCAGATAGGTAGCTCACAAGAAAAACATATTTTAAACATCAATTATGCACAATTTTTACAAGAAAGATATGGGAAGTGTCCCATGTTTATCAGGGTTCCCTGCTGGTCAGTGGTTAATTCTATTGCTTAATGCAAGTCAGGGAGACCAGTAAGACCCTAACTGCAATACTCAGCAGTATTTTGAGCTTATCTGATCCAGGGAGGTATTACATTTAGGCTGGATATGAGAGGATTGGGGGAAGTGCTAAGTAGGGCAGGCACGGCAGTGTAGCGGTTAGCGTAACGCTATTACAGCGCCAGCGACCCAGGTTCAAATCCGGCAGCTGTCTAAGGAGTTGGTACGTTATCCCCATGTCTGCGTGGGTTTCCTCCGGGTGCTCCGGTTTCATCCCACATTCCAAAGACGTACGGGTTAGGAAGTTGTGGACGTGCTATGTTGGCGCTGGGAGCGTGGCGACACTTGCGGGCTGCCCCCAGAACACTCGACGCAAAAGCTGCATTTCACTGTGTGTTTTGATGTACATGTGACTAATAAAGTTATCTTAAACTGGAGAAAGTACTATGCAGGATGCTTCATTTCATGATGCATTTGGAAGCCCAGCTATTGTGATTATTGGAGAGCTGATAATACCCTTAGATGTGGTGGCATGATGATTAAGTTACAGGACTAGCAGCCAGAGTTCTGGACCACTGATTTAGAGAAATGAGTTTGAATCCCATCAGGGCAGTTGTGGAATTTACTTTCTTTCAAATAAATCTGGAGTTGTGGGGGAGACAAATCTGGTTTCTGTAATAGGAGCAAGGAGAGCAATGTACCTCGGAAGGGAATCTGCCAGCATGGTTCCAGACCCACCAGTGTGGTTGGCTATTCCTCCTCAGTTTAGGGACAATTAGAGATGGACAATGAATGCTGACATTGCCAACAGTAACTACATCCTGGATCCATATAGCTGTGTAAATAACTGATTACAGGAAGGAAAAGGAGGCAAGCAAAATGATATTTAGAAGATGAAGTTTCCACTAGAGGTTTGACCCTCCCTGCATGTTACCAGTTCTAGGTCCACTCAAAGCGATTTGGATCTCATCTGACTCCCACATCAATCCGAGAATATTGGGGAAACTTTAGGACCATTAGAACTTTGCAAGATGGGAATCGTTCCAGTGAGTTTTGGGCAGTCTCTGAGGGTTCACGTACAGCTGTATGTCAGTGCTGCCTGTGTCTTGATATTTAGTAATGGTTTGAATCTAAATGCTCCCTGTTATAGTTTATTGGGTGTTGAGAGGAGGAGCTTAATTATTGTGTAATGGATAAGATAAGATATCTTTATTAGTCACATGTACATTGAAACACACAGTGAAATGCATCTTTTGCATAGAGTGTTCTGGGGGCAGCCTGCAAGTGTCACCACGCTTCTGGCGCCAACATAGCATGCCCACAACTTCCTAACCCGTACGTCTTTGGAATGTGGGAGGAAACTGGAGAACCCGGAGGAGTACCTGACATAAGGACAGAGGGTGTAATTTAATGACATAGAATTGGATAGAATGTGACCAAACAGGCCATCTGATCCACCTGATGCTTCTCCAAACCCATCCATTGTCCTCAGCCTGTCTTTCTATTCCCCTTCCTCTCCTGTACTCATCCATTTTCCCATTGGAAGTATCTAAACTGCCTCTTCCACTTAATAAACCAGCATTGTAACCATTGCTGGATTTATTAGTAACCATTTCTGTACCTTGTGATAGTTTTAGATTCCCCACAAGTGGACACGTTCTCTCTACATCAGCACCTATTCATATTTTTAAAAGTTATCTGCAAGTCTAAAAAGATCTGGCCTTTCCATTCAGATGTAATCTTTCAGTTCTACTTCTCTCATAAATCTTTCTTCTCATTATGTTCCCAGTGCTTCTATCCTGCTTTAATAATAGGAAAACTTCAGATGTGCTCAGTTTTCAAGTGTAGCCTGCCAGGTCCTATACATGTAACATAGCTTCGCTGCTTTTTGTTGTCATATTTCTATTAGAAATAAATCCCAGTGCTTTGGCGTTTTGAATTGCCTTGCTGACCTGCTTTGTTCATGTCCTCAGTGGGGTGTGAGCTGGTACAGTGTGTTTCTTTGTGCCAGAATGAGTTCTGATGATCCCTCTTGGCCTTCTCTGAGCTACCCACCTTCACAGAACCCGTCTTCAGCCAATTCAGTTCGATCCCCTTGAGAGCACTGGATACAGAAAGGGCATGGGTCCAACAGCATCCATCCTGCAGCGCTGAGGACGTGCTGCACAATCTACTGAGTCTCTCGTCAAGCTTATTCCAGTACAGTTGCAACACCGACATCGGCCTGATAATTTGGGAGTTTGGCCACATACATCTGGTACACATGAAACAAGATAACTCAGTCATCAGCCAAGAGATGGAACATGATTGACAGTGGTCTCGGCTGACATCTCACTTGGTCATCAATGCTCAGTCTGGGTTTTAACAGGGACACTTGCTTATAGATGTCATTGGAAGCTTGGACCTAAGAGCTTGAGGTGAGAGTGACTTCCCTTAACATCAAGGCAGCATTTTTACTGAATGCGACATCAAGGAGCCTTGCAAGAGACAGGGTTTGTACAAAGTTGTTGGAAGCCACTCATTTCAGACCTGGGACATCAGTGAAGGAGTTCCTCAAGTGCAGTCTTGTGCCCAAAGATTGCCCAACCATCCATTATTAGATCAAGTGGGGATGTTTGCTGGCAACTGTGCAATATCAGATAATAAAGTAATACACATCTGGATGTGGCAAGATGTGGACAACATGAGGCTTGGGCAGATAAGAGGCAAATAATGTTTTGTGCCACATCCTTCCCATAAAATGACAGAGAGTGCCTGCCTGCTGGCCCCTGACACTTAACAACAAGTATATTGTAAACTTGCCCCATCATCCACATCCTGAGGGTCACCATTGACCATGAATACAGTAATGGGCTGGAGACTAGGGATTCCACAGTGAGTGATGCAACTCCCAAGGCCTTTCCACCATCCTTTAGGCATGGGTCAGGAATGTGATGGCAAAGAATACACTTAGTTGTGGATGAGTACAGCTCCAAGCTCCAACAATATTCAAGAAGCTTGATACCCCAGTTTTGACCAAGGGTCTTCGACCTGAAGCATAAGCTCTGTTTCTCTTCCTACAGATGTGGTCTGACCGGCAGAGTATTTGCAGCATTTTCTATTTTTATGTTACCATCTGGGATATTTGATTTACTCTGTATCCATAGCCTAAGGAGAAATTTCTTGATGATATTAGAATGGTGTAACTTGTTACTGCAAATAATGGATGAGATGAATAGCTTTGATGCTTCCAAAAGGAAATTGGATGAACTTCCGGGAGACAAAGGAACAGGTGCTGAAAGGCTGGAAAGATTAAATGAGAGCGATACTAGTTTTCAGGAGAAACTCCAGTATGACTTCAGTATGTGGGGTGGAGTACATGCCCATCTGCATCAATGGTGCTGAGGTGGAGATGTTTGAGTGCTTCAAGTTCTTAGGTGTAAATAATGTGTCCTGGTCCAGCTATATGGACATTGCGGTCAAGAAAGCTCAACAGCGCCTCTACTTCCTCAGAAGGCAAAGGAAAATTGGCACGTCCCTGATGACCCTCACCAATTTTTTCATTGCCCTATAGGAAGCATCCTGTCTGGGTGCATCACAGCTTGGTATGGTGGGTGCATCACAGCTTGGTATGGCAGCTGCTCTGCCCAAGACTGCAAGAAGATTGCAGAGTTGTGAATGCAGCGCAGTGCATCATGCAAACCAGCCTACACTCCATCGATTCAGTCTACATTTCCCGCTTCCTCAGGAGAGCAGCCATTGTAATCAAGGACCCCTCCCACTCAGATCATCCTCTCTTACCTCCACCCCCCCCCCCCCCTCCACGCTCCCCCCCCCCCGCATGTCGGGCAGAAGATGCAAAAGTGTGAGAGCACGTTATCAGACTCTTGAATGGACCTCTCATATGCTAAAAGATGAACTCCTGATCTCCCAATCACCTCATTATTTGTCTACCTGCACTGCACCATCTATATAACTGTAGCACTATTATACATTCTGTTTTCCTTTATACTACCTTGATATACTTATGTATGGATAGCATGCAGATGAAAACTTCTCACTGTATTTCAGTACATGTGACCGATGATAATCCGACTCCAAACTATTTGCTGGGCTAAATGGCGTGTTTCAAAGTTGCACGTCTCAGTACACTCACGTACCAATGTTATAAAGGCAGTTTGTACCTGAGACTGGTTCCAAACTCGGTTGGCACCAAAGTCACAGGAGCAGCACTTGATGTCTTAAAAAGTTCTCTCTTTCAATCTCGCTCTCAATAAACAGCAGCTTCGGAAGGCTTTGCTTTTTCTTTCCTGTTTTAACACTGCTTCGCCAATCTGCTCTTTCACAAATGTGCTCACCTGAGGTTTTAGGCTTTCTCAGGTTGGTATCTAATTTTGATCTTTCACTGTCTATACTGTGTGTTTTCATAGCTCTTTTGAGCCAATCAATTGCAGAACCAAATTTTCTCCCTGTAGGTGGTGCTCTTTGCCAGCAGAGACTCCTAGTTGTGCTTTAAAAAAATGTATTTTACTTTGTAATGGTGACAAGCAACATCATCTCATTGTCCCATGGAACTTGGACTTTATTCAAAAGTTTATTGGTGGCTCAGTGCGCTGAGGTGGGGACAGATTAAAAAGTTTGCAAGAGTTACTTGGATGGTATTTCTTCAGAGAAAAAGTTGGGATGAAAGATTTTAGTCTTCACACAGAATTGGACATGTCAGAAATCACTACCACTTGTGATCCATGCTTATCAGCTTGACCTGGTTGTTCGGCACTTTCTTTTTGAAGGTAAAGGATGTGTTGAAATCTCCCTCCTAGGTTTGAATTAGTAATCCAGGCTAATGAACTACTGTGGTTCTGAGGGAATGCTGCATTGTTGGGCCGTTGGCTTTTCGATGATGTGTTGAACCGGCCTTTTCAGTGGTCTAGCCAATATCCCAAGAGAAGCTGAGTCTGTTTGGTGTTTTAAAACGCTTTTTTAAAACTTTATTTATACAGCACAGTAACGGCCTTCCGGCCCAACGAGTCCGTATTGCCCAATTACACTCATGTTAACCTATTAACCCGTACATCTTTGAAATTTGTTCTTGGCTGATATTCCTCCCTCAATTTCCATAAGATATAGGAGCAGAATTAGGCCATTTGGCCCATCGAGTCTGCTCCACTATTCAATTACGGTTATTTCTTTTCAACCCCATATTCCCACCTTCTCCCCGTAACCTTCAACCCCCTTACCAATCAAGAACCTATGGATTTCTGCCTTAATACACCCAATGACGTTGCCACGGAGGCTGAGTCCCACAGATTCACCACCCTCTGGCTGAAGAAATTCCTCCTCTTCTCAGTTCTAAAGGGACGTATCTTCATTCTGAAGCTGTGCTTTCGAATCCTAGACTCTCCTAATGGAAACGTCCTCTCTGTGACCATACTGGGTGCTAAAGTTGGCTGCATGATTGTGATTGCCTTTGTAGTATTTAGTCACCTGTGAAGTGCTTTGGAGACCAGAGGAGTATGTGTGGTTTGATATTAAAGATTGGTTTTCTTCTATAAACTCAGGCAATTCCTTTGAAGTTAATAAAATTGATGGTGGGTGCTGATGAAGCATGTATTTCCCAGAACACACACCTTCTGGTATTGGATGTGTTATTTCCAAAAGAAGATTATTCAAAGTGGCTCAAAGAGGAAATGCTAAGTCGTATCATTCCTGAAGAGTAGCCAGGACTATACAGATCAGATTTTCATTTTTGTTCTGGTCTGAGATTTTCTGTCTGTCCATTTTACTCGGTTAAATTAATAGACCAATCAAATCTGGTAAAAGACAAATTTGTATTGACATTAATAAGTGAGTGGAAGTGTTTTTCTCAAAATGGGTAGATTATTTTCACAGCACTCTTTTATTCTACCTTTTTAGGGTGCATGTTGCTGACAATGCTGGAATTTATTGTCTATCCCTAGTTGTCTGCAAGCTAAAGGGACATCTGGAAATCTATTGTATTGGTGGGTCCAGAGTCACATTTCAGGTTGTGTAACTCTCCGCTGCCAACCACACAGCTCACTCTACCAGTAAAGGAGCGATCCTTTGTCTACTGCCTTAAATTGTTCATAGACTGTGTACCTCTCATGATTCCGTTACATCCTGGGAATATTTCAGCATCACTGACCAGAGAAATGCAAAGCCATCCGTATTGATTGTCGAAGAATTCATCATGACGTGCACATTTCCACACACAAGGTTCCAAATGCAAGCAATGCAATGGCCAACGTATCTACTCTAGGCAACTATGAATCTGTCTTTCCTTGCTGTTCCCCACCATCTGCAAAGTAATGTGCAGGCAGAAGGGATTACTTTAATTAGGCATCATTAATTTGTTCTAGGAACAGGCCCCAAAGGAACCTAGAACAGTACAGCACAGGAACAGGCCCTTCAGCCTGCGATGATGTCCTGAAGTAGTTAAGCACCTAACTAACCTAGTCCCTTCTGCTTACACAATGTCTGTATCCTTCCATTCCCTACATGTTCATGCACCTATCTAAGAGCTTCTTAAACGCCTCTATCGTATTTGCTTTCATTTACCACTCCAGCAGCACATTTCCAGGTACCTACAGTGTGCGTAAAAAAAAACATGCCCCATACATCTCTTTTGAACTTGCCTCCTCTCACCTTAAATGCACGGCCTGTGGTATTGGACATTTCGACCCGAGGGAAAAAGGTATCGGCTGTCGACTCTTATCTATGCCTCTCATAATCTTATAAACTTCTATCAGGTCTCCCCTCAGCCTCCGCCGCTCCAGAGAAAACAATCCAAGTTTGTCCAACCTCTCCTCTCAGCATGTGCCCTCTAATCCAGGCAGCATCCTGGTAATCCTCTTCTGCGCCCTCTCCAAAGCCTCCACATTCTTCCTATAATGGGGCGACCAGAATTGAATGTTCTAAAATTAGCACACCCCCTTGTGTGCTTATCCTATGACCATAGAATATCATAAATAACATTTAACCTCAAAGAATATTGGCAAAATAACCACGTTTAGTTGTGCTGAAGGCTAGCCCTTAGTGGAGCTGCTGCAACTAATGTTATGACTCTGGACCTCCAGCAATGGTTTGCATTGTTCTGATATGTCACCAGAGCTGGGATCCAGTGCTGCAAGGCTTTTCCTTATAAAGAGAGAGGAAAAGGGATAATGTCGGAGAATGGGAAGTCCCAGGATCCTAGGCACAAGGGGTGAGGGGGAGATACCATTCTGTAAATTAATGAGCCTCCTTAAAATTCTTTTAGTTTTTTACCCACCGGAAATGATGCAGAGGAGAATTATGAGGATGTTTCCAGGACTGTAAATTTTAAGCTATGAGGAAAGTTTCAACAGGTTGAGGGTGACTTAATTGAGGTGCATAAGATTTTGAGGTGCCTAGATAGGGAAGACCTACTTCCCTTGGATGAGTGGGTCAGAAACAAGTGTGCCTGGAAGGATTGCAGGGAAGATGAAGAAGGAGGGTAAAAGTTGCTCAGAGGCTGGTGGAGGTCAGGAAATTGCTTCCTGAAAGAGTGGCAGAGCCAGAAATCCTCAGAACATTCTAATAAAGTATCTGGATGTGCACTTGATGGACGATGGACTGCAAATTCATATTCACTCTTCCATGACCAGCATGGACACAACGAATCAAATATTCTCCATATTATAAGTTCTCAGTGGTTCTACGATTATTCCATGAATCTGTGTTTTACTTTGTGGCTATTTTGCCGGGTTGAATCTGCAAGAACTTCATTATACAGGCACAATCTTATCTTTCATTACTGTGGGCTGGATCATACTTGGAATGACCTTGATCAAGTTCCTACTTAGGATTGTAGTATACAGTTTATACACTTGCCTCTGCCTGTAATTCCTGCATGTCTTTCTGCGCCATCTCACTTTGTGTTATTCAGGTCTTTATCTGATGTTGGGGAAAAACAAACAAGGCAGTCATTGGAATGTACTGATAACACACAACACTGGAGACTGAATGTTCTTAGCTGACCCTCTGTCACTTTTTTTTATATATATAAACAACAAACTCTTGGCCCTAACCTGTACCTTGAATGAAACAACATAGTGATATTTCACACTATATTCAAGTTTGGCAGTCTAAAAAGACCCACAGCTTCTGCTTAATGAGGGGATATGTTGTGTCTTTCACAGTCCAAACCTCCGAGAATAACAGAAAATTGTGGTGTAAAAATGGATTAACTTCTCACTACAAAATCTGCTTCAATTTTTTTCCTTTTCCCTCCCAGATTTTAGTTATGAGAAGAAAAGGGGTAATTCATTCCCCCATTAAAAGAATTAATGGATTGTGCTTCGTAGAAGGTAGTGGCGGAGAATCTTCTGTCTAGCCACCCCTGCAGTGAGTTATTTTAATGAAAACCTTATAGTTCTTCCTTGTCTTCAACAACTTGTGGAAAGCACTTTTCATTGTTTAGCCACATTTTGTCATGGCAAACAATGTCATTCAAATCCTATGAATCACAGTGGAACATGGTTTAGATAGTTATATTTGCGGCAATGATGTGTGGAAAATATGATCCTATTTCAGTTCTATCTTATTGCTCTGAAAGGAGTGGTAATGCTTTGCACATTGATCCTTTGGGAGTATATTAATGAGTAGCTGAAGGATGCATCAGTCCTATTTCATCTGGTGTGACCTTCCTCTGTTAGATGGGTTGAGAGTACCCTGCTTCATGAAGTGACGGGGGGGGGGGGGGGGGGGGTGCCGGTGGAGGGAATAAAGAAATTCGGCATCCCACCCCCACCCAAGTGTGTTAGGGCCATTGATTCCAATAATCAAGTATTCATGGGGTGGGATAGTGGTGACTTTTCTGTTTATACTCCTCTGCTTGAGCTAAATGCACAGGCAGATGATTGCTGGCCTATCGTTGGCCAGGCCAGGCGATGTTATCCACCTTGACACCATGCATGTGGAATCAATAAAGACATCCATTTCTCCAGTTTTTTGCTTTATTCAATTGCTGGAATCTGGGTGAGACTGACGCTTATTGTCCATCCTTGCGTGTTGGTGAGCCACACCAAACTTCTACAGTAACTAGCAGGCGATTTCCCTCGCGTTACGGGGGATTGTGTTCCTAGAAAATAGGCTGCATCATGATTTTCTGTAACTGCATCATCTGCACGTGTCGAGAATTGGTTTATTATTGTCACTTGTACAGTGAAAAACATGTCTTGCATACAGGTCAATTCATTACAGTTCATTGAGGTAGTACAAGGTAAAACAATAACAATGCTGAATAAAGTGTAATATTTGCAGAGAGAGTGCAGTGCAGGTAGACAATAAGCTGCAAGGACATGCTAAGATAGATTGTGAGGTCAAGAGTCCACCTTATCATACTAGGGAACTGTTCAATAGTCTAACAGCGGGATAGAAGCTGTACTTGAGCCTGGTGGTACGTGCTTTCAGACTTTTGTATCTTCTGCCCGATGGGAGAGGGGAGAAGAGAGAATGTCTGGTGTGCGAGGGGTCTTTGATTATGTTGGTTGCTTTACCGAGGCGGCAAGAAATGCAAGTTGGAAAAAAAATTAGTTTTGGCTTAGTTTAATTTTTCCCCCACAAAAGTTCTGTGAAAGCGAGTTTTAACCCGTATCTGAAATTTTTGGGTAGTGATTTGTGAATTCTGTGAGGGTGAATTTCTGTAACCCGAACAGCTGTAATGAGCTCGCCTGTACAACTGTGTGATGGTCAGACAGTGCTCCAGTGCTTTGGGTCAGGAGTCACACATAAGCCAGACCATTAAAGTAGCAGATTTCATACCTTGAAGGGTGGGCTTTTAAAACAATCTGGTAGTTTCTGAGGCCAACATTCTTTTCACAATTCTGTTACTATTCTGTCAACATTCTTTTTACAATTCCGGTAATAAATAAACTGAACTTGTGGCTACTGAGTGCAATTTGAGCACCTTGCTCAGTATTCCTTGTCCACTCGTGGTTACTAACCACTCTGTCACCACTAAGCCTATTTGTATTTCAGAACAGAAGAAGGCAGATTGATGGCCACCCAAGTGTTTGATGCCTCTGGGCCTGCTTTTAATGGAGTCCAGAAGGATGGGGAGGTGGGGGTGGATGGAGGAATCTCACTGAAACTTACTGAATACTGAAAGGCCTGGATAGAGTGGACGTGGAAAAGATGCTTCCATTAGTAGGAGAGTCTAGGATCCGAGGCTTCAAAATAAAGAGACATCCCTGTAGGACTGACGTGAGGAGGAATCTCTTCAGTCAGAGGGTGGTGAATCTGTGGAATTCGTTGCCACAGAGGGCTGTGGAGGCCAAGTCATTGGGTGTATTTAAGGCAGAGATTGATAGGTTCTTGATTGGTGAAGGGATTATGGGGAGAAGTCAGGAGAATGGGGTTGAGAAAAAAAACCTGTGATTGGTGGAGCAGACTCGATGGGCTGAATGGCCTAATTCTGCTCATATGATGTTGGCTGGAGTTCCTTTTCAGAATCTACTAGCTCGGCCTGATGAATGATGCTTGGCTTTAACGTACTGAAATGTCTCATGACACCTTGCAGGAGCGATTATTAATTTACTTCCCAAGGCATTACTGATCATGTGCTTTCACTGATGTTGTCAGGGCTGGCCAATGGGGAGTAGGTGGCAGCCAAGAGGTAGTGATGTGGCATAGGTGAAAGTGGAAATGGTGAGGGCAGTCCTACTCGGCTGGAGAGCAGAGGGGCTGCTGGAGGGCGGTGTGGTCACCTGTGCACTAGGCTGTGGACCAGCGTGAAGGATGAGGCCAGACATTGTGTCGTTTGTGGCTTTGACTGGAGCACTTTCACAAGGAATCACTGCCCTCAAAAGAAAGCTTTGTTAGCAAAAATATAACTTCTGTCAGTTCATGAAACTGATGCGAGTTGTACAATCCAGTGTTGTGAAATTTATTGCTGGTAAAAGTACCGTCTTAATGATAGCGTGGGAATTACAGCTGATTCCTTTCATATGGGAGAACAATGTGATGAAATATGCAAATAATTAGAGTTGGCTTGCAGGTCAGGATCTTGCACAAGTAAGCTCTCTATTTGCAGACAACCTAACTTAAGTTAGGTGTCTGTCTTTACCTCTCGTTTTCTTGGTGTAGCAGCCAGCATAGTCAAAGACCCCACCCACCGGGTCATTCTCTCTTCTCCCCTCTTTCATCGGGTAGAAGATACAGGAGCCTGAGGGCACGTACCACCAGACTTAAGGACAGCTTCTACCCCACTGTGATAAGACTATTGAACGGTTCCCTTATATAATGAGATGGACTATGACCTCACAATCTACCTTGTTATGACCTTGCACCTTCTTGCACTGCACTTTCTCTGTAGCTGTGACACTTTACTCTACTGTTATTGTTTTTACCTGTACTACCTCAATGCACTCTGTACTAACTCAATGTAACTGCACTGTGTAATGAATTGACCTGTACGATCGGTTTGTAAGCCAAGTTCTTCACTGTACCTCGGTACAAGTGACAATAATAAATCAATACCAACTTCTTTTTATTTTGAAAAGGAGCTCCTGTATATTTAGGGCTTGTTTGTATTTTCAACTCCATTACTTCTCCTGGATTGTAAAGCCCACCTTTATACGTGTAGACTGCAATGCAGAGCACCACCATGGTTGAGAAAGTGATGAATGGGTGGTGGAGGCAGAGACTCTCGCAACATTTAAGTCATATCTAGATAAGCACTTGAATTGCCATGGCATAGAAGGCTATGGACCAATTGTTGGTAAATGGGATAAGTGCAGGGTTAATCGATGGTAGGTGTGGACATAGTGGTCCAAATGGCCTGTTTCTCTGTTGTATGACTGTAAGAACTGGGGAGGAGGTGGGCAAATTGAAGCAATGGTCAAACAAATGCTTTGGAAATTGGAGTATTTTTTTAATGCACAATTGGTGGTATAGTGCAGCTTCTAATGACACCGGTACCGCAGCAGCACAGACCAGGGCTGGTTGCCAACTTGATCCGCGATGCTTTGTGGCTTCTTGCTTGTATAACATGAAAGCAATGTGGCTTGAACGAAGAATAAATGTGGTCCAGTAGAATAAGGAAGAGACCATCCAGTAACTGCATTTGCAGTGGAGAAGGCTTTTAATGGAGGATGTGAAAAAAAACAGGGCTGGCATTTATGGGGCAGCTCCCAGGGTGTCTCTTTAACACTTAACAATCAGTGAAGTGCTTTCTGAATTGGAATTGCATTTGTAATGCAGGAAAGGGTAACTGTGAAAGATTTGGCTGGGAGGAGGATCAGTAGTAGAAGGCACATGTTCAAGATTACTGGTAAAAGAAGCAGACTGGGGACCATTAACAATACACTGCCCAATAGGGAGACGGAAGTTTCAATAGTGATTTCCATAAAGTTGTTGGATGCTTGAGTGGGAAATGTTTGCAGGGCTACAGAGTAAAAGCAGATGTGGGCATGTGTGGGAAGCTTTCGAAGAGTCAGCACAGGAACTGTGGACTGAGTGGCCACCTACCTGTGGTGTGTGTTTATGTAAAGAGAGACACTGACTTGATTCTTTTGTTGTTTTATGGGATATGTATGTCATTGCCAAGGCTGGCATTTGCAGACCATCCCCAATTATCCTTCTGTACTGAGTGGCATCCTGGACCATTTCATGCACTCGGGCTAGATAGTGCAAAGTTGGCAGATTTCCTTCCTCCAAGGGTATTTGTGACCCAGATGAGTTTTTAATGATAGTCTGGTGGTTGCATATTCCTCATTGTTGATGAATGTGCATTCATATCATTACCTTCCAAATTCACTGAATTCCCTCTGCTATTTTGAAAGGATTTGAATTTGTGCCTCTAGATCATTGATCCAGGTTGCTGGATTGCTTATCTTATACCACGACCACTGCTACCTTTCCCAACATTCCTGGACACATGAGGAATCCTCTTTGGAATCTTCAGCACAAAGATTGGTGGAATTGTTGACAGTGTGGATGGTGGTCTTAAGGTGATATTGATGTGTTGGTGAAATGGCAGGTGAAGTTTAATCCAGAGGTGATGCATTTTGAGAGTACTAATGAGACTAGGACATACACCGTGAATGGTCGGGTGCTTGAGAGTATTGAAGAATAGAGGGACCTTGGTGTGCAGGTCTAAAGATCCTTGACGGTGGCTGCACAGTTAGATCAGGTGATTAAGAAGGCATATGGCCTTCATTAGTTGGGGAATTGAATACAAGAGCAGGGAGGTTGTGTTCCAGCTTCAGAAAATGTTCTTCAGACCTCAGCTTGGAGTACAGCCTCTGGTTCTGGTCACCACACTGCAGGAAGGATGTGACAGCACTGGAGAGGGTGCAGAGGAGACTCACCAGGATGTTGCCTGGGGTGGAGTGTTTTAGTTATGAGGCGAGACTGGAGAAGTTGGGTCTGTTCTCCCTGGAGTGGAGAAGGTTAAAAGGGAACATGATTGAGGTATATAAAATTATAGGGTAGACTGCAGGAAACTTTTCCCTATATCAGAGGTGAATAAAACTAGAGGACATAGATTTAGGGTAAGGGGGTAAGAGATTAGAGGGAATTTGAGGGGGACCTTTTTCACAAAGAGAATGGTGAGTACTTGGAATGCATTGCCAGAGAGAGTGGTGGAAGCAGAGTTGCTAACAGTATTTAAGAGATGTCTAAATGAACACTTGAATCACATAGGCACTGAAGGCTAAGGGGCAAGTGCTGCATGACTAGGTTAATACAGTTGGGTACCCCCAGTTAGCAGAATGACTTGTTCCCATGTTATATGACTCTGACTTTCAAAGCCCCACAGTTAACACTTGTTGCTTCTTAGTGGTTTGGTTGGAGGGGGATGGGAAGGAACGGACACTTTGAAATTCCGAGTGTGATTCGATGCTGGGAAGGACTAAGAAGGAGTCGAGCCCTAAAATTCTTTCCACACAGTTGGTGGGGAGAGCACTGGAAGTTAGGGACTGGTCACCGTCAGCAGCTGAGACATTTGAGGCTGCAAGTTCTTGTCAGTATTGGGGCATGGGGCTTGGAAATGCTGGGAAAATTAGCTTGACATTTATGGGATCAATTGCAAATTCCCTGAGATTTCCAATACGCATTTTAGGGCTACTGTTATTCTGCAAGATGCCAGTTGCGCAATGTACGACTAATGTACTGTTAAGCACGAACATACAAGATTAGCAAAACAATTCCAATGAATTCGGCATTCCCACTGCCATTTAATAGAGTGCAGAATTTCACATCTGCTAATTGAATCTTTGCCATTGCAGCACTGTTTTGTTGGGCTTGTGAATGGGTTAGTGCACCTGCCAGAACAAGCCATGCGCTAATTGAATGGGTGCAGATGTTTTGGGTGTAGAGATCTGGATATCCGGGAGTAAGTCGCAGACTGGTATTTAATTAAGGTATTATGTATTGGATGTTGACTCCCTGGGAATGAGTCAGGAGTTCAAGTAACAAAAGCAGCAAGTTTATACCAGACGCTAAGTGGTTTGATATCTGATTTCTGATGTGAAGTTTTCCACCTTGAAATGGCTCCAGGCCACATACCTTCAATTAGTGCAGACTCTGCATGATGGGTTCATGTACTTCTCTGCTGGTAGTGGCTGTTATCACTGCCAATATTCTACTGCTGAATGGTGGTGTTTTGCCGTCGGCGCCAAAGGTGTTTGCAAAATTGCTTCATGTTTATCGGGAGTGAACCTGTAGTTCATTGTAGCTTTGTGCCATCCATGTAGGATACCCTGATGAGGGAGTTCAGCACACAGAGAGGAGTGAGATTTGTTTTGAGTTTCCCATCTGTCTTTGTCACCTTTCACTCTTGAAGTACTTCTGGACTGACATTTATCTTCCGTTCATTTCACCCTCAAGTGGTCTCGAGTGAGCATTAGCAAACTGACCCCCGAGGAAATACCCTGTCACTGGAGTGCACACTGCTCTTGATGTCCGAATTCCGCAGCACATAGCCTGCATCATACCAGCTCTTTGACAACCAGTCTCACTATCCCACAGCCAAGCAATCTCTTGTTTTTAAGCACTCATTTTACCAAATACACTAAAACTCCTATAAACCATCATCTAACTATTCAGAAATCCCAGTAGTTTGGCTTCTGGCCCTCCAGGTGATGTTTCCTGCACTCCCTTTCTGTTCCCCTGTTTCTTTCCACTTACTGGGTTCACTTAAAAATTTAATACAATACCGTGTGACATCTTAAATAAAAAGGTGAATTAGAAGTGTGTTAGTGTATCAATGGGGATAATATCCAGTAATCTGGAAAACCTGCTGGTGTGCACCACCAAGGTCCTGAAGGGGCTGGAGTTTTACTGTAATTGGTTCTTAAATAATTCCCAGGTTTTTGCCAGGAGCGTTTAACCAAAGGGTTATTTTTGCCTTTGATCACATAGTTCAGTTACGTATTTTGTCTTTTCCACCACAGTAAGTCTCTCTCTTTGCTATTCACTTGATTTTGTTCATTTACTTGACCATCTCCTTTCCAAATAGCTCCATCTTTTACTGGTGGGCTTTGTGGCTCTTATCGAGTGCAGCTTTGGAAGTCAGAACAATGTGTTTCAGTGAATGCCATGCTCGAGGCAGTCCGATCAGAGATACTTATGGGTCGATTGTGACTTCCTTTTGCTTACGTTGCTGTGTGCTTCAGCATTGGACTGATTCTGCTGGTCATTGCCTCATAGTGGATATGTTGAGTGCTCATGATCAAAGCCGGTTGTCAGGTTAATCTGCAGGACGCTTCCTTCATGCTGTCCTGTAAAACAAAAAAGCAATGTGCTTCTCTTGTAGAAGGCTTTAGAAAGACAAGGGGGATAAAGGAAAGATGTACTTACCTGAAGACTATCCTGGACACATCAGGGTACCTCTTTGTGATGTCGTGTCCTTCCCCTTTTTAGGTAACACCAAAGTTATGGTGAGTCTCTTCATTGGTTCTTGTAATGGGTACAGAGCAAGCTGGCCTGCGTTGCTATATTTTGAAATGTCCAAATGCCTCATTCGCCGCTTCTCTGGACATTTGATCCCCTTTCATTGATTTTCCTCCTCAAGAAATTCTTCATCCTCCATCAGATTTACCTCGCTGTGTTCTGTCCATGAGTATATTTGGTCTGTCTTGTTCTCTAGCTTATAAGCCGCCACTTCTTACTCCCTATTTAGCCTGCTGGTTTGATCAACTTGATGTCGGTATTGCTGTTTCACTTTCAATGTCTGAATTTTGCATCCACTTCATATTTGCATAATTTGAAGTTGGCGTGATGTGAAGGGAATTGAAGAACGTAGACTTGGTGCAGAAAAGTGGTGCTGAGATGGAAGATCAGCCAGAATCCTATTGACTCTCACTTTCTCTGGGATCTTATTGAATGCTGGAGAAGGCACAAGGTGCCGAATGCCCAGCTCCTCTTTCAATTTCCTATGTTCTTGAGTCCACACATGTCCAAAAATCAACTTGCATTTATAAATATCTAGTTAGATGTTCCAAGGTGCACCAGAGCAAGAAAGCACGATTCAGTTCAGTGCTGTAAAAGCATGTTGGTTTGTTCCTTGATTTTAAAAGCTCTTTTTGTTTTGAAACTCCATTTGTACGTAAACACTCATCATTGTGATTATCTGTTTGTTGCTGGTCCCCATCAGTTTCTGAGGGGTTACTCTCAGAAATTCTGCTTCATGTAGCGATGGGACTCTGGACTTGCTCCCGTGGTTCACTCCTGTTCTCGGTTCTGCCGATTCCTTACAGGAAGGGAAGGGACCCAGCCATTGGAAGTATGTCACTGGATGTAAATTTTGGAAGTCCCTATCCAACAGCACCGTGGAAGTACAATTGCCCGGAGGACTGTCTCTGTTCAAGGTGGTAGCTCACCAGCACCTTCTCTAGGGCTGTTTGGAGTAGGCAATAAATGCTGCTCTGGCCTGTGATGCCTGCATCTGGAAAGAGAAAACTTTAATAAAAAGACAAAATTTTAAGAGGGCCCTTTGGTTTTAGAGTCAAAGAGTCAATATGAAAGTCATCCCTTCGTCCCACCATGTCCACGTCAACCATCAAATATCTCTCTATATCCATTCTATTCACCAGCACTTGGTCCATATCCTTCTCTGCCTTTGCAATTCAGGTGCTGCTGAGTTAATCCTGCCACATGGTACCCAGCTGCTTCCAGTTTGTCGGGCATTGGATAGAGCTGGGCAACGTGCGTGTACCCTGTTGGTGTACACACTTGTGACCAGTTAGCCTATTGACTAACTAGACTTCAGTGATCCATCCCATAATAGTACTCATCAGTACTTCTCATATTTCCTTATAGCATAAAGGGCCATTTGGCCCATTGAGTCTCTGCCAGCTCTGAGCAATACCATTTTTTCCTCCCACTTATCTCCCTGTGATCTATTCTTTCACATATCCATTAACTACCCCGTGTACATTTGGGGTCATTTACAGTAGAAAAACTAGCATGTGTGTGGGAGGAGATTGAATAACCAAGCAGTTACAGGGAGAGTGTGCAAACTCCACACAGCACTGGAGGTCGGGATTGCAGGAGCTGTGAGGTAGCTGCCGTACCTCTTGTGCTATTGTGCTGTCTACAGAGACTCTCCTTCACTTACCTGGGATGAGAGGGGAGAGTGGGCAGGGGACAGTGGGGGTTAGTCACTGGGTGACATAAACTGTTTTGTTCTGTATCTTTTTACCTCTCCAAGATACAGTGAGAAAGCACTGTGTGTTATTAGCTTTAAAGCCCACCTCGCTTGTTCATGCATACAAAGGGAAGTTAGGTTTTTGTCAAGGCATAACCATGAAAGTCTGCTTCCTCACAATTCCTGTCATTGTGTGCACAGGTTTGATGGGAGGTCTGCACTAGATTTAGTTACACTGGAGTTTTTTCTTCTGGCTGGAGTCCGCAGATAGGTGCAAGCTGAGGGTCTGAATGAGGTCTTGAGGTTGCTTCCTGTTTTGAGGTGCACAGTGACCTCTACGAGCCACATTGAAGCGCATCAGGGTCTCCTGTCACCGCCTGTAGCACAGGGGGCCGAAAATAGCAGGTGGGGTGATTCTGACAGGTGTGCCGAGACCGGGAGTAGCTGCTTATTTTGTGATTGGTGCTTTTTTCCTTCCTTCCCCTCGCACCCCTGAAGAGTGAAGGATCATCGGTGGATGTACACATCAATGTGGAACAGAGTCCCATCCAGGTAACTTCACTTCCTCGTTGTTTCCTTGTCTTCCATCTCGATCATCCATTCTAACCTTTAACTGTGCTTCTGTCTTAGTAATCTGCATTCTTCGTGGTGGGCACACGAGGTTGGTGCATAAGGTGTCAAGAGACTAGATGTAGTATGAATTGAGCTTGGTCAACGTAGCCCAGACTCCCCTCCTTATTTCCATTTGGAAAGACGGAGATGGAAGTTGCATCTGTGGAATACTTAGACTAGAAGCTGGAACACCTCAAGTATTTTCGCCATTTGGGAATTATTTGCGCTGTGCCTTATGCAGTACGTCTCCAAAACTTGATATAATGGGTTGATCTACACATATTGTTTTCTGTGTTGTAATCACTCTAACTGTATTTCAAATTATTTCATTTACACCTTATTAATTGCGAATCTCCAGTCAGTGTAAATCCAAGGTTTTGATGCCTGTTGCATCTAATCCTATCAAAGTCGCATTGAATCTTTTGTTACTCGCGCTCTCAGGCTCATTGGAAGTTATTCTGCTGGTTACCGGTGTTCTGTGTTCGGGAAGTTGGCATTTCTTAAGGATGCGATTAAGTGGCAAAGGAGTGTGAAGTGTACTCGCTTTCAGTTGAGAGGTTAAGTCTGTTCCCTCAGATGAAATTAGAAGATCACATTTTGAAGAAAAGCAAGGGTGATGATCTTGGTTTCTTAGCCAATGCTTATTCTTCATCCAACGTTGCTAAATACATTTTCACCTGGTGTTTGTGGGAGCTTGCTCTCCATATATGGTCTGCTGTATCACCTTCAGTACAACAGTTCATTTTTGACTGCAAAGTGCTTTGGATGCCCCCAGGGTACTGTATACGTGCAAGTCTTTCTTCATGAAAGTGTTTTTTTTTAAATACTAGGTTTGCTTAATAACTTGTTTTGGACAGTGGTTCTCAGCAGTTACCTCTGTAAATATGATGCATTCTAAGGGATGCCATGTCAAAACTTCTTGAAGATGTTATGGTAATAGAAACTCCTCCTTGGAACTGTACCAAACACTCCCCTCCTCTGGTCCTTTGCCCCCGCAACCCCACCACCCACCACCCCCCCCCCCCCCCCCCCCCCCCCCCCCCCCCCCCAATCCAGAAGGCTGTTTTAAAAGCTAATGTCTGCAGGTTACAAAGGTGTGTTTACCTTGTCTGGATCCAGTAAATCGCTGTTTAATGTGTTGGTGTTAGCCCCTGGATGGGCTGGTCTGTCCTTATGGCAGGATGCTCCACTTGTTTCTCACCGTCCAGGATAGGGAGAAGGAAGGGGGCCAGGAGTCCAGCTCCAGAGCGGCCTTGCCTTCGGCACACTCTTGCCGTCTGAGTGTACGTGTCGGGTGAAAGACGATGTTGCAAACTGTTGACATGACAAATAACGCTGGTAGGGCAGTACTCAGGAACACTGTCTCCAGAACTAAGCTGCAGCTCTGGAAGAGATGGGAGTAAAGTTGGTGTGGAAATAGGATGTTTAACTTTGGCCAGTGTTTACAGTTGAAGGTACTTGGGTCACTGAAGATTTGTCGTTCTTTATCGAGTTTCTATCTTGGTATTTTTATTGCTTGTGGAGCTGGAGAGTTACCTACTGTAGTTTGAAGGGGCAGCGAGAATTTACTCCTGTGACGGCTGTGGAGGGATGAAATCTTTTAAGTTGCCTAATATTAAAGGACACTAATACACTTGCGCTAACTTTACTAATTGCTTTGTGTTTGGTGCCATTTTGTTATGTCTTATGCTGGGAGGTTGCTGACTTGCATCTCTGATGGCTTTCTTACCTGGCTATGGACGGAGTAGGCAATGTTTGTCTTCCCTGAAGCCCTGTGCATTCTTGCATCACTTGGAATGATCATCTGCTTGGGCAGTGCAGACACAAGCCCTTGAGCTGCTGGGGAAGGAAGAGCTGGAATTGGCTCAGGGGCCACTGCCTGCTGAGTCCTGTGGTGGCCTTGCACAAGCACCTCTTGCAGATTGTTTAGCCATTTTAGAAGGAGGTTGTTTACTTTGCTGGGGAGAGATGCAAAGGACCTAACAATAAGAGGTTGTTCTGAGCAATGACATGGTAGATTAAAAGATGACATTAGAACAGAAAGGTAATGTGGATGCAGTAAGACTGAGGTACTTCCTCCAGAAAAGCCAGGCCTTAGGGCTGACCGATGAACCTCTCTGATGTTGACGAGATGGTTCCCCCTCTCTAGCAAGAGGTCAAACTATGACCCATAACACAAGATGCCCACTAATGGGGGAGGAGGATTTCATTTTAACCAGATACAGGCAGTTGCTGGGTACATAAGGTTCCATTCCTGAGAACTGTCCATAAAACAATGTTTTTTTTTTCTGTAGATTAGAAAGGAACAAGTTCCCCCAAAACCAAGATAAAACTCAATTGTCTGTAGTTGAGCCTCCCCTACCAGATGCACTACTTTTTCTCTCAGTGCTGCATCGTGTTGTTGTACATTTTTCTATAGCTACCCATATGATATCGCTCTGCCTACACTTACTATAATTTTATTTATTGAATATCTTCTATGTTCACCCTAACACTACCCATAATGAAGCTAATAGAACATACAGGTTCTACCCGGCTTACGACCGCCTGTTTAATGTACAACTTGCACATACGGATAAGCGATTGCAAGACCAGTGGGCCGGATTTGCCGGCTGCTGTGGGCTGCAGGCATCTTCTGCCGGGTGGGAACTTTCTTAGCCGCTGCATTTTCAACTTGCAAACTGTTGGGGTTCCGAATAGTTCACAGGAATGGAAGCCTTGCCGTAACCTGGGGAGGACCTGCATGCTGTATCCAGTCGTTAATGAATAATACAAGACATTTTAATATTGCTTGTTCGGCTAACAAAACATTTATGGGAGAATTTGTGTAAAGTCGGGTTTCCTTAAGTCGGGTCTTCTATAACCCAAGGAGCCCTTGTATTGGATAGATTGTGGAATTTACCCCCACGGGGAGCAGTTGGGGCAGCTCCAGTTTAGGGAAGTAGGTAAGACACGAGGGGGAAAGGAACAGAAGGGAGTGGAAGGAGATGCGTGGAGCTTAAAGACCGGCATGGCTTGTTTCTGCACGATAAATTCAATGCCATTTAATAAACGTTTATTGTGATACTGTGAGTGTACTGCTTTCTTCAAAGGCCTGGTTGTACTTCCATCCCCAACTACACTGTGTTCCTGGCCCCACTTCTAGCTCTGGCTGAGTGGAGCCTCCATCTCCTCCACTCCCAGCCAAGGCCACCTTGCAACATCCGTGGGTCAACCCCTCCATTGGATCTGCAGAGGCAAACTGGAGGCGGGTGCACCCCAAGCCCACCCCTCGCACTCTGGAGGCCAACTTTTCTGGAGGCTGCCTTTCGCTACAAAAGCTGAGCTTCCCAGAGCTCACGCTAGCATCGGGCCGGAGATGTGTGCAAAGCAAAAGTGTGCCACAAGTTACTGACGCACACATGCAGTGTCACACTTTTTATGGTTGCTTTAATCCCTCATCGTCTGTGATGATTCAAACCAAAATTGTTTTGTCATTGAAGCAAGATCAAAACTCAGTGTGATGGTAAAGGTGTCGCTCCCTTTGAATTGGGACAAGTTTGCTTCACTCACTTCTCCCATGGGTGCCCATGCTCAAGGTTTCTGCCTTCCTGCCGCAGTGATCTGAATTTGGCTAATTCTCATGCTTGCTTTTAAATGCAACGGACTCTGTGGAATAACACCGTTCTGCAGGAGCACAAAGATGTGCTCTATCAATGGTCAGGCCAGACGTACTCATTGCTGATGACACTTCTCTTTGTTTCCACAGAGTGAGCCACGAGTTCGCCTGGTGTTGGCACAGCACATGCTGAGGGACATTCAGGGTATCTTGAACAGGCTGGAGGTGAGGACCAAGCTTTGTGAAAACCCTACATTTAGAATTTTGTAACAAAGAGCTGGAAATACTCAGCAGCTCAGGTAGCATCTGCACAGGGAGAAATTTTGCCCTGCTTGATGTGACCAGCAAAGACCTATAGTAGCTATGTAAACTCCTGCCTTCAATTCTATACGTGGGATATTCCTTGAGGGAGATGGTTTTCATGGGCATTTTTAGAGCTGGTAAATCCGTTCCTGAGAACTGTCCATAAACTGTATTTTTTCCATAAGGAACAATTTCCCCAGAACCAGGATAAAAATCTATTGCCCGAAATCTATTGCCTCCCCTTCTGGATGTACTACTTTGTTTTCTCACAGTGCTCTATCGGGCTGTCATCCATTTTCTATAACTACCCTTATGGAATTGCTCTGCATACACTTCCTGCAATTTCACTTCATTGAATATCTTCTGTGTTCATCCTAACACTACAAGAGGTGGAGGTTATGACCAGTTGTACGAGGGAAGAAAGACAGCACTCAAATAAGTGATCGTTAAATAAACAAAAACTTGTACTTGTTCTCCAGAGCACAAAGGGGTAAAATAGAATAAATTTAAGAGTGAAGATGGGGGAAAAATTGTTTCTTTTGATTGAAAAATCTATAACAAGAGCATAAATTCAGGTTTAAAAACCCAAACATGGAGGAAGTGTGGTTATTGAGTTTAAATTAGGGAATACATTCACTGTAAGCGTCTCTGAAAGCCAAGTCAGTTCTTTAAGCATGAATTAGGTTAACACAAGGAAGAAAAATAATGCTAATGTAGACACAAGAAACTGCAGGTGCTGGGATCTGGAGCAACAGACAATCTGCTGGAGGAACTCAGCGGGTCCAGCAGCATCTGTGGGAGGAAAGGAATCAGGTCTGAAGCAGGGTTTCAACCCGAAGCTTTGACGATTCCTTTCCTCCCACAGGTCCTTCTCGAACCGCTTAGTTTCTCCAGCAAATTGTTTGCTGCTCAATAATGCCAATGTGCTGGCTTTGTTAGAGGTCAAGAGAGAGGATTTGGAGTAGGCCTCTATAACTTGGAGCTGATATAGCACAGATGGATGGGCCAAAGCACTGACTTTGAGCTGCAGTTTCTATGATATTTATTGATGTGTCTGGGAAGAGAACATTACCAAATATCACTAGTTTGCTGACTTGGTCTACAGCCTATTGTTCTGAGATACCATCGCCAATGCATTCTACAAATTTGTCCACCAATCCACGTCTGCCAACTTGTTTTGCTCAATCTCTGTGAAGGTTAAAGTCTCCCATGGTCATCGTTGCTTGCAGGGAAGGTTTTGATCCATTGATGGATCACAGATAACCAAGGCTGGGAGATGGATATTTACCAAAGTTCAGCTCTTAGATACTTAAGGTTGGGCGTTGCCATTGCTGTGTATCCTCCACTTAAGTTGAGGTGTTCCCTGCACCAGCCACACTGGACACCACTCTGTCTGCTTTGGATTTTGATTTTGCAATCCAGACGATATAAAACCTGTAGAATCATGCAGGCAGAAAGCACTTCAAAGTTATTTTATGTGTTGGGTAAATTAAACAAGTCATTTGTCATAGTCACACAGCATAATAACAAGCCCATCACCCTACCGTGTCCATGTTGACCATCAATTACCCATCTACACTGATACGGTTTACCAGCATTTAGTCCATAGCCTTCTATGCCTTGGTGATTCAAGTGCATTTGCAGATACTTAAATGTTGAGAGTCTCTGCCTCCACACCCCCTCAGATGGTGCGTTCCACATTCCCACCACCCCCCTGGGTGTGAAAAAGTTGTTCCTTCGAACCCCTTACCCTAAACTTATGCCTTCTAGTTTTAGACAACTCCGCTATGGGGGAATGTATCCTACTATCCATCTATGCCCCTCATAATTTTGTAAACCTGGCCCCTCAGCCTCCTCTGCTGTGAGGGAAACAGTTTCTTCTCGTAACTGCAGTGTTCCATCCCAGTCAATGTCCTGGTGAAATATTTCTGCACCTTCTCCAGCGCAGTCATGCCCTTCCCATGTTGTGGCACCCGGATACTTGTATTGAGATCTTGAATACCAAGACAGTAGAACTATCATTGATGCATAGGCGCAAAAGCAGAATGCTGGAACTCTGAAATTAAACCTTAGAATGATTTGTGCAAATGTGCTGATTTGCGCCATCATACCTGTCCAGGTCTGTGACACCACTAATCAATTGGTCCTCATTTCCTATTTTCCCAGACCCCTATAGATGCTTTCCTTGCAAGCATATATCATGTTGAAGGCTGCTGTAGAATCTAATCCTCCAGTAGGTGCACTTTGTGGAGCACAACAACCCAGTGTGGAGGTTTTTGTTCCCCTGGTCTGCTCTTGATCTTTACCTGAAATCAGTGTCTTTAGGTTCCTGATCTGAACAACACTGGAACTGTTACCCAATTGTTGTCTGAAGCCCACTTTTGATTTAGACAGCCATTGAATTTCTCCTCAGTGATTGCCCTCTGTACTCCAAGAAGGGCAACGGCAAAGTCTCCAGGCAATTGAAACCCCTCAGCCCGAGAGGACGTAATAGTTGGAAATGCTCAGCAGGTCATGCAGCATCTATAGTGAGAGAGAGAGAGAGAGAGATGCTTAACATTTGGGGGAATCAATGATTTTTCAAAAGAGGTACAGGCAGTCCCCGGGTTACGACTGGGTTCTGTTCCTGAGAACTGTTGGTAACCCGAATTGTTCGTAAGTCGGGAATGAACAGTAACAATGTGTTGGAGAGGATCACAGAAACAACGGTGAGGGGAGACCGAGCACGCGCGGGGGAGAGGGGCCACCAGCCGGCCTCACCGATGCAGTGAGTGAGTCTGTTCAGCCCTCCTGGCTCTGCCTGGCTCCACCCAGCCCCCGATGGTTGTGGCTCGGAGGGGGAGGGGTGAGAAGGCGTGTGGAAGTGTTCAGTTCCCACCCTGCAGAAGATGCCTGCAGCCCCCCCCCAGCAGCCAGCAAATCCATCCTGCCGGTCTCCCAAGTGCTCGTTCATGTGCTCGGGGGTGTCCATAAATTGCGTGTTTATAACCTGGGAAGGCCTGTATATTAAAGCAATGTGGATAGATGGCAAGATAAGACAAATTGGGTTGAAACAGAAATGGGGAGACGAGATGGCAGATGCTGGAATCTGGAGCAACAAACAACCCGCTGGAGGAACTCAGCGGGTCGAGCAGCATCTGTGGATGTAAAGGAATGGTCGACATTTCAGGTCAAAACCCTGCATCAGGACTGAGACTGGAGAGACGAGATTCCAGCTTTGTTTCAGTCCTGATGCAGGTTTTGACCCGAAACGTTGACCACTCCTTTCCTCCCACAGGTGCTGCTCGACCTGCTGAGTTCCTCCAGCGGGTTGTTTGTTGAACAGAAATGGACTCCTGCAGAGTTTGAAGTCGTGAGCCAGCAAGTCGCATTGTCCAGTCCAGTCATGTTTTCCTCAAGTGACTCCCTCCGCTCTTTTCAAACCTTTTCCAGGGTCAGGCAAATGGCACTCAGCAGGAGTCGGCACAGAGCCCTGCGGATTGCCACAGACGCTGTAGGAGAGCCAGCACCGCCAGCTGCACCAGTAGCTGGAGAGACCATGGAGACATCCAGCACAGAGCCTCAAGTAGCTCCGGCTACCCTGCCTCCGGAACCCCCACAGAAGGGACCGTTGAGGAGGGCACGAGTACCTCAGAGGGCACCGAACCAAGCGTGGGCTTGTCGTCGGCGACCACACAGACTGAGGAAGCCCCGCCTGGGCCCAAGTAAGTGTCGGATCCGAATGGGTCAACCCAGTTCACTCACCAGATTTCTTCTATTTGTGTTGCATGTAAAGAGCTCTAAAGGGAACTTGTAGTGCATGCACACTCCTCACAAGTGTCAACTCTGGCCCATCGGTTACCTTCTTAGAAAGTTGGATATTTGACTCCATCAATGGGGACTTGAGGCCACAACCTAGGGTCAGTGCAATGTCGGAGGTGCTGACTGAGATGTTCCGTGGTTCAGTCTGCTTGCATAGGTGGAGGGGACCTTGCAGCACTATTTTGAGAAGGAGAAGGGCATTTTGGCCAACCTTTACCCCTCAACTACTGTCCTGGACGACATCTGCCTCTCAGCCACTGTCCTGGGCGACGTTTGCCCCTCATCCAACATTTTATTAAGCCATTTACCACATTGCTGTGCAAAATTGTGCATTGTCATTACAGTGCAATTAAATGCAAGTCTTTATAAATGTCCAAATTGTGCCTATTTTTGGAATGAAAAGCTATTTTGTGCAAACTATTTCACAAGGTTGGGATTATGGTGCTCCCTTGGGTTTGGTGGTGACATCTCACAGTGAAGTACAATATATTTTGATTCTACGCCAGTAGGATGGGAAATACTGAAACTTCATTGAAAAGGAATGTTTTCAAACTGACAGCACCAGCTGGGGGAAGGGTTTTCAGGATAGAAGCCTTGATTATCTAATGGAAGTTGCAGCTTTATGGATACTACAATAATGGACATTAATGGCACAACAGAGGAGACAGTCCATAGAGTCCATTTGTGTCCTAGCTGCCTATAAAAGAAAAGTTTTTTACTATATTAGTTAGAGTCTGTGGCCTTGTAGGTTACAGATTTGCAGGTGTTCATCACTCACGGCTGAAATGTGATGAGGGTTTCTGCCTCTACACCTTGCCCCGTAGTGAGTTCCAGATCCCTACATTCATCCAGTGGGTGATTGTCTTACTAACCTCCATTCCTTACCAATCACCTTTAAATCCACAGTTCCTCCGGTCAGTTTTGTTGTGTTTGCTGCACATTTCCAGCATCTCCGCAGTCTCTTGTGTCTCCATTTTACGACTCCACTGCGAAGTCCCTTCAAGGCATGTTGACTTTGAAGAGGTTCATCCCGCTCTCTTTGATGGGAGTGCGTGAGACCCTCTTCTCACTGCTCCCCCTCTGGTTTCTAATACTATTCTTTATATGGTTCCTTCTCTCTTCACTCCAGTCTGATGCAGGGATCTCGACCTGAAAGTTAGCAATTCCTCCTCTTTCGCACCACACCCCCCCCCCCCCCCCCCCCCCCCCCCCCCCCCCCCCCCCCCCCCCCCCCCCCCCCCCCCCCCCCCCCCCCCCCCCCCCCCCCCCCCCCCCCCCCACACACACAGATACTGCTCGACCTGCTGAGTTCCTCCAGCAGTTTTATTTTTGATACCTTAAATCTACATCCCTGTTTAATTGACCTCTCTGTTTTGAGGAATCTACCTTCCCTGTTCAAACTATCCAGGCACTTCATCAATCTTCCCTCTCTGCTTGGGGAATAGACCATCCCTGTTCACATTCTTCAGTCATCTTGATTAAATCTTCCCTCATTCTCCTTTTATTCCAAGAAAACAACCCTATCCTAGATGGTCCCTCTTCAAAACTAAATTCTCCAGCCTTGGCAACTCCCTTGTAAATCTCCTCTAGACCCTGCTATCACAAACTCCATAAGATCTTCTGACAGGGAGCAGGTCGGGCAGACTGAAGATCTTTTATTTTTATCAGTATTTATCTAACTTACGTGAGAGGTTTAGTGACATTGCAATCTCACTGTTAGTTGATGTGCTTTAAAAATCCCAGCAGTGGCTGGTGCAAGAAATCTCTGCCAATCAAGGGCTAAAAGCCTGTCTGGCCAAGTGCTACCTGTTCCCCCTCTGTGAATTGATCCTGATTTAACAGAATTAGTTGATTGTCCAGGGATTGCCTTGTGTGTTTGACCACCTGAGCAGCAGCATTGGAGACTATGCAATCTGTTGGCTCTATCCTCGTAGGATGGCAATTATTATTACCGCGGTGGTGGGTCCACAACAACTCACTTCTCTCCTGTTGGTCCCTGCAATGATCTAACTCCCCTTCTGCCCTGAACCCAGTGCTTCCTTTTTTCCCCAGCCTTGCTTTCCAGCAACTGTTTGCTTGCTGGAAGACTACCTCCATCCTGTGACGTGCCCAAGCTGTCACAGCGCATTTGGTGTAAGCACCATTCGTACAAATCAGTGTTCTTGTAAGGTTTCTGGTCCTTTGCAGCCTAGGTGGTCCCATAGCTCTCTGAACTAATCCTCTGTGCCAGTAAAGATTTCTTTAGCTGCCCGGTGCTGCCTGACATTATCTTGGTTGGGGAAAAAAAAATTACCTGAAATAAAACCAGAAAATACTAGTAATATTCAGTGGGTCAGGCAGAGTCTATGGAGAGAAGCTGCTGATGTTTCAGGTCAGTGACCTTTTATCAGGAAAGAATCCAAATCTGTTGATTCTGGTCGTGGAAAACTGATATTATCAAGGTGGTTAACATTTTAAAAATGCCTCAGGAAACAGCAATGCATATCGACATACAGCAGGATCATTATCTTGAAAGTTCAATTAGAAAACATTTGCAGGCGAAGAATTTGAGCTAACTATTTGGAATGGGGGATTAAGAAAGGAATTGTTGTGGAATACCGCGAAGCCTTTGCAATTCAGTCAAAATTCAGGAGTGGAGGGACGTGACATGAACCAGGCAGGCTGTGTCAAAGTTTGTGCGCTGACTTGCCTTTTGCTCTGTCCCAGTCACCCATCCCCTACAGAGTACCTCGAGGTCCTGATGGAGCTCCAGCGGGTAGAGTCGAGATTGCAACCCTCGTGCAGAGATACCAGGAGATCCTGAGCACGGCCACAACCGCAGACTACAACAACAATGTACGCCCATGGATACGTAACCCCTCTTCAATCCTCTGTGTAACTTCACCTGCATGTTCTCGCTCTCTCAGACTTTCCAGGGATCTTGGTGATGGGTAGCAGGATATTGGTTGGCCATTTGGGACTGAGGTGAGAATTGTCGTTCACGGGAATTCTCCACCTCCAGGTGGCCTTGGATGTCGTCACCAAGTATAGATGATCAGTAGGTTCCTGGATGCCAGAGGAGTTGGGGATCAGGCAGAGAAGGAGATTAGCAGCAGTCTTGTAATGCATCTGGGAGGTTGAAGCAAGACAAGGCAAGATAGTGTAAATGGGAGCATATTGAGTGGTGCTTTAAAAGAAAGGGATCTTGTTACAGACATCCACAAATATTAAAGCTAACAGGACAGATTAAAAGGGCATACTGGATGTTATCCTTTATGAGCTGAGGCATAGATATAAAAGCAGGAAGGTTATATCAGAACCGTAAACAAGACTAGTTAGGCCACTGCCTGAGTACTGTGTATACTTCCATTTGATACATTAGAAGAAAGGTGTAAGGCTGATGTCCCATTGCGTCAGCCGTCATGCTGCACAAGGCTCTTCCCAATCAGGTGAAAGAAGTGACAGAGATTTATGTTGTCTGTATTAGCTATGAGATATGGCAGGGTGTTTTCTTGGGGGGGTGGGGGGGATGGGAAAGAGGTTTAATAAGCAACATTATTAGGGACATATTTCCCTTAGTAGAAGAGTCAAAGACCAGGAAGCATAGATATTAGATGGGGAAAATCTTTTCACCAAGGGGTCTGGAATGCACTGTGTGAGAGTGTGGTGGAGGCAGAAATCCTCATCACATCTAAGAATTACTTGGAAATGTAGATGGAGAGCTGTGATCTGCCGGGCTATGAACCTCGTGCTGGAAGGTGAGGTCAGGCTTGTTTTGACCAGCACGGGCAAGTGGACTGAATGGCCTATGTGGTTAAACCTTTGATTCTCTGATTTGCTTAGAAGGCCTGTGTAACTTGCTGCAGCTCCAATTTCTTCCGTTCCTTGTCTGTTTCCCCATTTCAAGATCTATTCAGCCAGGAGGAGAATGTTTCAGAACATGGGGACATCTCGAGTGGCCGTCAGAGAAGATCATGTCTGATCTTTATCCTCCCACTTGGCCCCCGCAGACCCTAATCCCTTTCAATGACACAAAGCTTCAGGTTGAAAGCTAGTAACTCAGCCAGTGTCCACTTCCTTTGGGAGGGAGAGAGGGCTGCACTTCTACCACCTGAAGAGTGCTTCCTAACTTCTCACCATGGCCGATTTTTAAGGTTACAGACTCTACTGTCCCTGGGTCTACTACCATCTTCCTACTCCCTGCTGTCCTGCTGTGTGAACACCTTCACGAGAAAGACTACAGGGTTCAAGAAGGCAGCTCATCACCAATTTGCCAAGGAGAGTCGGGTGGGCAATATATGCTGGCTTTGCCAGCGATGTCCTGAGAACTGAGTAAATAAACTGAATTGTTGAGTGTGGGTTTTCAGGCTCCTGTACCTCTTGCCCAATGGTAGTAACGAATAGAGGGCATGTCTCGGATGGTGAGGGTCCTTAATGATAGATGCTGCCTTTTTGAGGCACTGCCTCTTGAAGATGTCCTCGATGGTGGAAAGGGTTGTGCCCGTGATTGAACTGCTGAGTCCACAACCCTCTGCAGCCTCTTGCGATCCTGTGCATTGGAGCCTCCATACCAGGCAGTGATGCAACCAGGCAGAACACTCTCCACCATACATCTTTAGAAATTTGTAAGACTCTTTGGTGACATACTGAATCTCCTCAAACTCATGGCGAAAGTAGAGCCATTGGCATGCCTTCCTCACGATTGCACAGTTCACAATCCCCTCGGGTAAAGAAGTCTTTGCTCATGTCGGTCTGAGATGGCCGACCCTTATCATAGGACCCCATGAGTGGAAAAAGTTTCTTTCACCTGTCAGTTTCTTTCTCACTCTATTGAGTTTGAAGGATGGTTACTTGGAAGATCTTGGATGAAAGCGTACCTGGGGAAGTGGGGAAGATCAACACCTTAAAGGAGAGCAGATCTAGAAACTGGGGAGAATTAATGCCAGTTATGTATTTACCAGTGGGCTCCCCCACACCTTTCCTTCCAACAGACTGAGAGCAGAGAAGAAGACCAAAGGATCATCAACCTTGTCGGGGAAGCCCTTCGTTTCCTGGGCAACACCTTTGTGGCTCTGTCCGACCTTCGCTGTAACCTGGCAGCCAATACCCCTCGCCACCTGCACGTGGTGAGGCCGATGTCCCATTACGCTTCACCCGTGGTGCTGCAGCAGGCTCTGCCCATTCAGGTGAGTTACCACACTGGGGCCTGTCCACAGAGGGCCAATGGTGGGGGATTGGAGCCTTGCTGTATGTGCCTCAGACCACGAGTGCACTGATGGCTACAGACCAACAAACCTCCACAATTGATCCGTCAGGGACAATAGAGTTATACAATTAAATAGCACAGAAGCAGGCCCTTGGCCAAACTCATCCATGCCGACCAAGTTACCTACCTGAGCTGGTCCCATTTGCCTCTGTTTGGCCCCCATCCCTCGAAACCTTTCCTATCCTTGTACTTGTCTAAATGCCTTTCAAGTATTGTAATTGAAGCCGCCTCTACCACTTCCTCTTGTATTTCATTCCACATAGCCACCACCCTCTGCATGAAGAAGTTGCCCCCTCAGGTCCCCTTTAAACCTTTCCCCTCTCACTTTTAAACCTTTCCCCTCTCACTTTAAACCTTTCCCCTCCACTTTAAACCTTTCCCCTCTCACTTTAAACCTTTCCCCTCTCACTTTAACCTTTCCCCTCTCACTTTAAACCTTTCCCCTCTCACTTTAAACCTTTCCCCTCTCACTTTAAACCTTTCCCCTCTCACTTTAAACCTTTCCCCTCTCACTTTAAACCGTTCCCCCTCTCACTTAAACCGTTCCCCTCTCACTTTAAACCGTTCCTCTAACTAACCTGGGAAAAAAACTTTGGCTATTCACCTTATCTCTGCCCCTCATGATTTTATAAACCTCTAAGGTCACCCCTCAGCCTCCTACGCTCCAGGAAAAAAAATTCCCAGCCTTTCCAGCCTCCTCACCAAGCCCTCCAGTCCTGGTAACATCCTCATAAATCTTTTTTCTGCCCTTTCCAGTTTAATGACATTATTCCGATAGCAGGGAGACCAGAACTGCACACAAATAGTCCGACTGTGGACTACCACCATCTTGTACTGCTGCAACATGACATCCCAACTCCTGTACTCAGTATTCTCACTGATGAAGGCAAGTGTGCCGGGTACCACCTTCCCCACCCTGTCTAACTGTGTTTGCCACTTTCAAGAAATTATGTGCCTGCGCCCTTGGGTCTCTCTGTTCTACAATACTCCCCAGGGCCCTACCATTTACTGTACAAGTCCTGCCCTGATTTGTCTTACCAAAGTGCAACAAGTTGCATTTCTCTGAATTAAACTCCATCTGCCATTCCTCAGCCCACTGGCTCAGATCCCATCGTAATCTTGCATAACCTTCTCTTACTATCCAGTATCCCATTAACTTTAGCATCGTCGGCAACCTTACTAACCAAGCCACCTACATTCTCCTCCAAGTGAATCAGAATCAGATTTATTATCACCGACATATGACGTGAAATTTGTTGTTTGTAGCAGCAGTACGGTGTAAAGACAAAAATCTATAAAGTACAAAAATAAATAAATAGTGCAACAAGAAAGGATAATGAGGTAGTGTTCACAGGTTCATGGACTGATCAGAGATCTGATGGTGGAGGGGAAGAAGCTGTTCCTGAATTGTTGAGTGTGGGTTTTCAAGCTCCTGTACCTCCTTCCCGATAGTAGTAATGAATAGAGGGCATGTCCCGAGTGGTGAGGGTCCTTAATGATAGATACTGCCTTTTTGAGGCACTGCCTCTTGAAGATGGTGGGGCGGGTTGTGCCTGTGATGGAGCTGGCTGAGTCCACAACCCTCTGCAGCCTCTTGTGATCCTGCACATTGGAGCCTCCATACAGGTGGTGATGCAACCAGTTAGAACGCTCTCCACCGTATATCTATAGAAATTTGTAAGACTCTTTGGTGACGTACCAAATCTCCTCGATCTCCAAACAAAGTAGAGCCGCCTGCCATGCCTCTTTGTGATGCGTGGCTCACAGTCCCCTCGAGTGAAGAAGTCTCTGCTCGTGTCAGTCTGAGATGGCCGACCCCTTATGAGCTGTAGGTGTCCCAGCCAGGGTAGAGGACAGGGTAGCGTGCCTCCATGCAGGTGTGGGGGGGGTGTGCACGTGCTGCCAAGCTGCTGGCTGCTCTGCCCCTCATGTCTGGTACTAAAATTGCAGCTCTTTGTCCTTCCAGCAGATCAATGTCGGAACGACGGTCACCATGACGACAACGGCAACCGGGTGCAGCCACAGCGCGAGGGACAGTCTCCAGCCCCAGCGACCACCAATGCGACTCCTCCTGCACAGTCGCCGGCCACAGGAGACGCAGGAAGCCCCAGAGAGCCAGGGGCAGCAGGGCCAAGGCCAGGCCCCCCACCCCCGGGTCATCCGCATCACTCACCAAACCATGGAGCCCGTCGTCATGATGCAGATGAACCTACAAGGAGGTGCGTCCCCGGGGGGCTGCGAACCTGGGGCTTTCTGGTTGCACTGAATCCTAGTCCGGGGGGTGGGGGGCTGCAGATAGGGGGTGAAGTCTTTTGTGGGAGGGGCCGGACGTTTGGCAGGTGGTCTTCCATCCAGTGGGTGGACCCCTCATGACAAAGAAGTGACCCACATCTGATGTGTGGCACACAGGGCTGTCTTCATCCTTTGTTTCAGGAGCTCACGTAACATCTCAAACCTGACTGCTCTTGGTGGGCCACAAACAACACAGTAAAATTCCAAGAGTCTGTTCGAAAATCCTGATGGTTTGGCATCTGGCTCAAGTGAATTTTGCAGCACTCCCTTTTGACTCAGTAGGGCCCCTATTCCCACACTTCCCTCTGAATCATTGGGGCTCCGGTTTCTGTGCTCCCAGGGCCCTGGTTCCAGGGCTCGTTTCTGAGTCGATGGGACCCCAGTTCTCCCCCTCCCTTCTGACTCAATAGGTCCTTGTTTCCGAACCAATGGGGCCCCGCTCCCACCCTCTCTTCCGCACCGATGGGGCCCCGTTCCTGCCCTCCCTTCTGACTCCCATTTTGACTGGAGCTTTTATTATCTACTGTGAAATAAAATTGTATAGGAGTATTAATATTGAATCACTTCCAATAGTCTAGAAAATCTGCTTCTTCAGCACCACCAAAGTCCTGAGTGTATCGGATTAAGAGTTCTATTGGACATGTATGCATGCATTCTTTGAGCTCAATGATCACTAGAGGCCACCTGCCCTTTCTGCATGCCTCTGATTTATTGCCAATCTTGTCGATGTCAGCTGTCTGAAGCAACTTGAGACGACAACCTTCTGATGTTGATTTTTCCAACAGATTCGGCCACACAGGGGAATCCTTCTGCAACAGCCTCTTCTGCCACAGGGACCTCCGGACCAGGTAATGCCATAGCTGCTCATAACGTCACCACTGCAGAACATGTTCAGTCCCTCTCGCTCGCTCCTGGCCGCTGACAGTTCGTATCCTACTCCTGCGCTTGCTCTGCTGCTGGCTTACAACATATCTGAAGTAACCAACAAAGACCTGGAGTAGTTCCCAATAAAGACCCTCGGGTTTAAAACAGGAATCTCCCAAATACTCCCACCAGCCAGTTGAGTGCAAGTGCTAGCCCACTTGAAATGGGAAATGCAGCAGCTGATCCGAGTACAGCACAAGCTTCCCCAAACAGCGTGGCTGTAATGGCTTCCTTGTCTCTTTTCAATCACGTGGGCAGAAGAACAACATTGGGCTGGTCACCTCCCCTCAGGCCACTGCTTGCATGGTTTGTAGAGTAACATCCTGCAATTCCCGCTACTTTCTTTTGGCTATGTTGTGCTGTCTGTCTAGGGGATGCTGCTGAGGCCAATATTATTGACCATTCCTGATTGTCCTGAATGCTGAGCCAGGCCATTTTGCAGGGCAGTTAGAGATCTGCCACATTACCATAGATCTGGAGTCATTTATCTGTAAGGCAGAATTTCTCCAGATGGATTTTTAATAGAGTCATAGAGTAATACAGCGCGGAAACAGGCTGTTCAGTCCATCTCGTCCATGCTGACCAAGATACATATCTAAGCTAGTCCTATTTGCCCAGTTTGGCCTATATCGTTCTAAACCTTTCCCATCTGTCCAAATGTCTTTTAAATGTTGTTATTGTACTTGGCTCAACCACTTCCTTTGGGCAGCTTGTTCCATATACGGACCACGGTTTAAAGAAGTTGCCCCTCGGGTCTCTCTTAAATCTTCCCCTCTCACCTTAAGCCTATGCCCTCTGGTTTTGATTGCCTTTCCCTGGGAAAAAGACTTGAGTACATTCACCCTGTCTATGTCCCTCATGATTTTATACACCTCCATATGGTCACCCCTCAGTCTCCTATGCTCCAAGGACTAAAGTCCTAGTCTGCCCAACCTCTCCCTATAACTCAGGCCCTCGAGTCCTGGCAAACATTCTTGTAAATCTTCTTTGAGATCTTTGCAGCTTAATGATGGTGGTAGTTTTGTTGTCGCTATTTTAAAATATTTTAATTAATTAATTTAAATTCCCCAGCCACTCTGACATAATTCATACTTGTGGATCTGGACTGTATGTACGGTAACATAACCATTATGCTATCGTATTCTTTCATTCTTGAATCCCCTGCCTTCAAACTCCTTGCATCTTACACTTTACAGAATCTCCACAGGTGTATCTCTTGATCCACTTGTAGACAACATTTGCCTCTGATTGAAACTTGCTGCCTTTGGCACAGTTTATGATTCATTATTACTTTGTTATCTGGTTCCATAGTTATTAACTACAGCTGCACTGCTAACTCACCACTACTTTCAGGTAACAGTTGCTGTAGATCAACAGCAATGATGATCCTTTCTCTCATGCTTATTAATTACCCTGGTATCAGCTTCTGAAGGGATAATAGAAAACGATATTTCCTTAATTTATTTTAACTGCTTAGTGTCAAGCTAATAAGAGCTTTTACGAGTACAATTTCATAAGTTTACACACAATGTTAAGATAAAGATATCTTTATTAGTCACACATACATCGAAACACAGTGAAATGCACTTTTTTGTGTTGAGTGCTCTGGGGGCAGCCCGCAAGTGTCGCCATTCTTCTGACGCCAACATACCATGCCCACAGCTTCCAAAGATGTTACAGGTTGGAAGTTGTGGGCATGCTATGGTTGGCACCGGAAGTATGGTGACATTTGCAGGTTGACCCCAGGACACACTATGCAAAAAGATGCATCTCACTGTGTTTTGATGTGTGTGTGACTAATAAAGATATGTTATCTTAACAGTGTGTGTAAAGTTATGAAATTGTATTCATAAAAGCTCTTATTAGCTTGACACTAAGCAGTTAAAATAAATTAAGGGAAATATCATTTTCCTTTAATCCCTTTGGAACGTGATACCAAGAGTAATTAACAAGCATGAGGAAAAAGGATCATTGTTGGTGTTGATCTCGAGCAACTGTTACTGAAAGTAGTGGTGAGTTAGCAGTGCAGCTGTAGTTAATGACTATGGAACTAGATAACAAAGTGATAATGAATCGATAAACATACGAGGCAAAGCAGTAGATTGGCAATTGCTTGTGTGCAAAGTATTGAATTCCAGTCTATAACAATCAGTAGCTTCACCCTTTCCCCTTAATCGCCCAAACAAAATCTAAGCAATCATAAGTTGTGAGTTAGCTGTCTGCAGAGCCCAAAACAGAGCTAATGATGCAATAGTAATTAAACCAGGAGACAAGACATGCGTGTATTGAAGAAAAGTCATGCAGAGTGAAGAAAACTAATCATATGAGGGTCCGGGTCCAAGCACAGCCTGCCTGTTACTTCGCCTCCACCAAGCAAAATGGGGATGACTGGCTTGCATCTCAATGTTCCTGTTATCTGCTTCTTTAGATCTGAGGTTTGCTTCTGCAGAATGCTATGTTGTCTTACCACGTTAAACGCACTTTGTAATTGCAAGTTCACGCTTTAAACGTCGAGGGTGCCTGCCATCCTGCCCATTCCCTTTCCTCTCTTCAACCTTCTGGGAGGACATACAGGAGCTTGAAAGCCCAGACGTCCAGAGTCAAGGACAGCTTCTTCCCCAATGCTATCAGACTCCTGAACCAACCACCTCTTTCACATCCTTTTCCCACGTTCTTGGACTCCTCATTCTACCTCTTCTGTTACTTTTTGCTAAAATCGCACGGCAATGTTTGCACCATTCTGCTGTTCTGTACTGATCGTTGTACTTATTTTTACCATGTGTACTGTTTACTCTGTGAGGCTTCATGCAAGGAAGGCATTTCATTGCACTCCGGGTGTATGTGACAATAAACTAACCTGAATCTGAAAGCATCTGCAGCCATGGCCTGGAACCACATGGTTGCCAGCAAGCAAATGGTGATCTCTAACCCCAGTGTCTTTCTTTGCTCTCAGGTGGGATGCCACACATTCAGATCCCAGGGATGTCGCCGGAATTCATGCAGACCATCATGCACCAGATTACTCAGCAAGCCATGGCGGCAGCCGGGGCGAGCTCGGGTATGGTAGAACGTCCTATTGCCTTTGTAAACGGGCAGAAACCAAGAAGTCTTTCTAAGCTCCTGTAAATCTCGATCCATTTCTGGGCACCTCACTGAGGAAGTTGCTTGGGCTACGAGGGAGTTACATGCAGTGATTGGAGATGCTGTCAATATACTCGAAGGAGGTCATTGAATTTAATGAGGGGTTTTGGTGTAGACTTTTACCTCTGGCTGATAGAACAGTAGAGCACAGAAACAGGCCCACAAGCAACAAACAATGTCCTGGAGGAACTCAGCGGGTCATGCAGCATCTGTGGGAGGAAAGGAATTGCTGACATTTCGAGTTGAAACTCTCGTGTCTCCTTTGGCCTACGATGTCTGTGCTGAACACGATGCTGAATTAAACTAAATCTCTTCTGCCTGCACATGGTCCATATCCCTCCGTACCCTACATATTCATGTGTCTAGCTGACAGCCTCTTAACCACCACTGTCGTATCTGCTTCTATCACTACCCCTGGTAGCCCACTCCAGGCATTTACCACTCTTTGTGGAGAGAAAAAACCTCCCCCACACATTTTCTTTAAATGTTCCCCCTCTCACTTTAAATGCATGTTCTCTGGTGTTTAACATGGGAAAAAGCTTCTGACTGTCTAATCATAGGTCACAATTAATTGAATTAGAGGAGAAATGGTTTCACATTGTCGGATCCCTAATATGCCACCTCAGGAATCAGATTCTACAGTAACTTTCAAAGGTAGTTCGGGTCAATGGAGAAAGGAACTGGGACGTGGTCCTCAGCTGGAGTTGGAGAGGGACAGTGGACTGAATGGGCTCCTCTTGCATTACCAGATTTTGTAACTTGCACAACGTAGGCATTAAAATTGCACGGTGAAATCTTAATCTAAATAGCTCCAGGGTTTGTAGAGAGAGGAGGCGTGGGAGCATAATCCATAAATTTGCATTGCAGAGTGGAACAGGAAATAATTATGGGGCATGCTCAAAATTTTCATGAAACAGTAATTGTTTTTTGTCCGAGGGCCGTTTTGAGGGCTTGAATGAGGAGATTAACACAAATAAGTGACAAAACACGTTCCTTGCGTTTGGCATTATGCGTCCCACCCAGTCAAGGATCGTGGGAATGCCACAGCTAATTGCTTTGCAGTTCATTTTATGGCCCAGTGTGGGAGCCATCTTAGCACAGTATGAGCCCACCAGCAGCAAGCAGAATGTACAAGCTGTTAATCCATTCTTGGTGGATGGGTGAAAGGATGTCAACAAGGACACACAAAATCCCCACCAGGGGGCTCCTTAATTATTAGCCAGAATCTTGGTTTAACTTCTAGTACAAAGACTGTCACCCTGAAAGGTTTAGAACTCCCTCCCCTCACTGTTTTGTTGGCTGTCTACCCAGACAATATTCTAAAGTGGGGCGCAGACTCTCAACTCCTGGTCTCCTGTGCAAATGATAAAGGTGATGATGTTGTGATAATGCTGTCCCAAAAGGAAATGATTAAACAAAAAAGATTAAAAGAACTAGGTTCTGTTGATGCCCAATCTACCTGGGTAACAGGATGGATCCATCACCAGTGTAGGAACAGTGCAGTGAGATCATTTTCATTCTCTGTTTGCAGACCCCCCCCCCCCCCCCATGTCAAGGGAGCGCCCACATGGGTTAAGATGAACAAGCACTCCCAAGCATAGTGTAGCGTGTGAAGCAACTCATAACTTGCATAATAACACAGCTCAAAAACAGAGTGCTACAAGACGAGTAGAGCCCAGGTTCAATCCTGTCCTCGGGTGCTGTGTGTGTGTGTGGAGTTTGCACGTTCTCCCTGTGACCATCTGGTTTCCTTCGTGTTCTCCAGTTTTCTTCCACGTCCCAAAGACGTGCAGGTTGGCAGGCTAATTGGCCGCTGCAGATTGTCCCTGGTCAGTATGTGAATGGAAGAATGTGGGGCTCAATTGGCATGAATGTGGGGAGATTAAAAATACAGGATAACATGCAGGGTTTCGACCCGAAATGTCGATAATTCCTTTCCTTCCACAGATGCTGCTCGACCTACTGAGTTCCACCGGCAGATCGTTTCTTAGTTAGGATTAACATAGGATTAGTGTAAATGGGTGCTTGATAGTCAGCACAGACTTGGTGGGCCAAAGGGACTGCTTTTGTGCTGTATATCTCTGGTCCCTAAAATAGTTTGTACTACTTTCTAATGCCATAAAAGCCAGGTTTGTTATTAGCTAGCTGTTGTGCTGTGAGATCTGGTTTTCTTGTTGGTTGAGGTGTGGTAGGTGTGGCTTCTGACCAGCAGTTAGGAGGGACATTTGTCAAAACCTTGTTACACCCGAGTCCCTGCACTTCATTTCTCATTCATTCTTTGTCCGCCCCCAACAGGGCAGCAGGTGACGGGGTTTCAACCTTCTCCAGCCCGTGTGGTGATAACCAGACCTCCGCCTCCTCCCCCACGACAGACTCAGCCAGCACCTGGGCCACAGCCGGGAGTGCAGGTAACGGGCAAAGGATATCTGCAATGCGGCAGATGCTGCAGTTATTAACCTGCTTCCAGTGCATAGATATCTGTGCAAGTTTATTGTCATAGGCCTACATACACAGGGTATAAATGCCCTGAAAATTAGTTTTTCGCAGCAGTAGCATAGGACGAGGACAAACTTAAGTTAACGTAAATTTAACTTAACATATTTTATACACAATTTATGTGCGCAAGATAAACAACGACACTAGTGCAAGGTTGAGAGAGAAGAAAATAGTCCAAGGTAGTGGATCAAGGTGTTTCAGGTGGCTTCAAGAACCTGACAGCAGTGGGGAAGAAGCTGTTGTTGAACCTTGAGGTGTGGGGTCTTCCGGCTCCTGTACCTCCTGCCTGATAGCAGCATTGAGAAGAGGGCATGGCCTGGATGGTGGGGGTTCCTGGTGATGAATGTCACCTTCCTGAGACATCCCCTCTTGTAGACGTCCTCTACCTATGATGGAACTGGCCAAGTCCACCTGCATTGCAAGCTGACGTTCCCTTCCACGTCTCCTGCGTCTGGCTTGTTGTGGGAATATAGAGCAACTAGACCAAAACCAGCTGGATAATCTCACGAGCTCTTGCACTCTCCCTCTCGCCTGTGGAGGATTTGGAAACGCTTGACAGGAGATGCTCAAGGACTCTCAAGGGGCAACAGTCCCACACCATGGAGCCCATCTTGCTCCCTGTAGTCCCACACTGCTTGAGTTATTGGTGTGACGCTTGGACGTACCCGGGATGTAGTTTTGTGTTTTGAATTACTTCCAGACTGGTCCCATTTCTTCCTCTGCCGCAGGTTCCACCTGGCCCCGCTCCTGCTGTTGCTCCCCCTCCTGGCCCGGCCACCCTGGCACAGATGATTACCGGGCTGGTGGGGCAGCTTCTGATGCAGCCTGTTGTCTTTGGTGAGTATTCAGACTTCACAGCGTGCCTTTTGCGTTGCACTCTATTGCTTGCTGTCGATTGGTAGTCAGGCCTGATTGAATTGCCAGAGGCAAATGTTTGCATACTTGAATATCTCACCACCACCCACCCCCCCCACCCCCCCCCTTATCCAGCCCCTCCTGTCCCAGCATTTGATCTCCCCAGTTCAGCCTGTATGGCTGGTGAAGGGGAGGGTCAGGAAGGAGACTGCAGATGTTGGGATCTGGAGCAACAAACCAGATGCTGGAGGACCTCAGAGGGAAGTGGACTCGGCATTTTGGGTCAAGACCTGGACTGAGAGTAGAGGGGAGATAGCCAGTGTAAAGGGGTGGAGCAAGATCTAGCAAGTGATAGGTGGATCCATTTGAGGAGGGGTGATAGGCAGATGGAGGAGGGGAGAGTGGAGATAGTGACAGAGGCCGGGAGGTGATGGAGGCAACAAAGGGCCGCAGATGGTGGAATCTAATAGGAGAGGAAGGTGGAGCTTGGAATCAAGTGAGGGAGGTGGGGAGGGCTGAGGGGGAATGAGGGGTGGGGGGACCCAGAGGGAGGGGGTGTGTGGAGGAGGGGAAAGAGGGTGATGGGGGCTTGGGTGGGTGTAGGAGGAACTGGGTAGATCAGAAGGCGAGGGAAAGGAGCCAGCTGGTAGACAATAGTTGTCGATGTTTCAGAATGATCAATGTGTGGGAGCAGTACCACTGTACTTACTAAACTTAGACTGATTGAGGGGAAGAGAAAAGATGTCACGAGGAGAACTGTTTTTAAGCAAATTGTGGTTAGATTCTGGAATTCACCCTGTGGATGTGGTGGAGTCAGTTTCCGTTGTGGCTTTCAAAAGGGAATTAACGAGGAAAAATGCGTGAAGGTGCAGACCAAGGGCGAGGGGGCGGAAATAGTGAGTTGCTGTGTGAGAGCGCTGGCGTGGACATCTTCAGTTTTCACTATCTCAATGTATGGAATGATCTGTTCAGATGGCATGCAAGCAAAAGCTTCGCAGCATATCTTGGTACTTGTGACAATAATAAATCAATTGCCAATTCCAATCTTTTGGCTTTTTCCACATGAGAGAGTTGCAGCAAGGAAGACAGTTCTTGCGGAAGCCTTGGCCATAATCTTCCATGCCTCCGGAGATAAGGAGGTTATGCCCAAAGATGATACACCCTTGTTTAAAGGGCACAGGGGATTAGCCCAGTAACAACAAACCAATCAGTTCTGGGGAGTCTAAGCATTTTAGTTTGGCTGTTGGTTTTACCTAATTGGAATTGGTTTATTATCGTTACTCATACAGAGGTACAGTCAAAAGCTTGTCTTGAATAACTGTTCGTACAGATCAATTCATTACAATGCTGCATTGAGGTAGTACAAGGTAAGAACAATACAGAATGCAGAATAAAGTGTCACAGTTATAAAGTGCAGTGTAGGTAGACAATAAGGGGCAAGGTCATAACAAGATAGATTGTGAAGCCAAGTCCCATCTTGTCTTACTAGGGGACCATACTATAGTCTTAGAACAGCGGGAAAGAAGCTGTCCTTGGGCCTGGTGGTACATGCTTTCAGGCTTTTGTATCTTCTACCCGATGGGAGGGGGAGAAGAGAGGATGTCTAGGGTGGGTGGGGTCTTTGATTATGCTGGCTGCTTTACTGAGGCAGCGGGAAGTATAGAGTCCTTGGAGGGGAGGCTGGTTTCCTTGATGTACTGGGCTTTGTCCACAACTCTCTGCAGTTTCTTGCGGTCACAGGCAGAGCAGTTGCCATACCAAGCCGTGATGCATCTAGACAGGATTTAGTTAGATGCTTTGGTACAAAACAACTAATGCCCTGCCTTCCTCTTGCCCCTCATTGCGTGAGATTTTTAGCCCATGGCCCTCGCGCTCTCTCATCTTCTCGCTCTCTGCAGGCCAGCCCACGACCACAGGAGGCAGCTCCACGGCCACCACTGACACCAGCTCGGCGTCCGCCTCCACTACGGCCGGGAGAGCATCCACCTCCACCACCAACTCCACCGGGACCACCACCACCAGCTCGGCCACGGCGGACACCGGCACCCACCCCACCGCCCAGCCCGACGTCCAGCTCTCGCAGCTCTTGGGCACCCTGCTGGGGGCGGCCGGTACCAGTGTGGGCAGTGTGGCCAGCATGGGCTCGCCCACCATCACCGTGACCCTGCCGGGAATGCCGGCCTTCGTGCAGGGAATGACTGAGTTCATGCAGGTGAGTGGGTGGCCCCTGGGCAAAGGAGGCGGGGCGGGAGTCTGCAGATCTACGGAGCAAGAGTGGGGCAGCAGGATGGCTGATTCATAGGGCCAGCACAGATTTGGTGTCCCGAATGGCCTCTGGTCTGAATGCATTGCTTGGGGAATGGTGGGATGTCTATTGGAGTTATGCGTGACACCAGACCCACTTCTACGCCATCGATTCTTGACTGGCCACTGAGCTGCCCAGTTGAAAGACAATTGGGAATGAGGAATCAACGCCAGCCTTGGCAGTGACACCCACATCCCATGAATCTGTGTAAAGGGCAGTGGGATGTGTGTCCCCTTTCTCTAACGTTAGAAGTGCAAATTTGTTGGGTTTTCCTAATGCAGCTCATGGGTAACCTGAAAATCAAAAGGCATGTCTGCGTTGAGGATATTAGGAATCCTGAGGGTGCTGCTGTTCTCAACAGTGGTCTGTGGGTATGTGAAATTGGATACTAAGGGGGACACGAATCACTCTGCTGTTCTAAGCTCAGCTTCATTAGTTTCAGTTAAAAACTTGACGCAATAGATGAGAGCAGGAGTCTTGAACCTGCTCAGCTATTCCATAAGATAATGACTGTCCTAATCTGGGTACCATCTCTCATTTCCAGCCAATTCTCCATAATCCGTGTTGTCCAGAAATGACCCGATCTGTCTGTTCAATGATTTAGTCTCCATAGCTCGCTGAGAGACAAAATTCCTACTCATCTGTCTTAAGTGGGTGCCCAGTTGATCTAGATTCCCAGGGAAACATCCTCCGAACATTTATCCCATAAAATCCTGCAGGACCAAGAGTCCTGTGTTCTTGTAGGATTCTATGGGATAAATGCCTCATACCTGCCCTTCCATTCAATGTGATCATGGCTGATCTGCCCCAGGCCTCCTCATCTCTTCTATGCTAGTTCCCCATGACCCTCAATGCCCCAATCTGACAGAAATCTAACTACCTCCTCTCTAACAGTGACCTAGTCTCTGGGGCAGGTAATTCCAGAGATTCACCACCATCTCTTGAGAAGAATTTCAATAACGTCACTCTCTAATCCAATTGAGTACAGGCAGTTCTGCCATGATACGTTTCCGTGGTGCGAATTGGTTATAATTTGATTGACGGATTAGGGGACACTATTTGCATTACGCAGGCCGCAGATGGAGGAGCAGAGTTAGGCCATTCAGCCCATCGAGTCTGCTCCACCATTCAATCATGACTGATTTTCTTTCTCTCTCAACCCCATTCTCCTGCCTTCAGGGAAAACCTCTAAATCCGTGCCTTGAAGGCAACTACAACCTGTTCTGCTGCAACACGACTTTCTCTAACGCGAGGTTTCCTAGGAACATATCAAGTTATAGTAGAACCATCTGCACAGACCTGCCCTGCTCGGTCGTTCCTCCTCTTCTCAAGAACGCCGGCAGACACTGAATGGCCTTCTACTGCTTCTGTTTCTGGTGTTCACTGTTACGTACCAGCAACAATAGAAGCACAACGAGCAATGTTTAAATATGAGAATCTATTTATTGATAACTACTTGTAATAATAAGAGAAATAAAAACGGTAGATATCAGACATTGACCAAAATAACCCAAAGTGTGTGTGTGGCAAGTTCCCACACCCCAAGTCTAGGAACAGTTCTCAAAGTTCAGTTCAGCAAGTCATGAAGCAAAACGATGAGCAAAGGCTTCTGAAACCACATTAGAATGTAGAGAGAATACAGAGAGCAGGAGTTTACGAATTCCACAAGTTCCACGATGGAACCAATATGACGCCCCAATCGCTGAAGATCTCCGTTGCTTTGGTCAGAAGTATCTGCCACTCTGAGGGCACGCGGTACGTGGCTGCCCACAGATATAGCTGATTCCTGGTACAGGTTAACGACAGAGTGGACTCCACAGATTGCTCCAAAAATCCATGTGTAGATTGCAAAGTGACAGTCATAACAATTGTGCATCACCCATAGATACAGAGACTGGCAGTCAGTGCTACCAACTGTTACGTCTCTCGCGTCCGCTCTCTCGCGCGCTCTGTCTGCAGTTGCCAGCACTTCAGTGAATCAGCCTTCAGACACCTGCAGCATTCCAGTTATAGAAGCTTTTCACTCTCACTCGCAGCAGTCAGACAAAACCACAAATATTACCTTTCAGGTGCCTTAATGGGACACTCACCAAGTAGTAACCTGGGGTTCGGAACATCACATTCCAGCTGATAAGGCTGTTGGCGGTGTTGTGTAACGGTGGTCTGCCCTTATCCATCCTCAACCCCGCGTCCACTTGTTTCTGGGCTGAGTTTGGCTGCATTAATGTGGGTTCAGTCACTTGCTTCGACGCTGACGGCTCACTTTTCTTTGTTGTCTTCTCCCCCTAGGCAGCCCAAGGAGCAGCGACGGTCCCTCAGCCCCCTGCCCAGGGCACTCCCCAGCAGGCACCTCCGACTCCGGCTCCGGCCCCGCCCCCGCCTCAGGTCCCGCCACAGCCGAGCCAGGAGAGGGAGAGCAGGCAGCAGGCGGGGGCGGACACCCTGACGCCGGAGTTCTTCACCAGCGTGGTGCAGGGCGTGCTGTCCTCCATGATGGGCTCGTTGAACGCCCAGCAGGGGAGCACGGAGAGCATCGCCGACTTCATCCAGAGACTCAGCGGCACCAGCAACATCTTTGAGCCGGGTGCGGATGGAGCCATAGGTGCGACTGCTATGCGCCGTGTCCGGGTGCGCCGTTGGGCGCGGGGGAGGGCTGGGGTGGGGATTGGCTCTGGGTGGTGGTCGTGAACAGTCTGCCATGTTGAACCCTCTGCTTCTAACCAAACTATGCAGTAGAGAGGGAGTCAGGCCTTTAGTGGGGTGGGAGTCACTGTCGTACCTCAGATCTCACAATCCCTTATGGCTTAAGGGAAGGCCGGTCGGCCCATCAAGACATTGGTGAGACCACATTTGGAGGATTGGGCACTGTTTTGGTCGCCCTGTCATAGGCAAGACATCATTGAACTGGGAAGTGCAGAGAAGATTTACGAGGATGCTGCCGGGACTCGAGGGCCTGAGTTGTAGGGAGAGGTTGGGCGGGCTGCGACGACAATCTCGGAATGTAGGAGATTGAGGAGTGACCGTATAGAGGTGCATAGGTACTGTGAATGCACAGTCTTTTTCCCCAGGATTGGGGAATCAAGAACTAGAGGGCACGGTTTACAGTGAGAGGGGAAAGATTTAAAAGGGACCCGAGGGGCAACTTCTTCACGCAGAGGGTGGTCAGTATATGGAACGAGCTGCCAGAAAAAGTGGTTGAGGCAGGTACAATAACAGCATTTAAAAGGTATTTGGATAAGTACGTGGATAGGAGGGATATAGGCCAAACGCGGGCAAATGGGACTAGCTTGGTGGGCACGATGGTTGGCATGAATGAGTTGGGCCAAAGGGCCTGTTTCCATGCTGTATAACTCTGACTCTATGACTAAGTCTACTGGAGGGCTTGACGTTATAAGACTGGATAGGCTGGGACTGTTTTCTTTGGAGTGAAGGAGGCTGAGGGGTGACCTTATAGAGGTTTATAAAATTCGGTGGATTGTCAGAGTCTTTTTCCCAGGGTAAGGAAATCTGAAACAAAAGGGCAGAATCAGATTTATTTATCACGGACTTGTATGAAATAAGATTACAATAAGTTACAAAAATGAATAAATATTGCAAAAGAAAAAAGGAATACCGAGGTAGGTTTAAAGCGAGAGGAGGGAAATTTAAAGGAGATCTGAGGGTTAAGTTTTTTACACGGTGGTGGGTATATGGAGCGAGCTGCCAGAGGAAGTGGTAGAGGAGGGTATGATTATAATGCTTAAAAGGCGTTTGGACAGTTAGATGGATAGGCAAGGAGGAGAGAGGTATCAGCCTAATGTGGGCAAATAGAATTAGCATAGATAGGCATCATGGTTAGTAGGGACAAAGTGGGCCGAAATGACCTGCTTTTGTACATTTCTATGACTCAGTGAGGACCCTCAGAGGTCTGATCAGGATGGATGTGGAGAGGATGTTTTCTCTTGTGGGAGAATCTAGAACTAAGGGGTCACTTTAAAAATATGGGATCACACATTTAAGACGCAGACGAGGTGCAAACTTCTGAGGGTTTTGAGTCTTTGGAACTCTTTTCATCAAAGTGAAGGGGAAAAAGTCCTTGAATATTTTTAAGGTAGAGGTAGATGGTTGAAAAGGGTACAATGGGTAGACAGGAACGTGGACTTGAGGTTGCAGTTGGTTCAGGCACATCATAGAGTTATGGAGAGAGCGAGCATGGAAACAGGCCCTTCAGCCCACCACATCCATGCTGACCATCCACCACCATTTGCACTAATCCTACATCAATCCCATTTAAACAAAAATGTTCTCCACAACTGCCCACCAGGTTCTACCACTCACCTGCACACTAAGGGCAATTTACAGTGGCCATTAACCTTCCAGCCTGCACGTCTTTGGGATGTGGGAGGAAACCGCAGCACCCAGGGGGAAACCCATGTGTCATGTGGAGAACGTGCGAACTCCCTACAGACGGGACCCAAGGTCAGGATTGATCCCAGGTCTCCAGCACTGTGAGGCAGCGGCTGTACCAGCTGTGGTACTGTGCCACATGGCCTTATTCAATGATGGAGCAGGCTTAATGGGGACTAAGGAGCCCACTCTTGCTCCTAATTTGTTAACGTTCTCGCTCACTCGGGAGGGTGACAGCCCGTTGTCTTAGCATCCCTACCAAAAGGCACTGCAGTAGCCACTAAGTTCTTCAGCAATCGGCCAACACCTGGGAGCATTGGACTAGAATGGGGGCTCCAGTCTCTAGAAATGGACTTTACTCGTAGGCAAGAAGCTTGCCCGCTGAGTCTCAACCTGCAGCCCGATTCCCTGTCTGCAGTGCTAACACATGTCCAGGGCTCCTTGATGCTAACTGCTGATCGGCAATGTGAGTTTACCCACAGGGAGACATCACTAAATTGCTTTTAGCTGCAGTGGGTTGGTCCGTGAGACACAGACCTTCCTAACATCCACTAATGTGGCCAAAAAAACAAGTAGCTGGCCGTGAAGTCTGAAAGCTCCTGCTCTCTGGCTTTGAAACACCTGACCAGGTCACCTGTATGGAGTTAACGATACCCATGTAAAAAGGATGAGAAGTTTGTTGCTCAAGCTTTATAAGTTCAATTTTTTGTTCCAGACAGGATATCATGGGGGAGAGAAAAGATCCAAGCCCTTGTGATTCTATGCTTGCCCCTTCAATTGTATAGGGAGAGGTTGGCCAGGCTGCATCTTTATTCCTTGGGACGTAGGAGAATGAGGGACAACCTTATAGAAATATTTAAAATTATAAGAGGCATAGATAAGGTGGACAGTAACAGTCTTTTCCCCAGGGTAGTGGAGTCCAAAACTAGGGGGCATAGGTTTAGGGTGAGAGGGGAAAGATTTAAAAGGGACCTGAAGGGCAACTTTTTCCACATAGAGGGTGGTGAGTATATGGAACAAGCTGCCAGAAGTGGTACAACAGTATCATTTAAGAAGCACTTGGATAGGTACGTGGAGGGGCGGGGCTTGGAGGGGTATGGACCGAAGCAGGAAATTGGGACTAGCCGGATGGGCACTGTGGTCGGCATGGACGGTTGGGCCGAAGGGCCTGCATCCTGGCTGTATTGCTCTATGACTCTATATCTTATTGCTTCTTAGTCCTGTTTTGTGTCAGTAGCCGACCCTCCGCTGGTAACTTTCTCCCCCGTCCTGTCCTATTAAAAGTTTGGCCTCGTCTGCGTCCCCTGCGTTCTGAGTTTCTTGAGCTGCTCGTTCCCTTGGCAGGGTTTTTCGGAGACTTGCTCTCGCTCATCTGCCAGAACTTCTCCATGGTGGACATGATCATGTTGCTTCACGGCCAGTTCCAGCCGCTGCAACGGATCCAGCCCCAGCTCAGCCGATTCTTCCAGGAGCAATACCTCAACAACCAGGAACCGACGGAGCAGAACATCCGGGTAAGGAGGCATCAGGCTGGGGGCTACCCACTTGCCCCTTCCCCCTGCAATACTAGGATGCCACACAGTTGGTAAAATGAAGAATAGGTGAAGCTGTGGCAACCAGTAGTCCAGCTTCACAGTCATGAGGACGGCCTAAATCAGTCAGACTTTAACTGGGCTGTCAATACAATTTCACTGGGGGAGAATAGAAGGAGATGGACCCTGGACACAGGATTTAACTCCTTACTAAACCCTGGAACAGCACCAACACTTCCCCCACCCCCTCACCCTCCCCTTGCTGGGCTCTGGGTATCCAGGAGTCAGCTGCATCCTGGAACCTAATTTGGGGTTCAAATAGTTTAATGGATACTTGAGTGTCAGCTATGTGCTGGAGTCTTAACTGAGGGTTCAGGTAGCTTATATATTGAATAATAGGGACCGGGCAGTTGACTGCAGGCTGGGATCTAATTGCAGGATTCGGGTGCTTTATAAGTAGAATAATGAATACCCAGGAGTGTATTACAGGCTGGAGTTTAATTGTGGGATTTGGGTGCTTTATATATAGAATGATGGATACCCAGAAGTATGTTATGGGCTGGAATCTAATTGTGGGATTCAGATCGCTCTGAGTTCACGAAACCTCCTTTCTTTTGTTCAGGTATCAACAGACATGTTGATAAATGGTTTGGAGGAATACATCCAAGAAAGTTTTGTAAGTATGAAACAAGCTACAGCACATGGTAGGTTGAAGTTCCCAGTTGCTTTGAAGCCAGGTTGATATTCAGGAAGGACATTTACCTTGTGCAAATGTAGATCTGATCCCTGTGACTCTCCTTGCCCAGTTTTTAAGCCTTTCTCCCCTCTTAAGACCTACAATTTAAGTCCCAGAAACCAGTTTTAAAGTTTGTGGGTGTTGCTTCCAAGGCCAGCATTTCTGCTTCTCTCGTGAGCCATCTGCTCTGCCACCAGCACGAACGGGGCTTTCGACCTCAGTACCCTAGTGTCCATTTCCTAACCCAGCCATTCTCTGGAGCACCCTGTTGTTGCTGCTGTGTGTTGGCACCTGTGCCTAGTGGCTTGCTGATCCACTTCAGAAAACTGAAGCCAACCACTGGTTGGCACAGTGGCTCAGCAGGTAGAGCAGCTGCCTCACAGCGCCAGAGACCCAGGTTCAATGCTGACCTCGGGTGCTATTTGCGTGGAGTTTGCACGTTCTCCCTGTGACTGCATGGGTTTCCCCCGGGTGCTCCAGTTTCCCAAAGACATGCAGGTTGGTGGGTTAATTGGCCACTGTAAATTGCTCCTACTGTGTAGGTGAGGGGCAGAATCCGGAGGGGAGTTGATGAGAGTGTGGGGAGGATAAAATGGGTTTGCTGTACAATGGGTTGTTGATGGTTGGTGTGGGCTTGAAGGGCCTGTTTCCTTGCTGCATCTCTGTGACTGTAACTGTGAGGTTGCCTACAGGCCAGACCCTGGATGAGAACGGCGATATCCTTCCCTGAAGGTGACCCACTTGGGTTTTAATAGTCACCTCTAATGGTGCTATCGTTACGTTCCATATTTATATAACTACTGGAAGATCCCATGGTGGGATTCAAATGCATTTTCCTGGATAAAAGGTCCAGGATGCTCCTCTATCACTTGTGCTAACATCCCCTGTAAGTTAGGCTGAGTGCATTACATCCACAGGAGCTACGGGAGAGCATGTGCGAGGGAGACGAGGTTGTCACAACCCTTGCTGTGTTGCCAGTTATGGTGGTCTGGAGGTCACTTGGAGATCTCGGGTTGTTTGTAGGAAACATCCTGCTTGATTGTCCCACCTGAATTTCCCTACCTGTCCTTCCAGGCGTCTGTTGTGGTACGTGATGATGTGGACATAACGCGGACAAACTTGGACTTCCTGCGGGAGCAATTCAACAGGATAGCCACCCACATTCTCCAGTGCGCTGGTATGTTCCACCTTCTGCCATCATGGGTGATCGTTCCTTTTTGATCTGGCCCTTGAGCGTGGTTGGTGGGGGGGGGGGGCTGGTGGGTAGGGTGCAGAGTGGCACAGCCAGTAGAGCTGCTGCCTCACAGCTCCAGAGACACAGGTTCGATCCCGACCTCCGGTGCTGTCTGTGTGAAGAGTTCTCCCTGCGACCAAGTGTGTTTCTAGCGGGTGCTCCAGCTTCCTCCCACATCTGAAAGACATGGGGGTAGGTGAACTTAAGAAACAGGAGCAGGAGGAGGCCATCTGCCCCGTCGAGCCTGCTCCACCATTCAATAAGATCATGGCTGATCTGGCCATGGACTCATCCACCTACCTGCCTTTTCCCCATAAGCCTTAATTCCCCTACTGTGCAAAAATCTAATTGTGTCTTAAATATATTTAATGAGGTAGCCTCTACAGCTTCCCTGGGCAGAGAATTCCACAGATTCACTACTTTCTGGGAAAAGCAGTTCCTCCTCATCTCTGTCCTAAATCTATTCCCCTGAATCTTGAGGCTATGTCTCCTGGTTCTAGTTTCACCTACCAGTGGAAACAACCTTCCTGCCTCTATTTTATCTACCCGTTTCATAATTTTAAATGTTTCTATAAGATCCCGTCTCATTCTTCTGAATTCCAGCAAGTATAGTCCCAGGTGACTCAATCTCTCCTCATAAGCTAACCCCCTCATCTCCAGAATCAACCTGGTGAACCTCTGACCCACCTCCAAAGCCAGTACATCCTTCCTCAAGTAAGGAGACCAGAACTGCACACACTACTGCAGGTGCAGCCTCACCAGTACCCTGTACAGTTGCCGCACAACCTCCCTGCTCTTAAATTTAATCCCTCTAGCAATGAAGGCCAGCATTCCATTTGCCTTTTTGATAAACTGTTGCACCTGCAAACCAACCTTTTGCGATTCATGCACAAACACTACCAGGTCTCTCTGCACAACAGCATGCTGCAGTCTTTCACCATTTAAATATAATCTGATCTATTTTTCCTTCCAAAGTGGATGACCTCACGTTTACCAACATTATACCCCATCTGCCAGACCCTTGCCCACTCACCTAACCTATCTATAATCCCTCTGCAGACTCTCTGCATCCTCTGCACAATTTTCTTTTCCACTCAATTTACTGTGGGTTAGCCACTGTAAATTGTCCCTAATGTACAGCTGAGTGGTAGAATCTGGGGGAAGTTGATGAGAATGCGGGGAGAATAAAATAAGGGGTTAATGTAGTATTAGTGTAAATGGGTGGTTGCTAGTTGACACAGGATCGATGGACTGAAGGGCCTGTTTCTGTGCTGTATGACTCTCTGTGACTTATTCTTTTTGACTGGCTACTGAAAGACCCATGTGTCTTGCCCAAATAATTGTTAATGGAACTCCTCACAGACAATCAGCTAGGTGCCCAAGGGCTGGGAGGAGATTTCCAGTCTTCACCAGAGCAACTCAACAGGATTCTTGGAATATTGTGAATGGCAATCGGGAGAGGTGCCAGTCCTGGAAACCACCCCCCACCCCCCCCAAAGTCTGTCCGTCCCCCGTGGACCCAGGGTTAGGAGGTGATCACTGTCTGTGGGTGGTTAGGGCAATCAGTGGGTCAGATAAGACTTGAGTTCACCTGCTTTTTTGTAGCTTCGCTGTTTTTCACACCAGCGCTCTGCGCTCTTCTCTGTCACTCTTGTCCCGCAGATGCCACATTTGGTCACCGACTTCTGGAGTTGTGTAATCAGGCGCTGTTTGAGTGTTTGGCACTGAATCTCTACAGTCTCCGTGGGGAGCAGAGTGCACTGACCAACGTGATCAATGACAGGATCGTAAGTGAGCTTGTACAACGTAGGGGAGAGAATGGGATCCAGGCAGGCGTCGGCATTGTTGGTTATTTGATCCTTTTCCCCGATTTGTTGGAAAACCTCTTTGGTTGAGTGACACTGAAGTAATCATACCAACAACCCAAAGCCTTTCCACCATCTACAGAGCACATCAGGTGTTTGATGGAGCACCCTCCACTTAGATGAGTGCAGCACCAATGAAGTTGAAGAAGCTCGTCGCCATCCAGGGCAAAGCAGCCCTGTCCACCATCCTAAACATTCACTCCACCACCAGTCCATGTGGCTGCAGTGTGCACCAAGTACAACTTGCACTACAATTACTTACCAACCCATCACCTCCACCACTCAAGGACAAAGGCAGCAGGTACACAGGGAGCCCACCAGTGGCAGTCTCCTCTCCAAGACGCAAACTATCCTGACTTGGAAATAAATTCCCTGTCCTTTATTGTCACTGGGTCGAAAATCACCCCACAGCAGCACTGTGGAGGTCACCTTCACCAGAAGGAATGCAGAAGTTCAAGAAGGCCTCATGGAAACATCTCCACGTCCACTCTATCCAGGCCTCTCAGTATTCGGTAGGTTTTAATGAGATCCCCCCTCATCCTTCTAAACTCCAGGCTGTACTAATGGAACAAAAGAAAAAGGTCTCTTTACCCATGGAAGGATATTCTTTCCATGGAGTCAGTACAGAATGAATTCACTGGAGTGATTTAATGGGTGAGGAGATTGTCCCATGAATCAGAATCAGGTTTATTATCACTGACATATGCTGTGAAATATGTCATTTTGCAGCAGCAGTGCAGTGCAAGATACAGAGGCATAAAAATTACTATAAGTAATCACTATTTACAAAAATAAATAGTGCAGAAGAGGAATAACGAGATAGTGTTCATGGACCGTTCAGAAATCTGATGGCGGAGGGGAAGAAGCTGTTCCTGAAACGATGAGTGTGGGTCTTCGGGCTCCTGTACCACCTCCCCGATGGTGGTAACATGAAGAGGGCACGTCTGGAATGGTGAAGGTCCTTAATGATGCTGCCTTCCTGAGGCTTCAAGATGCTCTCGATGGTGGGGAGGGTTGTGCCCAAGCTCACTGAGTCTACAACCCTCTGCAGCCTCTTTCGATTCTGCACATTGGAGGCTCCATACCAGGTGGTGATGCAACCAGTCAGAATCCTCTCCACCGTATATCTGTAGAAATTTGCAAGGGTCTCTGGTGATGTACCAAATCTCCTCAAACTCCTAATGGAGCCGCTGGCATGCCACCTTCGTGATTGCATCAATGTGTTGGTGCCCTAGATCGATCCTCTGAGATGTTGATACCCAGGAACTTGAAGCTACTCACCCTTTCCACCGGTGACACCCGCCCACCAACAACCGATGAGGACTGGTGTGTGTGTTCACCTGACCTCCCCTTCCTGAAGTCCACAATCAGTTCCTTGGTCTTGCTGACGTTGAGTGTGAGGTTGCTGGCATGAAATTCCCCTGAACTCATTAGGTTTTGGAAGAATGAGATCTCATTTGTGTGCACAAGATTCCAAGTGGGATTGACAGGGTTAATGCTCAAAGGCTGTTTCCTCAGGCTGGTCAGTCTAGAGCCAGTGATGCAGTCTCAGAAGGAGGGACTGGCCATTTAACATTGAGATTTGGAAGAATGTCTTGCTCTAACAATTTTGAATTCACCACCCCAGTTGACTGTGGATGGTCAAAACAGACTGATGTATCTTTGCTCCTAGAGGAAATGGGAAGGCTATAAGGGCTTGGGAAGATGAACAAGGTAGAGCCCATGATTATTAAGTGGCAAAGCAAACTCGAGGAGTTCAGTGGCCTGTTTACGTTCCTGTATCATTGTTTTCCTTGCCCTGCTCTTGTAGCACCCTCCACCCTATCTGTTCTCCTACCACCCCCCATCCCTTCTCCATTTATACTGAAGGACATTTGCCCTTGTAATCTAAACTCTGTTTGTTACCCCACTTACCCAGCGCCGAATGTCTGTGGACGTGAACCCCTCGCTGGTGAACTGGCTGACCACCATGATGGCAATGCGACTGCAGGTGATCATGGAGCACATGCCGGTGACGGAAGAGCAGATCCTGCAGTACGTGAGGAGGAGGGAGCCTCGGCCGCAGGAGGCAGAGCCACAGCAGGTGAGCAGGGAACCGGTTGCTGAAGGGGAGGGCGACCTTACATCCCAGTGCTATGTACTTGGGAACGTAGCATATCCCCTGAAGGATTGCAGTATCTCAGGTTTTCCTTGTTGCTGAAGGTATTGGTTTATTATTGTCACTTGTACCGAGGTACAGTGAAACACTTGTCTTGCATACCGATCGTACAGGTCATTTCATTACACAGTGCAGTTACATTGGGTTAGTACAGAGTGCATTGAGGTAGTACAGGTAAAAGCAATAACAGTACAGAGTAAAGTGTCACAGGTACAGAGTAAAGTGTCACAGCTACAGAGAAAGTGCAGTGCAATAAGGTGCAAGGTCACAACAAGGTAGATCGTGAGGTCATAGCCCAAGGCTTTCTAAATCTACTGCTTCTTAGCCATTCTGTTGATAATCTGCGATACAGTCTGTTTACCCAGTACCCTGCCCTAATACCCCATGCTCTGCAAGAGAGTCTCAACAGGAAACTGGCTGTTTTGCACCCTACCCTGTACAAAGAACCTGCACCAAAGTTATAACAACAGAAAATATTGGAAAGACCCAGCAAGCCAGGCAGCATCTGTGGGGTTGGGGGGGAAGCACATTGCAGAAGGGTCCAGGACCTGAGGCACTGGCTGTTTCTCTCTCCGCAAATGCTTCCTGGCCTGCTGAGTATTATCAGCATTTCCCATATTTATTTCAGATTTCCAATGTCTGCAATAAATTTAAAAAAAAACTACAGATGCTGGAAATCTGAAATAACAACAAAGTACTGGAAATCTGAAATAACAACAAAGTACTGGAAAAACTCAACAGGTAAGGCAGCATCTGTGGAAAGAGAAACACAGTTAACGTTTCAGATCAAGGACCCTTCATCAGAACTGAGAAAAAAATTGTGAACTGTTCCTCTCTCCACATATGCTGCCTGACCTACTGAGTTTTTCCAACATTTTTGTTTTTATTTCAGCCTCTGCTATTTTGTTTTTATGTTCCAGCTACTGTATTAAAGTTAACCCCGCTTGGTATTCAGGTGGCATGGTCTCCCTGATGTTGATCAAAAGCACTGAGGTGGTGGTATTCCTTGTTATAACTCACACTTCCCTCCAGAAAATACTGAGGGCAGTTGCTCTGAGAAGTGTTGCCTCCTGCGTTCTCCCCATCTTTAGTGGGTAGAAGATACAGGAGCCTGAGGGCACGTACCACCAGACAAGGACAGCTTCTACCCCACTGTGATAAGACTATTGAACAGTTCCCTTATACAGTGAGATGAACTCTGACCTCACGATCTACCTTGTTATGACCTCGCACCTTATTGCACTGCACTTTCTCTGTAGCTGTGACACTTTGTAGTGTTATTGTTTTTACCTGTACTACCTCAATGCACTCTGTACTAACTCAATGTAACTGCACTGTGTAATGAATTGACCTGTACGATCGGTTTGTAAGACAAGTTTTTCACTGTACCTTGGTACAAGTGACAATAATATACAAATATCTGTGTCATCAGCTGGACAACTGCTAAGAGGAATTCGCTCTCCAAAGCTTCATGACTGCCTCTCGGAGTTGTACAGCACAGGAATGGACCCTTCGGCTCACTGAGTCCGTGCCGCTCGTCAGTCACCCATTTACACTGATCCCATGTTATTCTTCCCACATTCCCATCAACTCTCCCCAGATTCTACCAGTCACCGACTCACCAGGGGCAATTCACAGCGGCCAATTAACCCACCAACCTGCATGTCTTTGGGATGCAGGAGGAAATCGGAATACCTGGGGGAAACCCACAGAGAGAATGTGTAAACGCCACACAGACAGCACCCAAGGTCCGGATTGAACCCGGGTCGCTGGCACTGAGGTAGCGGGTTCTACCTGCTATGCTATTGTGCTGCCCTACTGCTGGAAGACATCCTGAAAGGCCATGTCACAGACTGCTTCTTGGTCATCTGCCCTTGATATGTCCCAATACAGCTCTTAGTAGTGTGGTCAGGTGAAGCACCCTGTTGTGTTAGTAAAGGTACATAGAAGGCTATGGACCCAATGTGATTAAAGGGGATTAGATGCAGCACGTGGCGTGGACGCAATGGGCTGAAGGGCCTGTTTCAGTACTATATGCAATCTCAGATCACACCATTGATATTGACGGTGCTCTCTTCGATCCAGAGCGTCCCAGAGGAACACACAGAGGATCATCCCATGGAATCTGAAGAGACTGTGCAAGAAGTGCCACAGGTAATGGGAGCCTTTAGCTCGGGATGAGAACCCCACCCCCGCCATCTCTGCTGTTTCCGAATCATTGAATGTGGGTCGTCAGGCTCCTAAACCTCCTCCCTGATGGTAGTAATGAGAAGAAGGAACGTCCTGGATGGTGAGGGTCCTTGGTGATAGATGCTGCCTTCTGGAGGCACCGCCTCTTGAAGACTTCTTCAATGGTGAGGAGGCAGAGTATTCCAGGAACTCACCAATCTCTGGGTGGAACAACGTCCACCTCAGATCCCTTCTAAATCACTTGCCCCTTATCCTAAATCTGTCTCCTCTAGTTTTATTTACCTCTGATATGGAATGTTTCCTCTGCTCCAGGGAGAACAGACCCAGTCTCTCCTCATAACTGGAATGCCCTATCCCAGGCAAAGTCCTGGTGGTAGGATCTGGAGCAACAATCTGCTGGAGAAACTCAGCTGGTCGAGCAGCACCTGTTGTGGCTGGGGAAGGAACCAGTCCTGATGGAGGGTTTTGACCCGAAACATTGACCCAGGTGTTCCCCTCCCCAGATGCTGCTTGACCTGCTGAATTTTTCCAGCAGATTGTTCGTTGATCTCGGTGAATCTCCTGGAGACACAAGAGACTGCAGATGCTGGAATCTGGAGCAACACGCAAAACACTGGAGGAACTCAGCGTGTCAGGCAGCATCTGTGGAGGGAAATAGGCAGTCAACGTTTCGGGTCGAGACCTTTCATCTGGACTGGGGAAGGGTCTCGACCCAAAACGTTGACTGCCTGTTTCCCTCCATAGATGCTTCCTGACCCGCTGAGTTCCTCCAGCGTTTTGCATGTTGCTGGTGAACCTCCTTGTTGGCTCCCTGTGCACTAGTCCCAATGGAGAAATGTGAGTTGCAGCAACCACACCCGAGGAGTCGTTGCCTTGGAAGCCAGGCCGTCAGCTCTAGAGCCTGATAAATTAGGGTTAATACCCACCATGAATCACGTTCCTCACTGGGTAGCTGATGGTCAAGGACTTGGCCAGGAGGCCATATCCAGGAGAGGAACCATGATTCGCTGCTGCCTCCGCACCCCCTCCCCCGGTCACCTTTGGTCCTCTTGTGCCCCCTTGTATTAACCCTGCTTGTTGGTACGGTCGGCGGGCACCTCGTCAAACCAGCCTGCTGACTCTTGGCTTTTTTTTTCCTCTCTTGGCCGACAGAGGAAGGACTCGACGGCTTCTCCTGCTCCGGCCACCACCGCGGAGGAGGTGATGTCGACGGAGCCAGCGGTGTCCATGGGTGCCGACACCACGCAGAGGGAAGGAGCCGAGGCGGAGCCTTGGGTGGCTGCTGTTCCGCCGGTGAGTTGCGTGGATGCCACGGGCCCTTTGGCTGCAGCTGCTTCGTGCTCCTCAGTGCCTTCCTCCCCACCTCTGCCTCATCCCACGGAATCCTGTGTGTCCCGTGTTCAGCCAGTTACCCCTTAAATAACTCAGCACCGTCCTCTGTGCTCTCTGGAAATGAGTTTCCCGTCCAACCCTCGCTGAATCTCCGGCATATTCCCAATTGGATTTAGTAGTGACTGATAGTTTTGACCTCCAATTTAGAACAGTACAGCACAGGAGCAGGCCCTTCAGCCCACGATATCTGTGCTGTACACAATGCCAAATTAAACCAAGTCTCTTCTGTCTGCACCTGATCCATATTCCTCCATTCCCTATTCATGTGTCTGTCTAAATGCTTCTTAAATGCCCCTGTTATATCTGCTTCCACCACTACCCCTGGCGACCTGTTCTAGGCACTCACCACTTTTGTATATTTAAAAAAAACTTGCCCTGCACATCTCCTTTAAACTTCCCCCCTCTCACCTTAAATGCATGACCTCCTAGAATTTGACATTTCTACCCTGGGTCAAAGATTCTGTCTACCCTATCTATGCCTCTCATAATCTTATAAACTTCTATCAAGTTTCCCTTCAGCCTCTGATGCTCCAGAAAAAACAAGTTTTTCCAACCTCTCCTTATAGCTCATATCCAGGCAGCATCCTGGTGAACCCCTTCTGTACCCTTTCCAAAGCCTCCACATAATGGGGGACCAGAACTATGTGCAATAAGTGCAGCCTAATCAAAGTTTTATACGGCTGCAAAATGACTTCCTGACTTGTATACTCAGTGCCCCGACCAATGAAGGCAAGCGTACCATATGCCGCCTTTACCACTCTATCTACTTGTGTGGCCACTTTCAGGGAGCTATGGACCCGAAACTGTTTCTCTCCACACACCCCACCTAACCCTTCTGTAATTTTAGAGACCTCTATACCCATGCCATCCTCCTCTTTCCAAGAGAAGAGAGCCCCAGTTTACTTATTGTATCCTGCTCTATCGTAGCAAGTGTCTGCCTTCAATGTATGTCAGAGTCCGTTGGGGGATGGGGGGGCGGTAGTGGGCCACACGTTGTCCTTTGTCCCTACCCTGGAATTATGCAGGGCACTTGGTCTGACTTGTGACAGAGAGAGAACAACTCGGTGGTTTTCTGTTGCAGGAGTGGGTGCCCGTCATCCGACAGGACATTCAGAACCAGAGGAAGATGAAGCCACAGCCACCTCTCAGTGACGCCTACCTCAGCGGCATGCCAGCCAAGCGTCGAAAGGTAGGTACCTCCTCTCTGATCTTACCCATGATCCGCTAGCAGCTTATTCCACTAGAGCAGGTCAAAGGAAGTTTATGGTTTCTTAGTTAATTTGGAAAGTGTGAGGGGAGGTGGAGAAAGGGGAGAGGCTGATACAAGCAAATGTGAAGGTGATAGTCGAGCTGTGCAAGTGCCAGGCAGCGACCATCTTCAGCTGCCTCCCCCCCATTCAATGTTCCCCGTTCCCTACCACCAACATCCGGGGTGCCACTATCGACAAGAAGCCCAGATGGACCAACCGCATCAAAGAGCAGGAATAAATGCGGGTATCCTGCGACAAGTAACTGAAACCCCAAAGCCTTTCCACCAGCTGCAAGAACAAATGCGATGGGATGCTCTCAACTTGTCTGGATGAGTGCAGCTTGAACGCACCCAGTGTGTTCAAGGACATACGTGACACAGTGCAGGCTGCTTGATTGGCGCCCCAGAACCCCCTCACCAAACCATTCTCACTCTCCACCCCCGATGCACGGTGGCTGCAGTGTCAACCTTCTGCAAGATGCATGGCTAAGTTATTTGCCTAGGTTATTCTGACAGCATCTCCCACAGCTATGAACTTTGCCTCCAAGATGGACGAGGACCCAGCTGGCTCAGGGGAACACCACTGCCTGCAGGTTTCCCTATCGGTTACAGAATCACAATCAGATTTATTATCACTGACGTGTTGTGAAATTTATTGTTTTGCCGCAGCAGTACAGTGCAAGGCATAAAGACAAAAATACTATAATTTACAAAAATAAATAGTGCAAAAGTAGAATAATGAGGTAGTGCTCATGGACCATTCAGAAATCTGATGGCAGAGGGGAGAAAGCTGTTCCTGAATCATTGAGTGTGGGTCTTCAGGCTCCCATACCTCCTCCCCGATGGTAGTAACGTGAAGAGGGCATGTCCTGGGTGGTGAGTGTCCTTAGTGATGGATGCTGCCTTCTTGAGCCACCACCTCTTGAAGATGTCCTCGATGGTGGGGAGGGCTGTGCCCGTGTTGGAGCTGGCTGAGTCTGCGACCCTCTGCAGCCTCTTTCGGTCCTGTGCATTGGAGCCTCTGTACCAGTCAGAATGCTCTCCACAGTACATCTGTAGAAATTTGCAAGAGTCTTTGACATACCAAATTAACGAAGTAGAGCTGCTGGCGTGCCTTCTTCATGATTGCATCAATGTGTTGGGCCCAAGATCGATCCTCTGAGATGTTGACACCCAGGAACTTGAAATTGCTCACCCTTTCCACCACTGACACCCCAATGAGGACTGGTGTGTGTTCCCCCGACTTCCCCTTCCTGAAGCCCACAATCAATTCCTTGGTCTTGCTGACTTAGAAATATATCACCAGTGTTTCAAAGTCGACAAGTCTGAGCCCTGAAACTCCTCATACAAATGCACTGAGGGGAGTCTGCCAATTGCAATGGTTCCTCAGCACCTTCCCAAGGGCAATTAGGGATAGACATCAAGTGTGGGCCTTGCCAGCAATACCCCACATCTGTGGAAAGATCCAGGTCCCATCTCTGGCATGGGAGTACGGAGGTGTTGCTGAACCTTTCAAATGGACGTAAGAAAGGCAACGCAGAGCTTGAAGGATGCGTCTAGCCTGCCCTGCCTTTCGGTGAGATCGTGGCTGATCATGTGAGTCACAGAGAGCAGTACAGCACAGAAACAGGCCCTTCGGCCCACCGAATCCATGCTGACCATCATCCACCAATTTACACTAATCCTACATTAACGCCACATCCCCATCAACTCTCCCCAGATTCCACCGCCCACTGACACACTGGGGGGCAATTTACAGCAGCTAATTAACCTACCAACCTGCACGTCTTTGGGATGCGGGAGGAAACTGGAGCACTCGAGCAGTCACAGACCCCACACAGACAACACCGGAGGTCAGGATCGAACCTACCCACTGTGTCGCTCACCCAATCTCCATATCATTTGAGTGTAGATCAATGGATAGGCCTCAACTGCCCAATCTCAGAGACCATTGCCAGGACTTCAGACACAGCACAGGAGTTTTCAAAGACTGTAGCTGGGATGTAGAGAAGCTGGGGCCTTCTCCTCGGAGTGATGAGAGCTCGAGGGTAATTCAGTGATGCTGGTGCAGTTGGCAGGAGAGACAGTAACAAGGTGCAGGTTTAAGACAACTGGCCAAAGAACAAGGGGGATTTGGTGAAATATTTATACATAGCATGTTGTTAGGATCAGAACTCGCTGCCTGGCAAGACAGTGGAAGAAAATTCGATGCTAACTTTCAGATGGGAGTTGTATAAATACTTACAGGTAAATTGTGTTTCTAAAAAAAAATTTAGCTGGGTTATGAGAGGGTGTGGGGAAAGACTAGTGACACATTTTTCTTTCAAAGAGCAAGCACAGCTTCAAAGGTCACTTTCTATGTTGCTTCTTTCTATTCTAAGTCCAAGGGACCTTGGAGTACAACTGCATAGTTCATTGAAAGTGGTGTCACAGGTAGATGGTAGCAAAGGAGGCGTTTGGCACACAGGCATTCATCAGTCAGGGCACTGAATATAGGAATTGGGACATTATGTTGCAGTTGTACAAGTTGTTGGTGAGGCTGCACCTGGAGTTCTATGTACAGTTTTGGTCACCCCGTTATAGGAAAGAGATGATTAAACTGGAAAGAGTGCAGAGAAGATTTGAGGATGTTGCCAGGACTAGAGGCCCTGAGTTGTAGGGAGAGGTTGGCCAGGCTAGGTCTTTATTTCTTGAAACGTAGGAGAATGAGGGGTGATCCAGAAATGTTTAAAATTATGAGAAGCATAGATAAGGTGGATAGTCTTTTCCCCAGGGTAGGGGAGTCCAAAACTAAGGGGGCATGGGTTTAGGGTGAGAAGGGAAAGATTTAGAAGGAACCTGAGGGGCAACTTTTTCACGCAGAGGGTGGTGAGTAATTTGGAACGAGTTGCCAGAGGAAGTGGTTGAGGCAGGTACAACGGTATCATTTGAGAAGCACCTGGATAGGTACATGGAGGGGCGGGGCTTGGAGGGATATGGGCCGAACACAGGAAATTGGGACTAGCTGGGTGGGCACCGTGGTCGACATGGACTAGTTGGGCCGAAGGGCCCGTGTCCGTGCTATATTACTCCATGACTCTATCGAAGGGTCCGCACTGACTGCAGAATATTAATCGTTTCTGCTGCACCTTACTTAGAGTCATCGTGTGTGAGATGCCAGGCAGTGCTTTATCTATAAGCAGGCATACAAAGTTATGAGTGGGGTAGATGGTAAGAATCTTTTTCCCATGGTAGGGGTGTCTAAAACAAGAGGGCAGAAGGTTTAGAGGGGATCTGAGGGAGAATTTTTTTCACCCTGGTGGTTGGAATCTAGAACCCACTGCCTGAGGAGGTGCTGGTGACAGACTCACTGCGTTTAAGAAGCATCTCAATAAGCATTTGAATCGCAAGACAAGGGAAGCCTATGGGTAAATGGGATTACTATAGATCAGTACAGATGTCAGCATGGGCCAAAGGGCCTGTTTCTGTTATGACTCGGTGCCAGTAACTTTAAGGCACTGCTGTGTGCTTGAAGCATCTTGTGGCATTACCAGTCTTGTATATGGGCACACCTCTTGTCAGCTTTAGTCAGCATTTACTATTGAAACTCCCCAGTTTGAAGGAGCATTTCTGTGTAAAGTTTCCCATGACGTTTCTGCAACGATAGGTGGTGGTATTCAGCTTATTTCTTGTACCAGTTCTTTTCCCATCTTGCATGTTTTATTTAAAAAAAACTCTTCACCAAACTGAGCCCGAGCAGCTTTTAACTTGTATCTAAAGTTGCTGTACTGTTGCCGGGTCATCAGGTCCGATTGGTTTTGAAAAGGGAGCAGGAGGATGCGTTGAGCCCCCCCACCCAGGAGCCTTTTAGTTAGATCGAGCTTGATCTGCAACATAACTGCAAGCACCCACTTACGTTTTGTCACCGTTACTGCCTTCTCTGACAAGGGACGATGGCTCTCAGATTTCTGTCGTTCACTTTGGAGGGAAGAGCCCAATTTCCTTTTAGTGTAAAGAGTGGCTCACACCATCACCCCTGAAAGTCCAGGCTCGACTTGCCCCTGGTTCTGGAAGAATGAAAGGTGATCTCCTTGAAGCATAAGATCCTAAGGAGTAGACGTCACTGGAGTCTCAAATGAGGGGCATAGCTACCCATAAAGGGAGGGTCATTTAAAAACAAGGTGCATAGAAAGTTCGTGCAGAGGGTGGTGACTCTGGAATTCTTTACCACAGAGTTATGGAGGGCTAATCATTAAAAGTATGTAAAGTGGAGGTAGGTAGCGTAGGCCTGCTGAACATGGTGCCCACCAAGCTATTACAGCGCCAGCAACCCGGGTTCAATTCCAGCCGCTATCTGTAAGGAGTTTGTACGTTCTCCCCGTGTCTGCGTGGGTTTCCTCCAGGTGCTCCGGTTTCCTCCCACATTCCCAAAGACGGACGGGTTAGGAAGTTGTGGGCGTGCTATGTTGGCGCCGGAAGTGTGGTGACACTTGCGGGCTGCCCCCAGAACACTCCACGCAAAAGATGTGCTTCACCACGTGTCTCGATGTACATGTGACTAATAAAGAAATCTTTGTAAGATCAGGGAACTGAGGGCTCTGGGCAACTGGCACAGAAGGGGAGTCATACAGCATGGAAACAGGCCCTTCGGCCCAATTGGTCCGTGCCGACCAAGATGCCCACCTAAGCTAGTCTAATTTGGCCCATATCCCTCCAAACCTTTCCTATCCACGTACATGTCCAAATGTCATTCATGTACCTGAGTCAACCACTTTATCTGGCAGCTCGTTCCACATACAGACCACCCTCTGGGTGGAAAAGTTGCCCCTTGTGTTCCTATTAAATCCCTCACCTTAAACCTATGCCCTCTAGTTCTTGATTCCCCAGCCCTGAGGAAAAGACGGTGTGCATTTAGTTGAGGCCTAGGGTAGATCGGTCATGATCATATCGAATGGTTGAGGCAGGATTGAGAGGCCTGGCAGCCTATTCCTGCTCCTATTTCCCTGTGTCGGTCTGCACCTATCACCAGAGGAAACCTGGGTTCCCTGTTTACTTTCTCCGTCCTGAGTCCAGCTTCTAGTGTGACTCCCTTTGCAGTGATGCAGGTACTTGATTTTGGAAACGCCGGGCAGCCCGCACCCCTAGTCTGTTGCTGGCTGGGATCAAGTTGCTGGAGAAACCTACGGGATAGGGGCATGCTGACAGGGCTGAAAATCCATGTTAAAACCTAACGCTCACTAAAGGAGCAATGCCAGGGCAGATATAGTCCTTGTGGACACACAGTAACACACAACGCGCTGGAGGAACTCAGCAGGTCAGGCAGCATCTATGGAGAGAAATGGATAGTCGACGTTTCAGGTCGAGACCCTTCATCTGGACTGGATGTCCGATGGAGGGAAATGGGCATCTTGTCCATTTCCCTCTATAGATGCTGCCTGACCCACTGAGTTCCTACAGTGCTTTGTGTGTTGCACCAGATTCCAGCATCTGCAGTCTCTTGTGTCTCCTGTAGCCACACAGTCTGTCTGTTGCCGATAACTTTGTGTGCTCCAGTATCGAAAACAATGATAGGAGCAGGCGTAAACCATTCAGCCCTGCTCTGCAATTCAATACAATCTCAGTAGATCATCCAAATTTAGTTCTCTGTTCCAGCTTTCTCCCTATACTCCTTGATCCCTCTACTCCTTAGAAACAAATCCAACTCGGGAATGTATGTAATGATTTGGCTTCAGCTGCTTTCTGTGGGAGAGACTTCTACAGGCTCCACCACTCCCTGGAAGAAGAAATTTCTCCTCATAGAGTCACAGAATAATACAGCATGGAAACAGGCCCTTCGGCCCAACGTGTCCCTGCCAAACATGGTGCCCACCAAGCTAGTCCCATTTGCCTGCGTTTGGCTCATATCCTTCTAAACCTTTCCTATCTATGTACTTATCCAATGGCCTTTTAAATGTGGCTACTGTACCTGCCTCAACCATTTCCCCTGGCAGCTCATTCCATGTACGCGCCACCTTCTGCGAGAAGAAGTTGCCCCTTGGGTCCCTTTTAAATCTTTCACCTCTCACCTTAAACCTATGCCCTCTAAATTTTAGTTCCCCTTACTTGGGGAAAAGATCATGTGCGTTCACCCTATCTATGCTCCTCATGATTGTATACACCTCTATAAGGTCATAAATGGCTTACCCCTTATCCTAGGAATATATGCTCGTTACCCCATCCTGAAGACAGTAGGATCTCCCAGTGAGGCATAAAACCAGTATATGGGAAGAGAGGACCATGTAAATTAGGAGCAGGAGTTGGCCACTCAGCACCTCAAACCTGGCCCACCATTCAATAAGATAATGGCTTCACAATCCCTACCACTAGTATCCATTCCTCCCTCACTCAGCAAGAATCTATTTCCCTCTACCTTAAAAAAAAGTATATTCACCGGCTCTACTACCACCGCCCTTTGAGGAAGAGAATTCCCAAGACTCGCAGCCCTCACCTCGTCCCTGTTTAGAATGGACAACCCCATGCTATTAGATCCTCCCACCAGAGGAAGCAGCCTCTTCACATCCATCCTGTCAACACCCCCTCAGACCCCGTGGCCCATCTGAGAGCAAACCATCCCTGGCCCCGATCGTTGTTACACAGTGGCCGCCCCTTCGCATGAGACGGCCTCCAAGCCCAGAGCAGAAGCGCTTCTGGCTTGCAGTTCACCGAATCAATGTCCACCAGGCAAGCTCCCAAGCTGGCCCTGACATCCAGTATTCATAGGCTGATAGAAGATCATGGAACGCAGAGAGAAGGGCCCTTTCAGCCCACCTCATCCAAGCCGACTGTGAAGCCCATCTACCCTAGTCCCATTTGGCCCATATCCCTCTACACCTTTTCCTATCCAAGTACCTGTCCAAATGCCTTTCAAACCTTGTAATTGTATCTGCCCCTCCCACCTCTTCCAGGTATTCACCACCCTCTGTGTGGAAAAACTTACCCCTCAGATCTCCTTTAAATTTCACCCCTCTCACTTTAAACCTGCGCCCTCTGGTTCTGGTCTCCCCTGGGCTTTGGGGGGGGGGAGAAAGATTCTAACTCCTATCGTAAGGTCACCCCACAGCCGTCTACATTCCAGGGAGAATAAACCCAGCTTCTCCAGTCTCTTCTTATTACCACAGCTCTCCGTTCCAGGCAACATCCTGGTGGGTCTCTTCTGCACTCTCTCTATTGCTGCCAAATCCTTACTGTGGTGTGGTGACCAGAAGTGTACGCCCGGGGGGGGGGGGGGGGGGGGGGGCGGGGGGAAGGACCACATTCTGACATCTGACTGGGTCTGTTGCAATTGAAACCCTCTCCTCCACCCACCTCCACCCCATAACCGTCTACCAGGATGCAAAACGGTGAGGAAGTCTCTTCAGCGAGCCATGCTGCCTGGGGCCATGTGGTGTAGCCCTGGGCTTGTAGCTCCCGTCTCCTGAGTTCTCCATCTGTTGCAGACGATGCAGTGTGAGGGACCGCCGCTTTCGCTGGCCGACGCCGTGGGCAAGGCTGCCAAGGCCGCAGGGGTCAAGCCGGTCACCAGCGCAGAAAGCCTGGCCAGAGACCTGGAGAGGACTGAGGCACAGGAGGCCTACAGGCAGCAGGTAGGAGGCACCCCAGGGCGGGGGTGGTGGGCAGGTCGGTGGGCTGGCAGCATTAACACTCGGGACACCTGGTGGTGGGGAGTAAGGGTTGGTAACTAACCTCAGCGAGGAGCTGACAGACAAGGATACTGCAATGCAGCCTCCCTGTCTCATGATGTCCCATTACAGGGAGGATGTGGAGGCTTTGGAAAGGGTGCAGAAGTTGTTCACCAGGATGTACCGAGATACAATGAAAAGTGTTTGTTTGCGTGCCCTCCAGACAGATCATGCCAGGCATAAGTACATCGAGGTAGTGAATTGAGGTAAAAACGGGGGAAGAAAAGCCAGAATGCAGAATAAAGTGTTTACATTTACAGAGAAAGTGCAGTGCAGGTAGCCAGATATGATGCAAGGGCCACGGCAAGGTAGACTGAGAGATCAAGAGTTCATCAGTTAGCCTATAAGAGGTAGGTTCAAGAGTCTTATAACAGCAGGATAGAAGCTCTCCTTGTGCCTGGTGGTACATTTCTCAAGCTTTTGTATTTTCTGCCCGATGAAAGAGAGGAAGAAGAGAGAATGTCCAGGGTAGGAGGGGTCTTTGATCATGTTGGCTGCTTTCTCGAGGCAGCGGGAAGTGCAGGCAGAGTCAACAGAGGGGGGAGGCTGGTTTTCGTGATGGACTGGGCTGTGTTCACAGATCTCTGCGATCTCTCACAGACTTAGGCAGAGCAGACGCCGTACCAAGCTGTGGTGCATCCAGATAGGATGGTTTCTATGGTGCATCTGTAAAAAAAAATAAATAAATTGGTGAGGGTTGTCAGGGATAAAACAGAAAATGCTGGAAACACTCAGGTCAGGCAGCATCTGCGGAAAGAGAAACAACATTAATGTTTCACCAGAACTGATAAAAGGTACTGGACCTGAAGTGTTAGCTGTGTCGCTTCCCCTAGATGCTGCCTGACCTGCTGAGTGTTCCTAACACGTTACACCCGAGCTTGATTATCTTTCCTCCTCCCTTCCAGATCCAGTCCGACATCCAGAAGAGGATAAGAGAGGACCCTGAGTACAACCCTCAGCGGTTCCCGAACACGCACACTGCATTCGAGGAGCGCTCCTAGTGCTAGCAGACTGGCCCCCCCTCCTCTGTCAACGTCTGAAACCGCGGGGGTTCGAGGGGGAGGTTCAGACGCCGTGTAGCCCCTGCCCTGCCGTGAATCCATTCATTGTCCGTGGTGTTTAATTATTCCCCTCCGCCGGACTCTGGCTGTGTTGCATTTTACTGCTGTTTGTTCTGAACCTTGAATAAAGTACCACAGTCCAAAGCTGCAGCGGTCTGACACCCTCGGCGGCCTTTGCTCCGTTCCTGCCGAAGGGAAGGCACTCCTGGTAGCAGCTCCCTTGCTCCCGTCTCACCAGCTCGGTGGGAGGAAGCAGCTCCTGTGGTCCTTGCACGTCTCCAGGTAGAGGGAAGACCTGAGGTCCTGTCCGTGGCGGCTGCCTCGAGCTTCCCGTTGCGTGCCATTTCGACTCTCCTCCCCTCTCCCACGCTGTCTGCCCTCGAGCGTCATTCCTACAGAGGGGCCGGATGCAAATGGGAAGGACGACGTCTCCTGTTTCCAGAGCAGAAACAACCTGTGCTGGAGGGACTCAGCGGGTCGGGCAGCGTCCGTGGAGGCAGAGGGATGGTCAACGTTTCGGGTCGAGACTGTGCAACAGGATGGGGAGTGCAGAGGGGAGGATGGCCAGTATAAAGAGGAGAAGGGGAGGGGTAAAGCAGGAGCTGGTTAGCGATAGGATCCCGGTGAGGTGGGGGATGATAAGACCATAAGTCATAAGGGCAGAATTAGGCCATTTGGCCCATCGAGTCTGCTCTGCCATTTGATCATGTTTGATTTATTTTTCCCTCTCAACCCCATTCTCCTGCCTCCTCCCTGTAATTTTTGACGCCCTTACTACCCGAGCCTTTCAACCTTCGCTTTATATATCCCCAATGACTTGGCCTCCACAGCCCTCTTTGGCAATGAATTCCACAGATTCACCGCCCTCTGGCTGGAGAAATTCCTCCTCATCTCTGTTCTAAAGGGACGTCCTTCTATTCTGAGGCTGTGCCCTCTGGTCCTAGACTCTCCCACTACTGGAAACATCTTCTCCACGTCCACTCTATCCAGGCCTTTCAATATTCGGTAGGTTTCAATGAGATCCCACCTAAACTCCAGCGAGTACAGGCCCAGAGGCATCAAACACTCCTCATGCGTTAATTAACCCCCTCTCCAACACCAGCACATCCTTCCTTAGATGTGGGGCCCAAAACTGCTCACAATACTCCAAATGTGGACTGACCAATGCCTTATAAAGCCTCAGCAGGACATCCTTGCTTTTAGACTCTAGTCCTCTGGAAAGGAACGTCAGCATTGCATTTGCCTTCCTTGCTACCGACTCAACCTGCAAGTTAACCTTTGGGGAATGATGAGCAGGAGATATCGACGGAGACCAGCAGGTGACAGGTGCAGGCTGCAGAGGTGGAACCTGATGAAGGAAGGTGGTGAGTGGAACCAGGCAAGGGAGGGACAGTGGGCAAAGGGGGGGAAACTGTGGCAGGAGGGGCAGGGCTGGGGGGACCCAGTGGGTGAGAGTCTCGGTAATAGGCAGATGGAAGCAGGGGAGGGGGAGGTTAGAGCAACTGGGAAATTTGGGGGCTGGGGGAGTTTGGAAAGAAGTGGGTGCGTGAGAGTACGTGGGTGAGTCAGGAGAAGAGAGAACAGGGTGGGTGGGTGGGGGGGGGGGGTGGTGTTACCTGAAATTGGAGAATTTAATGTTCATGCCATCGGGTTGTGGATTACCCCAGGCCCTGCAGTGTGCATTTATAAGACCATAGGATATAGGAGCAGGGTTAGGCCATTCGGCCCATCGAGTGTGCTCCGTCATTCGATCGTGGCTGATTTTCTTTCTCCCGACCCCATTTAACCCCCTTCCCCCTGTAACCCTCAACTCCCTTTACCAGTCATTTGGCCTCAGCCTGGCGGTGGAGGAGGCCGAGGACAGACCGGTTGGTGTCAGGAATTGGGGAGGCTTGGGGGAGCCTGCAGCCCGGTGGTATGAACATTGTATTTTCCACACTGAAGTAACCCACTCCGACAGTGCTCTGCTCCCACGCACACACACCACTCGCCTCTCCACCCAGTTTTTATCGCTCCCTATCTGGTGCCTGTGTCCCAACCCTCCCCTGCACTGATGCAGGGTCTTGACCCAGAACGTCCGACCTGCACCTTCAACCTCCACAGATGCTGCTGAGTTCTTCCGGTGTTCTATCCCTCCATAGAGGGAGGGACCCGACAACGTGCGACAGCTCTGATCTCCTGAAGGAGCCTCGCACGTGCCTGCCTGCCTCCCCCATGCCACTGACTTCTTTTGTCCTTGGTCCTGGCCGCGAGTCAGAGATGCAGCTCATTTAACGGGCCCTTCGTCCCATTGAGGCTGTGCTGACCGTTGACACTAATCCCATTTTATTCTCCCCACATTCCCTCCCACTGCCCTTGTCCCCCTCCTCTCCCCTCCCACCTCCCCCAGATTCTACTCCTCACTTACACACTACCGATTTGCACGTCTTTGGTATGTGGGAGCAAACCGGAGCACCCGGGGGGAGCCCATACAGTCACAGAGAGTGTGTGCAAATTCCACATACAGACAGCTCTGGAGGTCAGGATCAAACCGGGGTCACTGGAGCTCTGAGGCAGCGGCTCTACCCGCTGCGCCACTGTGTCCTCCTTTTGGGCAGTGAGTTCTAGACCCTGGTGCATCCTCCTCTCCCCTCAACGTCGCCCTTCCCCATCTCAACCCTCCTACCAACTAACTTCAATCCTTGGAGACAGGAGACTGCAGATGCTGGAAATCTGGAGCAACACACAACACTGGAGGAACTCAGCGGGTCAGGCAGCATCCGTGGAGGGAAGTGGACAGTCCACGTTTCGGGTTTGAGACCCTTCAGCTGGACTGGTTTCTGATGAAGGCTCTCGAATCAAAACATCGACTGATCCATTTCCCTCCATAGATGCTGCCTGACCCCCTGAGTTCCTCCAGCACCATTGTCGTAACTTCAGTCCTCGTCTGTTAGTTCATTGCCCACTGCCTTGGGAAGTAGGTTCTTGTTAAGCTTGTATACATCAATTAAATCTCTGCTTGATTGTCTTCATTGCAAAACAGAAAACTACAGCCTAATTAGTCCTTACAGTTCACCAACCCCAGCAAGCAACCTCGTCAATCTCCGCTGCTTTCCCCCAGTGTTAAATGAAGGGACTCATGGAGCTTTATACAGAGAGTGCATTCCTAACTCCTGGCAACTCCTCATGGAGGCTGGTGAATCTCTGGGCCTCTCTACCCCATGGGGATGTGGTTCCCCTTCCTACCCCAAGGAAGGATGTCAGTAAACTGGAGAGGGCGCAGAAAAGATTCACGGGGATGTTACCTGGACCGGAGGGTGTGAGTTCTCAGGGGAAGCTGGATGGGCTGGGACTATATTTCTCCCAGAGCGCAGGAAGTTGAGGGGTGGCCTTATAGAGGTTTATAACAAGTGGCACAGATGAGGTGAATGGTCGTGGTCTTTTCCCAGCGTAGGGGAAGCTAAAATTCGAGGGGATAGGTTTAAGTTGACGGGAAGGATTTAAAGAGGATCTGAGGGGCAACTTTTTCACACAGAGGGTGGTGGCTAGGTTGAGTTGCCAGAGGAAGCTGTAGAGGTGGGTACAATTACAGTGCTGGATCACTGGAGATACCAGATAAAGAGAAAGTTGAATTTTTGAAAGATTGGGGAAGTGGCACAGAAAAGATGAAACGAGACCTGGGGCAGGTCAGCCATGATCATATTGAACAGGGTGGGCTTGAGGGGCCGAGTGGCCTCCTATCATAGGTCACATTGGAAAAGCACCAAGCAAAGGATGATCCTTTGCTCTTAGATTAAAAATCCAGTGCTCGACAAACCGAGAACAAGTAACATACCTACTTTATACTGGAATATTTCCATCTAGATCTTGTTTTTTTCTCCCCCAGCCATTTTTGTCAACATCTTGCAATCTCTGAGCAAATGTTGCTTAATCATCTGAATTCCCACTGATGCCAGTTATCTACGACCCGATCCCTGATCTTGAGTGTGCATCTTCAGTGGCGCAGTTCCCAGCGGAGAGATGCAGAGGTTTTGATTACACAGAGCAGATACGTTCCTCGAGGTAGCACCTGCTTGTTGCTGGGGGTCACTGCGTTCCCCATGAAGTGCTGTGTTTTCCTTTATGAGGTGTCTCTTGCACTTTCCTGATGTGGATCGTTGTAGTTTGCAACACCATTCTCTGCAGTTGTGTTGTTGGTATTGGTTTATTATTGTCACTTGTACCGAGGTACAGTGAAAAACTTGTCTTGTATACTGTTCATACAGGTAAATTCATTGCACAGTGCAGCTACATTGAGTTAGTACAGAGCGCATTGATGTAGTACAGGTAAAAACAATAACAGTACAGAATAAAGTGTCATAGCTACAGAGAAAGTGCAGTGTAATAAGGTGCAAGGTCACAACAAGGTAGATCATGAGGTCAGAGTCCATCTTATTGTACAAGGGAACCATTTAATAGTCTTTTCACAGTGGGGTAGAAGCTGTCCTTAAGTCTGGTGGTACGTGCCCTCAGGCTCCTGTATCTTCTACCTGATGGAAGAGGAGAGAAGAGGGAGTGACCCGGGTAGGTGGGGTCTTTGATTATGCTGGCTGCTTCACCAAGACAGCGAGAGGTAAAGACAGAGTCTATGGAGGGGAGGCTGGTGTCCGTGATGTGCTGGGCTGTGTCCACATGTAAACATGTTCTGATGTCACGGAGATGTGAAGCTTCAAGTCAAGTTTGTCATGTGTACAAATATGTACGGTGAGGTACAGGTACAATGAAAAACTTGCTTGCAGCAGCATCACAGGCACGTAGGTACAGCCAACACACAGACAAATTATACAGAACAATGAGAGAGAAAAAACTGCAAAACAAGACCTAGGTGCAAAAAAATGAGAAGTCCATGGTAGTGTGAGAAATGGTCCGTAGTGTTCCGTCGCTGAGGCAGGGTTAGGGTTGTGTAGGTCAGTTCAAGAACCTGATGGCTGTAGGAAAGTAGCTGTTCCTGAACCTGGTGGTGTGGGACTTCAGGCTTCTGTACCTCCTGCCTGACGGTAGCAGCGAGAAAATGGCACGGCCCGGATGGTGGGGGATCCTTGATGATAGATTCTGTCTCTTGAGGCTGTGTCCATTACCGTCTGCAGCCTCTCACGTTCCTGGGCGTTGGAATTGCCGTACCAGACTACGATGCAACCAGTCAGGATACTTCCAGCAGTGCGTCTGTGGAAGTTCATTGAGCCTGAGTGTCTGCGATTGATAATGTAAGGAAGGGGAACTGGAGCAAGCCATCTGCCCATCAACCCTGCCCTGCCGTTTAACACCGTGGTTTCATCCCTGGAGTTGGCTTTCCAATTTCTATGTACAATAAAGCTCTGATAATCTAACACTGGGAAGACTTCGGTGGTGCTGGATTAATGGATTTTCCAGACTATTGGAGGTTAATTGATACCCAGACTAACTTTTATTAAACATGTTACGTGGTAGTGTAATAAATTTTCCAAAAAAGTGTATGGGGATATTCAAGCACTCCAGATCCCAGATGGGCACAAACCCACCCATATTCCTGATCCCTGGGTTCTCAAGTTGAGTTTGTTATCATGTGTATAAGTGCAGTGAGGTACAAAAGTAAAGTGAAAATCTTGCAGCATCACAGGCACATAGGTACAGATGACACCCAGAACATGAATTATACAAGACAGTGGAGAGAGAGAGAGAAAAATGACCAAGAAAACACACATTAGAAACATAGAACACCACAACACGGTACAGGCCCTTCAGCCCACAATGTTGTGCTGACATTTTATCCTGCTCTAAGATCTATCTAACCCTTCCCTCTGGATGCATCACAGCTTGGTATGGCAACTGCTCTGCCCGGAACCACAAGAAACCACAGAGAGCCATGGACACAGCCCAGCACATCACGGAAACCAGCCTCCCCTCCGTGGACTCTGTCTATACCTCTAGCTGCCTTGGTGAAGCAGCCAGCATTATCAAAGACACCACCCACCCGGACATTCTCCAACCCTTAATGCAAAATACAAGATATTAGTGCAAAAGCACTAGTACAAAAACGACAGACGCAATCAGAGACAAGTTCTGGCCACACATCCAGCCCATGGTCGAGAACCTGTCTCCAGCTGCTCTCCAGACCCCAGCTTGTGTTCCTGACTGACAGGTGAGCCAGATGTAGAACCATTAGGAGGATCGCATGCTGGATTATTGGAATTTTAATTAAATAGGGTCCGGGGATCCCTGAGACATTCAGGAGGGTGGAGATCACCTGGTCCTGGTAGTTCACAAACGTGGAGCTGGGTTAAATCTCATAGAACACTGTTAACAGGAGTAGGCCATTTTACCCCTCCTGCCTGCTCCACCATTCAGTGAGATCATGGCTGATCTTTCAGCTCAGCACCACTTGCCTGCACGGGCCCCACATTCCTCAACTCCTTTCACGTCCAGAAATCGATTCTGCCTCTCTGACTTGCTGTTGTGTCTTGCTCATTGTGTACGTGGCAACTTCCGTTCAGTTTCTGGTCAATGGTACCGTTCAGGATATTGACAGTGGAGGATTCAGTGATGGTAATACCATTGAATGGGTGGAGGGGAAACTAAAACCATGCACAGTACTGTAGATAAATACCGATCAAAGATAACGGATGACAGGCACGTTTGTCAGTGAGGCGTCTGCGGAGAGTCTCCTCGTCGCCTTTCAGGAATCACAGCCCATTGAGTAATTTGCTGTGAGTCCCGTCTGTCATCTTAAATGACCTGCCCGAATTGTCAAACTGTGATGAATGGCCGCTGCTCTGAAGGACACTGCGCTGAGGGGCTGCGAGTCTGTTGCCCCAGGCCAGCCTGAACCTCCCGAGGAAGGACGAAGATCCGCTGTAGCTTCGTTTTCCTGAGCTTGGACTGGACAGATCTTCAGGCAGTTTGAAGCTTCATCTGCGCACAGTGGGCTCAGTGTCTGTAAACCCTCCTCATCCCTCCCCACTCCAAGGCAGCTGACTCCCTTCATCCCTCCTGGCCCTGGACCTTTCCCTCTGGCCCTCCGCAGAACAACACTGAAATGCACAGAGGGTAAAAACTACTTTATTTACATCACGGGGAACCTGATCAGGCTACACTTTGCTCTTTTGGCTATAGGTGGAATCATATTTGACTGTTTTAAACTTGACGATGTTGAAATGTTCAGAGGGAACGCGTTTAAGGTGAGAGGGGAAAAGTTCAAAGGAAATGTGGAGGTGGGGACAAGTTTTATTTACACGGAGTGGTAGGTGCCTGGAATGCGCTGCTAGGGGTGGTGGTGGAGGCAGATCCGACGAGTATTGAAGAGGATCTTCGACAGGCACATCAATATGCAGAGAATGGAGGGATTTGGACCATTTGCAAGCAGAAGGAATGTGGTGTCATGAGCTTAACTGGACACAACAGGTTGGGCCGAAGGGCCTGTTCCTGTGCTGTACTGATCTATTCACCAGGATGCTGCCTGGATTAGAGGGCGTGAGCTATGAGGAGAGGTCAGACAAACTTGGGATTGTTTTCCCTGGAGCGCCGGAGACTGAGGTTTATAAAATTCTGAGACACATAGGGTAAACAGCCAGAGTCTTTTTGCCAGGGGAGAAATGTTGAATACTACAGGGCATAGCTTTAAGATGAGAAGGGAAAAGTTTAAAGGAGATGTGTGGGGCAAGTTTTATACACAGAGAGCGGTGGGTGCCTGGGACGGGCTGCCAAGGGGCGGTGGTAGAGACAGATACAATCAAGGTGTTCAATAGTTTTTTAGATAGACGTGAATACACAGGGAATGGAGGGATGTGGATCACGTGCAGGCAGAAGGGATTTAGCTTAATTTGGCATCATGTTCGGTACAGACATTGTGGGCCGAAGGGCCTGTTCCTGTGCTGTACCCTTCTACGTTCTGTGGTCTATGTACCTTCACATATCAAAGGCACCAGGCCCCGGCGCCCACAAAAGTAAAGCAGCAAAGGTTGGAAATACTCAGCAGGTCAGGCAGCATCTGTGGAAAGAGAAACCAGAAAAGTGGGAAGTCAAGTTGCGGGGGATTTGGGGGGGGGGGTGATGGGGTGTCAGATCTATCAGAGAGCTATAAGGAGATTGTCTACTCTGGAGCGTTGACGGGAGAAATGACAAGTTTGTAAAATTATGAGAGGTGTATTGGTTTACTATTGTCACTTGTACCGAGGTCCAGTGAAAAACTTGTCTTGCATACCGATCGTACAGGTCAATTCATTACTCAGCGCATTGAGGTAGTACAGGGTAAAAACAATAACAGAATACAGAGTAAAGTGTCACAGCTACAGGGAAGTACAATGCAGGTAGACAATAAGGTGCAAGGTCAAACAAGATAGATTGTGAGGTCAAGAGTCCATCTCATCGTATAAGGGAACCATTCAACAGTCTTACCACAAGTGGGATAGGAGCTGTGAATATTGGGTCAAAAAATGGAAAATGCTGGAAACACTCAGGCAGCGTCTGTGGAGAGAGAACCAGAGTTAATAATACAGTTTAACGATCCTCTGTCAGAACTGGGAAAGAGAGGAAATAGTGGTGGGCCCCCCCAGGGGACCGAGTGTGTTGTAGATATTGTTAATGGTATTTTAATTTGACATTGTACGTAGTGTGTTATGCTGTACTTTACATCTGCATAGTTTTTGGTGCAGTTATGAAAATGTATGGTTCTTTTTGTTGTAGTGATTATTGTAATAGTTGACGTAGTTATGTGTATGTGTGTCTTTTCTGGTGCCTATAGTTGAATAAACTTTTGTATTGTTTCTAAGAAAAAGGGAGTGAATAGTTTTGCAGGGAAGGTAGGGAGAGGGACAGAGGGAACCGCTCGGATTGGATGATGTCAGGGTTGCCATGGGGATGAATTAGTGGTGGTCCATCTGTGATATTGGCCTAGTTTTATACCCCCCTCCATGAACACACCCCGACCTGTTATTTGCGGCACATCGTGCTGCTTTGTCGCCCTCTAACTGCCCCTATCCTTACACGCAACCCTGTCCTGACTCAGGGCTCGGCAGGACACCACCTACACCCCCTTGCAGACCCACCTTTCACACCTCAGCCGGTCCCTGCCCTCTCTCTGCCCAGTCGTGTAACCCCCATCAGTGGGGGAGGCTGGACAAGACTGAGCCACAGCCCCCTCCCACCCCGACACAGACCCTTCCTCTTATTTGCCCTCCCCCTCCTTTCTCTGCAGCTCAACTTTTTGATGTAAGGCCGTTAACCAGAAACGTTCAGGATGTCCCTCCCTCGCTGGTCGCTGACTGACCTACTGGACGTTATCCATTCCTTGGAAAAAAACTAACATACATATTAGGTTTTATACACAGGTAAAAATGAACAGCAATGATGTGCAGAGGGATCTTGTGGTCCAAGTCCATAGCTCCCTGAAAGTGGCCACACAAGTAGATTTGATGTAAAGAAGGCGTACGGCATGCCTATCTTCATTGATCGGGACATTGAGTGTAAGGGTCAGGAAGTCATGTTGCAGCTGTATAAAACTTTGGTCAGGCCACACTTGGAGTATTGTGTGCAGTTTTGGTCGCCCCCATTACAGGAAGGATGTGGAGGCTTTGGAGAGGGTGCAGAAGAGGCTCACCAGGATGCTGCCTGGATTAGAGGGCATGAACCATAAGGAGAGGTTGGACAAACTTGGGTTGTTTTCTCTGGAGTGTCGGAGGCTGAGGGGAGACCTGATAGAGGTTTATGAAATTATGAGAGGCGGATATAGCGTAGACAGAATCTTTTTTTCCGGGCTAGAAATGTCACGTACTAGAGGATATACATTTAGGGTGAGAGGGGGAAGGTTTAAAGGAGGTGTGCGGGGTGAGATTTTTACACAGAGAGTGATGGGTGCCTGGAATGTGCTGCCAGGAATAGTGGTGGAAGCAGATACGATAGTGGCATTTAAGAGGCGTTAGACGCATGAATATGCAGGGAATGGAAGGATGTGGATCATGTACAGGCAGAAGAGATTTAGTTTAATCTGGCATTGTGTTCAGCACGGACATTATGGGCTGAAGGGCCTGTGCCTGTGCTGTACAATGTTCTATATTCGATTCTCTGGGCAATCTCGCACTGTGGATCTTGCTGTGCAAGCATTGGCTTCCATGTTCCCTACGTTGCATCACCCATCTGTAAGTGCTTTGTCTGCTGGTAAAAGCTTCGGGCGACCGTCCCATGCCTGTGAAGTGAGTGTGCTTCTTCTTGGCCTGGTCTGTCTCAGTGTTACCTCCCCTTCCCTAATCCCACTGGAGAGGCTGCTGATTGCATCCTGGGTTCTGGGGGGGCAGGGCTCCTTTGCCAGGCCTCATTTGAGTAAACAGAGCACGCTATAAAAGGTGTGGAATTTGGGAAGTATTTGGCGGAGGTACAAGGTTAGCCATAAAAGGCAAGAGATTACCAAGAGGTGGATTCTTGTAATGCACTAGTCCTGTGCACTGTGGCTGAGACAGTCCAGTGGTGGTGACCTCAGTGAGTCACACAACACAGAAACAGGCCTGATGCAGGGTTTCAACCCAAAATGTCGACAAATCCTTTCCCCCCACAGATGCTGCTCGACCCGCTGAGTTCCTCCAGCAGATTGTTTGTTGTCTCCACATACTAGCATCTGCAGTCTTTTGTGTCTTCATAGAAACAGGCCCTTTGGCCCACTGAATCCGTGCTATCAAACACCCATTTACACCAATTCCATTTTATTCTCCCCACATTCCCGTCAACTCCCCCCAGATTCTACCCCTCACCCTACACACTGGGGGCAATTTACAGTGGTCAATTAATTTACCGACCTGCACGCCTTTGGTATATGGGAGGAAACCAGAGCACCCTGGGGGAATTTAGAATTGGTATTGGTCATTGTCACTTGTACCGAGGTACAACGAAAAACTTGTCTTGCATACCATTTGTACAGATCAATTCATTACACAGTGCAATGAGGTAGTACAGGGTAAAACAATAACAGAGTGCAGAATAAAGTGCCACAGCTACAGAGAATGTGCAGTGCAGGCAGACAATAAGGTGTAAGGTCATAACAAGGTAGATTGTGAGGTCAAGAGTCCATTTTATTATACTAGGGAAGCGTTTAATAGTGGGATAGAAGCTGTCTTTGAGCCTGGTGGTACGTGCTTTCAGGCTTTTGTATCTTCTGTCCGATGGGAGAGGGGAGAAGAGAGAATGTCCGGGGTGGGTGGGGTCTTTGATTATGTCGGCTGCTTTACCGAGGTAGCAAGAAGTGTAGACAGAGTCCGTGGAGGGGAGGCTGTTTCTGTGATGCACTGGGCTGTGTCCACAACTCTCTGCAGTTTCTTGCGGTCCCGGGCAGAGCAGTTGCCGTACCAAGCCGTGATGCATCCAGATAGGATGCTTTCTATGGTGCATCAATAAAATTTGGTGAGTGTCAAAGGGGACATGTTAAATTTCTTTAGCCTCCTGAGGAGGTGGAGACACTGATGAGCTTTCTTGGCCATGGAATTTATTGGTTGGACCAGGTCAGGCTATTGGTGATGTTCACTCCTAGGAACTTGAAGCCCTCAACCCTCTCGACCTCAGCACCATTGATGTAGACAGGAGCATGTGCACTGCCCCCCTTCCTGAAGTCAATGACCAGCTCTTTTGTTTTGCTGACATTGAGGGAAAGGTTGTTGTCATGACACCATGTTACTAAGCTCTTTATCTCCTTCCTGTACTCCAACTCATCGTTATTTGAGATCCGGCCCACTACATTGGTGTCATCTGCAAACTTGTAGATGGAGTTAGAGCAGAATCTGGCCACGCAAACCTGCAAACTCCACACGGGCAGATCCGGAGGTTGGGATTGAACCCTTTACTTTTAATCTGTGACCAACTCTGCCGCTGGTGGGGGGGGTGGGGGGGGCACTGGAACACGGAGTTGGAGCAGCATGAGCAGGCCACTCAGCCCCTCGAGCCTTCCCCACCATTCAATAAGATCGCGGCTGATTTGACTGTAAGTTCAACTGCACCGTCCTGCCCGCCCCATCGTTTATCCAGGATCTATCTACCTGTGTCTTAAAGACATGAAAGGAGTCTGCTTCCACTGCTGTTTGAAGGTGTTCGAAAGACTCCGACCCATGAGAGAAAAGGATGTACCTCTTCTCTGACTTAATTATTTTAGAAAATGACCCCCAGTTCAAGTCAAGTCGAGTTTATTGTCCTGTGCGCATGTACGGTGAGGTACACGTACAATGAAAAGCTTGCTTGCAGCAGCATCACAGGTACGTAGGTACAGACAACACACAAAATATCAATTTTTCACAAATTATACATAAAATTATACCGTCTAGTGAAAAAAAAGACCGTGCAAAAGCAAGACCTTAGTGCAAAAAGAAACCAAAGACACAATCGAAGACAGATGCCGCCTTCTTGAGGCAGCACCTCCTGTAGATGCTGCCGACGGTGGGGAGGGCTGTGCATGTGATGGACCGGGCTGTGTCCACTACTCTCTGTAGCTTCTCGTGTTCCTGTGCTTTGGAGTTGCCTTACCAGGCCGTGATGCACCCAGACAGGATGCTTCCAGCAGTCCATCTGTAGAAGTTTGTTGGTGTATTTGGTGATGTGTCAAATCTCCTTAAACTTCAAAGAAAGTAGAGACGCTAGCATGCCTTCTTTGTGATTGCCAACAGCCGATTCATTTCTCTCTGTATCCTAACCACCACCCCATCCAGTCCCTTCCCAATCAAGATAAAACCCAGAGTCTTAACTTGTTCTTTTAGTACTCTGCGCCAGCTTTTACTCTAGAGGTTTGATCTAATCATCTGCAAGATAAAATCTCTGATGCACACAATCATGTGAAGAGTGTCACAATGCAACTCTTCAAGCAACAGGAAGAGTTAAGCAAGATCACTGCACATTAGGCACCAGCGATTGTAGGTTAATCCCTCTGTGTGGAGCCAAACCATGCTGGGATTACACTGCCGCCCCCACCCCCCCCCCCCCCCCCTGTTCAACAGCCCACAGCCAGTGGCAGCACAGGGCCCACTATTGCAGGGTGGGAGGAGGGAAAGAAGGGACTGTTATTGAAGGGAAAGAACAGGCCAGAGGTTTGAGGAATTTCATCAGCCAGTCGCTTGATTCCTTCACCACTTCCTCACTGTCTGATTAACCCTTTCTCTGCCTCGCTTTCAGTGGTCAAAAGGGAAGTGGATTGGGTGCTGGAGAAGGAATGACTTACAGCTAAACTGCCACTGACCAGATTACAGAACATTAGAACATTACAGCACAGTACAGGCCCTTCAGCCCACAGTGTTGTGCTGACATTTTATCTTGCTCTAAGGTCTATCTAATCCTTCTGTCCCACATAGTCCCCCATTTCTTTATCACTCATGTGTCTATCTAAGAGTCTCTTAAATATCCCCAATGTATCTGCCCCCACAACCTCTGCCGGCAGTGCGTTCCATGCACCCACCGCTCTCTGTGTAAAAAACTTACCCCTGACATCCCCCTTATACCTTCCTCCAATCACCTTAAAATTATGTCCCCTCGTGTTAGCCATTGTCGCCCTGGGAAAAAGTCTCTGACTGTCCACTCGATCTGTGCATCTTATCATCTTGTACACCTCTATCAAGTCCCCTCTCATCCTTCTTCTCTCCAAAGAGAAAAGCCCGAGCTCACTCAACCTATCCTCAAAAGACAAAGACATAATGCTTCAAGTGTCCAGCATGGTCACAGAGGAAGATACGGATCAGGCTGGACAGGCTACGTTTGTATCCTCTGGAGACACATGAGACTGCAGATGTGGAACCTGGAGCATCACTGCTCGGTACGGCGATTCCAACGCACAGGAACAATAAGAAGCTGCAGAGGGTAGGGGACACAGCCCAGTCCATCACGGGCACGGCCCTCCCCACCACTGACAGCATCTACAAGAGGCGCTGCCTCAAGAAGGCAGCATCCATCATCAAAGATCCCCACCATCCAGACCATGCCCTCTTTTCACTGCTACCATTGGGCAGTAGGTACAGAAGCCTGAAGTCCCACACCACCAGGTTCAGGAACAGCTACTTCCCCTCAACCATCAGGTTCTTGAACCGACCTGCACAACCCTAACCCTACCTCAGTAACAGAAAACTACGGACCACCTCTTGCACTACCATGGACCCATCTCTGATTGTGTTTGTTTTTTGTACTGATGTCATGTTTTGCAAGAGTCTTTTTTCTTCACTGCCTGTTACAACGTACATGCAATTTATGTTCTGTGTGTTGTCTGTACCGACATGCCCGTGATGCTGCTGCAAGCACATTTTTCATTGTACCCGTACCTCACCGTATGTGTACACATTTGTATTGGTAATGGTTTATTATTGTCACTTGTACCGAGGTACAGTGAAAAACTTGTCTTGCATACCGATTGTACAGATCAATTCATTACGCAGTGCAGTACAAGGTAAAACAATAACAAAATGCAGAATAAAGTGTCACAGTTACAGAGAAAGTGCAGTGCAGGTAGACAATAAGGTGCAAGGTCATGAGGAGGTAGATTGTGAGGTCAAGAGTCCATCTTATTGTACTAGGGAACCATCCAATAGTCTTATAACAGCAAGATAGAAGCTGTCCTTGAGCCTGGTGGTACGTGCTTTCAGGCTTTTGTATCTTCTGCCTGATGGGAGAGGGGAGAAGAGAGAATGTCCGGGGTGGGTGGGGTCCTTGATTATGCTGGCTGCTTTACCGAGGCAGCGAGAAGTGTAGACAGAGTCCACGGAGGGGAGGCTGGTTTCTGTGATGTGCTGGGCTGTGTCCACAACTCTCTGCAGTTTCTTGCAGTCACGGGCAGAGCAGTTGCCGTACCAAGCTGGGATGTATCCAGAGAGGATGCTTTCTGTGGTGCATTGATAAAAATCGGTGAGTGTCAAAGAGGACATGCCAAATTTCTTTAGCGTCCTGAGGAAGCAGAGGTGCTGGTGAGCTTTCTTGGCCGTGGCACATGACAATAAACTTGACTTGACTAAAGCTTTGGTCAGATCTAATATCTGGGGAACTATGACCAGGGCCAACTGATGGAGAGGATTCAGCCCAGGGTTGCTGAAATGATACCGTGGCTTTAATGTTAGATTGCCAGATCCACAGGAAGCACAAGAGGCTGAGCTGGTAGAGCTGCTGACTCACAGTGTCCCCGGTTCAATCCTGACCTCGGGCGGAGTTTACGGATTCTCCCCGTGACCGCATGGGTTTCCCCCGAGTGCTCCAGTTTCCTCCCACATTCCAAAGACATGCGGGTCAGTGAGTTAATTGGCCGCTGTGAATTGCCCCTGGTGTGTGGGTGAAGGGTAGAATCTGGGGGGGGGAGTACTTGGGAATGTACCATAGTCACGGAACACAGAAAGAGGCCCTTCAGCCCATCATGTCCATGCCGACCCTTCCAAACTATAAGTGCTTGTCCAGATACTTCTTCAATACTGCAAGAGTCTCTGCCTCAACAGCCGCCTTGGGCAGTGCGTTCCAGATTCCAAACCCCCTCCGGGTGAAGAAGTTCTTCCTCAGATCCCTTTTAAGCCCCTTCCCTTAAACCCATGTCCTCTTGTTTTAGGTACTTCTGCCAAAAGATCCGACTGTTAACCCTGTCTATGTTCCTCATCGTTTTGTACACCTCTGCCGGATTCCCTCCCAGCCTTCTTCACTGCAAGGAAAACATTGGAGTGGGAATTGTTTTATTGTTGTCACTTGTACCGAGGTACAATGAAAAACTTGTCTTGCATACTGTTCATTACACAGTGCGTTGAGGTAGTACAAGGTATTGCACTGTACTTTCTCTGTAGCTGTGACACTTTACTCTGTACTGTTATTGTTTTTACCTGTACTACATCAATGCACTCTGTACTAACCCAATGTAACTGCACTGTGGAATGAATTGACCTGTACGATCGGTATGCAAGACGAGTTTTTCACTGAAACTCGGTACAAGTGACAGTAATAATCCAAGACCAATACCAATAAAACAATAACAGAACATACAATAAAGTGTCACAGCTGCAGAGAAAGTGCAGTGCAGGTAGACAATAAGGTGCAAGTTCATGACGAGGTAGACTGTGAGGGCAAGAGTCCATCTTGTCGTACTAGGGGACCGTTCAATAGTTTTATAACAGCAGGATAGAAGCTGTCCTTGAGTCTGGTGGTACGTGCTTTCAGGCTTTTGTATCTTCTGCCCGATGGGAGGGGGCGAGAAGAGAGAATGTCTGGGGTGGGTGGGGTGGGATTATGCTGGCTGCTTTAACGAGGCAGTGAGAAGTGTAGACAGAGTCCATGGAGGGGAGACCCAGCCTCTCCAGTCTCTCCGTCTAACTGAAACACTCCATCCCAGGCAACACCCTGGTGAATCTCCTCTGCACCCTCTCCGGTGCAGTCACGTTCTCCTTGGGGGGTGGGGGGGGGGGTTGCAACCACACAGGGAGACTAGAAAATGGGATTAGTATAAAGCAGTGGTTGGTAGTCAGCATAGACTGAATGAGCCGAAGGGGCTGTTCCTGCACTGCACGACACTCAGACTCACGTCACAGAAGGAGGCCACTCAGCCCATCTTGCCCATGATAGCCAAGCTTGGAATTGCTTCAGTAGCTCCCACAGCTACTGGTCTGGCGTCCTGCCACAGCCCTCCACGTCAGATCGGCCCACCACCAGTTCGGGGAAAATGTAGAGCAATACAGCATGGGAACAGGCCATTCGGCCCAACTAGTCCATGCCGACCAAGGTGTATATCTGAGCTAGTCCCATTTGGCCCACATCCCTCTAAACCTTTCCTAACCATGTATCTGTCTAAATGTCTTTTAAACATTGGAGTTTTACCCACCTCTACAGCTTCCTCTGGCAGCTCGTTCCATGTACCCTCCACCCTCTGTGTGAATAAGGGTCCCCTCAGGTCCCTCTTAAATCTTTCCCCTCTAACCTTGAACCTATGCCCTCTAGACTTAGACTCCCCTACCCTGGAGAAAAAGAGCGTGAACACCTACTTCATCTGCACTGCTCATGATTTTATTATAAGGTCACCCCTCAGCCTCCTTCGCTCCAGGGAAAACAGTCCCAGCCTGTCCAGCCTCTCTTTATAACTCAAGCCCTCCCGTCCCAGTAACATCCTCGTGAATCGTTTCCGCACCCTCTCCTAGCTTAAATGACATCCTCCCTATAGCTGGGTGACCAGAACTGTGCAAAATGCTCCAAGTGTGGTCTCAACGACTTGTACAGTTGCAACATGATTTCCCAACTCCTGGACTCAAGTGGCCTGACCGACGAAGGCAAGCGTGCCAAGCGCCTTCTTCGTCACTCTCTTATCGTTTTCGGGGAACTTGGTAGCTGTACCCCCTCAGTCTTCCTGTTCTGCAACACTCTCCAGGGCCCTGACAATTACTGTACCCCCATCTCCCCTCCTGACCACCTCACCAGTTATATTGGTTGGTTGCTGTTTTAAGGCAGTATCACTTTAAGAAATGTATCATGAGACAAGCTGCATGAGAAACTGGTTTGACTGTGTGGAAATAAAGCCATGACGAGGATGTAGATCCTCACTCTTAATTCTCATGTAATAAAGTAAATTCCATGATCTTATTCTTGGAACATGGTTGCAGTCTCCTTGAGAGTGAACGGAAGATATTGAGCCATAATCCTTTAACCCAAATAATCTGGTTATTACCTCATCCCTACAATCCTGCCTACTTCCTGAAACATTTAACCCTTTTGATTATGAAGAATCTAACTACCCAGCCTTAAAAATATTCTAAGGATCTTCTTTTGACAAAGAGAGTTCCACAGACTATCAAGAGAGGCTAGACAATACAGGTCTGTATTCCCTTGGAGTTGAGAAGAGGAGATTTAGCGGGATGCTGCCGGGATTGGAGAGCATGTTTTATGAGGATAGGTTGAGCAAGCTAGGGCTTTTCTCTTTGGAGCGGAGGAGGAGGAGAGGTGACTTGATAGAGGTGTGCAAGATGATAAGAGGCATAGATCGAGTGGACAGTCAGAGACTTTTTCCCAGGGCGAAAATGGCTAACATGAGGGGACATAATTTTAAGGTGATTGGAGGAAGATATTGGGGGTAAGTTTTTTACACAGAGAGTGGTGGGTACGTGGAACGCACCTCCAGCAGAGGTTGTGGAGGCAGATACATCAGGGACATTTAAGTGACTCTTAGATAGCCACATGAATGATAGAGAAATGGAGGGCTATGTGGGAGGGAAGGGTTAGATCGATCTTAGAGCAGGATAAAATGTCAGCACAACATAGTGGGCCAAAGGGCCTGTACTGTGCTGTAATGTTCTATGAAAGAGGGGTGATCTCATTCAGACATACAAGATCCTAAGGGGGCTTGACTGGGTAGACGTTGAGATGTTTCCACTAGTGGGAGAGTCATGAACGAGGGGATGTAGTTACACGATAAGGGGCTGGTCATTTAAAACTGAGGTGTGTAGAAATGTCTTCTCTCAGAGGGGATGGTAAACCTCTGAACTTCTCTGCCCCCAAGGGTGGCAGAGTTCGGGTCGGCGGCAACAGACAAATATTTGAAAGATCGAGGAATTGAGGGCTATGGAGAACTGGCACAGAAGAGGAGTTGAGACTAGCACAGATCCGCCATGATCATATTGAGAGGGAGGGCAGGCTTGAGGGGCTGGGTGGCCTACTTCCTGTGTTCTTCTGTGACTCACTAACCCCGAGGGGCAACTTTTTCACCCAGAGGGTGGTCTGTATATGGAAAGAGCTGCCAGAGTAAGTGGTTGAGGCAGGTACATTAATAACATTTAAAAGATACGTGGACAAGCACATGGACAGGAAAGGTTTAGAGGGATATGGGCCAAACGCGGGCAAATAGAACTAGTTTAGATGGACATCTTGGTCAGCATGGACCAGTTATACAGTGGAGAGCATTCCGACTGGTTGCATCACGGCCTGGTATGGAGCCTCCAATGCACAGGATCGCAAGAGGCTGCAGAGGGTTGTAGACTCAGCCAGCTCCATCACGGGCACAGTCCTCCCTGCCATCGAGGAAACCTTCAAGAGGCGGTGCCTCAAGAAGGCGACATCCATCACTAAAGACCCTCACCACCCGGGACATGCCCTCTTCTCGTTACTACCATTGGGGAGGAGGTACGGGAGCCTGAAGACCCACACTCAACGATTCAGGAACAGCTTCTTCCCCTCTGCCAGCAGATTTCTGAACGGTCCATGAACACAAACTCATTATTCCATTTTTTTTGCACTATTTATTTAATTTTGTAATTTACAGTAATTTTACATCTTTGCCCTGTACTGCTACTGCAAAACAACAAATTTCATGTCATTTAAGTTAGAGATAATAATTCTGATTCTGAGTTAGGCTGAAGGTCCTGTCTCTGTGCTTTGAGAGAGAATAAAATCGCTTCATCTCTACCTCAGGCGGCTGACCCCTCCGTTTATGGATTCTCCCACAAAGAGGGAACACCCTTTCCACCTTCCACCCTCTCAAGACCCCCGAGGATTTCCATTACCGCCCACAGCACACACCTTCTGACCCAATTACAAACAACAAGGAGGAAGTCTCACGGCGTCTGCCTCCTGATGTTCACATGACACCTGCGACGGGGGGAGTCGTAAAAGTGAATGGAGTTTAGTTAAAAGAGCCGAGAGAGACGGGGCTCAGTGTAGTCACGGTCAGTGTCTGGTGGACTTAGAATCACGGGGAAGGGTGAGTGAATGCGAATCCTGGAACGGGATAGGGAACTTGTGAAACATTTCTGCTTCCTCGTATCCAGTGTCAGTATTACTCTGAAACTTTCTACTGCTGAGAAACTCGCCTGGACTTCTCTGGAAAGTACAACCATCCATTTAACAGCCTTCAAACCAGGTAAATGTAATCACGATTTTTGAAAACTAAACTCAAATCTTAATTGAGAGAGTGAAATATTGTATTTGACAATAAAAGTTTAGCTAAATTGATGTTATGGTTGACGTTTTCTGATTTTATTTTTTATATAAGGTGGGTTTTTTGTTTTTTTGAGTTTTTTTGTATTAAATGTTTTTATTTTAAAGTTTGCTTTTCGCCTTTGGACAGGACGGTGGTTGGGGTCTCCCGATGGCTTTCCTGACGAAAAGGAAGAAGTTCAAGTTCCTGGTGAGGCTGACGGTGGTGAATCTGTCCGCCGTGCCGTTCGTGAACGGGATCCTCTTCTGTAAGATCCGTCTCCTGCAAGGGGGAGGCTTCAGCGAGCTGACAACTCGGTGAGCAAGCAACGCACGCCGGTGTGGCGATGTTCAAAGACGCTATTCGCCCCCCCCCTTCACCCGTCCATCCTAGCCCCTCTGAGAGCCCCACCCCACTTCATTCTTGTGCTCACCCCAGATAACAGGCCATTCTGCCCATCCTGTCGATGTCGGCGCTCATTCCCCTCCCCACTAATTATTCTCCCTACGCTCACAGCGGGCAATTAATCTATCGACCCCCCCCCCCCCACGCAACCGGAGCACCCGGGGGCAAACTCCACACAGACAGCGCCGGAGGTCGGGATCGAACCCGGGTCTCTGGAGCTGTGAGGCAGCGGCTCTACTCGCTGCGCCAACCGGCCAGTATAACGCGCATTCCACTGTTGGAATTGGTTCTATTTAATTAGGTTTTACTCAGAGAATCGTACAGCACAGAAACGGGCCATTTCGGCCCACCTTATCCACGATGCCCATCTATGTTAATTCCATTTGCCTGCATTAGGTCCTTATCCCCCTACACCCCTCCTGTTCAAATACCTTTTAAACGTTGTAATTGAGTCTGTCAGATATTCACCAACTTCTGTGTGGGAAAACTTATTGCTTAGATGTCCTTTAAATTTCTCCCCTCTCACCTTAAACCTGCACTGTCCACTTCTAGATTCCCCTGCCCCGGGTAAAACATGACTATCATATCTGTGCCCCTCATAACTTAAACCTTTATAAGGTCATCCCTCAGCCTCCTATGTTCCAGTGAGAATAAACCCAGCCTCTCCAATCCTTATAAGTAAAACCCTCCATTCCAGGCAACTGCCTGTTGATTCTCTTCTGCACCCTTTCTGTTGGTAAAGATGCGTGACATGCTTGCCTACATCGGCCAGGGTCTGCAGTATACGTGTCAGGAAGTCACGTTACCGCTGTATGAAACTTCGGTTAGGCTGCATCTGGAGTAGTACGTGAAGTTCTGGTCGCCCCCATTACAGGAAGGATGTGGCGGTTTTGGAAAGGCTGCAGAAGAGGTTACCCAGGATGCTGCCTGGATTAGCCATGAGGAGAAGTTGGACAAACACGGATTGTCTTCTCTGGAGCGTCAGAGGCTGAGGGGAGACTTGATGGAGGTTTATAAAATTATGAGAGGCGTAGCTAGGCTCGACAGTCAGGATCTTTTTCCCTGGGTGGAAATGTCAAATACCATAGGTTTAAGGGAAGTGGGGGGGGGGGGAGGGAGTTTAAAGGAGATGTGCGGGGGCAAGTTGTTTTTTAAACAGAGAGCGGTGGGTGGCTGGAACGGGCTGCCAGAGGTGGTGGTGGAGGCGGATATGATAGTGGTGTTTAAGAGGCATTTAGACAGCCGTGTGAACGTGTAGGGAATAGAGGGATGTGGATCATGTGTGGTAGTTTAATTTGGCATCAGGGTCAGCACAGACATCGTGGGCCGAAGGGCCTGTTCCATGTTCTGTGTTATATTGCTGTCACATTTCTTCCCGTAGTCTGGTGACACAGGGCTCCAAGTGCGACTGGATTTTTGTAAAACAAAACCCCAACTTAAGCGCGGGCAGGGTTTCTGGACCCATGGACAATGGTGTTCACTGTGGATTGTACTTTGAAATGGTCACTCAGTCGGAGGGTAATGTTGTTCTGTGAACGGATAGGTGGGGGCTGGAGGATTCTTCCGCAGGGAGCAGTGATGGTTTGGAACTCTCTGACCGTAGGGTCGGTGGAAACAGCGATGGGCACTTTCGAAAGGCAAGTGCATTAAGCGCGTCACGGAATGAACTGCGGACGGAGTTAGCAAAGGGGACTGGCGGCATTGACCAAGAACCAGCACGGATTCAATGGGCCGAATGTGCTAAGTCCACACAGACAGCGTTCCTTGGAGTCTAGATGAATGGGGGGTGGGTGGTGTCTGAATCTTGTGTCTGGTTAGAGAGGGGGTCAGGGCTGAGAGGAAGCTTCCTTCAGTGGGAGGGGCATGTTTTTGGGATAAAGTATTGCTGATTTAGGATGGAATTTCTTAGACAGCTGTGGAGGGAGACCGCACAGCAACAGGCCCTTTCGCCCACTGTCTGTACTATTTAACAACCGCCCATTTACACCAATCCTACATTAATCCCATTTTAATCCTCATCAACTCCCCCACCCCCCCCTGCCCCCAATTCTACCCCTCACCCACAGTAGGGTCAATTTCCAGTGCCCAATTAGCCTACCAGCCTGCACATCTTTGGGATGCGGGAGGAAACCGGAGCACCCGGGGAGAAACCCACGCAGTCACAGAGAGAACGTGCAAACGTCCACATGGGCAGCGCCATTGGTCGGGATCGAACCCAGGTCTCTGGAGCTGCAGCGCCACTGTGCTGCCCTATATCTTTGGGATCCTCTACCCAAGAGATCTGTGGAGCTGAATACATTGGAGGGCGAGATAGATAGACTGGAGTGTTGAGAGGATAGTGGGGCTGAGGTCAAGATCAAATTGACCATGTTGTTCCTGACTGGTGGAGCTCGTTCGGGGCTGAATGGCTGTATGGTTCAGGGTTGGGACTGGCCCTGCCATGGGGGTGCGTGATCTTTTTGTCAATGTTTTTCCCTTCTGGCTCCTCTCCCTTTCCTGTTGGGACTTGCTTTCCTTGGAAGGTTGGCTGCGAGACTTGGAGTGGAGCCCAGTTACCACTGACGGAGGCAAGTCTTGTAGTTACGTACCAAGTTAGCCTGAGGTCCGCTGAGTTTTTTTTTAACCCACTGTTTGAAGGGGTGGATTATTGAAGTACGGACTTGCAGGAAAAGGCCCATCGAATCTGTACAACAATATCATGTCTCATCTTTGATCTTCCTTTCTGGCCAATGAAAATTTATCGCTGTGATTAAAGTTAGCAAACAGAGCAGTGCTGATTGCCACTTGTGGAAGGAAGTTCCAAAGCTGAACCGCTCTCTGGCTACTTCCTGGAAAGGAGGGGTTGTGTAATACAGTGGCGCAGCAGGTAGAGCCGCTGCCTCGCGGCTCTGGAGACCTGGGTTCGATCCCGACCTCCGGCACTGTCTGCGTGGAGTTTGTGTGTTCTCTCTGTGACTGTGTGGGTTTCCTCCAGGTGCCCTGGTTTCGAGCAGGTTGGTAGGTTAACTGGTCTCTGTAAATTGCCCCCAGTGTGTAGGTTTCTGATGGGAGAGTTGGGGGTGGTGGGGGGATATGTGAGAGAGTATGGGTTGTAGGGGAATGAGGGTGCTCTGAGAGCTGGCATAAACCTGATGGGCTGAATGGCCACCATCTGCATTGCATGGAGATATGAATGTAGAATCAGCCCTTCCCCAGATGCCACCCCCTTCACACTGTGAACTGCTTCCAGTGACAAAAGTTACCAAAGTCCAATGTGTGTGGGTGAGAGGAAAATATGTGGGGGTGGGGGGGTGGTGGGAGCTGGTGGGAATGAGGTAGGGAATAAAATGGGATCAGTGTGGCATTCCTGATACATGGGTGCTTGATGATTGGTACGGACTCAATGGACCTTGTGAACCTTTGGACAGGCTAGACTTAATAGAAGTTCCAACAGTCACAAGAATGTTGCAGGAACTGGAGGGTTTGAGATTGGACAGGCTGGGACTGATTTCCCTTGTTTGGAGGAGGCTGAGTGGTGAAGTTGTAGAGGTGTATAAAATCATGAGGGGCCCAGACAAGGTGAGTGCTCACAGTCTTTTCCCCAAGGTAGCGGAGTTTAAAATTAGAGGTCACAGGCTTCAGGTGAGAGGGGAAAGATTTAAAGGGGACCTGAGGGGCAACTTTTTCCACACAGAGGGTGATGGGTATGTGGAACGAGCTGCCAGAGGAAGCTGTAGAGGGGGGTACAATTACAATGTTTGAAAGACATTTGGATAGGTAAATGTATAGAAAAGGTTTAGACGGATATGGGCCAAACATGGGCAAATAGAACCAGCTCAGAGGAGGCATGGACAAGTTGGGCCGAAAGACATGATTCTGTACTGAATAAACTCTGACTAGAAGAGTTTGAGATGAAATATAACAGGTTGATGCAAAATAGATGTGGAGGAGGTGTTTCCCCTTTTCCCTCCCAAATTAGGAGTCACTGCTTTTATATATATTTTAAAAAAAAAGAAGTGACCTATTTGAGACAGATGTGGTGAAATTCCCTTTCTCGGGGTCCTGGTCTTCGGATCTCTCTCGCTCCAAGGGCAGTGGGAGCTGAGGGGTGAAAGGTTACCGGGGGTAGGCGGGAATGTAGAGGAAGTTCCAATGAGATTAGCCAATGGCAGACCAGGATTGGAGGGGCTGAGTGGCCAGCTCCTCCTAGTCCGTATGTAACCTTTCTGCTCGCATCTAGAGCGGACGGACTTCCCCGTTACTCAGACTGAAAGCCACTTCACATAGATTTGCCAGTTGGCTGATTTTAATGCTTGTCTCTTGGTTAGCACGATCGATCTCCCATGTCAAGGGGGGAAACACTACCGAAGCACCCCATTGGCCGGGAATTGAATTGGGATCTCCTCAGGTTAGGATGGATGCACTAGATGTGGAAAGCTGCCTTTCTGATCTTCCCCTTCGAATTTCTTCCTTCTATTCTAAAGAGAGTGAACCATTACATCGGGCGAGGGAGTGGGGCCAGTTTTGAGGCAATGGTGATTGGTATGAGTGCTTAAAGCCATCGTCATACAGACCTTCAACCACTTATTTCCATCTGTCCTGTTTTATTTCTCCCCACGTTCCCATCAACTCCTCCCAGATTCTACCCCTCACCGACACACCAGGGGCAATTTACAGTGGCCAATTAACCCACCAACATTCACGTCTTTGGGATGTGGGAGGAAACTGGAGCACCCGGGGGAAGCCCACGCAGTCATAGAGCGTGCAAACTCCACACCAGAGGCACCTGAGGTCGGGATCGAAGCTGGGTCTCTGGAGCTCTGAGGCAGCGGCTCTACCCGCTGCGCCACTGTGCTTCTGAGCATGGACAGTCCCTGATTTCAAGGGTGCGACCCTTGCTTTACCCTTCTCATCTGTGGTACAGTTTGAGTGTCAATTTAGGAAGCTTGTTCACTGGGGCAGAGAGAGGGGCCACTTTGGGTCTGACTGCACCCTAAACCTGCCACAGCCGCAGAATTACAATTTCCACACACTCCAAAGCTGGAGACTGCAAGAGGAGCAGTTAAGATGACATAATTTCCAAATGTTTACCTTAGCAACGTGACCTCACTCAACGAACCACGTCACCAGATGCAAATAGCTTGTGGCAAGGGTGAGAAACCAGCTGTGCAGTGTACGAACAAGTTGGAGTCAGAGCTCGGTGTGACAGTTGGAGTGGGGGAGATGTGAATGGTTTTATTCATGACTCATGGTGCCTAACTGGTTGCTGCTTCTCTGCAGACTGCACGTCAGGCTCCCACAAGCTGTATAGGAAGGGGTGTCAGGGGTTAATATTGGCCCCAAATGCCACCCCACTCCTCTCCCATTGAACCCTGACCACAGAATCATTTCCAGCTACCTCACTGGCCAACTGGAGTCCCAGCTCTTTGACACACACCTGAGGGATCTGGCATCTAAAGAAGGGGTCGCAGAGATCTCGGAGGGTTGTAGGACTGGAGGGGGGTGCTGGAGGGAGGGCTGGAGGCATGTGAACCGGGAAAATTCAGCATGGGCTGGATACAGATCTGGGACAGTGGGAGCAAGAGGACAGTGTGAGCTGGGAGACTGGCCGGACGGTATTGGAGTAATTGAGCCCCGGGGGTAAGCTAAGGTTGACTGAGGGTTCTCAGGAGGGATGGGAAGAGGCGATGGAGATGGAGCGCGGTGAAAGGGTCACAGCGGTCGGTCTTGATGGTCAGGCAAAAGTATGCGACTTCCCATTGATTCTCCGTCACTGCATTTGGGTAGATTCTCAAAGTTGTTGCCTGTAAACTAGTTGTCAGAAAAGTGATGGCTTAATTCTGGGGTTTGGGGCCAATCCGAGTGAGTTCTCATTGCTGCCCTTCCGTACTCCTCCCCAAATGTACTCTGGGACCGGGTGGGGCAGTGGGTCACACACTGTCCCGTCCCCCTCTGGGACCGGGTGGGGCAGTGGGTCACACGCTGTCCCGTCCCCCTCTGGGACTGGAGAGGGTGCGGAAAAGATTCACGAAGATGTTACCGGGACTCGAGGGCTTGGGTTATAAGGAGAGGCTGGATGGTCTGAGACTGTTTACCCTGGAGTGAAGGACACTGAGGTGTTACTTTATAGAGGTTTATAAGATCATGAGGGGTATGGATAAGTTGAATAGCCACAGCCTTTTTCCCCAGGATAGGAGAGTCTAAAACTAGAGGGATTAGGGTTAAGGGGAAAGATCTAAAAAGGACACATTTTTCACACTGAGGGTGGTGGGTGTGTGGAACGAGCTGCCAGAGGAAGTGGCAGAGGTGGGTACAATTACAACATTTAAAAGGTATTTGGCCAGGTATGTGGATGGGAAAGGATATGGGCCAAATGCGGGCAAATGGGACTGGCTTAGATAGGCATCTTGGTTGACATGGACGAGTTAGTCTGAAGGGCCTGTTTCCGTGCTGTACAACTCTATGTCTGGGTGGGGCAGTTGGTCACGCACTATTCTTTCCCTGTCTATCGGGGCTGTGGGTCACCCACAGTCCTTTCCCCCCCCGATCACACTCCCTATCCCAATGACTCCATTCCCCCTTTGGTACTTATCCAGATCCCGAGCTGCTGAATCTGTATCCACATCCTTGCAATCAGAATTCAAATCTTCATATGAAAACGACCTCCCTTTCTACCTAACCTCTGGACCTTAACCTGCGGTTATCGACGCCTTGGCAACTGGAATCGATTTGAGGCAGAGATAATTTTAGTCTCTGTGAGCCTTTCCATATATTTTCAATTCTCTCTGTATTTCTCTACCCGTGTCTGTGTCTCTCTCTCTGCCCCTAATGGCCTCTCCCTCTCTCTGTCCCGCTGACTGACCTGCATCCCTAATGTGTCTTCCCCCCAACCCCCACTACCATCATTCCCAGGGAAGAAGTTCAGGAAAACTGTGTGCAGTGGCAGAAGGAATCGTGCTTCACGTGCAAAATGAATGCCAGCCCAGTCACGGGAGTCCTGGATCCGAGCATCTGCCGAGTGTCTGTCCGTAAGGTTAGTGCGCTCTCCGCTATCTCCTGTTGGGTGGTGATGAGAGGGGGGAGCTGTGGTCAGTCAGTGCCTTGACCAGCTGGGACGGTGGAAACAAGTTCTACCCCACAGGATCTGGATAAATGGCGCAGTCGACGGTAAATGGCATCGATGTACAGAGGGATCTTGGGGTGCAAGTCCAAAGCTCCCCGAAAGTTCAACACAAATGGCTAGGGTGGTAAAGAAGGCGTACGGCATGCTTGCCTTCGTTGGTTGGGGCACTGGGCATAAAAGTCGGGAAGTCATGTTGCAGCTGGATAAAACTTTGGTTAAGGCCACATTTGGGGCATTGTGTGTAGTTCTGGTCGCCCTGTTACAGGAAGGATGTGGAGGCTTTGGAGAGGGTGCAGAAGAGGTTCACCAGGATGTTGCCTGGATTAGGAGTGTACTAGTTATCAGGAGAGGCTGGTCAAACTTGGGTTGTTTTCTCTGGAGTATCAGAGGCTGAGGGGAGACCTTGTAGTGGTTTATAAAATTATGAGAGGCATAGATAGGGTAGACAGTCAGTCTTTCTCCCCGGGGTAGAAATGTCAAGTACTAGAGGACATGTATTTGAGGTGAGAGGGGGAAAGTTCAAAGGAGATGTGCGGGGCAAGTTTTTTTACACAGAGAGTGGTGGGTGCCTGGAACGGGCTGCCAGGGGTGGTGCTGGAAGCAGATACGACGACAACATTTAAAAGGCATTCGGACAGGCACATGAACAGGCGGGGAATGGCGGGATATGGATCACGTGCAGGCGGATGGGATTAGTTGGACTGGCATTGTGGGTGGTGTGGACACGATGGGCTGAAAGGCCTGTACCTAAGCTGTACTGTTCTGTGTACCAGGGGAACAAGAGGTCATGGGGACAGGGAGTGCATGTGGGTGGGTGTTGAACTAACCTGCAGCAAGCTGACTCTGTCCCCAAACCCTTTCCTTCACTCCTCTCCTCCCCTATCCCGTTATCTCCAGTGACGTTCTGGTCAGCTTGTAGATACGTTTTTTTGTTCCCCCTCTCTGTCCATGGGATGTGTTCCTTCCACTTGCTCCTGGGCGTGATGTGACTTTGCGATTACTGTCACCTGACGGGGGAGGTTGAGACTCCAAGGCACGTCCCAGCAACTTCATCCCGTAAATCGTTGTTGATGAAGCCGCTGAGACATGAAGGGAGCATCGTGCATTCAGCCGAACTTTATATTTAACCCCATTGCCCAAAGAATGTACCTTTTAGCACAGAACATGCTGTTACTGGTGTGTCAATGTGTGTGATTATATTGTCCCATTGGACAGAAGAGTTCTGTTGGTGTGTCTGCAGCTTGGTAATGACGCAGACAGTTTGATGGACATTCAGTCTGCAGCAGGAGTTTGAAGTCTCAACATGTAAATGGTTTTAAATGAACCTTTTGCATCTTTTAGGGGTGGTTTTATCGCTATCTCATTTCTTTCATAAAGACATTACCCCCTCTGCAAGGTTTGAATAGCAACTTAGGAGATCAATCTCTCGTGCCCCAGGATTTTGTCTCCACACTATAGGAAGGGTGAGGTTGTGCTGGAGAGAGTGCAGAGGAGACTGGCCAGCACGTTGCCCGGATTGGAGGACTTCAGTGACGGAGAGAGATCAGATAGGCTGGGCTCCTCCTCCCTGGAGTGGAGGAGGCTGGGGGGGGGCGGGGTGACCTGATAGAGGTGTGAAAGACTAGTTGGGGCAATGAGTATAAAAGTTGGGAAGTCATGTTGCAGCTGTTTAAAACTTTGGTTGGGCCACATTTGGAGCATAAGATAAGATTTCTTTATTAGTCACGTGTATATTGAAACACGCAGTGAAATACATCTTTTTGCGTAGTGTTCTGGGGGCAGCCCGCAAGTGTTGCCACGCTACTGGCGCCAACAGAGCATGCCCACAACTTCCTAACCCATATGTTTCTGGAATGTGGGAGGAAACCGGAGCACCCGAAAAAAAAACCCGCAGACACGGGGAGAACGTACAAACTCCTTACAGACAGCGGCCAGATTTGAACCCGGGTCGCTGGCGCTGTAAAGCGTTATGCTAACCGCTACACTACCGTGCCTGTCATTGTGTGCCGTTCTGGTCGCCCCATTACAGGAAGGATGTGGAGGCTTTGGAGAGAGTGCAGAAGAGGTTCACCAGGATGTTGCCTCGATTAGAGAGAACTGGCTATAAGGAGAGCTTGGACAAACTTGGATTGAAGCTTAAACTGCTTAACAAAGGAAATGTACCAGTAGTCAAAATAAAAATCAGAGAAACACAGTGTTATGCTGTGGAGTTCGAACCAAAGTCTCATAATGTGCTCAGTAGTCCACTTGCCTTCTTCCTGACAGTCACCGTTCCTTCTTCCAGTGGAAGATAGGGAAAGGAGTCAGAATCTTTTTCCCTATGGTCGAGGTATCAAAAACAAAAGGGCATAGGTTTTAAGGGGAGAGGAAGGAGATTTAAAGGGGACCTGAGGGTTAAGGTTTTGTATGATTTATGTCCTGTGTGTTGTCTGAATCTGTGTCTGTGATTCTGTTGCAAGCAAGATTTTGGTATTGGCTTATTATTGTCACTTGTACCGAGTTACAGAGAAAAGCTTGTCTTACAAACCGATCGTACAGGTCAATTCATTACACAGTGCAGTTACATTGGGTTAGTACGGAGTGCATTGAGGTAGTACAGGTAAAAACAATAACAGTACAGAGTAAAGTGTCACAGCTACAGAGAAAGTGCAGTGCAATAAGGTGCAAGATCACAACAAGGTAGTTCGTGAGGTCATAATCCATCTCATCGTATAAGGGAACCGTTCAATAGTCTTATCACAGTGGGGTAGAAACTGTCCTTAAGCCTGGTGGTTCGTGCCCTCAGGCTCCTGTATGGAAGAGGAAAGAACAGGGAATAACCCAGGGGGGTGGGGTGCCGGCTGCTTCACCAAGGCAGCGAGAGGTAAAGACAGAATCCAAAGAGGGGAGGTTGGTGTCCGTGATGCACTGGGCTGTGTCCACAACTCTGCATTTCACTGTATGTGTACCTGTACCTTATCGAACTTGTGCACAGGACAATAAACATAACTCGAGTTGGAATTAATGTCTTTTTTTTACACAGAGTGGTTGATATTTGAAAGGACTGCCAGAGGCGGTGGTGGAGTCCGATACTGTCACTATGTTTGAGTGATACAGACAGGCACTTAAGTAGGCAAGGCAGAACGGTACGGTCCTAACGTGGGATTAGTGTAGATGAGCAGAAAGGTTGGCATGGACATGATGGGTTGAAGGGTTTGTTTCTGTGCTATACGGCTCTGAGGCTTCTAATAAGGATGTCCTGTGTATGAAAATAATGTACAAAGAATGTTACTGGCCTACGTTCACCCTTCACTAACGGCATGTAAAACACAATGACTCTGCAAGTATTGCTCTGCTACTTGTGGGAGCCTGCTGAGCCCAAATTGTTTGCCATTTCCCACGTGACAACAGGAAGCGTTGTTCGTTTGTAAACTAAAGATCCACCTTGGTTGCCAAGTGTTGAGACATCCTGGGATTGTGCAAAGCTGTGGTGGGACTGTATAAACTCGCAGGGAGACGTCACTCTTGGCGTCTGAGCCCTTTCCACATGACCTTTGTCTCATTTCTCTACACCTACACCAACCCCCACCCACAACTCCCGAAAGAGAGGTCGGGTGCCGTGCTGGACTCGGGGCCATCCTTCCACACTACCCGCTGACACCCCCCACCACCCCCCCCCCACACACAGACACAAACACCACCCTCATGCAGGGCCCTAACCTGTTGTCTGGTTTCTTCCCCCACAGGAGCTGAAGGGCGGGAAATCATTCGTGAAGGTAGGGTCGTTTCTCTGTTCTTGTCTTGGGGGGGGGGGGGGGGGACCAATGGTGGGCATGACTGGGATAGGGAGCAGGAGTGCAGGCTGGGTCGAGTTGGGGAGGTGGAGGGAGGGAGGGTAGGAGCCGTGGGAAGGCATTGGTAGGTGGGGTGGGGGGGTGGAGTGGGGAAGTGTTTGGGGGGGGGGGTCGGAAGGTGGGGGAGGGGGGTGGGAAGGTGCGGGGAGAGGTGGCGAAGGGGTTGGAGTGGGCAGGTGGCGGGGGTGTTCGAAGGAGGGGGTGGAAGGCTGTACGTAAGGGGAGGGGTGACGGTGGGGTGTAGGGGAGGGGCAGTAAGCAGAATGAAGGGGGGGGGGAATGTGGGCAGAGGGGCAAAGGTAATGATGAGCAGGGAATGGGAGGGGTTGGGTGGGGAGGGTGGGGGCCATGGCCTACCTGGGATAATGGGGACAGAAGGGAGACTCAGGCAGGTGAGGACTCTGCCACGGGTGGGGGAGAGGGGTTGGTTCTGCAAGTTTATGCAGTGTGTGGGAGGGAGGGAAGTAGGTGGGGGGAGGAGGATTGGGTCAGTGGGGGGAGGCACTGTGGTGGGAAAGAGATTGGGTGGGGTAACTTTCCATTGCCTTGAGTTGGGTTTGTCTGCAGGATGTACTGGCTGGTTCCTTGAAAATGCAAATGCCTCTTTGCATACGCTGTTTTGTTTAGATTGTAAATCAAACCATTGTCTAGTGTGTAATCAATGGCGTGTGTGGTTTTTAGAGTCATACAGCATGGAAATAGGCTCTTCGGCCCATCAAGTCCTTGCCAACCATCAACCACCCATTTCCACCAATCCCACGTTATCCTCCCCCACCTTCCCAACAACTGTTCCCCCACCACCCTGGATCGCACCCCTCACCTACACATCAGAGGCAATTTAGAGCCGCCAATTAATTTGCCAACCCGCGTGTCTCTGGGAGGTGGGAGGAAACCGGAGCACCCAGGGGAAACCCACGCGGTCACAGGGAGACCGTGCAAACCCCACACACGGACAGCGCCGGAGGCCGGGATCGAACCTGGGATGCTGGAGCTGTGAGGCAGCGGCTCTACCCACTGTGCTGCCTAGAGAGGTGCTCAACCAGTCAAGGAGACAAGGGGTAGAGCAGGAAAGTTGATTGGATTAGCCGAGGTCTGATTGAATGGGAGGGCAGACTCGAAGGTCCGAGTGGCCTAATCCTACTTCTATTGGTCTTGGCTCTCATGGCGATGGTGCGGGATTGCTATCCCCACAGTCATGCTCCTGAATAAATCGAGGTTAGGATCCACAAAGACCTCGTGTGCATGAACAAGAGAAGGAACTCGATTACTATGGTAGTTGGTTTATTATTGTCACATGTACTGAGGTACAGTGAAAAACTTAGTTTTGCACGCTATCCATACAGATCATTTCACCCCATCAGTACATCGAGGTAGTACAGGGTAAAACAATACAGAATGCAGAATAAAGTGTTACAGTTACAGAGACAGTGCAGGCAGACAATAAGGTGCAAGGCCATGACGAGGTAGATTGTGAGGTCAAGAGTCCATCTTATTGTACAAAAGGTCCGTTCAATGGTCTCATAGCAGCGGGATAGAAGCTGTCCTTGAGCCTGGTGGTACGTGCTTTCAGGCTTTTGTATCTTCTGCCCGATGGGAGGGGGGAGAAGAGAGCATTTTTGATTAAGCCGGCTGCTTTCCCGAGTGCAGATAGAATCCATGGAGGGGAGGCTGGTTTCCGTGACGTGCTGAGCTGTGTCCACAGCTCTCTGCAGTTTCTTGCCGAGCAGTTTTGGTTGATGGAGGAATGACTAACCAAAGAGGCAATGTGACGCGGGATTAATTCCCCCAGAATATTGATAGTGGGGGATCCAGTGATGGTAATTGAATGTTGGGGGGTGATAGCTGGATTTTCTCCTGTTGGATATCATCACTGCTTGGCACTTGTATGGTGTGGATGTTATTGCCACCTATCCGCTCAGGCTTGGATATGGTCACAAGACTGTAGGCACAGGCAGGAGGAGACAACTCCACAGCCTGACCGTTATATTAAGTGAAACCACACTAAAGGTCCTGACAGTCCAGATTACGGCTCTCGACCTGAAACGTTGACTGTCCATCTCCCTCCACAGATGCTGCCTGACCCGCTGAGTTCCTCCAGCAGCTTACTTGTTGAACTTGAGACAAGATGCACATTAGAATAAAATTCTAAAAGTAGTACACCTGATTAGAAGCTGGAAAGGGTGCAGAAGAGGTTCACGTTGCCGGGACTAGAGGGCTTGAGTTATAAGCAGAGACTGGATAGGGCTGGGTCTTTTTTCCCTGGAGCGTTGGAGGCTGAGGGGAGACCTTATAGAGGTTTATAAAATCATGAGGAGTGTAGATAGGGTGAATGGTCAGTCTTTTTCCCAGGGTTGGGTAGTCTAAAACTGGAGCCCAAGGTGAGAGGGGAAAGATTTAAAGGTGACCTGAAGGGCAACTTTTTCGTACAGAGGGTAGTGGGGATGTTGAATGAGGAAGAGGCAGGTACGATTAGAGCATTTAAAAAGGCATTTGCACAGGCACCTGGATAGGAAAGGTTTGGAGGGATATGGGCCAAACATGGGGAAATGGGACTAGCTCAGGTGGGTAACACGGATGAGTTGGGCTGAAGGGCCTGTTTCCCTGCTGTAACACTCGATGACTCGCTCTGGAGCATTTCAGCTTTTGTTCTTTTGGAGTTGGAGAACGTAGGGAGAATAAAATGGGATCAGTGTAGGATTGGTGTTACTGGGTGTTTGATGGTTGGTGTGGGCTGTTTTTGGGCTACATTTTCTCCCGGAGTCATTCGGTTTGCTTGAGGAATTTTCCACACTCTGTTTAGTTTTTGTGTCCCTCCTGGGGGCAAGAAAGAAGAGTTTGATCCCTGTAAGGTGCCAACCATTGGGGGCTTGCCAGCCATGTTAATGTTGTCTACACCCTTCCCTTGTCTTGCCCCAAACCTGGATGTCAATGGGTCTGAGTTGCTGGGAGGACAGGAAGGGTGGGAGGGAGCCTGTGTGTGTACATTTCTTGCTGCTTACCATATGTTCTATCCCTCTTCTCTCCCCCACCCCAGCTGGGATTCGTTGACCTGAACCTTGCCGAGTTTGCCGGTGCTGGCTCCACTGCTCGCTGCTGCCTCCTAGAGGGCTACGACACCAAGAACACCCGGCAGGACAACTCCATCCTCAAGGTACACGGAGGCTGCTGGAAAGGGCGTACTTAAAGAGAGATGCACCCACATTGGAGGCAGTTCAGAGAAGGTTCACTGGGATGATTCCCAGGATATATTAGGAGCAGGCCTAATGGAGCCTGTTCCGCCATTCCGTAAGAGTCTAGTCTGATTGTAAGCTCAGCTCCAAGTTCTTGCCTGCTCCTCTATGTGGAGTTCGCACGTACTCCCTGTGACTGCACGGGTTTCCCCCAGGTGCTCCGGTTTCCTCCTGTGTCCCAAAGACATGCGGGTTGGTAGGTTAGTTGGCTGCTGTAAATTGCCCCTTGCGTGTAGGGGAGGGGTAGAACCTGGGGGGACTTGATTGGAATGTGGGGAGAATAAAATGGGATTAGCGTGGGTTTTGTGTGAATGTGTGATTGATGGCTCAACATGGACTCGATGGGCTGAAGGGCCTGTTTTCCCCAGGTGCTCTGGTTTCCCCCCCACATCCCAAAAAAGTGCTGGCAGATTAAATTAACCTGAGCTTTGGTGGGCAGTAGAGAATCAGAGGAGGAGGGAGGAGTTGATGGGAATGCGAGAGGGATTAAGTTACAAGGAAGCAAGTGGGCAATGGGATTGTTCGGATTGCTCCAAAACTGGAATAGACTCGGTGGACCAAGTGGCGACCTCCTATGTTTCGAGAGAAATGAGGGGTGACCTAGTAGAGGTTTATAAAATCATGAGGGGCATAGATAAGGTGAATGGTCAGTTTTTCTTGCAGGTTGGGGAGCCTAAAACCATAGGGTGTAGCTTTAAGGTGAGAGGGGAAAGGGGATTTGAGGGGTAAGTTTTTCCACACAGAGGGTGGTGTGTATATGGAGTGAGCTGCCAGAGGAAGTGGTAGATATGAGTACATAGAACGTAGAGCACTACAGCACAGTGTGGTGCTGACATTTTATCCTGCTCTAAGATCTAGCTAATCCTTCCGTCCCACATAGCTCCCTATTTTTCTAACATTCATGTGTCTATCTAAGAGCCTCTTAAATGTCCCTAATGTATCTGTCCCCACAACCTGTTCCGGCAGTGCGTTCCACACCCCCACCACCCTCTGTGTGTAAAAAAAAAACTTACCCCTGACATCCCCCTTATACCTTCCTCCAATCACCTTAAAATTATGTCCCCTCGTGTTAGCCATTGTCACCCTGGGAAAAAGTCTCTGACTGTCCACTCGATCTATGCCTCTTATCTTGTACAATGTTTAAAATGCACTTGGACAGGTACATGGATAGGAGAGGTTTAGCGGGATGTGGGCCAAACGCAGGCAAATGGGATTAGCTCGGATAGACAGCTTGGTCAGCCTGGGACGAGTTGGGCCGAAGGGCCTGTTTCCGTGCTGTATAACTCTGTCCCTTCTGCATCCTCTCCAAAGGCTTCACATCTTTTGTAAAGTGTGACGCCAGGCCTGGACACTGCTCCAGTTTGGGCCCAAGCCCTGTAAGGGTTTTGTCATGACTCCCTTGCCCTTGTATTCCATTTTGAAATTGGGAACAGGAGGATTCCTGTGTCGTTTTCCCGCATTGGTTGAACAGGTACTGCCTACTGTAATCCTGGACGTGTGCCCTAATGATTCTACCCCCCCCCCCACCCCCCCCCCCCCTTGTCTCCTCGCACAGGTCTCCATCAGCATGCAACTCCTGTCGGGCGACCCTTGCTTCAAGACGTAAGTGTGAAAGTGGGCGGATTGTGGTCTGCCTGTTATTAGTTGTAGGAGGGTGATCGTCGCTTTAAGGATATTGTCTCTAAGTGCACCGTCAGCTGACTGGCTGCTGTCTGGGTTACTTCTGGAGGAGCCATTGGAATAAGTTTTTTGTGTTGGTGCTCTGAATTGGTTCAACACGTTGCCCTCTTGTCTACCAGGGGACCCAGGTGCAACTGGGGCTGAGTTAGTGGGTCAGATGGTAGTTAATCTGATGAGGAGACACCATTTTGGTCCCATTAATTAAATTGGTTTATTATTGTCACATGAACTGAGGTACAGTGAAAAACCTTTGTTTTGCATGCCATCCATAGAGATCATTTCATCCCATCAGTACATCGAGGTAGTACAAGGGAAAAGCAGTAACAGAATGCAGAATACAGTGTTACATTTACAGAGAAAGTGCAGTGCAGGCAGACAATAAGGTACAAGGGCCATGATGAGGTAGATTGTGAGGTTAAGAGTCCATCTTATCATACTAGCAGACCTTTCAATAGTCTTGTAACAGCGGGATAGAAGCTGTTCTTGAGCCTGGTGGTATGTGCTTTCAGGCTTTTGTGTCTTCTGCCCAATGGGAGTGGGGAGAAGAGAGGATGTCCGGGGTGGGTGGGGTCTTTGATTATGTTGGCTGCTTTACCGAGGCAGCGAGAAGTGTAGACAGAGTCCATGGAGGGGAGGCTGGTTTCCATGATGTACTGAGCTATGTCTACAGCTCTCTGTAGTTTCTTGCAGTCTAGACCATAACATAGAACATTACAGCACAGTACAGGCCCTTTGGCCCACGACGTTGTGCCGACCTTTTAGCCTACTCTAACATCAATCTAACCCTTCCTTCCCACATAGCCCTCCATTTTTCTATCATCCATGTGCTTATCTATGTATCTTAAACGTATGTGCGTCTACCAGCACCCCTGGCAGCACATTCCACGCACCCACCGCTTGGGCAGAGCAGTTGCCATACCAAGCCATGATGCATCCAGAGAGGATGCCTTCTATGGTGCATCGATTTTAAAAAAAAATTGGTGAGGGTCAAAGGGGACATGCCGAATTTCTTTAGCCTCCATAAGAAAGGATATACTGCCATTGGAGGCATTCCAAAAGAGATTCACTGGGATGAGAGGCTTGCCCCATCATGAGCTGTTAAAGAAATTGGATCTGTATTCATTGGAGTTTAGAGGAATGAAGGGTGATCTTATTGAAACACAGAGGGTCCTTGGGGAGTGCGGCAGGGTAGATATTGAGATGCTCCCACCAGTGGAAGAGTCTTGAATGAGAGGACATAGTTACAAGGTCAGAGGGATGGTCGTTTAAAACAGAGGCGTGTAGGGACTTCTCCCAGATGGTGCTGAATCTCTGGAATTCTATCCCCCGAAAGGCTGCGGCAGTTGGATCAAGGGCGGGTATAGGGCCAACTGTGAGAGTTTCCCCACGGGTGGTCCGGTTTCCTCCCATATCCCAAAGATGTGCCGGTTGCTGGGTTAGTTGGCTGCTGTAAGTTGCCCCCTGGTGTGTAGGTGAGGGGCAGAATCTGGGGGGAATTACTGGGAATCTGGGGAAAATAACGAAAATGGTATTAATGTAGGAATATTGTAAATGGCTGGTTTATGTAAATGGGTCAGCACAGAAGATGGGCTGAAGGGCCTGATTTTGTTCTGTATCCCTTTATGACTCTAGGTAGAGAGGCCGGTTAAGGGACTGTGCATGATACTTGCCTTTATTGGCTGAGGGAAAGAATACAAGGGCAGAGAAGGGGTCTAGCCATAACTCAAAGCAAACACTAGTCGGGCCACAGTGAGACTGAACATGTACTTCCAAGCGTGAGAGTATGTGACAGCATTAGAGGGTGCAGGGATTTACGAGAGACTTGCCACGGCTGGAGGATTATAATTGCAAAGAAAGACTATCTGGGTTGGGAGTGTTTTACTTAGAACAGAGGAGAGATTTAATTAAGTTGTATAAAGATTTGAGATGCTTAAACAGGGACAATTGCCCTTGACGAAGTTCAATAATTAGAGAAACAATCTGCTGGAGGAACTCAGCAGGTCGAGTAGCATCTGTGGGAGTAAAGGCATTGTTGACATTTTGGGTCGAAACTCTTAATCAGTCCTGATGCAGCGTTTCGACCCGAAATGTCGACAATTCCTTTCCCCCCCACAGATGCTGCGCGACACGCTGAGTTCCTCCAGCAGATTGTGTGTTGCTCCAGATTCCAGTATCTGCAGTCTCCTGTGCCTACAATAACTATAGGTCTTGGGCACTTTAAGGTGTAGTATAAAACAAGGGTTGAAAATATTGTTTAGTTTTGGTCACCCTGTGATAGGAAAGATGTCGCAAAGCTGGATAAGATAAGATATCTTTATTAGTCACACGTACGTCGAAACACACAGCGCAGAGTGTTCTGGGGGCAGCCCTCAAGTGTCGCCACGCTTCCGGCGCCAACATAGCATGTCCACAGCTTCCTAACCCGTACGTCTTTGGAATGTGGGAGGAAGCCGGAGCACCCGGAGGAAACCCACACAGACACGGGGAGAACGTACAAACTCCTTACAGACAGCGGCCAGAATTGAACCTGGGTCGCTGGCGCTGTAAAGCGTTATGCTAACCGCTACACTGCCGTGCAGAGAGTGCAGAAGAGATTGACAAGGATATCGCTGGGACTCGAGGGACTGTGTTATGGAGAGAGGTTGAGGAGGTTGGGACTTTATTCCTTGGAGTGTAGGAGAATAAAGGGTAGTCATATAGAGGTGTATAAAATCATGAGGGGCACAGATAGGGTGAATGCTCACAGTCCAGGTAGAGGAATCAAGAACCAGAGGGCATAGGTTTAAGGTGAGAGATTTAATGGGAACCTGAGGGGAAACTTGTTCACACAGAGGGTGGTCAGTATATGGAACGAGCTGCCAGAGGAAGAGTTTGAGGCAACATTTAAAAGGCACTTGGATGGGCACATTGGATAGGAAAGGTTCAGAGGGATATGGCTCAAAATGGGACTATCTTAAATGGGAATCTTGGTCGTCATGGACCGGTTGGGCTGAAAGGTGTGTGTCTGTCTCTGTGTGTGTGTGCCTCGGTGTGTGTGTGTGTGTGTCTCTGTGTGTCTCTCTGGTTCTCCTCTGGAATTTGGGTGCCTGAAATTTAGATCATAAACTGCTGGAAACACTCAGCAGGTCAGGCAGCATCTGTGGAGAGCGAAACTGAGTTAGCACTTCATTCAGAAGGTTGTGGGTTCTGAGGAAGGGTCGCTGACCTGAAATGTTCACTCTGGTTCTCCGTCCATGGCTGCTGCCTGACTCAGTGAGCATTTCCGGCCATTTTCTGCATTGATTCCATTCCCTGCCCTGATGCCCCTGGTTGGGTTTGAACCTACTTGCTTTGTTCTCCCTGCAGCCCCCACTCCATGGCCAAGCCGATCGAGGTCCTGGGTTGTCAGAGCTCCCTGGCGCTGGATTGCAAAGGAGATGACGGGACAGGGAGTTCTGTCCCGGAGACTGAACCCATCCGGCCGGACTCCTGCAAGCTGAAGAGGGTCAGGTCCCTCCTGGGGACAGGTGAGCATCCCACACACACCAGCCCTGATTATCTCAACCCCCTCCGTACATCACACCCCCACAAACTAGTCGAGTCCGTTTCTCCGGGATGAATTAGCCAGCACCCTGACACTCTGGGCTTTCAAACCGGAATTGGAGGGCGGAATGGCCTCTCTGTCCTGATGAACAGTTCTGCGGTCCTGCAAAGAAGCCGGTGTGACTTGGTGTGAAGCTGCTCCTGCCTCTGGTTGCGGATTAGAATCTGGCTCCAGGGCACGAGATTCCAGCCTGACGTTCCCGGCGCTGGGCTTGAGGGGACTCAGAGTTTTGGGAAGAGATGGGAAACTGAACCCCAGCTTCCTGCTTGGATGGATGTATTTTTTTTTGAAAATCAATATTTAACTTTGGGGTTGCCTGCTAACTCTCCATCTATCAGGAATGCAAGAACTAGGAGGAGGACATTCAGCCCATCATTCCTGTGCTATCACAGGTCATGACTGATCCTCTGCCTTGTCCATTTCCCACCTGGTCCCCAAATCCCACGGCGCCCTTGACGTCCAAAAGCCTTCCCCCATCCCACTGTGTCCAGCATCGAGATCCGTGAATTCTGGGACCTTTTCGAGGGGTGGGATGGCTGGAGCTGGGAAGCGGGAACGGCTGTTCCTCAGAATTGTTCTCCCCTTGCCCCGCGTCCTCACCTGTTGCCCGGTCCTCTCTCCCAGCAGGAATACCCGAGAGCAGCGACCGCCCGCCAGAGCAGGTGATCCGGAAAAGGCATTCAAGAAATTCCAGTGCATCCAGTCAGCTCTCTAAGGTCTCAGGTGAGTGGGCATTCTCAAGGTCAAATTCAAGGTTATTGTCGTCATCATACATACCCGAGGTATAAATGCCATGGACACTAGCTTTCTGCAACAGCAGCACAGTACATTACAGACATAAGTTAATATAAACTTAAATTTATATTATACATAGCGCACAACAAATTAAACATAACCACACCAGAGACACAGGAGACTGCAAATGCTGGAATCTGGAGCAGCAAACAATTTGCTGGGAAAAACTCAAGGGGTCGAGCAGCATCTGTGGGGGGGGGGAAGGAATTGTGGATGTCGTGGGTCCTGATGCAGGGTTTTGACCTGAAACATCGACACTTTCCTCCCACAGATGCTGCTCGACCCGCTGAGTTCCTCCAGCAGGTTGTTTGTTGACAACAGCACTAGTTCAAGTTAAGAGAGAGGACAGAAAATAGTCCGAGGTGGTGTTGGGGTTTCTCAGGTGGTTTCAAGAACCTGACGGCAGTGGGGAAGAAGCAGTTGTTGAACCTTGAGGTGTGGATCTTCAGGCTCCTGTACCTCCTACCTGATGGTGGCATGGCCCGGATGGTGGGGTCCCTGATGATGGATGTTGCCTTCCTGAGACATCGCCTCCTGTAGATGTACTTAATGGTGGGGAGAGCTGTACCTGTGGTGGAACTGGCTGAGACCCACCGCTCTCTGTAGCCTCTTGCGCTCCTGTGCACTGGAGCTCCCATCCCAGGCCGTGATGCAACCAGTCGGAATGCTTTCCACTGGACGTCTGTAGAAGTCTGTCAGAGTTTTACTTGCGGGAAGGTGGAGCTGAGGTTAGAGTTGGGTGAATGTGACCTTGTGAAATGGTTGTGGAATATATCTGTGGAATGTTTCCATTGTAGAATGGGTTTGAGGGGCTGACTGGTTTGCATTCTTGTAATGTTTAACTCTACGTGGTGCTGCTCTGTGTGTGTGTGTGTGTGTGTATATGTAGGGTGAGGGAGGGACGGAGGGGAACACGGGTGACTTGACTCTCGACACTTCAAGATCCCCACCATCTGGGTCACGTCATCTTCTCACAGCTACCGTCAGGCAGGAGGTACAGAAACCTGAAGTCCCACACCACCAGGTTCAGGAACAGCTACTTCCCTTCAACCAATCGGTTCTTGAACCAACCAGCACAACCCTAACCACTACAGTCTGGCAACACTATGATCACTTTACACTTAAATGGACTATCTTTTTTGTTTTTCTCATTATTTTTTGGTTACAGTATGATAGGGTGGCATGCTTACCTTTATCAGTTGAGGAACTGAGTTCAAGAGTCAGGAAGTTGTGTTGAAGCTTCATAAAACTCTAGTTAGGCCACATCTGGAGTATTGCATTCAATTCTGGTCACCCCATTACAGGAAGGATGTGGAGGCTTTGGAGAGGGTGCAGAAGAGGTTCACCAGGATGCTGCCTGGATTAGACGGTATGAGCTATAAGGAGAGTTTGGATAAACTTGGGTTGTTCTTTCTGGAGCAGCAGAGGCTGAGGGGAGACCTGATAGAGGTTTGTAAGATTATGAGAGGCATAGATAGAGTAGACAGCCAGTATCTTTTCACGAGACAAAGGAGCAGAAGTAGGCAATTCGGCCCATCGAGTCTGCTCCATGAGCTAAACTAAAACTATTTCTATCTAGCCCCAATTTCCGGCCTTATCCCCATATCCCTTGATACCTTGACTGATTAGATACCTATCTATCTCCTCCTTAAACGCCCCCCAATGATCGGGCCTCCACAGCTGTGCGTGGCAAAGAATTCCATAATATCACTACCCTCTGGCTAAAGAAATTTCTCCTCCATTTCTGTTTTAAACCGGTACCCTCTAATTCTAAGGTTGTGCCCTCTAGTCCTGGACTCACCCACCAAGGGAAACAGCTTAACCACATCTACTCTGTCCAGTCCTTTCAACATTTGAAATGTTTCTATGAGGTCCCCTCTCATTCTTCTGTACTCCAGTGAGTACAGTCCGAGAGCCGACAAACACTCATCATAAGTAAGCCCTTTCATTCCCGGGAATCATCCTCATAAATCTTTTCTGAACCCTCTCCAACATCAGTACGTCCTTCCTAAGATGAGTATCTTTTTCCCAGGGTTGAAATGTCTAATGTCTTAAATGCTGCATGCATTTAAGGTGAGAGGGGGAAAGTTCAAAGGAGATGTGTGGGGCAAGTTTTTTTTACACAGAGAGCGGTGGGTGTCTGGAATGTGCTGCCAGGGGTGGTGGTGGAGGCAGATACGATAGAGGCATTCAAGAGGCTCTTAGATAGGCACATGGCTGTGCAGAGAATGGATTAGATTAGTTGGGGATCTGATTACTAATTTAGAACAATACAGCACAGGAACAGGCCCTTCGGCCCACTATGTTGTGTCGAACTATGTTCTAATTGTGTTCTTTCTTGTAAAGATTGTTTAATTTATATTTAATTTATTTTTTTTCTTGTGAATGTTGCGTATCTGATGCTATGTGCCTGTGACGCTGCTGTAAGTTTTTCATACATGTGCTTGTGACAGTAAACTTCACCTTGACATTGGCGCTCTCTCCCCGAACCCCACCGCTGCAGGTTACAGCTCGGAGGGCTCGGTCTGCACCCCCCGCTTCGAGCTGGCTCACCGGCGGGAAGGATCTGGCAGCAGTGCCCTATCCTCAGGGACTGGCAGCATGGCTGATGTGGGCGATGGGGCTCTGGAGGGAGCGGCCCCGCTCCACAGGATCGCCTTCCGCTCGGAGCGGCTGTCAAGGTGAGGGGTGTGGATCGCGGGGACCGTCTCGGGGGGGGGGGGGGGGGGGGGGTCAACTCAGCGGGAACTGTCCCTGTCCCCTGCTCCAGATGCCGGGGAGGCATTGAGGAGGCCTCACCCCCTCTGGTTCTGGGGTCCCATTCCCTCGATTGGGGTGGGGGTGGATCCCAGCTCCCGTAGGAGGGAGGGGGTCCTGTGGGCACTCGTGGAGAGGAGTGGGTTCCTTCGCCTCCCCCCACCGCGGGTGTCACTATATCCCACCAGCTGACCTCCTGGGGCTCCCACATAGCTGGTGGCAGTGGGATCTTGCTGTGCATTTCCTGATGGGGTGACTGGCTGGGGTGTCGGTGATCTAGAGCTGACCAGTTGGTTTAGTTCTTGGGTATTAACAGCTCTGCCTCCAGAACCAGTGGGGTTGGCTACATCTCTGTGCTTGTCTCTGTATGAATTCGTGTGTGTGTGTGAGTGTGAGTGTGTGTGTGTGAGTGTGTATCAGCTCATCTGTCAAAGACTTATAGAGCATGGAAACAGGCCCTTTGGTCCAACTCCTCCATTCTTACCTGAGCTGGTCCCATTTGCCCGTGTTTGGCCCATATCCCTCTAAACCCTTCTTATCCATGTACCTGTCCAAATGTCTTTTAAATATTGTAATTATACCTGCCTCTGGCACCTCGTTCCGGATACGCACCACCCTCTTTGCGGAAAACTTGCCCCTTGTGTCTCCTTAAATCTTTCCCCTCTCACTTTGAACCTGTGCCCTCTAGTTTTAGACTCTCCTACCCTGAGAAAAAGTCCGCGACCGTTCACGTTATCTCTGTGCCTCGTGATTTTATAAGCCTCTGTAAGGTCACCCCTCATCCTCCTGAACTGCGGGGGGGGGGGGGGGGGTTGTTGGGGGGAAAAGATCCCAGCCTCTCCTTATAACTCAAGGCCTCCAGTCCCGGTAACATCCTCGTGAATCTTTTCTGTGCCCTCTCCAGCTTAGTGACGTCCTTCCTATAAACCAGGCGACCAGAACTGTGCACGATGCTCCAAGTGCGGTCTCACCGACGACTTGTTCGGCTGTAATGTGTCGTCCCAACTCCTGTACCCGATGCCCTCGCCGATGAGGGCCAGCGTGCCAGACGCTGCTTTCACCGCCCTTTCTATCTGTGTCACCACTTTCAGCGAACTGTGTACCTGTACCTCTAGGTCCCTCTTGTATAAACACCCTCCAGGGTCCTCCTATTTACTGTGCAAGTCCTGCTCTGGTTTAACTTGCCAAAGTCCAACACCTCACACGTGTCCGAGTTGAATTCCACCTGCCATTCTTTGGCCCACTTCCCCCAGTTGATCCAGATCCCGCCGTGATCTCAGATCGTTCTCGCCACCGATCTTGGTGTCATCAGTGAACTTGCCTTGCATGCGTGTGCTTCAGCTCTGCCTCCCTGGCTGTTCCTCCCTACCCCGAGGGAGGACTGGGCTTTGAGATTCCCCCTATCCTGAACCTCCTCTCTCCCGTTGCAGGCGGAAGAACGAGGAGCCAGAGAGCCGGCCCACGCAGGTGGACGACACTCGGGTCAACGCAGACGACATCGTGGAGCAGATCCTCCGGGACCAGGACTTCAGCCAGTGCGGGAGCGCTGAGGGTGAGGGAGGAGAGGGGGATGGGGGAGGTCGGGTCTGGGAGCGACACGCATGCAAATGTCTTGGATCATTAATGTAATGGAACAGAATAGGCCATTCGGCCCATTGAGTCTGCTCCGCCGTTGAATCACAGCTGATTTTTTTTTTTCAATCCTGTTCTCCTGCCTTCTCCCCGTAACCCTTAACTCCCTTTTATCAATCACGAACCTATCAACCTCTGCCTTAAATAGACCCAATGACTTGGCCTCCACAGCCCTCTGTGGCAACGAATTCCACAGATTCACCACCCTCTGGCTGAAGAAATTTCTCCTCATCTCAGTTCTAAAGGGACATCCCTTTATTCTGAGGCTGTGCCTCAGAGCCTCGACTCTCCAACTAATGGAAACATCCTCTCCACGTCCACTCTATCCAGGCCTTTCAGCATCCGCGGTATGTTTCAATGAGATCCCCCGCCATCCTTCTGAACTCCATCGAGTACAGGCCCAGAGACATCAAACGCTCCTCATACATCAAGCCTTTCATTCCCAGGATCATTCTTGTGAACGTCCTCTGGACCCTCTCCAGGGCCAGCACATCCTCCTCAGAGACAAGGCCAAAAATTGCTCACAATATTCCAAATGTGGTCTGATCAACACCTTATAAAGTCTTAAGTTCAAGCTCATTGTCAGAGGCATACATAAACAGAGCACTAATGCCATGAAAATGAATTTTTTGCAGCATCAGCACAGTACATTACAAGACCAGGGTAAACATAAATTAACAAACTAAAGTTATGTATAATTAATGTTAATTTGTATGTGCAAATTAAACAACACTGCTGGTTCAAGATTGAGATATAGTGCGAGGTAGTGTTGGGGTTCTTCAGGTGGGTTCAAGACCCTGACGGCAGTGGGGAAGAAACTGTTGTTGAACCTTGAGGTGTGGGATCTTCAGGCTCCTGTACCTCCTGCCTGATGGCAGCGTGGAGAAGAGGGCATGTCCCGGATGGTGGGGGTCCCCGATGATGGACGTCGCCTTCCTGAGACATCGTCTCTTGTAGACGTCCTCGATGGTGGGGAGAGCTGTGCCCGTGATGGAACTGGCTGAGTCCACTGCCCTCTGTAGCCTCTTGCGTTCCTGTGCACTGGAGTCCCCACACCAGTCTGTGATGCCTCTGGTCAGAATACATCCCCCACTGTGCATCTGTAGGAGTTGGTCAGTCTGAAACAGGAGCCAGCAGTAAACCCCTCGAGCCAAGATATTGGCTGCTGTGGTCTTGTTCTTCATTACCTTTCACTCATGTATTTCCCTCTCCACTGATCCTGCCCGAACTTTCCACCGTTTACAGGGTCTGTGGTTTGGGGTCGTACTTTTGCTTTTTGATGACCTTGTCTGTTTTCCTTCTGCTCTAGACAGTGGTCTACAGCTGTATGTGGGAAGAGACGGGACTGTCAGACTGGGCAGCCTACAGACCGATAACAGGTAAGGGCAGGCTGTAGCCTGGGGCATCTGCTGTGGGTCAGTGGGTAGTGTTACAGTCATTGTCACACAGCACGGAAACAGGCCATTCGGCCCACTGAGATTGTGCCGGACCCACACGTATGTGGGGAGGTGTTGGATTCGACTGTTTTAAGTAGTTTTTTTAACATGTATAGTACTTAATACACCTCAAGTGGCTGCACAAGGAACGGCCGCTTCCTAGCTTATTGGTTCGTCCATCAGGTGAATACGTGTTTTCTCCTTGGTTGGTTTGGCCACAGGTATCTGATAGGTTTCCTGATTGGACTATTGCTAGCTAAGGAGTACCTCTCATCTCAGGTATAAAAGGTGTTGTTTTTGTTAATCTCTCACCTTCCCCCTCCCCCCCCCCCCAGCTCATCTTTAGTTCCTTTTGTCTCGGCTCATCTCCCAGTAGTAAAGCAAGTGCCGTGTGCTCTGTGACTGTTTCTTTCTTTTAAACTATTCCAATAAAACTTTGTGAAGCACCAAGTTGTTCTCAACTCATTCTTGGACTCCTGAAAGAACCTGTGGATTTGAAAATAACCGGATCCGACAGAGGAAAGCGGAGTGCCTGGGAGAAATCCACAGCGAGAACACGCAAACTCCACACACAGCGCCAGAGGTCGGGATCGAGCCCGGGTCTCTGGTGCTGTGAGGCAGCGGCTTTACCCGCTGTGCCACTGTGTGCCTGCTCCTGTCTTGTAAGAATCATAAACTTGTACAGCATAGCAACAGGCCCTTCGGCCCACCGTGTCTATGCTGACCTTTTTTGCCCATCTACACTAATCCCACTTGCCCGCATTAAGGTGAAACGACATGGGGTGAAATCCTGCTCTGGACATTTGCCCCTACTTGGGGAGATCTGAAGTGCCACTTTGGAGGATGAGGTGTTAAATGAGGGGTTGGGAATGCAAAGTACTTCCAGGTGTTTGAGCCAAAATTTAAACCTTCACTAACATCACCACTTTAAAAATAAAATTAATGTGTGTAAACTCCCAGCGAGAATCCTGATGCTTTGATAACTCTGCCCCCTCTCAGGCCTTAGATCAGTCACGGTTCCATGGCCAATATTCTCCATGTCTCTGCCTCTTTCAGTCCCTGCTTCACGTATTCAGAAGTTCAGGGGTTGGTAAACTGGTTTGTTATTGTCACGTGTACTGAGGTACAGTAAAAAACTTTGTTTTGCATGCCATATGTACAGATCATTTCACCACATCAGTACATTGAGGTAGTACAAGGGAAATGCAGAATATAGTGTTGCAGAGGAAGTGCAGTGCAGGCAGACAAATAATCGGGTGACTGGGAGATCAGGAGTTCACCTTTTAGCGTATGAGAGGTCCGTTCAAGAGTCTGAACTTGTCTTGCATACCATTCATACAGATCAAGTCATTACACAGTGCATTGAAGTAGTACAAGGTAAAACAATTACAGAATGTAGAGTAGAGTGTTACAGTTACAGAGTAAGTGCGGTACAGGCTGACAATAAGGTGCAAGGGCCGTAACAAGGTAGGTTGTGAGGTCGAGAGTCCATCTTATCGTACAAGGTGATCATTCAATAATAACAGCGGGATAGAAGCTGTCCTTGGGTCTGGTGCGTGCTTTCAGGCTTTTGTATCTGCTGCCCGATGGGAGGGGGGAAAAGAGAGAATGTCCGGGGTGGGTGGGGTCTTTCTATTATTGCCTGTCAAAGATGAGAAATGGATTGGAAGACTTATCTATTTTGTGTTTGAAAGGACACTATACGAGAGGCTTTGTCTCTCTACCGGGATGTGAGGATACAATGGGGAATGAATGAATATTTCCCCGAAATATTTTACAATTTTAGGATGAATTAGATGTCCTTCAACTTGCTGTGTTCATCGATTATCTGCAGGAAGATGCAACCAGTGCTTTGAGAAGTTGCATCATGGATGGAACATATCCTTAATAAATTAACACACTTTTATAAATACTCATTAACTTATCAATGATGATATTTTGCCATTGAACACAAGATGATTATAGCCATCGACTCCCAGCACTGGGGATCGCAGTCCAAGATGGAATCCCAGAACAAAATGGTCACCCTCCTCCTCCCTACCCCACCATGACCTTTGGGAATGGCTGATCTTCCCTTCCAAACTGGAAGTGATGCCTGTGGCATCATTTTTAATTCTCCCTCCATGGGGATTTAAACACCCTGGATTAACATTGTTCCGTCAACCAACATCACTAAAATTGGATGATCTGGACATTAAAAGTTGGACAGGAAAGGTTCAGAGGGACGTGAGGCAAATGGGACTGGCTTAGATGGACATCTTGGCCGGCATGGATAGGATGGGCTGGGCTGAAGGGTCTGTTTCTGTGCTGTATGTCTGCAGGCGCTTGGTTTAGGTAACTTGGCTGCCTAGTTTGGGACCTCTCTGAGTGTAAAACCTGAAGCTCTCCCTATTTTGCCCGCAGATGGTATGACTACAAGCCCGTGGTGATCGACAGCCATTGAGCCAAACGCACCAACAATTTCGGATTCACCTTCCTATTTTCTGCTGCCCTCGTCACCCAGAATAGTGCAAGGTCCTGGATCTCCTACTGCGGAGCACGATGGCCATTTTTCTTTTAAAGGAGGGCGAACGATATTTGGCGGAAATGTCGGGGGAGAGCAGTGTTCACCCTACCCCAGGCTACCAGCCCAAGAGTGAAGAGTTGGGATCCGGACAGTGTACTCATAATAAAAGTTAACGATTATAAAATTAATGAACACTAGCCAGTGTTTCTGCAAGGAATTATCCCCGCTTGACTGGAATTGTTAATTATTCTCTTCTGTCCAATTGTAATGAGACTTTGCTCAGGGTCATCCTAACCTAAAAGTCTAATATAATGTGTGAGACTTGGTTCTGATGACTTGGGCTATGGGGTGTGTATGGTGAGCAATTGGTGCAAAATTCCCAAATGGTTGAACAGTGCCAAGGTTCTTGGTGCCTATCGATGCTGATTAAACCCCTCCTTTCTAATCCCACTCCCCACCCCACAACATGAGGCTCTTTAGGAGTGTGAGGATGTCAACTCTGCCCACGACCTGTTCATCATCTCTCCGTCCTTGGGTATCCTCCCCATCCAATTGGAAAACAGAATGGCTCCTGTTTTATCTGATTGACAGAGGCAGGGTTTTTAAAAAGCATCAAGCATCCTTCAAACTATTAAATAAGGAAAGGATTTTTTTGTTTTTGAGGCCTATCCTGTTTTGTTTTTTTTTTAATTTGTGGATTCGTGGAGATTCCAGGAAAACCTTGCAGAGGCTGGCGATGGTCATCTTGTTTTGGGATTTCATCTTTGCCCTGTTCTCTCTGACCCTGGGGGCAAAGGCAACCTTAAGCCAACTATCCCTTGAAAGCAGGGTGACTTCCACGCCCTGAAGTGGTTGTTGGGAAAGGGATTTCTCCCCATTTTAATAACCTAAAATAAGGAATGGCAAAATAGCCTAAATATTGGGGTTCGCCATTGGGATATCTAATGATATTCCTGCAGGTTTTGTACCAGGCAAGTTGTCCTTTCTCCCCCTTCCCATCTCTGATGGGTTTGGTTCAAAGAAAAACAGGAAAAGATGGCCACATTTTTGTTATTTAATTGTAGAAATGTGAAAATTCTTCTTGGATTCCTTGCAACTCCTGGAAAATTCCCAATGGCTCCAGGGTTATTCCTGGAAGGTTGACAACAGACTTTAAACCCTTGGCCGTCTTTTACCCCGGTTTCCCTTCTTTGTTTGATCGTCCCGATCCAAGTGGAGTTGGGATTGATTGCGGGCAGGGTGAGTGAGGAATGGTCCCTTCCAATGAGAAGGGAATTGGTCCTGGGCTTGATCACCACAGGGTTGTGGAGGTAAGGAGGAGGGAGAGGGAGTTTGGCTCAGCCCTTCTTAAGAGGGGTGATGGGGAGAGTAGGTTCTGGGCCCACCTGGAAGTCTGCAATCAAACATTTAGCTAACTTCGGATGAGAGGGCAGGAGCCCTTCCTCATCTGTCCTCCATTCTGGGTCTTTCCCTTCCAAAGCTAAGGCACAATCACAAGGCCCCAGAGACACCATCTTTGGGTGGGGCTCCAGACTTGGGGCTCCCATCTTGCGTGAACAGACCTTGGGGTAAAGAAGACAACAAAATGACTTTTTTTGCCGCCCAGATAAAGAAATTTTGTAAAGAAGTGGAGAGGGACTCAAGTGATGGAACTCCCCGTAGCTTAGAATTTGAAATTCATGACTTTTTTTTCTTTTAAAACTACGTGGACACTGGGAATAATTATTTAGTGGGGTTGGAGGTCCTGTGGAGGTCCAAATTAAACAGTTAATTTGGAGTTAACTGTTTAAGCAATTCTTTCTTGCCAGTGTTCCCCAAGTGATCGGTGATCCAGAAGGTATCAATAATTCAGTGTTTGGGTCATTTCTTGTTTAATCCAATTTTTTTAACAATATAAAAGCCAACAATCCAATTGAATGTGTGAAAGTAATTGTCTCCCTGCTCATTCCCACCCCTTGGAGATCATAATCTGGGGTTTCCCATCCTTAAAGGGGCAGTGCCCTCTTAAAGGACACTATAAGTGGCTCACCTTTAGTGCAAGAGTGGTTAATGAAGGGAGGAAGACGGTGACCACTGATGTCATTTCCCTCTTTGCCAATTGAAGTAGTGAGTTCCTGAGGTTTTTTCTCCCCCCTGTTGTATAATCTTTTCCCTCTTCCAGAATTGTTGCTGGGATCTAGAAATTTCAGCTCCTTTAAGGGCAGCATGCATTTAATACTTTTAAACCCTCATGGGGGAGAGAGGCACAGAGGGTTTAAATGTATTAAATGCATACCGCCGTTAAAGGGGCTGTGAACCCTGTCAGTGCTAAATGTTCTCTGAGTGTGCTGCCTATGGGATTGACCTATGTGTGTGTTTCCTGAGAATGGAATTGACTTATTTTCATTATTTTAGAAATGGTAATTTATCAATAAAATATCTTTTTTTAAAAAAAGAAACATGTCTTTTGGGGAAAAAAAAATTAAGTGTTGATTTGCCTTGAAGATTTTAATAATTGTCTTGGGTCCCAATAAGCACACTTCTATGATGTCTGTATGGTCATAGAGTTGTTCAGCACAGAAACAGGCCCTTTGGCCCACTATGTCTGTGCTGACCATGGCGGTGTTAACACTATGTCTGTGCTGACCGTGGCGGTGTTAACACTACGTCTGTGCTGACCGTGGCGGTGTTAACTCTACGTCTGTGCTGACCGTGGCGGTGTTAACTCTACGTCTGTGCTGACCGTGGCGGTGTTAACACTACGTCTGTGCTGACCGTGGCGGTGTTAACACTACGTCTGTGCTGACCGTGGCGGTGTTAACACTACGTCTGTGCTGACCGTGGCGGTGTTAACACTACGTCTGTGCTGACCGTGGCGGTGTTAACACTATGTCTGTGCTGACCATGGTGGTGTTAACTAATAGGTAAAGAAAGGCAAATGGTAGGTTGGTTTCTGTTGTAAAAAGATTTGAGTTCAAGAGCGGAGGTGCATTGCTTCAGTAACATGGGGCCCTGCAGAGGCTGCATCTGGGATCTTGTGTACAGTATTGGTTTATTATTGTCACTTGTACCGAGGTACAGTGAAAAACTTGTCTTACAAACCGATCGTACAGGTCAATTCATTACACAGTGCAGTTACGTTGAGTTAGTACAGAGTGCATTGAGGTAGTACAGGTAAAAACAATAACAGTAGAGTAAAGTGTCACAGCTACAGAGAAAGTGCAGTGCAATAAGGTGCAAGGTCACAACAAGGTAGATCGTGAGGTCATAGTCCATCTCATCGTATAAGGGAACCATTCAATAGTTTTATCACAGTGGGGTAGAAGTTGTCCTTAAGTCTGGTGGTACGTGCCCTCGGGCTCCTGTGTCTCCTACCCGATGGAAGAGGAGAGAAGAGAGAATGACCCGGGTGGGTGGGGTCTTTGACTATGCTGGCTGCTTCACCAGGACAACGAGAGGTAAAGACCGAGTCCAAGGAGGGGAGGCTGGTGTCCGTGATGCGCTGGGCTGTGTCCACAACCCTCCGCAGTTTCTTGCAGTCCCAGGCAGAGCAGTTGCCATACCAAGCTGTGATGCATGCAGATAGGATGCTTTCTATGGTGCATCGGTAAAAGTTGGTGAGAGTCAAAGGGGACAAACCAAATTTCTTTAGCCTCCTGAGGAAGTAGAAGCACTGGTGAGCTTTCTTGACCGTGGCATCTACGTGATTTGACCAGGACAGGCGGCTGGTGATGTTCACTCCCAGGAACTTGAAGCTCTCAACCCTCTTGACCTCAGCACCATTGATGTAGACAGGTGTATGTACACCGCCCAAGTATGCAAGTCTCCGTACTTGCAGTCGAGGGAATGCAGAGAGCGCTCACCAGATTGATTCTTGTGATGTTGGGTTTGTCCACTGAGGAGAGATTGGGATTTTACTCCTTAGAGCTGGGAAGAATGAGAGGCGATCTTATTGAAACGTGTAAAATTCTGAAGGGAGGATGTTTCTCCTGGCTGGTGTGTCGAGAACCCAGGGGTCACAGTCTCAAAGTTAAGCGGTCAGCCATTCAGGGCTGAGTGGAGAAACTTCTTCACTCAGAGGGTGGTGAACCTTTGGAATCCTCTACCCAAGAGTGTGGTCACTGAATTCATTCAAAACAGAGGTTGATGTATTTTTTAGATGTTGAGGGATAGGTGTTGATGCAGAAAAATGGGCTGAATTCAAGGCTTGGTCGTGATCTTATTGGCGGCCTGCAGAGCAGAATAGCCAACGTCTGATGACTATAACCAAGGGGTAAATGGGCAGATGAAGATTTTACAAGAGACTGATATGATTTATGTGGTACCTTTTTTCCAGCCTCTTGGGTGGGGTGGAAGCTAAAGGATTTTGCAACCGATCGATTATGTAGATGAGGCGCAGCAAGCTCCCACTGATGGCAAAGTGATGGTAATATTTTTTGGTAATAAAGCTCAATTATGATTGGTAGGGTCCGAGAGCGTATTGAGGGATTGTGCACAAGGCCTAGAACTGCAGGCACAGTAGTGTAAAGGTTAGCGTAACGCTTTACAGCGCCAGTGACCCAGGTTCAATTCCGGCTGCTGTCTGTAAGGAGTTTGTACGTTCTCCCCGTGTCTGTGTGGGTTTCCTCCGGGTGCTCCGGTTTCCTCCCACATTTCCAAAAAGACGTACGGGTTAGGAAGTTGTGGGCATGCTATGTTGGCGCCGGAAGCGTGGTGACGCTTGCGTCTGCCCCCAAAACACTATGCAAAAGATGCATTTCACTGTGTGTTTCGATGTACATGTGACTAATAAAGATATCTTAGATAGAGTGGTGAAGGAGGCATTTGGGATTCTTGCCTTTGTTAGCTGGGGCATAGACTACAAGAGCAGGGAGGTTATTGTGAAACATTGGTTAGGCCACACGTGGGCTATTGCATTTAGTTCTGGTCACTGCACTATAGGAAGGCTGTGACGCAGAGGAGATTCACCAGAATGTTGCCTGGAATGGGCTGTTCCGGTTATGAAGAGAGAGGGGGTTTGTTTTCCTTGGTGCTGAGGGTAATAAATAAAATTGAGGGTCATAGATAGAAACTTGTCCCCATAGCAGAGATGCCTATAAATAGTGCACGTGTGTTTGAGAAAATCGAAGGAACTGCAGGTATCGGGAATTGGAAATAAAAATAGAAAATGGAAAGATGATATAATGATTGGTGGAGTCATGGACAAAGGTCATCAAAGGATGCTGTGGGATATGGATCAATTACAGACATGGGCAGAGAAGTGGCAGATGGAGTTTAATCCGGAAGGTAGGAGGTGTTGACTTTGGGAGATCAAACGTAACAGGAAAGTATACAGTTAATGGCAGGACCCTTAACAGCGCTGTTGTACAGAGGGATCTTGGGTGTAAGTCCATAGCTCCCTGAAAGTGGCCTCTTTCAGGTTGCCTCATTAGAAGAAGGATGTGGAGGCTTTGGAGAGGGTGCAGAAGAGGTTCACCAGGACGCTGCCTGGATTAGAGGGCATGAGCTATAAGGAGAGGTTGGAAAAACTTGGGTTGTCTTCTCAGGAGCGTCGGAGGCTGAGGGGAGATCTGATAGAAGTTTACAAAATTATGAGAGGCATAGATAGGGTAGACAGAATCTTTTACCCCAGGTTAGCAGAGGACATGCATTTAAGGTGAGAGGGGTGAAAGGTTAAAGGAGATGTGCGGGACAAGTATTTTACACAGAGTGGTGGGTGCCTGGAACGGGCTGCCAGTGGTAGTTTTGGGAAGCAGATGTGATAGTGGTGTTTAAGAGGCTTTTAGACAGAGACATGTATATCCAGGGAATGGAGGGATATGGCTCATGTGCAGGCAGAAGATAATTAGTTTAATTTGGCATCCTGTTTGGCACAGACACTGTGGGCCGAAGGGCCTGTTCCTGTGCTGTACTGTTCTGTGTTCTATTTGCAGCATCCGATTTTCAATCTTATGGAGTACCTACATTTCCGCCGGATGTGTATTGTCAGACCCGTCTCTCCCAGGAGCTGGAAGGATCAAGAGATCCATGTCTGGCACACTTTGTAAATGAAACATGACTTCTTGATACTTGTTATTGAGTCTTAATACACTTGTTAGAAAACAGCACCTGGGAACTTTTTCCCCGGTTGGAAATGTCAAACACCAGAGGTCACAGACTTAAAGAGCAAGGGGGAAAGTTTAAAGGAGGCAAGTTTTTTTTACAGAGAGAGTGGTGGGTGCCTGGAACACGCTGCCAGGGGAAATGTTGAGGATAATCGTGCTGGAGGTGTTGCTGCCGATCCTCACTGATTGCGGTCTGTTGGTGTAGTGTGAAATGTCATGGCTGTCATTTGACAGTGACGGCACTGACCCCTCTGGTCAGATGACAGCACTGCTCATCGGGTCGGAAGACACACCACTGTGAATCGAGGTTTGGCTCCACCCCACCCTTCAAGTGCACACCTGAACAATTGGCTCGTTTAAGCAGCTTTGTCCTTGCTGGCACTGAGCCATTGGCTTGTTGGAATCACCTGGGCCCTCCAGCAGTATAAAAAGTGCTGCATGCTTGGTTCTCTCTCTTTTTGTCTCTCTGTTGAGGTAAGTTATGCATTACTTAAGGGTAATTAGTTAAGGATTCTTGGGACCAAAGAGCCGACGCTTGCACTGAGTCAAGGAGAGTGGCAGGGGTCGTACTGTCTCTTCCTTGATTTGTTTGTACCCAGTTTGTTGTGTGTGTGTGTGTGCGCGCATCTCAGCCCCGTTGCGATATCCGCCAAGTTCACGATCACCCGTGTGTGCGAGTGTGTATTGCCCCTGTTATCCTGTCCCGCGTTTGTCTTTGTGAATAAACCATTTTTAAACTCCAAAGACTGTGTCCCGAGTCCTTGCCCTTTAAGACCTCAAAGAACCTTTCTCACAACAGTTGGTCAGAAAGTCAAGGATCCAGTTGCAGAGGGAGGTGTTAAGTCCCAGGTCTCGGAGTTTGGTGGTGAGTTTGCTTGGAATTATAGTATTGAAGGCAGAGCTGTAGTCAATAAACAATAGTCTAACGTAGGTGTCTTTACTGCCCAGATGCTCAGAGATGAGTGTAGGGCCAGGGAGATGGTGTCCACTGTAGACCTGTTTCAGCGGTAGGTGAATTGCAGTAAAGAACACTGTGGGCTACCTCTTGCGCTGCCATGGTTTGTTTCTAATTGATTTTTTGCTATAATATCTTGTTTTGCACAGTCTTTTGCTTCTCTGACTTGTATAATTTATGTTCTGTGTGTTGTCTGTGCCTACCTGCCTGTGATGCTGCTGCAAGCAAGCTTTTCATTGCACCTGTACCTCACTGCACTTGTGCACATGACGGTAAACTCCACTTGACTTTACAAGCGTGAGTGGCCTGGGATAAGGGGATGGTGTCTGACCCAGGTTACCGATGTTGAGCACTAATGCATCCTATATTAGAGCATTCTACTCGCACAGCATCATGGCTTGGTGTGGCAACTGCTCTGGCCCAAGACCGCAAGAAGCTGCAGAGAGTTGTGGACACAGCCCAGTCCATCAGGAAAAACCAGCCTCCCCTCCATTGACTCCGTCTACACTCCCCACTGCCTCAGGAAAGCAGCTGACATAATCAAGCACCCCTCCCATCCTGGACATACTCTCTTCTTCCCCCTTCCATCGGGCAGAAGCTACACGCACTCCCAGGCTCAAGGACAGCTTCTATCCCGCTGTATAAGACTCTTGAATAGACCTCTTGTATCAGAATCAGGTTTATTATCACTGACATAGGTCATGAAATGTGTTGTTTTTGGCAGCAGTACAGTGCAAGACATAAAGATGTAAATTACTATAAGTTACAAAATAAATAAATAGTGCAAAATAAATGAATAGTGCAATAGTGAGATACAACTGCAGAGAGTTGTGGACACAGCCCAGCGCATCACGGACACCAGCCTCCCCTCCTTGGACTCGTCTACCTCTCGCTGCCCTTGGTGAAGCAGCCAGCATAATCAAAGACCCCACCCACCCGGGTCATTCTCCTCTCCTCTCTTCTCCCATCAGGTAGAAGATACAGGAGCCTGAGAGCACGTACCACTAGGCTCAAGGACAGCTTCTACCCCACTGTGATAAGACTATTGAACGGTTCCCTTATACGATGAGATGGACTCTGACCTCAAAATCTACCTTGTTATGACCTTTCACCTTATTGTCTACTTGCACTGCACTTCTCTGTAGCTGTGACACTTTACTCTGTACTGTTATTGCTTTTACCTGTACTACCTCAATGCACTCTGTACTAACTCAATGTAACTGCACTGTGCAATGAATTGATCTGTACGATTGGTTTGTAAGACAAGTTTTTCACTGTACCTCGGTACAAGTGACAATAATAAACCAACACCAATACAACAATTCAATAAATATGAACACATGATCTCACAGTCTACCTCATCATGGCCCTTGTTCCTTATTGTCTACCTGCACTGCACGTTCTCTTTAATTGTTATACTATATTCTGCACTCTTTTATTGCTATTCTCTTGGTATTGGTTTATTATTGCCACTTGTACCGAGGTACAGTGAAAAACTTGTCCTGCATACCGATCGTACAGGTCAATTCATTACACAGTGTATTGAGGTAGTACAGGGTAAAAACAATAACAGAATACAGAGTAAAGTGTCACAGCTACAGGGAAGTACAATGCAGGTAGACAATATGGTGCAAGGTCATAACAAGGTAGATTGTGAGATTAAGAGTTCATCTTATCATATAAGGGAACCATTCAATAGTCTTATCACAGTGGGCTAGAAGCTGTTCGTATTATGTGCTCTCAGGTTCCTGTATCTTCTGCCTGATGGGAGAGGGGAGAAGAGAGAATTGAACCTGGGCGGGTAGGGTCTTGATTATGCTGGCTGCTTCACCAAGGCAGTGAGAGGTAAAGAGAGAGTCCGTGAAGGGGGGTTGGCTGGTTTCTGTGATGTGCTGGGCTATGTCCACACTCTCTGCAGTTTTTTGTACTACCTCGATGTACTTATGTTTTGAAATGATCTGTATGGATGGCACACAAAACAAAGCTTTTCACTGTATCTCGGTACATGTGACAATAATAAACCAATTACCACACACAAGACGCTGGAGGAAACTCAACAGGTCAGGCAACAACTATGGAGGGAAATAAACACTCGACATTTTGGGTCGAGACCCTTCATCAGAACTGAGTCCCAAAACATCGACTGTTTATTTCCCTCCATGGATGCTGCCTGACCTGCTGAGTTCCTCCAGCGTCTTGTGTGTGTTGCTCCAGATCCCAGCATCTGCAGAATCTCTTGGACTCAAGATGGTGTCGGAGCACGGCGACTCGTTGCAAGCTGCTCTCTGCAGGTTTACTCATTACTTCTACTGTAATTATTCTACGCCTTTAAAGTTAAATTCTACTTAAGTATACACTTTACTCTGTATTCTGTTATTGTTTTTACCCTGTACTACTTCAATGCACTGTGTGATGAATTGACCTGTACGATCGGTTTGCAAGACAGTTTTTCACTGTACCTCGGTACGAGTGACAATAATAAACCAACACCAATACCAATAAACCAATTACCAATTCTTTGATTCCATCCAGATCTGTCCTGCAATGCTGCACAGAAGCACTAGATGGCAGTCAGTTGCCATGTGCTGCTTCTGGCTGGTGTCGCCTATTCATGCCCCTGGTAATTTTCATAAACTACCAGGGACGCCAGGTCAAGCCCAGAGAATTCCCAGATGCAGCTGATCGTAGTTGAACAGGATGTTTAAAGGGAAAACCCACGAGGACAGGTGGAAGCAATTCTTTCCACTGGTGTGGGGGTGTTGTCAGTCAGCAACTCCTGTTGATAAGAGGTAAGGAGAAAGCAAATTGGAACAAGGGAATGAAATTAGGGGACTTACAAAGGGTGTTGGACATGGGGGATCCAGCACCCTCTGTAGGGGTATGTTGGAGACATGGTGGTTAACTTACTGGTTTACAAGAGGCAGAAGAGATTCTGCAGATGCTGGGATCTGGAGCAACACACATAAAGTGCTGGAGGAACTCAGCGGGTCAGGCAGCATCCGTGGAGGGAAATGGACTGTCGACGTTTCGGGCCGAGACCCTTCATTCTGGACCTCCCGACCTCCGGCGCTGTCGGTATGTGGAGTTTGCACGTTCTCCCCTGTGACTGCGTGGATTTCCCCTGGTGCTCCGGTTTTCCCCCCACATCCCAAAGACGCACAGGTTGGTAGGTTAATTGGCCGCTGTAAGTTGCCCCTAGTGTGTGGGGGAGCGGTAGAATCTGGGGGGAGTTGATGGGAATGTCAGGAGAATAAAATAAGTTGAATGTGAGGTTAGGGTCAATGGGTTCCTGATGTTCAGCATGGACTCATTGGACCGAAGGTCCTGTTTCTGTGTTTTACGATTCTATGTTCTCTATCTAAGAGATAAGATATCTTTATTGGTCACATGTACATCGAAACACACAGTGAAATGCACCTATTGCGTAGAGTGTTCTGGGGGCAGCCCGCAAGTGTCGCCACGCTTCCGGCGCCAACATAGCATGCCCACAACTTCCTAATCCGTACGTCTTTTTTTTGGAATGTGGGAGGAAACCGGAGCACACAGAGGAAACCCACTCAGACACGGGGACAACGTACAAAGTCCTTACAGACAGCGGCCGGAATTGAACCCGGGTTGCTGGCGCTGTAACAGCGTCATGCTGACTGCTACACCACCATGCCTGCCCCTAAAAACTCTACACACAGGCAGCGCCGGAGGTCAGGATCGAACCTGGGTCACCAGGGCTGTAAGGCAGTGGCTTTACCCTCTGTGCCACTGGAGATGAAAGATACCCAGCAGGTCAGACAGGATCTGTGGAGAGAGAAACAGAGTCTCATCTTTTCATCTCCAGTCAGTTCTGATGAGAGATCATTGACCCAAAAGCTTTGCTTTGCGTAGATGCTGCCTGACCTGCTGAGTATTCCCAGAAGTTACTGATTTTATGTCAGATTTCCAGCATCTGCAGCATTTGATTTTGAACTAAGGACACAGAAATCCTGAGATGTGAGTTCAAATCCACCAATTCCAGTTAACAACCTGGAATTTTAAAAGCTAGACTTAGTAATAAAGCTGACCATTGAACAACCCTGACAGTTATAAACACAATCTGCTTCATGATGGTGCTTCAAGGAGGAGATTTGCCAACTTGACATGGCCTAAGTGTGATTCAAGAGCCAGGGCAATATGGTCGGCTCATCAACCTTTTTAGAGTCATCGAGTTATACAACATGGAAACAGGCCCTTCGGCCAACTGGTCCATGCCGACCAAAATACCCCGTCCAAGTTGATCCCATTTGCCAGCATTTGGCCCATATCCCTCTAAACCTTTCTAATTCACGTACCGTCCAACTGTCTTTTAAAAGTTGTCATTGTACCTGCCTCAAACTACTTCCTTGGCAGCTCGTTCCGCATACATATCACGCTTTGTGAAAAAAAAAAATTGCCCCTCAAGTTCCTATTAATCTTTCCCCTCCCACCTTAAACCTACACACCCTCTAGTTCTTGATTTCCCCAATCCTGGGGAAAAGACTGTGTGTGTTCACCCCATCTATGCCCCTCATGATTTTATAACCTCTATAAGATCACCCCTCAGTCTCCTACGCTCCAAGGAATAAAGTCCTAGCCTGCCCAACCTCTCCCTATATTCAGTCCTTCAAGTCCTGGTAACATCCTGGTAAATCTTTTCTGCACTCCTTCTGGTTGAATAACATCTTTCCTACAGCAGGGCGACCAAACTGAGCACAATACTCCAAGTGCGGCCTCACCAGCGTCCTGTACAACCACATCATGATCTCCCAACTTTTATACTCAGTGCCCTGACTGATGAAGGCCAGTGTGCCAAACACCTCCTTCACCACCCCATCTACATTTTGTTCAATGCGGTTAGGGATAGGTGATAAATGCTGGCCTTGCCCATCCCCAGAAAATTGAATAATTAAAAATAACTTGACACAGGATCGGTTGCTAATCTTAGATCGGACTTTGATAGATTAAACGGAAATCGAAAAATCCCGATGCTGGAAATCTGAAACAAAAGCAAAACATGCTGGAAATACTCAGCAGGCCAGGCAGCATCCGTGGAGAGAGAGAGAGAAACATTTCTGTTAAGACTCCAGACCAGAAGTGTTAACTCTGTTTCTGTTTGATTAAGTTAGACTAAGAGGCAAGGGTCGAAGTCAGATGTGCTGAGTTTGCTCAGAGATCAGATATGATTCTCATGGAACGGTGGAAGGATTTGGGAATCCGGAGGGATTAGTTTAATTAGGCATCATTAGTTTAATTAGTTTGGCACAATGTGGTGGGCTGAAGGTCCTGTTGTAGGTTCTCCTGCACCTCTTCCCGTGTTTCACCCACACTGCACTTGACTGCTGTCTAGTGGTTCAATGCAGTACTGCAGAAGCCATCAAAGCTCCCCCGTTTCCCCACACCAGCTGACCTCATCCACCTGTCCGTTCCATTCAAGACTGGGTCAGTACCAATGGGGACACGAGAGACCACAGGTGCTGGAATCCGGAGCAACAGACAACGTGCTGGAGGAACTCAGTGGGCCGAGCAGCATCTGTGGGGGGAGAAACGAGTTGTCAATGTTTCGGGTCGAAACCCTGCCTCAGGTCTCCCCAAATGCCAGGGACCCTCCCTTCGCACACCCCACCCTCGAACTGTTGCCCTCACTCCGAGGGTTGGATAAACTCCAGCAATATTGTCAGGAAAGGAGGCCATCAGCCAGTGGGAACATACTGGCTCCTGACAGGGGAATCCCATCAGTTCCCTGTACCCCCTACAACTTACCCTCTCTCACATCAACTCCCCTTTGATTCTTTTGCCACTTATCTACACTGGGGGGGTGGGGTGGGGTTGGGGGGTGGGGTGGGGTGATTACAGCGATCAGTTAACCGTCCCACATGGATTTGGGATGAGACCGGAGCACCTGCGGGACATTTACACTAATCCGACCCTAACCCGTTTTATTTCTCCCCACATTCCTGTCAGCTTCCCCCTCCCGGCCCCCCAGATTCTACCCCTCACCTACACACCAGGGGGGCAATTCACAGTGACCAATTAACCCACCGACCCGCACATCATTGGGATGTGGGAGGAAACTGGAGCACCCGGGGGAAACCCACACGGTCACAGGGAGAACGGGCATCTTTTGCTTCTATTCAGAGTTCCTTAATCTATTAAACTCCACACACAGACACACAGACACACACAGACACACAGACACACAGACACACACACACACACACACACACACACACACACAGTGCCGGAGGTGGGGATCGAACCTGGGTCGCTGGGGCTGTGAGGCAGCGGCTCTGCCCACTGCGCCGCTGCGGTGCCCACAACGTCAGTAGGAGCTGAGGTCAGCTTTGACTTTGAACTGGATGTTTGGGGTGCAGAACGATATGAAGCACAACTCCTTGCTTTCAAGTGTCGCCAAGACCTCCTCCCTCGATTCTGTCCCCGTAGTCTTCTCCAGCCTATAACCTGCAGAACCTTCGGTGATGTACCTCTTCCATCCTGAGAGCTAATTAGACAAGATAAGATTTCTTTATCAGTCACATGTACATCGAAACACAATGAAATGCATCTTTTGCGTAGAGTGTTCTGGGGGGCAGCCTGCAAGTGTCGCCCATGCTTCTGCGCCAACATAGCATGCCCACAACTTCCTAACCCATATGCCTTTGGAATGTGGGAGGAAACCGGAGCACCCAGAGGAAACCCACGCAGTCATGGGGAGAACGTACCAACTCCTTACAGACAGCAGCGGGAATTGAATCCGGGTCGCTGGCGCTGTAATAGCGTTACGCTAACCGCTACACTACCGCGCCTACCACTGGTGGCTCTCCCCTCAGTTGCTTGGGCCCCGAGCTCTGGAATTCAATCTTTGAACCTCAGGGCTGCTGTCTGTCTCTCTCCTCTAAAATCTACCGGTGTGGCCGAGCTCTTCACGAAACATTGGTTGACAGTACTTCTGTGAACTACCGGGAGGCATTTCTGCTGAAGGTGTTGTACATGGGTGGCGCAGCGGGTCGAGCCGCTGTCTCACGGCGCCGGAGACCTGAGTTCGATCCCGACCTCCGCCGCTGTCTGTGTATGGAGTTTGCACGTTCTCCCTGTGACCGCGTGGGATCCCCCCCTCCTCCCTGCCCACCGGGTGCTCTGGTTTCCTCCTCCCTCCCACATACCAAAGACATGCAGGTCGGTAGATTAGATGCAGGGAAATGGGGGGGGGGATGGGATGGGGCTGATAGAGTTGCTCCCCTGGGATCTAGCATGGATACAATGGGCTGAATGGTCTCCTCCTCTGCACGAGTATAAACACACACACACACACACACACACACACACACACACACACACACGTACGTACGTACAAAATGGCTCCACCACCATTCCATTTGTGCTTGCGTCAGCTCACATCTCCAGACACGCACCTTGGCACTCATAACCAATACTCCCACACATACATGCACGCACACGTACACACACCTTGTGCATAGGCAATGTGTGTGTGTGGGAGTGTGTGTTGTGTGAAAGCGCATATGTGGGAATGTATGTGCACGTGTGGTGTCTGTGCGTGAGTGTCCGTGTGTGAGGGTGTTTTGTACATATGCATAAACACACTCCCCTGCCTGCCCAGCACACACAGGTGCACGTACACAGGTTCCGCGTGCGCACGGATACCGACAACACAAGCGTGTTCACAGAGTCGATTTCAACCCGAGCTCTGGCAGGGCAAGAGTTTTTATCCAAGTCCCGTCCCTCCTGAGTGCAGCCTTCTCCTGCTTATACTTTGACATCCACAGATGAGGTGTTCTGCCCTGAGGTGGTGAGATGCCAGCTGCTGGGACAAGCCGGCATCCTTGGGCCCAGAATAGATCCTGGGACTTTCCGTAAACCCCAGCGCAGGTGACACACTTCCCAGTCTCTACTTCAAGGGAGAGGCAGCGGCAAGGATAAGCGGCCAACTCCCTCCGCTTACAATGGGGAAGCTGAGTCAGTTCCTGTGAGTGGGAATTCCGATGTGTCTGAAATTCCAGGGTGTGGGAAAGTGGTTTGCGTGTGTGTGCGTGTGTGTGTGTGTGTGTGTGTGTGTTGTGTGTTGTGTGTGTGTGTGTGTGGTGTGTGCGTGTGTGTCCCAGAGGGAGACAGGACAGTGTGTGACCCACTGTCCCAGCCAGTCCCAGAGGGGGGGAGGACAGTGTGTGACCCACTGCCCCATTAGAGGGGAGGGGACAGTCTGTGACCCACTTGCCACACTCTCCCTCCTGTTTACTTCCCTCGAGCTGACAGGCACACAGCTTCGAGTGGGATCCCTGGGTCGGTGTTCACGACTGCTGTCTCTGCCCACAGGTGCCCCGTTGGATTGTGTGCGGCATACCAGGTGCCGGAGGGACTCAGTGGGTCGGGCAGCATCTGTGGAGGGAGACGGACAGTCGACGTTTCGGGTCGAGACCCTTCCTCAGGACTCCGCCTCCGCGCCTATTTCTTCGGCAAGGACATACCCCCCACCCCCCGTCCATGTGACCCCTTCTCCTGACTCAAGCTCTCCTCTTCTTCTTGGACACCTCCCTTCTGTGGCCTTCTGCCCTCTCTGGATCTGATTCCAATGGTACGTCAACCCCAAATCCTGATGAAGGGTCGTGACCCGAAACGTTGACTGTCCACTCCCCTCCACGGATGCTGGCTGACCCGCTGAGTTCCTGCAGCAGCTTTGTGTGTGTGGCTCCAGATACCAGTATCTTGCCATCTCTATTGTGACTCCATTAGATTGCGTGCCTGGTGAGATTCCTTGTCTGCCCACAGGCAGCTGGGCCAGTTCCCTCTTCGCCTGAAGCCGTCAGTTTGTGGCTCTGTCATTTGTGGTTTGAGGTCACATTGTCAGGGTAAATATTTGCAGTTATGGGCTGGGCTGCCCTCTGGGAGAAGTCTAACCTTTCAAACTCAGTAGCTTTGGGAGGAACAGTGTGGGGCACTGAGCCCATGAATCGACCCCCGGCCTCCCTGACCCCTCAGAGGCCTGTAATAGTCTTACTTCTTTAGAACATAGAACATAGAACATAGAACAGTACAGCACAATACAGGCCCTTCGGCCCACAATGTTGAGCCGACCTTTAAACCTCGCTTAAGGCTATCTAACCCCTTCCTCCCACATATCTCTCTATTTTAAATTCCTCCATATGCTTATCTAGTAATCTCTTGAATTTGACCAATGGACCTGCCTCCACCACCACCCCAGGCAGCGCATTCCATGCACCAACCACTCTCTGGGTAAAAAACCTTCCTCTGATATCTCCCTTGAACTTCCCACCCATTACTTTAAAGCCATGCCCTCTTGTGCCCGTGATGTACTGGGCAGAGTCCACTACTCTCTTACGTTCCTGTGTATTCGACTTGTCGTCCCAGACATCATTGGTGCCCTGGAAAAGAGGTGCTGGCTGCCCACTCCATCTATTCCTCTTAATACTTTGTACACCTCTATCATGTCTCTTCTCATCCTCCTCCTCTCCAAAGCCCTAGCTCTCTTGGTCTCTCCTCATAATGCATACTCTCTAGACCAGGCAGCATCCTGGTAAATCTCCTCTGCAGCCTTCTTTCTTACCTCTTGTGTTTTATTGTCACTGACGATGCCTTGGTCAAACTGTAATAACTGCAAAAGCTCTTTGGAGAAGGAACACTGACAGGTTGCATCCTGGTCTGGGACGGCAAGTCGAATGCACAGGAACGTAAGAAGCCGCGGAGAGTAGTGGACTCTGCCCAGTACATCACGGGCACATCCCTCCCCCCCATCGGAAGTATCTACAGGAGGTGCTGCCTCAGGAAGGCAACATCCGTCATCAAACATCCCCACCATCCGGGCCACGCCATCTCCTCGCAGCTACCATCGGGCAGGAGGTACAGAAGCCTGAAGTCCCACACCACCAGGTTCAGGAACAGCTACTTCCCTTCAACCATTTGGTTCTTGAACCAACCGGCACAACCCTAATCACTGCCTCGGTATAACAACACTATGGCCACTTTGATCACTTTGCACCGAAATGGAATTTGTTATTTTTCTTCTAACTGAGTTATCTGTACTAATCTCACTTTCCAACACTTGGCCCTTAGCCTTCAATGCCTTGGCGTTCACGGGAATAATCGGGGATCAATAAACTTCCGGCCTCCACATCGTGATCTGGAGGCCACAGCCTTCCGCTCTGCTTGTGAACCCAACCTCAGGGCCCAGTGGTGGCCATTGAACTTGGAGCGAAGTAGAACCCTCCAACCTTGGGCCTGGACATGGGTGTCCAACCTCACGGCCTACCTGTGGACACTGAGCTTGGGCCTGCGCATTGGCATCTGACCTTAGGTCTGGTCCCACGCAAAAACCTGACGCTATCAGGCTGGCTGATTATGGTGAGCTGTACATGTGCTTATTGGTATTGATATTTTATTGGTATTGGTTATTATTGTCACTTGTACTGAGGTACAGTAAGAAACTTGTCTTGCATGCCGTTCGTACAGATCAATTCATTACACAGTGCATTGAGGTAGACAATAAGGTGCAAGGTCAAACAAGGTAGATTGTGAGGTCAAGAGTCCATCTCATCGTATAAGGGGACTGTTCAATAGTCTTATCACAGTGGGATAGAAGCTGTCCTTGAGCCTGGTGTTATGTGCCCTCAGACTCCTGCCTGATGAGAGAGGGAGAAGAGAGAATGACCCGGGTGGGGGTGGGTCTTTGATTATGCTGGCTGCTTTACCGACGCAGCGAGAGGTATAGACAGAGACCATGGAGGGGAGGCTGGTTTTCGTGACGCGCTGGGCTGTGTCCACAACTCTCTGCAGTTTCTTGTGGTCCTGGGCAGAGCAGTTGCCGTACCAAGCCGTGATGCATCCGGATAGGATGCTTTTTATGGTGCATCGATAAAAGCTGGTGAGTGTCAAAGGGGACGTGCCGAATTTCTTTAGCCTCCTGAGGAAGTAGAGGCGCCGGCAAGCTTGCTTGGCCGTGGCATCTACGTGGTTGGACCAGAACAGGCTATTGGTGATGTTTACACCTAGGAACTTGAAGCTCTCAACCCTCTTGACCTCAGCACCATTGATGTAAACAGGAGCATGTACACCACCCCCTTTCCTGAAATCAATGACCAGCTCTTTTGTTTTGCTGACATTGAGGGAAAGGTCGTCGTCATGACACCATGTCACTAAGCTCTTATCTCCTTCCTGTACTCTGTATTGGAGCTTGAAGACTGAAAAGGGGCCAGGATCAACTCATTGAGATGGTGCCCACTTCTCGTTGAACATGACAGAGGGACTTGCAAACCAGCTTGAGAATCTTAACTAATAAAAGCCGAAAATGAAAGCTACAGGTTCTGGAACCCTGCAACAGAAACAAAATACTGGAAATACTCAGATCAGGATCAAAATCAGATTTATTATCACTGGTTTATATGGTATGAAATGTGTTGTTTTGTAGCAGCAGTACAGTGCAAGACATAAAATTACAAAAATAAATAAACAGTGCAAATAAAAAAGGAATAACGAGGTAGTGTTCATGGACCGTTCAGAAATCTGATGGCGGAGGGGAAGAAGCTGTTCCTGAATCATTGAGTGTGGGTCTTCAGGCTCCTGTACCTCCTCCCTGATGGTAGTAACGAGAAGAGGGCATGTCCCGGATGGTGAGGGTCCTTAGTGATGGATGCTGCCTTCCAGAGGCACCACTTCTTGAAGATGTCCTGGATGGTGGGGAGGGTTGTGCCCGTGATGGAGCTGGCTGAGCCTACAACCCTCTGCAGCCTCTTGTGATCCTGCACATTGGAGCCTCTGTACCAGGAACCAGTCAGAATGCTCTCTACCGTATATCTATAGAAATTTGCGAATCAGCAGGTCAGCCTGCATCTGTGGAGAGAGAAACAGGGTCATCGTTTCAGATTGAAGGGTCTCTGTCAGAATTTAACGTCAAGGCCACACTGATTGGGAGCTGGAGTGTGGGATAGATGGGATGGCCAGGGGTCAGTGACGGTGTTTGCACAATCTCCAGCCGGCGAGGAGAGTGTTCCCGACCACGTGGCTCCGCTGCAGTGACAGGGAGAACGCAGCCGCCGACTGGTGAACAGCAAGATCCAACAAATAGGTGAGTGCGGCCGGAATGTGTCATGGAGTCATACGGCATGAAACAGGCGTTTTGGCCCAACTCGTCCATGCTGACCAAGGTGTCTAGTCCCATTTGCTCGCGTTTGGCTCCTATCCCTCTAGACCTTTCCTGTCCAAGCACGTTTTTCTTATCTCCTGAGGGATATCAGACAAAACTTCAAAGCGAGAGGACTAAAAAAATATATATTCTTTTAATTAGAAAAAAATTGAAATTAATGAAAGATTAGTGTACGCGGGGGACTGATGATCAGGTTGGCTTTGATGGGCCGATTTCCGTGCTGTGTCTCTCTGTGTCTCTATGACTTTCCCAGTGTCCTGGATCTTTCCAAAAGGCAGTCTCAGATGGTCCAGAGACAGTGAAACAGAGAAATAGGATAAGATAAGTTAAGATCTTTATTAGTCACATGTACATCAAAACACACAGTGAAATTAATCCTTTGCGTAGTAATTTTTTGGGGGGCAGCCCACAAATATCGCCACGCTTCCGGCACCAACGTAGCATGCCCACAACTTCCTAACCTGTATGTCTTTTTGGAATGTGGGAGGAAACTGGAGCACCCGGAGGAAACCCACGCAGACACGGGGAGAACGTACAAACTCCTTACAGACAGTGGCCGGATTTGAACCCGGGTTGCTGGCGCTGTAAAACGTCATGCTAACCACTATGCTACCGTGCCTTATGTGGAAGGGGGAGGGTTGGCAAGTTGAAGTCAGCAATTAAGAAGACATTGCTATTTTTAACTTCCTGTTCCTGACATGACTTTGGAAGTTCTCACAGGTGTGGTGAACCTTTCTCACTGTCCTCAGTTTAACGAGGGCAGGGTGGAGGGAGATGAGAGGGAAGACTTTTTTTAAGTTATCCATTGAAGGGATGCCGGCTTCGCAGGCTGAGCCAGCATTCATTGCCCATCCTCAGTTGCCCTGGAGAAGGTGGCGATGAGCTGCCTTCCTGAACCGCTGCAGTCCTTGAGGTGGGGGTAGACCCGCACTACTGTTAGGGATGGGAGTTCCGGGACTTTCACCCAGCGACGGTGGAGGAACGGCGATATATTCCCAGGTCGGGATGGTGTGTGGCTTGGACAACTTCCCGGCGGTGGTGTTCCCCATGACTTTGCTGCCCTTGTGCTTCCCACTGCTAGAGGTGGTGGGTTTGGAAGGTGCTGTCTACGGAGTCTCGTTGAGTTGCTGCAGTGCATCCTGTAGATGGTACACACTGCTGCTGCTGTGCGTCGGTGGTGGAGTGAGTGAACGGTCGTGGGTGGGGTGCCTATCAAGTGGGCTGTCTTGTCCTGGGTGGTGTCGAGCTTCTTGACTGTTGTTGAAGCTGCCCTCACCCAGGCAAGTGCAGAGTGTCCCAGCACACTCCTGACTTGAGCCTTGGAGACAGAACATAGAACACTACAGCACAGTACAGGCCCTTCGGCCCACAATGTTGTGCCGACATTTTATCTTGCTCTAAGATCTATCTAGCCCTTCCCTCCCACATAGCCCCCTAGTTTTCTGTCATTCATGTGTCTATCTAAGAGTCTCTTGAATGTCCCCCACAACCTCTGCAGGCAGTGTGTTCCACACACCCACCACTCTCTGTGTTAAAAAAAACATACCCCTGACATCCCCCTTATACCTTCCTCCATTCACCTTAAAATTATGTCCCCTCATGTTAGCCATAGTTCTATAGCCCCTAATTTTCTATCATTCATGTGTCTATCTAAGAGTCTCTTAATGTCCCTAATGTATCTGCCCCCACCCACCTCTGCTGGCAGTGCGTCCATGCACCCACCGCTCTCTGTGTAAAAAACTCTACCCTGACATCCCCCTTATACCTTCCTCCAATCACGTTAAAATTATGTCCCTCCGTGTTAGCCATTGTCACCCTGGGAAAAAGTCTAGAACTGTCCACTCGATCTATGCCTCTTATCATCTTGTACACCTCTATCAAATCACTTGTCATCCTCCTTCTCTCCAAGGAGAAATGCCCCAGCTCCCTCAACCTATCCTCATAACACTTGCTCTCCAATTCAGACAAAATCCGAGGAAATCTCTTATGCACCCTCTCTAAATCTTCCACATCCTTCCTTTAATGCGGCGACCAGAACTGAACACAATACTTCAAGTGTGGTCTGACCAGAGTTCTACAGAGCTGCAACATCAGCTCGCAGCTCTTGAACTCAATACCCCGACTAATGAAGGCCAACACTCCATATGCCTTTTTAACAATCCTATTGACCTGCGTGGCAACCTTGAGGGATCTATGACGTGGACCCCTGTTCCTCCACACTGCTAAGAGTCCTGCCTTAACCTTGTATTCTGCCTTCAAATTCGATCTCCCGAAGTGTATCACTTCACACTTATCCGGGTTGAACTCCATCTGGTGGACAGGCTTTGGGGTGGTTAGGAAGGGAGTTACTCCCCCCAGCCTCTGATCTTTGGCGTGCTGGCCTTCATCAGTCAGGGCATTGAGTATAGGAGTTGGGAAGTTATGTTGCAGTTGTATAAGTCATTGTTGAGGCCACACCTGGAGTTTTGGTCACCCTGTTATAGGAAAGATGTTAGTAAACCAGAAAGAGTGCAGAAAAGATTTACCAGGGATGTTGCCCGGACTTGGGGGCCTGAGTTACAAGGAGAGGGTGTGTAGACCGAGGACTTTATTCCCTGGAACATAGGAGATTGAGGGGTGACCTGATAGAAGTATATAAGATCATGAGGGGCATAGACAGGGTGAAAGCGCACAGTCCTTTTTCCCAGGGAAGAGGTGCTAAAAACAAGAGGGCATAGGTTTAAGATCAGAGGCGAGAGATTTAAAAAGGACATCAGGGACAGCTTCTTCACGCAAAGGGTAGTGTGGTATTTGGAATGAGCTGCCAGAAATAGTGGCTGAGGGCGGTCACATTAGCAATGTTTAAAATCCATCTAGATAAATACGTGGAAAGGAGAGGTTTAGAGGGCTATGGGCCAAATGTGGGCAGATGGGACTAGCTCGCTGGGCAACACAGTCGGCATGGACGAGATGGGCTGAAGGGCCTGTTTCCGTGCAGTATGACTATCTCACCTGCTCTCTCAGCCACGTTGTGTATACGGCTACTCCAGTTCAGTTTCAGCAATGAGTGAACAAGAAAAAGGCTTCAGCAACTGTGATGACACTCTTGCTGTTCTGGGAAGCTTCCTCAGTTCCTGTACAGCCCATGATTGTTAACGTGAAGGGTAGATTACCAGGATGGGACGGGCTTTCTAGTTAGAAGTGGGCAGCCCCTTATCCTTCCCTCTTCTGAGGAACAGAAAGGCTACTGTCAGTGCGTCTTGGGAGGCTAATGATATCCCACACCAGGCTCTGGTGCTGAGGGACCATTGCAGTGACAGAGGTGTGGGGGACAAGATGCGAAGTGCAGGGTGTCCCTTGGATAGTGACTGTGTGCATCGCAGCAGGGGTTCAGTAGTGGTGCTGGGATCATCTCTGGGCAAGAGGATTGGTGGGGTTGACTTCCAACCCTCTTAAACCCTGTGGGGAGGGGTGGTGGATTTTGTTTTAAAATATAGGTTGAAACTCTCTCGAGCTTCAGGCATACTGATGCAGGGTTTCGACCTGAAACGTCGACAATTCCTTTCCTCCCACAGATGCTGCTCGAGCTCCTCCAGCAGATTGTTTGTTGCTTCAGATCCTGGCGTCTGCTGTCTCTCTATTGAAACTCTCCAGTCTGGCAAAGAAGGTCTGGACCATAGAAATCGCTTGCCATCATCTTCCTTTGAGCAGGAGAACTATTTTTTTTACAGTATAGATGCTCCACGGGTTACATCAGGGTTTTGAGGGCTGTTCCATAATCTGAAGTTTCTGTAAATTGGCTGAGGTCGCAAAGTTGCACTGGTAGATTAACTAGCTACAGGTTAGTACAGATCTTAGTTAATTGTGGATCTTAGTTAGAATTAGTTAATTAGTAAAGATCTGTACAACAGATTCAAAACAGACCTGACCATGAGAATGCCAGACTAGAGAGGTTCAATCTGCATATTCATTCAAAGTCAAAGTCAGAGTTCATTCCGGCCGCTATCTGTATGGAGCTTGTACGTTCTCCCCATGTGTCTGAGTGGGTTTCCTCCAGGTGCTCCGGTTTCCTCCCACATTCCAAAGACATAAGGGTTAGGAAATTGTGGGCATGCTGTGTTGGCGCCGGAAGCGTGGCGACACTTGCGGGCTGCCCCCAGAACACTCTATGCAAAAGGTGCATTTCACTGTGTGTTTCGATGTACATGTGACTAATAAATAAATATCTTATCTTATTGTCATGTGTACAAGTCCATGTGTGCACAGGTGCAATGAAAAACTTACTTGCGGCAGCATCACAGGCACAACCCCACCCACCTGGGTCATTCTCCCTTCTCTCCTCTTCCATCAGGTAGAAGATACAGGAGCCTCAGGGCAAGTACCACCAGGCTCAAGGACAGCTTCTACCCCACTGTGATAAGACTATTGAATGGTTCCCTTATACGATGAGATGGACTCTGACCTCACGATCTACCTTGTTGTGACCTTGCACCTTATTGCACTGCACTTTCTCTGTAGCTGTGACACTTACTCTGTACTGTTATGGTTTTTACCTGTACTACCTCAATGCACTCTGTACTAACTCAATGTAACTGCACTGTGTAATGAATTGACCTGTACGATCGGTATGCAAGACAAGTTTTTCACTGTACCTTGGTACAAGTGACAATAATAAACCAATACCAATACTAGATAGCAGCATTCACAAGAAAAACATAACATTAACACACAATATTTATAAGAAAGAATACACTTAGAAAAAAAATCCATTTTAGAGCAAAGTGATCAAAGTGGTCATAGTTTTGCTAAACTCTAGTGATTAGTTTACAAACTGTGGTGGAGTTTGTAAAGGGGGGCACACTGCTAGTAAAATAGACCATATAAAATAGACCGTGGCGACATGGTAGTGTAGCGGTTAGTGTAACGCTATTACAGCGCCAGCGACCTGGGTTCAATTCCAGCAGCTGTCTGTGAGGAGTTTGTACGTTCTCCCCGTGTCTGCGTGGGTTTCCTCCGGGTGCTCCGGTTTCCTCCCACATTCCAAAGGCGTACGGGTTAGGAAGTTGTGGGCATGCTATGTTGGCGCTGGAAGCGTGGCGACACTTGCGGGCAGTCTCAGTAACACAAAAAGACGCATTTCACTGTGTGTTTGGATGTACATGTGACTAATAAATAAATATGTTATATTGAAAATAAGGCACCATCAGGAAGCAGACAGTGAGGGAGGTCTGGATTGGGGTTGGTGGGAGAGTGGGGGGTGGGGGTGAGGTAGTCTGCAGGAAAGGAGGGACGTGGAGGAGGAGTGAAGCGAATGGGCCGCTCCGGTTTGAGGAAGCTGCGCGGGAAACAGGAGGAAAGCCCTGAGCGGCAGAGGAGGAAGTGGTGCAGGCAGATTACTGTAAGTCCACAGAAGGTGGAGTTTTTGCAATTTCCCAACATGGAAACTAGAGAGACAGCCAGTGTGAGCTCAGCGAGGTCACATGTAATGCTGCAAAATGTCCACAAAGTGCTCTGATGCTGCATCTGGGGACTCTCTAGAGAAGAGATTTTTTTTTAAATTCCAAAATAAACTTTATTCATCATTAAAAACAAACTATATACAACAATAAAACAGTGCAAACCTTTACATTCGTGTACAGATCAATCATTAGTGTTACCCTTTTATATAAAAAACACAGGGCACCGATACCACTCGTGTGGCTCCCTGGGGTGATACCCCAATCTCATATTTACAGTATTTAAGGGGCTTTCTCACCTGACCCCGACCCCCCTCCAGTGGCAGAAGAACCCTAAACTGTGGTCCTTCCCCACCGAGTCCCTGCATTGGCTGCACCTAGCTTCAGTGCGTCCCTCAGCACGTACTCCTGCAGCTTGGAATGTGCCAGCCGGCAGTGTTCCCCTACGGACATCTCGCAGTGCTGGGAGACCAACAAGTTTGCCTTTTTTTGGTCCTCTCCACATTGAGGTCACCCAGGAGTCTTTCTCCCAGGGTAGAAATGTCAAATACCAGAAGGCGTGCATTTAAGGTGAGAGGGGGGAATGTTCAAAGGAGATGTGCGGGGCAAGTGTTTTTACACAGAGAGTGGTGGGTGCCTGGAACGGGCTGCCGAGGTTGGTGGTGGAAGCAGATACGACAGAGGCGTTTTAGAGGAACTTAGACAGACACATGAATATGCAGGAAATGGAGGGATAGGGATCATGTGCAGGCAGAAGGGAGTAATCTAATTAGGCATCGTGCTCGGCATAGACACTGTGGGCCGAAGGGCCTGTTCCTGCGATGTACTGTTCTACGTTTTATGTTCTATTTCCAGCATCTGATTTTCAATGTACCTACATTTCCCCTGGGCAGGTATACTCAGTCTAATCCCCCCCAGGAGCTGGAAGAACATAGAACAGTACAGCAATAGAACAGGCCCTTCGGCCCACAATGTTGGTGCCGACATAGCTATTCCCTCCTACCTACAGAATGCCCATGTCCCTCCATTTTCCTCTCATTCATGTGCCCATCCAAGCCCCCAATGAGTTTGCCTCCACCACCCTATCAGGCAACGCATTCCAGGCACCCACCACTCTCTGAGTTAAAAACCTACCCCTCACGCCTGTTCTGATTCTACCCCCTCTCACCTTAAATGCATGCCCTTTGGTATTGGATCACTCAATAATGGGAAAAAGATTTTGCTTGTCCACCCTATCTCTGCCCCTCATAACTTTTTACGCTTCCAACAGATCACCCCTCAGCCTCCACCGCTCCAGAGAAAAGAGACCAAGTTTGTCCAGCCTCTCCTGATAGCACATGCCCTCTAATCCAGGCAGCATCCTGGTAAACCTCCTCTGCACCCTCTCTAAAGCCTCGACATCCTTCCTATAGTGAGGTGACCAGTATTGTATGCAGTACTCTATATGCGGCCTAACCAGAGTTCTATAGAGATGCATCATACTTCTTGACTCCTGTACTCAAGACTGAGGAAATCCATGTTTTTCACACTTTGTAAATGAAACACAACTTTTTGCTATTTATTAGAACATAGAACATAGAACACTACAGCACAGTACAGGCCCTTTGGCCCACAATGTTGTGCCGACATTTTATCCTGCTCTAAGATCGATCTAACCCTTCCCTCCCACATAGCCCCCTATTTCTCTGTCATTCATGTGTCTATCTAGAGAGTCTCTTAAATGTCCCTAATGTATCTGCCCCACAACCTCTGCCGGCAGTGCGTTCCACGCACCCACCACTCTCTGTGTAAAAAAACTTACCCCTGATATCCCTCTTATACCTTCCTCCATTCACCTTAAAATTATGTCCCCTCGTGTTAGCCATAGTTCTATGAGTCAAAGTATCATTCAGCACAGAAGCAGGCCGTTTGGCCCATCATATCCAGACTGACCTTCAAGCGCCCATCACTATTGCCATATTTACTTTCACATCCATGTCAACCCACACCATTCACAAGAAAATAAGAGCAGGAGCAGGCCACTCGGCCCCACCATTCAATGTGATCAGGGCTGATCTATACTCTCCTGTGCCAGTTCCCCACAATCCTCAATTCCTCGATCTCCAAATATCTAATGATCCGGTCTCCACCACCCTCAGGGGACAGAGAATTCCAGAGGTTCACCTCCCCCTGAGGGAAGAATTTCTACGCACCTCGGTTTTAAAAGACCGGCTCCTTATTTGTAACCAAGTCCCCTTGTACGTGATTTCTCCTGCTTCTCACTTACACCCCAGGGGCCATCTAATTAACCCACCAAGCCGCACGTCTTTGGGATGTAGGAGGAAACTGGAGCACCCCGGGAGGGGAATTGCACGCAGTCGCAGGGGAGAACGTGCAAATTCCACACACTGGACAGCGCCCGACGTCAGGATCGAACCTGGGTCCCTCGAGCTATGAGGCGGCGGCTCTATCCGTTGTGCCACTGAGCCGCCCCAGCGATTATAAAAACGAAATCCCCAGGCAGGACAAAATTAGACAGCACTCCTTCTAAAATGTTAGGACAGATAAGGGAAGGGGTGGATTTTGAGGAACTTGTAAAGGTCAAGAGAGGTGGGGAGGTTGTGGGAGGGAATTTCGGAACCAGGTTGGTGAAGGCACAGCTGTCTAGGGTGGAGTGATTATGGCGTGGGGATGAGAAAGGAGGCCAGTATTGGGATTGGGATTGGTTTATTATTGTCAATTGTACCGAGGTACAGTGAAAAACTTGTCTTGCATACCGATCGTACAGGTCAATTCATTACACAGTGCAGTTACATTGAGTTAGTACAGAGTGCATTGAGGTAGTACAGGTAAAAACAATAACAGTACAGAGTAAAGTGTCACAGCTACAGAGAAAGTGCAGTGCAATCAGGTGCAAGGTCACAACAAGGTAGATCGTGAGGTCAGAGTCCACCTGATCGTATAAGGGAACCATTCAATAGTCTTATCACAGTGGGGTAGAAGCTGTCCTTAGGTCTGGTGGTATGTGCCCTCGGGCTCCTGTATCTTCTACCTGATGGAAGAGGAGAGAAGAGAGAATGCCCTGGTTGGTGGGGTCTTTGATTATGCTGGCTGCTTTGCCAAGGCAGCGAGAGGTAAGGAGAGAGTCCAAGGAGGGGAGGCTGGTGTCTGTGGTGTGCTGGGCTGTGTTCACAACTCTCTGCAGTTTCTTGCAGTCCTGGGCAGAGCAGTTGCCGTACCAAGCCGTGATGCATCCGGATAGGATGCTTTCTATGGCGCATCAATAAAAGTTGATATCGGAGGAGGGTGGGCATCTTAGAAGGTTGAACATCTAGAAGGGGTTGGAGGGGAAGGGGCTGGAGGGGAAGGGAGGAGATGGGGTGGGGAGTCCACACAGTGAACTGAAAACAAGGAGTTTAAAGCTGAGATCTTGTCAGATTAGGGCCCACGGGGAGCGTTGGGCAAATGGGCAAGTTGGACACCGGACGGGAGAGATGTTGGTGTGCCAAAGTTCATGGAGGGAAGGAGAGAAGCTGGAAAAATGTCGGAGGAGCCAGGTCTGGAACGTACAGGGATGAGGAGGGGTGTAGCAGGAAGGGACGGCGTCAGGGGACGCAAGTGAGTCAGAAGCAACCAATCAAATGCCGTGGCTTTGACGTCTCCCATTGTCACGGCCTGCGAAGGCAGCTGATTGGCCGGCCCGACCCGTGAAGGCTGCTGGTTACCATGGACTCACGAGGGGTTGTTCTCCGAACCATCCCATGGGCTGCTTCAAGTTCAAGTTTATTGTCGTAGGCATATGGAGTGTAAATGCCATGAAAATTAGCTTTTTGCAGTAGCAGCACAGGACATTATGAACATAAGTTAATTTAAACAAACTGGCATAAATTACACATAACTGACTGTGAAAATAACTTACTGCGGTACCTGTGAAAGCATCAGGATGAACCAAAGTTAGTCATAGGGTCATACAGCACAGGAACAGGCCCTTCGGCCCATCTCACTCATGCCAACAATCAAGTATAATGTGTCACTTTTCCTCTCACACTCCCAGCAATCCCTCTCCCAATTCTCCGGCTCTCCCCCCTCACCTATACCAGTGGAAAATTAACCTATCGACTCCGCATGTCTTTGGGGATGTGGGAAGGAACCCGAGGATTCGGGAAAAAGCCACAAGGGTCACAGGAAGAACGTGCGAACTCCCCACGGACAGCGCCCGAGGTTGGGATCGAACTCGGGTCGCCGGAGCCGCCAGGCAGCAGCATTACCCGCCGCACCACGGTGCCGCCTGGTTTCAGAACAAGACTGAGACGGAGGAATTTCTTCCCTCAGAGGGTCCGGACTCTTTGGAGTTCTCTGCCACGGAGAGGTGTGGAGGGGGAGTGAAAGCTGAGCTTCCTGAGAGTTGTTGAAGCTGCACTCAGTCGGGCAAGTGGAGATCATCACACTCCCGACATGTGCACTGTGGAAAGGGCCTCGGGGGTGTCAGGAGGTGACTCACATCACCACAGAACATTCTGTCTTTGAAAATCAAAAATTCTGCAGACAGTTGAATCGGAAACAGGAACAGAAGCTGTGGGAAACATTGAGCAGGTCAGCATGGCCTGTGGAGAGAGAAACTGCATCAGTGTTTCTGGTTGAACACACTTCATCAGAAAGAGAAAAAATAAGTTTTGTTTTAATTTGCAGAGAGGCTGAGGAGGGATGGATCAGACAAAGGGAATATCTGCAAGAGGGAGAGATAGGGTGATCTCATTGTGTGTGTGTTTGTGTGTGTGTGTGTGTGTGTGTGTGTGTGTGTGTGTGTGTGTGTGTGTGTGTGTGTTGTGGGTGTGTGTATCTGTGGGTGGGTGGATGTGTGGGTGTATTTGTGTGTGTGTATCTGTGTGTGGGAGGGGGTGTGTGTGTGCATGTGTGTGCTGGTGTGTATGTGTGGGTGTGTGTGTAGGTGTATGTGTGTGTGGGTATGTGTGTGTACATGTGTGTGCCTGTGTGTTTGTGCATGTGTGTGTGTGTCTGTGTGTATGTCTGTGTGTGTGTTTGTGTATGTGTTTGTGTGTGTGTGTGTGTGTTGTGGGTGTGTGTATCTGTGGGTGGGTGGATGTGTGGGTGTATTTGTGTGTGTGTGTGTGTGTGTATCTGTGTGTGGGAGGGGGTGTGTGTGCATGTGTGTGCTGGTATGTGTGTATGTGTGTGTGGGTGTGTGTGTGTGGGTGTATGTGTGTGTGGGTATGTGTGTGCATATGTGTGTGCCTGTGTGTTTGTGCATGTGTGTGTGTGTCTGTCTGTGTGTATGTCTGTGTGTGTGTTTGTGTGTGTGTATGTGTGAGTGTGTGTGTCTGTGTGTGTGTATGTGTGCGTGCGTGAGTGTGTGTGTTTGTGTGTGTGTGTGCGTGTGTGTGTGTCTGCGTGTGTGTCTGTGTGTGTATGTGTGTGTGCGTGTGAGTGTGTGTGTGCGTGTGCGTGAGTGTGTGTGTCTGTGTGTGTATGTGTGTGTGCGTGTGCGTGAGTGTGTGTATGTGTGTGTGCGTGTGCGTGAGTGTGTGTGTCTGTGTGTGTATGTGTGTGTGCGTGTGAGTGTGTGTGTGTGCGTGTGAGTGTGTGTGTGTGTGCGTGTGAGTGTGTGTGTGTGCGTGTGAGTGTGTGTGTGTGTGTGTGTGAGAGAGACAGTGAATGGTAAGAGAGAAGGAGGGGGGGGGGGGAGGATAGGAGGGAGAAATAGGGAGGGAGAGGGGAGAGAGAGAGGAGGAGAAGGGAGGTAGAGAGAAGAGAAAGGAAGGGAGGCAGAGAGCGCAGAGAGGGTGAGGGGAGAGGAGGAAAAGTGAGGGAGAGGGGGAGGGAGATGGGAATGAGGGAGGGAATGGGAGTGAGGAGAGGGAAAGAGAGGGGAGGGAAGGGGACAGGGAGAGAAACTAAGGGTGTGAGTGAGCCGTTTATTTTCAACTGAAGAAGCATCCTCTCCCTTCCCACCCACATCCTTTCCTTTGTCTGTTCCAAATCCTCCACCCTCCTGTGGAGGCCAGACTCGCTGACAACCCCCTTCTCTGTACAGTCATTGGTAAGTGAGCGAACACCTTGGGCCAGACGAGCAGGAGCCGGATAGAGCAGGGCAGCATACGAGGACATGGCACTTTACAATGTTGTAGGTGGCTCGCTGTGCAAGAGCTTGCACACAGCTCGAAGCAGCAGGCTTCCTGCTGCCCTGATGGGAACTGCAATTGAGGAAGTGATCCCAGACACAGTCCCCAGTGCTGCATGTGTCACTTGCACAAGCCTCGGTATGTAGCCCTCGCTCCATTGCCAAGTAATACAGTGGGAAACTGGAAATAAACTGACCGCCAATTACCAGCATGTTACCTTATCTCAGGACAAACAGACCTTGCAATTTTCCTTCCCGAGTGAATCTTGATGTAATCACGTTAGAAAATTAGGGAAGGACTCTCAGAGAGGGCAGTCTATTCACTCAGTGGAGTCTGCTCAAGCAGAGAAAATAGCCTATAGAGTCTACCTAAACAGGGTCTCTACCAACTGCGGCAAACAAAAGTCATGGACAAAACTACAGCAGAGTCTCCCGATAACAGCAGGATTATTTTCCCAGTTAAAACAGCTAATTACACGATGGAAGTTAAGTTCATAAACTCAATCGCAGTGTCTGACAGCACTGTGGTCTCAAGGCAAGAATGGTATGGGAAGTTCCCGACATATTTTGTCTTGGTCAGGATTTAGGGCTTTACCGGAGGTTGACTGTTTTTTAATGTTTGGCGCTGATGATAGACATAAGCTGCTCAGTGTTGGTGAGTCAGCATTATGTAAAACGGGATGGGGGAAGGGTGGTCAATTCTTGGATTTACAGGGACACTCAGGAATTGTGCATTGAAATGCTCTTTGTGTAAAACTATAATCAAAGTTGGAGAAAATGAGTCTGTGTGTTCATTCAAAGCCCACAAGCCAAAGAGGTATTTCAATTAAGACTCAGAAGATGCACACACTCAGTAATAAACTCAGAGGAAACCCTTTCTCCAGTCGTAAATAACCCAAGTGCAGGCGAACTGTCAGGGCAATGGACTTCATGTCAATTACAGCATTGATATAGCATCCCTAATGCAATGAAATGTCACAAGGCCCTTAACAAGTGTATCATAGGTTTTAACATCACTGTGTCAGCTGAGGGCGGAAATTCCCACCTCATTCTTGCCTCAAGACCACAGCGATTTAGGAGAATGGGATTGAGTTTATACACTTAATTTTCATTGGGTAACTATCCTCCACTCACTACACTTGACTGAAAAAAATAACAGTGCCGTTATCAGCAGTCCATTTATTCAGCAGAGTCCACTTAAAAAGAGCAAACAGTCGCAGTGTCCACTTAAACATGGCCTTCATTAACAGAACACATGCATAAGACAGGAAAGCGGTGACGCAGGTAGACAGAGTGGTGAGGAAGGCGTATGGTATGCTTGCCTTCATCGGCCAAGGCACTGAGTATAAGAGTTGGGACATCACGTTACGGTTGTACAAATCATTGGTTAGGCTGCACTAGGAGTATTGTGAGCAGTTCTGGTCGCCACACTATAGAAAGGATGTGATTAAACTGGAGAAGATGCAGAAAAGATCCACAGGGATGTTGCCAGGACTGGAGGGCTCGAGTTATGAGACTGGACAGGCTGGGACTGTTTTCCCTGCAGCAAAGGAGGCTGAGGGGTGACTTTATAGAGGTTTATAAGATCTTTATTAGTCACATGTACATCGAAACACACAGTGAAATGCAGCTTTTGTGTAGAGTGTTCTGGGGGGCAGCCCGCAAGTGTCTCCACGCTTCCGGCGCCAACATAGCACGCCCACAGCTTCCTAACCCTTACGTCTTTGGAATGTGGGAGGAAACCGGAGCATCCGGAGGAAACCCACGCAGACAGGGGGAGAACGTACAAACTCCTTACAGACAGCAGCGGGAATTGAACCCGGGTCGCTGGTGCTGTAATAGCGTTACACTAACCACTACACTACCGTTATAAAATCCGGAGCCTAGATAGGGCAGACTTTTTCCCTGGGTAGAGGCCAAAACTAGAGGGCATAAGTTTAAGGTGAGAGGGAAAGATTTAAAGGGGACCTGAGGGGCAAGTTTTTTTACACAGAGGGTGGTGGGTGTGTGGAACAAGCCGCCAGAGGAGGTGGTAGAGGCAGGTACAATTACGACGATTAAAAGACATTCAGACAGGTCAGGATAGGAGATGTTTGGAGGGATAGGGGCCAAATGTGGGTAAATGGGATTAGTGCAGACAGGCACTTTCGTCAGTATGGACAAGTCGGGCAGAAGGGCCTGTTTCTGCGCTGTATAACTCTATAAATCTCTATGAAAATTATAGTAGAATCACCCATTAATGGAAAGAGAAATGAGTACAAGCTCAGTCAAAGAGGGAAGTTACAAAGCATATATAGAGTAGGGAGGCAGAGAGGAACACTGGGGGAATTCTGGAGCTAAGCACCTAACGGTCCCCGAACCCATGAGCACTACCTCGTTCTTCCTCTTTTGCACTATTTATTTATTTTTGTAACTTATAGTCATTTTTATGTCTTGCGCTGTACTGCTGCCGCAAAACAACAAATTTCACAGTGTACATCAGTGATAATAAACCTGATTCCGATTCTGATTTGGGAAATTTTGAAAGCACTGGCATCAGTGGTGGAGCGATTCGAACCAAGAAAGCACAAGGGGCCGGGAGTGTGGAAATCCAGGAGATCCTGTGGAGGTTACGGAGCTGGGGAGAGCCGAGGCCACGGAAGGGACGTGAAACAAAGTTAAAGATCTTAAAACAGGAGCGGGAGGTCAGCGACGGTGGGAGTTTCATTGTACCAGTATGCACACCCCCAGCTCCTCTGGGTGAGGTACCCCTGACACAGCTCGGTGTTCCACTCCCTGTGCAGGGCAATGAGGATTTCGGAAGCGTGCTGGAAAAATTCCCTTTTGAAATAGTGAGATGCAGTAGTTAAGTAACTGGGCCTGCATCCAGAGACCTGGAGGCATAGGTTCGAATCCCACCACAGCATCAGAAGAATTTAACTTCTCGAAATTAAATCAACTGGGAAGGACAAAGGCTGGTCCCAGGAATGGCAGGAGCAAAGCCATTAGGTTCTGTAAATGGTTCATGGATGTACTTCAGGGGGAAACCTGTACTTCATTGGGACTATATGTGACTCCAGACCTACCAATAAGGCTTACAATACCTCCATGGCTCAAGAGGCAATTAGGAATGTGGTAATTAAATGCTGGTTTCCCATTGATGACACCCTATAGGGAGGTATAGTCTGACAAGTACCCAGGTTGCTCAACATGCTAGGTTGCTTAGATGGTTTATCATAGAGAGTTGTAGAGCAGAGAAAAAGGCTCTTTGACCCATCACGTCCATGCCGACCCTTTTGCTCATCCACATTGATCCCACTTGTTTGCGTTAGACTGCAGTGAGTTGTGGCCACAGCCCAGTCTCTCACGGAAACCAGCCTCCCCTCCGTGGACTCTGCCTACACCTCGCTGCCTCGGTAGAGCAGCCAACATAATCAAAGACCCCTCCCACCCCTGACATTCTCTCTTCTCCCCCTTCCTATTGGGCAGAGGATACAAAAGCGGGAAAGTACATACCACCAGACTCAAAGCCAACTGCTATCCCGCTGTTATAAAACTACTGAATGAACCTCTTGTTTGATAGGATGGACTCTTGACCTCACAATCTACCTCGTCATGGCCTTGCACCTTATTGTCTGCCTGCACTGCACTTTCTCTGTAACTGTAATGCTTCATTCTGTATTCTGCTATTGTTTTCCCTTGTACTACCTCAATGTACAGATGTGATGAAATGATCTGTATGGATGGCATGCAAAACTAAGTTTTTCACTGTACCTTGGTACATGTGACAATAATAAACCAATAAAAATTTATTAATAAAATAACACACAAGATGCTCAAGGAATGCAGTGGGTCAGACAGCATCTACGGAGGGAAATGGACAGTAGACATTTCAGGTCGAGACCCTTCATCTGGACTGCTGCTAACCTGTGCCTGCTTATACGTCTCTTAAACATAGTATCTGAATTATGGATTATAATCAGGACTATGCAGCTTGACCTGAAACGTCAACAACACCTTTCCCACCACAGATGCTGCTCAACCCACTGAGTTCCTCCAGCAGTTTGTTGCTCTAGATTCCAGCATCTGCAATCTCCTGTATCTCATTCTCTGTTTATATTTCATCAGTCATGAGGGGTCCTTGAATCCAAAAATAGATCCTGTCTGACCTGCTGACTAGTCACCATGACCCTGTAACTTATGTATTCTGTTTATAAAACCCTTATGCTTATTATTAACAACTTCAGCTGCATCATTCACACTGATTTCACAATGGAAAGCAAATTCTTTGCAGCAAAGGCACTTTAAGTTTAGAGTAATCTACTGCTCAATTGGTATTGGTATTGGTTTATTATTGTCACTTGTACCGAGGTACAGTGAAAAACTTGTCTTGCATACCAATCGTACAGATCAATTCATTACACAATGCAGTTACATTGGGTTAGTACAGAGTGCATTGATGTAATACAGGTAAAAACAATAACAGTACAGAGTAAAGTGTCACAGCTACAGAGAAAGTGCAGTGCAATAAGGTGCAAGGTCACAACAAGGTAGATCATGAGGTCATAATCCATCTCATTGTATAAGGGAACCGTTCAATAGTCTAATCACAGTGGGGTAGAAGCTGACCTTAAGTCTGGTGGTACGTGACCTCAGGCTCCTGTATCTTCTACCTGATGGAAGAGGAGAGAAGAGAGAATGACCCAGGTGGGCGGGGTCTTTGATTATGTTGGCTGCTTCACCAAGGCAGCGAGAGGTAAAGACAGAGTCCAAGGAAGGGAGGCTGGTGTCCGTGATGCACTGGGCTGTGTCCACAACTCTCTGCAGTTTCTTGCGGTCCTGGGCAGAGCATTTGCCGTACCAAGCTGTGATGCATCCAGATAGGACGCTTTCTGGGGTGCATTGATAAAAGTTGGTGAGTGTCAAAGGGGAAGTAGAAACAAAGATAGTTTAAGATTTGGAATCTGGGCCATGCAAGCTCTTCACAGCACAGGCAGAAGCCATTCAGCCCATTTTGTTTCTGTCAGCTCTTTGAGAGTTTTATCCAACATATCAAAAGAGGGGGTTAAAGGTATAATGTAGACACAAGAGGCTGCAGGAATCTGGAGCAGCAAACAAACAGCTGGAGGAACTCAGCGGCTCAGGCAGCATCTGCGAGGGGGGAAAGGAACTGTCAATGTTTCGGGTCGAAGCCCTGCATCAGGTCTGAAACGTTGACAGTTCCTTCCCCCTCCCCACAGATGCTGCTTGGCCTGCTGAGTTCCTCCAGCAGATGGTTTGTTGCTAAAGGTGCAGTGGAACCAGATGTGGGTGAGTTCAAATAACACGGGGACTAGAACATAGAACATAGAACATAGAACAGTGCAGCACAATACAGGCCCTTCGGCCCACAATGTTGTGCCGATCTTTAAACCTCGCCTAGGACTATCCAACCCCTTCCTCCCACATATCCCTCTATTTTAAATTCCTCCATAGGCTTATCTAGCAATCTCTTGAATTTGACCAACGTACCTGCCTCCACCACCACCCCAGGCAGCGCATTCCATGCCCCAACCACTCTCTAGGTAAAGAAGGGATTGGGTGTCATTAGCTTAATTAGTTCAGGACATCATGGGCCAAAGGGTCTGTTCTTGTGCTTCCTATGTCTTACGTCCTAGAGGTCGGCTGAAGAGAGAATTCGGAGGAAACTTTTTTAGCCAAAGAGCAGTGAGAATATGGAACGCATTCCTTAAGGAAGTGGTTGAAGCAAACGGTGTCTTTAATGGAGGGCTGGACAGACATATGTGGGAGAAGGAAATAGAGGGTCACACTGCTAGATTTAGATGCACAGAAACAGGCCCTTCAGCCCATCAGACCCATGCTGACCATCAATACCCATCTCATCTCATTTACCTGCACTTGATCCATAAGCCTCCTATGCCTTGGTAATTTAGATATTTCTTCAGTGTTGTGAGAGTCTCTGCACCCACCACCCCCTCAGGCAGTGCGTTCCACATTCCAACCACCTTCTGGGTGAAAAAAATTCTTCCTCAGATCCCCTCCAAACCTCCGACTGCTTACCTTAAACCTATGCCCTCTGGTTTTGGATCTCTGCTGCAGGGCAAAGTTTCTTACCATCCACCCTATGTCCCCTATCATTATTTTCTGTACCTTAATCAGCCCACCCCCTCCATATTCCAAGGAGAACAAACCCAGCCTATCCAGTCTCTCCCCAAAACCCAAGCGTTCCATTCTAGCGAACAACCTCTGCACCCTCTCCCGTGTAATGATGTCATCCCAAGACATGGAAGAAGAAAGCTGGCAGGAGGCTCAAGTGGAACAAAATGGTATTGGAGCTTGGATGGGCTGAATAGCCTGCTTATTTGACACCGCTCTGTGGAATTCCCATTAAAAGCTCTCAACCTTATTGCCAAATCCCTCCATATCTTTCCCTTGTCCTTTCACTGTGACCGCCCTCCAGCTCTGTAAACCTCAGGGCTCCCTGCACAGCTTCAGTTCTCAGTCCACTAGTGTTCATTCAGCTCCTTGGCCCTTAAGCTCAGAACTATTGTATTCATTTAATGTTGTGCCTGTCCATTGTTGGGTGGGGGGGGGGGGGGGGGGGGGGGGGGGGGGGGTTCCAGGACTGAGATGATGGAGACATCGTCATGAGTTGGGATGGTGTGACTGACTTAGGGAGGGAAACTTTTGGATGGGTGTTGTACCCAAGAGCCATAGAAACATAGAACACTACAGCACAGAAAAACAGGCAATTCGGCCCTTCTAGTCTGTGCCAAAACTTTACTCTGCTGGTCTCATTGACCTGCACTCAGTCCATACCCCTCCAGACCTCTCCCGTCCATGTATCTATCCAATTTATTCTTAAAACTTAAGAGTGAGCCCGCATTTACCATGTCAGATGGCAGCTTGTTCCACACTCCCACCACTCTCTGAGTGAAGAAGTTCCCCCTAATGTTCCCCCTAAACCTTTCCCCTTTCACTCTAAAGCCATGTGCTCTCATACTTATCTCTCCTAATCTAGGTGGAAAGAGCCTACTTGCATTTAGTCTGTCTATACCCCTCATAATTTTGTAAACCTCTATCAAATCTCCCCTCATTCTTCTACGCTCCAAGGAATAAAGTCCTAACCTGTTCAATCTTTCCCTGTAACTCAACTCCTGAAGACCCGGCAACATTCTAGTAAATCCAGGCTGCCTTATGGGCAGGTATTCAATCAGGGAGGTGCTGCCAAAGAATTTTTATAAGGCATAAAAACAAACTGCTGGAGGAACTCAGCGGGTCAGGCAGCTGTGGAGGGAAATGCACAGTGGATGATTAGGGTTGAGACCCTTCATCTGGACTGAGAGATAGAGGGGAGACAATCAGTATAAAGAGGTGAGAGGGAGGGGTGAGGCAAGAGCTGGTCTGTGATAGGTCACAGTGGGCTGCAGACGGTGGAGTCTGATTGGAAAGGAAGGTAAACAGTGGGGGCGGGCCAGGGGACCCAGTGGGAGGAGTTTATGGATGATGGGCAGAAGGAGTGGATGGGGAAGGGGAAAGGAACTGAGAGATGGGGGGGGGGGGTGCTGGTTGCCTCGGAAAGAAGAGTGTGTGTGAGAGGGCGTGGGTAGATCAGGAGGAGACGGAAAGGGACAGAGGGGGAGCAGGTTATCTGAACCTGGAGAATTCAGTGTACCATGTACATGCCGTCAGGTTGTAGACTACTCAGGGGGAATCTGAAGCAACGCACACAAAGTGCTGGAGGAACATAGTGAAATGCATCTTTTGCGTAGAGTGTTCTGGGGGCAGCCCGCAAATGTCGCTGCGCTTCCGGCGCCGACATAGCACGCCCGCAACTTCCTAATCCCGTACGTCTTTGGAATGTGGGAGGAAACCGGAGCACCCGGAGGAAACTCATGCAGACGTGGGGAGAACGTACAAACTCTTTACAGGCAGCGGCCGGAATTGAACGCGGGTCACTGGAACTGTAAAGCATTACGCTAACCGCTACACTACCGTGGTTGAGACCCTCTGACCCGAAACGTCGACTGTTTATTTCCCTCCATAGATGCTGCCTGATCTGCTGAGTTCCCGGCAGCATGTTGTGTGTGTTGCTCCAGATTTCAGCATCTGAAGAATCTCTTGTGTCTCCAGGGGGAATATGAGGTGTTTTTTTCTTCTGGTTGTTTGTTTGACCTCACCTTTGTAGTGGAGGAGGCTGAGGCCAGACCATGTGCGTAACCCCAGTGCGCACATGAAACTGTTGCACCAGCCAGGCCTCTACAGCGGTTATCTGTACAATAACAGTAACAACTTTGGTTTATAGAGCATTTTTCTAAAATGCCCCAAGGGATTTCACAGGAGTGTATTAAATCAATACTTGGCAGCAAACTACTCAGGGAGATACTTGGGGGAATGACCAAATATTTGGTCAAAGAGTGAAAAAAATAAAAAAAAATCTGAAATAAAAATGGAAAATGTTGGAAATAAAAATTTAAAAAAACTGCAGATGCTGGAAATCTGTAATAAAAACTGAAACTGCTGGAAACACTCAGCAGATTTGGCAGCATCTGTGGAGAGGGAGGCAGTTAAGATAAGATCAGATATCTTTATTAGTCACATGTACAGCGAAACACACAGTGAAATGCATCTTTTGGCGTAGAGTGTTCTGAGGGCAGCCCGCAAGTGTCGCCACGCTTCCGGCGCCAACACAGCACGCCCACAACTTCCTAACCCGTACGTCTTTGGAATGTGGGAGGAAACCGGAGCATCTGGAAGAAACTCACGCAGACACGGGGAGAACATACAAACTCCTTACAGACAGCGGCTGGAATTGAACCCCGTTCGCTGGCGCTGCAAAGCGTTATGCTAACCGTTACACTACCATGTAACATCTCAGGTTGAAGACTCTTCGTCAGAAATGTTGGAGACTTTCAGCCTGTCACCTGGGTCTTCAACCTGAAGCACTCACTATTTATCTCTCCAGAGATTACGCCTGTCCTGGTGAGTGTTTCCAGCATTTCTGTTTTTCAGTTTGGTCAGAGGGTTTAGCTTCGAAGAATCTTGAAGGAGGCCAAGGAGATTTAGGGAGGGAATTTAGGGTCTGCATAGTTGGTCTGGCTCCCGCAGGTGGGATGTTTAACGTTGGGGATGGTCAGGACACCCAGATTTGGAAATTTGCAATCTCAGAGGATTGGGGGAGATGGAGAGAGGGAGTGAGATCATGAAGGAATTTGAAAACAAGGATGAGAGTTTCAAAATTTAGATGGTGCTCATCTGTGCAGTCACATACGCTGCACATGAATCTGATCAAAGGTCAGAGAGTTGAAATATCAACCTTGTTTCTCTCCCCACAGACTTTTCTGTTTCTATTTTCGGATTCACAACATGTTTCCTTTCGTGCAGCTCACACGACTGGTTTCTCGTGACGATGAGTGCAGCACATTTGATTTCCTTTCTTATCTCCTTCGCTCCCCACCACCACCCCAACCTTCCCCGAATCCCACATCCCTGAGTCATGCCAGAATTTACCATAACAGTGCTAAGCCATGATTGCCCCACCACGCTCTCCAAGTGGTAGGAAAATGGGGACGGTCCCTTAACCCAGTTTCAGCGAAGAGCAGGGATTGTGATGTCACAAAGGGATTGGAACGTTGCTCGGCTGGAAGGAACGTTGCAGAGCGGGTTGTACCTATGATGTCACAAAGGGCAGGGATTTGTTACATCACAGTGACGCACAGGGGATTCCGTCGCCTGGGTTCTTAAAGGCGCTCTCTCACGCCAGCGCCGTATAGCTGGCAGAAGTTTTATTTGTGTCTCTTTCCTCGCCAAGTGTGGGATTATGGTAGCCTTGGTGTCGGGCATCAGCCCCGTGGATCCGATCGCCAGCTCCTGCCTGCTGTGCTCCGCCTGCCGCTTCTTGCTTATCAAACCCAAGCAGACCGAGTGTGGCCACCGCTACTGTACCGCCTGCCTGGAGAACCTCTTCAGGTGAGTCAAGGGGACAAAGCGAGTGTCATCGCCCGGTCGGCGGGTGATGGACGGGGACTCGCACAGTTTGTCTTTTATTTTGGAAAAGGTGTTTATTTACATATTTTTAATAAACATATTTGCATAGTTCTCAAATTAAAACTTTATCATCCTTGTCCACAATGCACTCTGGCCCCCAATAGGCCTCTCAATGTATACTATGTAAATAGATCAAAAATATGTAAATATGAATTTACTATGTAAATAGAACATAAATAGATCAACGGAACAAAGACCATCATCCTCAACCTCGAGGGATAGCCACGACGACGACGACTATGTATAACAAGCCTTCACCGACGGGGCTTCAGTGAGACATGCATCTTGACAACAAAACCCAGGCAGCCAGGGTCCAAAGAGCTTGGGTGCAGTCATAAAAACAGAAAATGTTTGAAATGAGCTCAGCAGTATCTATGGAAAGAGAAACAGTTAACTTTTCAGGTCGGAGACCCTTCATCAGAGTTGGGAAGGGGAAGGTGAGGGAGGGCTATGGGTGGAACAAAGAAGATTTCTGTGACAGGGTGAAGTAATGTACCATTAATCGGCAGATAAGCTCCTTGGTCTTTGTAATGTGTTGCTAATGTTGTATTTCTTCAAGGAAGCTTTGAGCACATTCTTGAATCTTTTTCCCTGTGAACTTTGTATTCTCCTCCCACGGCAGAGCTTGGAATAGAGTGTCTACTTTGGGAGGTTGGTTTTGGGGATGAGAAAAGTGTAGTCTGCTCAATGTAGCTGACTGAAAGTAACTATGCCCTCAATACAAGTCTGGGTGATGTGTGGAGTCTGATCTACTGGGACATGCCCAGCAAGCCAGAATACACAAGAGAGATCTGGCAGGCAAAAATGCCCCATCCTGATTCAAACAGAAAGAAAAAAAAATGTATCTAAAGTTGGGGTTCAAATTCTCAATGGTCAATGCGTATCATTTAACCCAACTTCATCTTAAAATGCTGTTGGTGTCTGTGGTTGACCTGGCCGTGATTTCCTATTGTGAACATGAAAAGAAACTGCAGGTGCTAGAGATCTGAAATAAACAAACGCAGAAAATGCTGGGAACACCAAGAAAATAATGAGGAAAAAATGTTGACATTTCAGTTCAGTTTTTGACCTGAAATATTAACTCCCCTTCTCTCCCCACAGATGCTGCCTGACCTACTGAGTGTTTTTCTTCTGTTTTTTATTTTGTCCCCAGTTCTCACTGGTAGTGAACAGTCTTCTTGAATGGTCGGTGAAGGTGTTTCCACAGTGACGTTGGATGTAGACTGGGAAGTGGCAGTCATGTAGGCTGGCAGGCATGGTGGTGTAGCGGTTAGCATAACGCTATTACAGCGCCAGCGATCGGGTTCAATCCCCGCTGCTGTCTGTAAGGAGTTGGTACGTTCTCCCCCTGTCTGTGTGGGTTTCCTCCCACATTCCAAAGACGTACGGGTTAGGAAGTTGTGGGAATGCTATATTGGTGTTGGACACTTGCGGGCTGCCCCCAGAACACTCTACGCAAAAGATTTATTTCACTGTGCATTTTGATTTACATGAGACTAATAACGATATCTTATCTTGTATCTTAAGTGGTCAGTTCCTGAGTTGGGTGTGAGTGATTTAGGCTGGTGAGCTCTCGGAAGTGGTGGTGTACCCATGAGCCTGTAGTTAGGGAGTGGAGATATTCAGGAGGTGCTGCTGAAGACTCACTGAGAAGCAAGTTGTGTGCGTTTGCTGTTGTTTCCAACATTTCATAGCATTATAGGGAGCAACAGCACAGAAGCCGGCCCTTCGACTCACCAAGTCTACACTGACCATCTACACTAATCCTACCCTAACCCTTTTTATTAACCCCATAAACTGCCCCCAGAATCCACCACTCATCTCCACGCTGGGGCTGTTCACAGTGGCCAATGAACCTACCAACCCTTTCTGGGACTATCAGAATATAAGGACTGAGAGCAGACTTGGCGACTCGAGGCTGCTCAACGATTCAACAAAATCACAGCACTTAAACAGCTGGGTCGATCATCAAACACCTGCTTACACTCATCCTATGCAGATCCCTTTTGTCTTGCTATCAACACCTAACCACCTCCCCCCCCCCCACCCCTACCCCCCCAACCTCTCTGTCCCAGATTCTCCCACTCACCTGCACACTTGGGACAATTTACAGTGACTAATTAATGTACCAACCTGCATGTCATTGGGATGCAGGAGGAAACAGGAGCATGAATGATCCCTTTATTGCAAACACCATTTTCCAGTTCTTTCCCTATATCCCCGCGTTCGTTTAACATCTAGAAATCTATTGACCTCTGCTTTGAATGCAACCAACGAATGAGTCTCCAGCAGCCTTCTGACTGAGAGCAGAGAATTCTGATGGTCACCAACCTCTGAGTGAAGGGACAGCTTAACCCTGTTTGTGTACTGCCCTGCCTCTGGACACTTGGATGGACTGTGTGTTCCCTTGGATGGGACAGGGTTTGACTGTGACGCCCTCAGAGTTGAATAGCAAACTCCCAACAGTGGCTCAAAAGCTCACACATCGGGAACGCTGAGTACAAAGCAAGGAATGTGGATGTATTAATTTTATCTGCCTATTTCAGGACAGGAAATGAAGCGGATTGCTACATTTGCCAAAAGAAGGTTCTTCGTTCCAAGGTAGGACTTCTCGTGTGTTGTCAGTGTCTTATCACTGTTATTGTTGGTTGAGGTACTTCCGAAGGAGTGGAATGCTGGGACACAGAGTGTAGGTGGGCTGTGTTGTGCGGATCACTGAGAATGTCACTTGGAGGGCACTGTCTCCAGGAGTGAGCTATGGGCTGGAATTTAATTGAGGGGTTCAAGGTGGTTTATATGTAGGATAATGGACACCCTGTAGTGGGATACAGGCTGGAATTTGACTAAGGGGTTCACGTGGTGTATATGTAAAAATAATGGATTCCCAGGATTGAGATTCGGACTGGAATCTAGTTGATTTCAGGGGGTTTATAAACACGAGGCGAGATAATTTTAAGGTGATTGGAGGAAGGTATAAAGGGGATGTCAGGGGTAAGTTTTTTTACACAGAGAGTGGTGGGTGTGTGGAACGCACTGCCGGCAGAGGTTGTGGGGGCAGATACATTAGGGACATTTAAGAGACTCTTAGTTAGACATGAATGATAGAGAAATGGGATGCTCTGTGGGAGGGAAGGGTTAGATAGATCTTAGAGCAGGATAAAATGTCAGCACAACATTGTGGGCTGAAGGGCCTGTACTGTGCTGTAGTGTTCTATGTTCTATATATAGAATAATGGATACCTGGGAGTGAGTTACAGGCTGGAATTTAATCAAGACGTTCAGGTAGTTTATAGATAGAATAACAGATACTTGGACGTGGGTTACGGACTGGAATCTAACTGAGTTCAGGAGGTATATATACAGAACAATGGATGCCCGGGAGTGGGTTACAGCTGGAATATAATTGTCTTCAGGAGGTTTATATATAAATAATGGATATGGGGGAGTGGGTTACGCTGGGATTTAACTGAGGGGCTTGTGTAAAGAATGAGGCTACCTGAAACCTGTTGGAGAGGGGAGATTCCCACACAGCATGAAGGCAGTGAGTCATCGGTGCAGGATCCTGCTTCGCATGGTTTGGTGAAGCACCGAAGTCAGATCTACTGGCTGGTACGGTGGGTACATGCAGAGTGTAACAGGCAGGGAAGGTGAAAGGGAATCACCGTATTCCTGTGGCGGCTCAGGGCTCACGATGAACAAAGCTGATGTCATTACCCTAAGGAGTAGCCCCCACCAACCCATAATGACTGGGAATTTCCCCTCCCCCCCCACTGGGAATTTTAATTGAACCAAATAGGTGAATTACAAGGAAGAACTGAAACTTTCCAAGAGGTGACTGGAGCTCAAGTCACAGAAAGTTCTGCTGTGCTGACACAGGACATTCATGGGACTCAGAGGGATACAGAGGGAGGCCATTTGGCCCATTGTGTCTGTACTGGTCAAGTAAGTAGTCCTGGGATTGTAGCTCGGAAGGTCATAGCTCTTCAAGTACACGTCCAAGTATTGTTTGATTGCAATGAGAGTTTTTAGTTCACCCATCCTTTCAGATAGAGAGCTCCAGAGCCCTACCACTCTCTTGGTGGAAAAACATCTCCTCTCCTTCACTCTAATCCTACAAATTACTTTAATGAATACCTGGGATATCTGGTCACCCCCATTACAGGAAGAATGTGGAGGGCTGTGGAGAGGGTGCAAAAGAGGTTCACTACGATGCTGCCTGGATTAGAGGGCATGAGCTATAAGGAGAGGTTGGACAAACTTGGGTTGTTTTCTCTGGAGGGTCGGAGGCTGAGGGGAGATCTGATAGAAGTTTATAAAATTATGAGAGGCATAGACAGAGTGGACAGGCAGAAACTGTTTCCCAGAGTAGGAATGTCAAGTACCAGAGGGCAGGCACTTAATGTGAGGGGGGGAAAGTTTAAAGGAGATGTGCAGGGCAAGTTTTTTTTACACAGAGTGGTGGGTGCCTGGAACAGACTACTGGGGGAGTGGTGGAAGCAGATACGACAGTGGTGTTTAAGAAGTTGTTAGATAGACACATGAATATGCAGGTACTGGAGGGATATGGATCACGTACAGGCAGAGAAATTTAGTTTAATTTGGCATCGTGTTTGATGCAGACACTGTGGGCTGAAGGGCCTGTTCCTGTACTGTTGTATGTTCTACGTTCTATTCTCTGGGGCAATCTGGCACAATGGATCTTGCTGTGCAAGCATTGGCTTCCATGTGCCCTACGTTGCATCACCCATCTGTAAGTGCTTTGTCTGCTAGATAAAGCTTCGGGGGAAGTCCCATGTCTGTGGAGGGTCTATGTTCTAAATCTTTGACCCCTCAGCTAAGGGAGATTGGTCTTTCACTCGATTGTGGTTCTGCATAACTTGCTACATATGAATTAAGCCTCCCCTCAGCCTCCTCCGTTCCAAAGGAAACTCCATCCCTAGGCTATCCAATCCTTCCTTGGAGCTAGAGTTTTCCAGTCTTAACAAATCCCCTCTGTACCCAACCACATCTGACCTGTACTGTGCCCAAAGCTGTCGTTGGTACTCAAACCGTGTCCTAACAAGTGTGGTATCCAGAAAATGGTGGAGATGCTCACCAGGCCAGGCTGCAACCATGGAACGAGAAACACTTTTTTAGGTTGAAGACCGTTCATCGACCAGTTCTGATCAAGGGTCTTCGATCTGAACTATTTCTCTCTCCACAGACACTGCCTGACCTGCTAAGTTTTACCAACATTTTCTGTTTTTATGTCAAACTTCCAGCATCTGCAGGTTTTAAAAAAAAATTATACAGTCCTAATGCGGGCAAATGACCATAAGGTATAGGAGCAGAATTAGGCCATTCGGCCCATCGAGTCTGATCTGCCATTTGATCGTGTCTGATTTTTTTTGTCTCTCACAACCCCGTTCTCCTGCCTTCTCCCCGTAAACCCTCTCACCAGTCAAGCTATCAATCTCCGCCTTAAATACACCCAATGGCTTGGCCTCCACCACCCTCTGTGGCAACAAATTCCACAGATTCACCGCCCTCTGCTGAAGAAATTCCTCCTCATCTCGTTTCTAAAGGGACGCCCCTTTATTTTGAGGCTGTGCCCTCAGATCCTGGACTCTCCTACTGATGGAAATATCATATCCACTCTATCCAGGCCTTTCAATATCCGGAAGGTTTCAATGAGATCCTCCCCTCATCCTTCGGAACGCCATTAACCATCTTATATTAACGACCCTACATTTTGGTCTTCTGCACAAGCCTTTTGGCCTCTGTATTATGGAACGTATTGTCCCCTCCACGTCCACTCTATCCAGACCTTTCAGTAATGGGATTAATGTGGACAGGCAAAGAGGTCGGCATGAACATTATGGGCCGAATGTACTGTTTCTGGTGCTGTACGACACTGACCCTCTGCTGCTGTCAGAGCCTCCTTATTACGGACACAAATTAGGAGCAGGAGAAGGCCAGTTGGCAGTGAGAGGCTGCAGGGAAGGAGGTTCCTTCCGTTACCTAAACTTGTGTTTTATCCACCCCACAGGTGTACCTGGACAGGGCTGCGGAAAATGATGCCTATGCCACCAAGATCCACTGCATGGCTCACCTGGGGGGCTGCGACTGGGTTGGATCGCTGCGAGGTTACCTGGTGAGGCGCCGTGCTGGGTGGGGAAGGGGGGTTGGGGGGGGGATGGAAGAGTTGGAGGTGGGATGGGATCAGGGCTGGGAATCCCGAAGGGGGCAACAATACAGGTGGAGAGAGACGGTGATCCTGGCTCTTGCCACTAGGTGGCCAGTGGAGGTTGCCGGAGGAGTCTGCAGTCTGTGGAATTTGTTGCCACAGAGGGTGGTGGAGGCCAAGTCATTGGGTGTATTTAAGGCAGAGGTTGATAGGTTCCTGATTGGTGAGGGGGTTTACGGGGAGAAGGCAGGAGAATGGGGTTGAGAGTGGAAAAAAAAATCAGCCACGATTGAATGGCGGAGCAGACTCGATGGGCCGAATGGCCTAATTCGTCTCCTATATCTTGTGGTCATTTGCCCGCATTAGGACTGTGTATTTAAAAAAAAACCTGTAGATGCTGGAAGTCTGAAATAAAAACAGAAAATGTTTGTCCTTTAAGCCACCAAACCCCTGTGCTACGGCTGCAGTGACCCTTCAGATCAGCGCCTCGTTGGCTGCAGAGTGCTTTGGGACATCCTTAGGCAGTGAGGTGTAAAATGTATCCCCTTTCCATTCCTTTAGTTCTGGCATCTCTCCCGGGAGTGGCACTGGGGCTGTCTCATCGGGTACACAATCCACTGGCACTGGTATCGGTATTGGTTTATTATTGTCACTTGTACCGAGGTACAGTGAAAAACTTGTCTTACATACCGATCGTACAGGTCAATTCATTACACAGTGCAGTTACATTGAGTCAGTACAGAGTGCTATGTAGTCTGTCCTATATCACTGCTGCTGTGTAGTTCACATGAAGCTGAGCCTTTTGCTTGTGTCGGTATTGGTTTTGTGTTAATTCATTTTGTTTCTGGTCTCTCTCTCTCTCCCTCTTCATTCCTTTTTCTTTCTCATTTGGGTTCTTCCCCACTCCTCTTCCTTTCTCTTCCTCTCTTCTCTCTCTGTTTCTCTGTAACTCTCTTTCCCTTTCCCTTCCCCTCGTTTTCTTGCTCTCTCCTTCACGTTCTTTATTTACACTCTTTTTTCTATAACTCTTTCTACCACTCCGTCCTTTACATATTTCTCTCCTCCCCCCTCCTCCCCCCTCCCCCCTCTCCTCCCCCCTCTCCTCCCCCTCTCCTCCCCCCTCTCCTCCGCCCCTCCTCCCCCCATCTCCTTCCTCCTCTCCTCCCCCCCCTCCTCCACCCCTCTCCTCCCCCCCTCTCCTCCCCCCTCCTCCCCCCCTCCTCCCCCTCTCCTCCCCCCTCTCCTCCCCCCTCTCCTCCCCCCTCTCCTCCCCCCCTCTCTCCTCCCCCCTCTCTCCTCCCCCCTCTCTCCTCCCCCCTCTCTCCTCCCCCCTCTCTCCTCCCCCCCTCTCTCCTCCCCCCCCTCTCTCCTCCCCCCTCTCTCCTCCCCCCTCTCTCCTCCCCCCTCTCTCCTCCCCCCCTCTCTCCTCCCCCCCTCTCTCCTCCCCCCCTCTCTCCTCCCCCCCTCTCTCCTCCCCCCCTCTCTCCTCCCCCCCTCTCTCCTCCCCCCTCTCTCCTCCCCCCTCTCTCCTCCCCCTCTCTCCTCCCCCCTCTCTCCTCCCCCCTCTCTCCTCCCCTTCCCCTTTTTGTTTCTCCCTCCTTTCACCTCTCTTTTTCCGCTCTCTCTCTCTCCCTCCTCTGTTCTCTCTCTATTTCATTCCCTCTCCCCTTTCTCTTTCTCTCTCCTCTTTTACTTTCTCCATTTGTCTTTTCCTTGCTCTCTCCTCTCGTTTCATCCCCCTCTCCCCTTTCCCCTTTTCTCCTCTCTTTTTCCTTTCGCTCTCCTCTCTTTTTCTCTCCTCTTTCTTCTCCTCCTTCATCCCTCACTCCTCTCTCGTTCATCTCTCCCTCTCGCTTTCTCTTCCTCTGCTGCACGCTCCCTCACTACCTCCGCAGCGTACACACCGAGCCCAGTGCGGTTTCCATGTGCTCCCTTGTGCCAACGTGGCGTTCGGCTGCGAGGTTGTCGGCCCCAGGAAGGAGGTGTCAGTACACGAGATCCAGGAGTGTGGGTGGCGGTTGGAACGTTGCCCCCGGTGCGAGACGTTCTGCGTCCACAAGCTGCTGGAGGTGGGTGCGCGCTGGGGCGAGGGCTCCCTTCCATCTCCCGAACCCACGACTACTTTCGTTGCTGTAGCACCTTCAGCATCTGCCAAAACCTGCCGTACCGCCTTCACTGCAGCGCAAGGTCTCCTGCCGAGGTCAGGCGAAGAGGTTTTTGGAGTCAGGCCAATTCTGGGGAGGATCTCCGATGTGCAAACAGGGGGAGTTCCTGAACTTGGGAGCCAGGCAGTTGGAGGCATGTACGCCAATGGCGGAGAGATTAAATTCGGGGATGTGAAGGGGGGAATTGGAGAGGGGTGTCTCAGGAAGGTGGGTGGGGAAGAACGACCTGAGTGGGCAGGGGTGTGGGGACAGACAAGACGGGGGCAGCGAGGGGGAGAGGGAGAGAAGTCGGGGAGGGAGAGATGGGTGGGGTGGGCAGAGGGAGATGGGAAAGAGGGAATGGGAGTAGATAGAAAGGTAAGAGGTGGGGCTGAGATAGGTGGGAGGGAAAGAGGGTGAGGATAAAGGAGTGGGGGAGAGAGGGTGGGGGGAAGGCGAGAGTGGGAGAGAAGGAATGGGGAGAGAGAGAGAGGGGTGAAGAGATGGGGAGAGAGGGGAGGGGTTGGTGGGTGAGGGAGAGATGAGAAGAGAGACTGGGGGGAAGGGTGCTGGGTGAGGGGAATAGGGAAGGGGAGTGAGGGATGAGGGAGAAGGGTTGTGGTGGTGGGGGGGGGGTGGGGGGGAGGTGGGGATGAGGACAATGAATTGCCGCACAGGGACCTGGCTGTCACCCTGCACACAGCACTGAGCGGTGGGCTGGGACACAGCACAGTGGAGTTTAGGTGTCAGAGTTACGGAGACCACAGGTTAGGGGACTGGGTCTGAGAGAGTCGGAACAGACGGACAAGGAATGGTCAAGGATACTGCTGGAGGGAAGAGGGGAGGAGTCGCTGTAAGGGAGTGCATAGTCCTGGGGGTTACCACACGCTTCCCTGCTTTACATCTTTTTACATCCCTGTCTGTGAGAATGAAATCTATTGACCACAGCTTTTAATATTCTTGACTGAGTGAGTGTCTCCTGCCTTTTGTGGGAGATGGCTCCACTCTTAAGTGAAGGCTTCTATTCCCACCCTGACTCCTTGCCCCAGACTTGTTACACAGATTGTCCCTCTCTCCTTCCCCCCCTCCCTCTCTCTCCTTCCCCCCCTCCTTCACCCCCCCTCCACCCCCCCTCCTTCACCCCCCCTCCTTCACCCCCCCCTCCTCGCCCTCTCTCCTCTCCCTCTCTCCTCTCCCTCTCTCCTCTCCCTCTCTCCTCTCCCTCTCTCCTCTCCCTCTCTCCTCTCCCTCTCTCTTCACCTTCCCACCTCTCCCCCTCTCCCTCCTCTCCCCCACTCCTCTCCTTCTGTCCTCTCCCCCTCTCCCTCCTCTCCCCCTCTCCTCTCCTTCTGTCCTCTCCCCCTCTCCTCGCTCTCTCTCCCTCCCCTGTCCTCTCCTTCCCTCCCCCCTCTCCCCCTCTCCCAGATCAGCCTGGGGACATGCCAAACGTACTGTGTACTCCAACACTACAAGTACACCTGCTTCCATTGATACAATTGCCCTTTGTCTGGATTTTTCAGGATCACCTGGCAAAGTGTGGGAACCAGGAGAACTGCCCTCTCTGTGGTGCGACTGACTTAACAAAGGCAGAGGTAAGAATCCTGTAGCGAGGGATTGGTGTGCAACCCCCAGAGTCAATACTCAGGACTGAAACTTCCCGGGTGCTGTCTGTGTGGAGTTTGCACATTCTCCCTGTGACCGCGTGGGTTTCCCCTGGGTGCTCCAGTTTCCTCCCACATCCCAAAGACATGCGGGTCGGTAGGTTAATTGGCTTTTGTAGGTCAGCCCTAGTTTGGCATGAGGGTGTTTTTGGGGGGTGTTGATGAGCTTGTAAGAGTGAATAGGTTACAGGGAAATAAAAGGGGGAAAGGGTGTGATTGCATTGATCTGAGAGCCAGCATAGAGTCCTTGGCCCAAATGGCCTCCTTTCTGTCACAAGAAATATAAGAATGTGATTCCTTCAGGGTGGGGATTCTGCCATCCTTACCCTGTCTGGCCTATATGTGAGTCCAGACCCAGCAATGTGATTGGCTCTTAGCTGCCTCCCCGGGACAATTACGGATAGTCAATAAATACCAAAGTCAAAATTGAGTTTATTGCCCAAGTCCACGTATGCAGCAGCTTCACAGGCACATAGCATCAGAGGCACAACATTCACCAGAAAAACATAAATTAAAGATAAATTATACAAGAGAGAACATAATTAGAACAAAAACAAAGTCCATTGTAGTGCAAAGTGGTCACAGTGTTGCTGTACTGAGGCAGTGATTAGGGTTGTGCAGGTTGGTTCAAGAACCGAATGGTTGAAGGGAAGTAGCTGTTCTTGAACCTGAGACTTCAAGCTTCTGTACCTCCCGCCCGATGGTAGCTGTGAGAAAATGGCACGGCCCGGATGGTGGGGATCTTTGATGATGGGTGTTGCCTTCTTGAGGCAGCATCATTGAAAGTGCCGTAAATATCCTGCGAGATGTTCATGCATTGTAACCCTTGTGTATAAAGGTAACAGTTTGTACCATTCTTGCTGTTGCAAAGGCCTTGCAATTGACTCTGTTTCTCCCCCCTACAGTTGGAACAACATTGTGACCCCCTCCTTGGCAACTGTCCCAAGGCTAAGGTGGCCTGTCCCTTTAAGGAGGTCGGCTGTCTGGAACAGGTCAGTATCCTTGTGTTTATGACAACTGGCGTCCTGTCCGCTCCCTGTCTGAAGCCCAGATACAAAGTTTGAGGCAGACACAGAATCAAATGGCACAGCAGGAGGTCATAATCTGGTGGGGAGGGGAGGTGTTGGTCAGGATTATGGGCTGGGACCCTTGACTCCTTCTTCCTGGTTGTTGCTATGGGCTGAATGACCTCTCTGGCTGGGGGATGTAAATCAGTTGTAAGTAAAACTGGTGGGAAGCCCTCGCTAATCAGAAAACAAACTGCAGACGCTGGAAATCTGAGATAAAAACAGAAGCCGATGGAAATGCTCAGCGGGTCGGGCAGCATCTGTGGAGAGTGAATGTTTCAGGTCTGAGACCCTGTGTAAGAACTGAGAAAGAGAGAAACAAGACTCACAGTGGTGCAGCGGGAAGAGACGCTTGCTCGCGACGCCAGAGACCCGGGTTCGATCCCGATCTCTGGCGCTGTGTGTGTGTGTGTGTGTGTGTGTGTGTGTGTGTGTGTGTGTGGAGTTTGCACGTTCTCCCCATGTCTGCGTGGGTTTCCCCCGGTGTGCTCCAGTTTCTCCCCACATCCCAGAGAGGTGCAGGTCGGTAGGTTAATTGGCTGCTGTAAATTGCCGCTAGTGTGTAGAATCTGGGGGGGAGTCGATTGGAATCCGTGGATAATATAAAAAAAATGGGATTAATGAGTTAGTTTTATAATTGTCACGTGCACCGAAATAGTGAAAAGCTTTTGTCCGCATGCCATCCAGACAGATCATTCCATACACAAGTACGTTGAGACAGCAAAAAGAAAAACAGAATGCAGAATATAGTGTTGTAGCTACAGAGAAAGTGCGGTGCAGGTAGACAAATAAAGTGCAAGGGCCACGATGAGGTAGATTGGGAGATCAAGGGTTCATCTTCACTGTGTGAGAGGTCCGTTCAAGTGTCTGATAACAGTGGGATAGAAGCTGTGCTCGAGTCTGGTGGTACGTGCTCTCAGGCTTTTGTATCTTCTGAGGGGAGGATAGACTGCAGTTGCTCGAATCTGGAGCAACAGACAATCTGCTGGAGGAACTCGGTAGGTCAGTGTGTCCCGATGCAGGGTTTCAACCCGAATCGACGACAATTCCTTTCCTCCCACGGATGCTGCTCGACCCGCTGAGTTCCTCCAGCAGATTGTTTGTTGTAATGGATTGTTGGTGGTAGGTGCAGACTCGGTATGTCGAAGGGCCTGTTTCGTGCTGCGTCTCTCTGTGACTCAGCAAGTCTTGTTCCCCTTCCCACTGAAGCTGTCTGACCTGCTGAACCACTCCAGCACTTTCCATTTTCTGTTTCTAAATCACGTTCGCTCAGTCTATCTTGTCCCACTCGTACAGGTCTGGTCCACTTGGCAGGTCCCACCGTCTCACCAGCAACAACGCAACACACAGACCAGGGACGTTAATGTGCTGATAAAACTGCTCCCATTCAGCCATTTTGACTCATCCTATGACAGACATTCCTTTAGTTCTGCACATCACTCCCCCACAGTCTCTCCCACTGAAAGTGTGTATCTCTCTCCTCCCCCCCTCTCTCTCTCTCTCTTTCCCAGCTCCGATGAAGGTTACAGATCTGAAACATTCTGATCTGTTTCTCTCACCACAGATGCTGCCTGACCTGTCAAGTATTTCTCCCATTTGCTGTTTTATTTCAGATTTCCAGAGTCTGCAGTTTTCATAACTAGAACATAGAACGCAGAACAGTACAGCACAGGAAAAGGCCCTTCGGCCCACAATGTCTGATGCCAAATTAAATGAAATCTATTCTAACCTGTACATCATGCATATCCCTCCATTCCCTGCATATTCATGTGTCTAACAGTTTCTTAAATGCCACTATTGTATCTGCCTCCACCGCCACCCCGGCAGCCTGTTCCAGTCTCTCTCTCTCTCTCTCTCTCTCTCTCTCTCCTCTCTCCTCTCTCCTCTCTCCTCTCTCCTCTCTCCTCTCTCCTCTCTCCTCTCTCCTCTCTCCTCTCTCCTCTCTCTCCTCTCTCCTCTCTCCTCTCTCTCTCCTCTCTCCTCTGTCTCTCCTCACTCTCTTCTCTCTCTATTCTCTCTCTCTACTCTCTCTATCATCTCTGTATCCTCTCTCTCTCCTCTCTCTCTCCTCTCTCTCTCTCTCCTCTCCTCTCTCTCTCTCTCCTCTCTCTCGCTCTCCTCTCTCTCTCTCTCTCTCTCTCCTCTCTCTCTCTCTCTCTCTCTCCTCTCTCTCTGTACAAAACAAATTGCCCCGCACTTCTCCTGTAAACTTTGCCCCCCTCACCTTAAATGCACGTCCTCCACGACTTGACATTTCTACCCTGGGGAAACAGATTCTGACTGTATCAATGCCCCTCATAATTTTATAAACTTCTATCAGGTCTCCCCTCAGTCTCCGGCGCTCCAGAGAAAACAACCCAAATTTGTCCAACCTCTCCTTATAGCTCATGCTCTCTAATCCAGGCAGCATCCTGGTGAACCTCTTCTGCACACGATACCTCAGGCGCAGCCTAACCAGAGTTTTATACAGCTGCAGCATGACTTCCCAACTCTTGTACTCAATGCCCCGACCGATATTGACTGTTTCTCCCTCCACGGATGCTGCCTGACCCGCTGAGTGTTTTTATTCCGGATAAACTCCAATGACGAACCTTGCCTTTTCTTTTGTCTCCCCTGCCACAGTTTCAGCGACAGGATTTGGACGATCACCTTCGAGCTGCCCAGCAGACGCACCTGCTCCAGCTGCTCTCCCTGGCGACCAGCCTGAGAGCCGGCAACGCAGACCGGCCCAAGGAGCCCCCGGAGAAGGCTGGCAGGGCACTGGGCGAGCCCTCGAAGGTCGCTGAGGGCGACGAGACCCCGGCTCTCGGGAGGGGGCCAGACCCAGGGCTGCTGGCTCTGGCGGGTCGAGCGGACGTCCTGGAGAGGTCGGTGAGCGGCCTGAACAAGGAGCTGGACCGCTACGCCCAGGTGATCGAGACGCTGCAGCAGAAGTGCCTCCACTATGAGCAGGTCATCCACACCCTGCAGAAGAAGGCGCGGGCGTCGGAGACAGCCGGTACCTCTGGGAACCCCTCTCCCTCTGCCCCGCCGATCAGCACCAACGGGGTCCTGGTGTGGAAGATCAAGGACTTCTCCGCCCAGCTGGCAGCGGCCAAGGCGGGCCACAGACTCTCCTTCTACTCGCCGCTCTTCGCCAGCCACCCCTTCGGCTACCGCATGTGCTGCCGGCTTTACCCCAACGGAGACGGCAATGGCAAGGGCAGCCACATCTCCCTTTTCCTGGCCCTGGTCAGGGGCGACTACGATGAGGTCCTTCCCTGGCCCTTCCGCCAGAAGGTCACATTCATGCTGCTGGACCAGGCCGGCCAGAGGCACCTGAAGGAATCCTTCTCACCCGACCCTCTGAGTGGCTCCTTCCAGAAGCCCAGGAGCCACATGAACGTGGCCAGTGGTTGCCCCACTTTCGCCCTGCACGAGACCTTCCAGAGGGGTCCCGTCCAGTACCTGAGGAACGACACCATTTACATCAAAGTGGTGGTGGACCCCATGGGACTGCAGATGTGAGGGGTGTGTGGGGTGGAGGGGGGCGTTCCCCTGGTGAAGGCAGGTGGGATTGACTGCCTCAGTGGAACCAACCCGTGATGTCCTGTCCTGAGGGCATTTGATGGGACGGCTGTCCTGAGGGCATTTGATGGGACGGCTTGGAGGGAGCTTTGCTCTGTATTTAACCTGCCGTCTCTCTCCTGGGTGTAGACAACGGGACAGTGTAGACGGAGCTTCACTCTGTGTCTAATGTGCTGTTCCTGCCCTGGGAGTGTGTGCCGGGACAGTGTAGAGGGAGCTTCACTCTGTGTCTAATGTGCTGTTCCTGCCCTGGGAGTGTGTGCCGGGACAGTGTAGAGGGAGCTTCACTCTGTATCTAATGTGCTGTGGCTGCCCTGGGAGTGTGTGCCGGGACAGTGTAGAGGGAGCTTCACTCTGTATCTAATGTGCTGTGGCTGCCCTGGGAGTGTGCAATGGGACATAGAAGGAGATTTAACCTGTGACTAACCTGCGCTATCCCTGGCCTAGAGATGTGTAACGGGACAGTGCTGAGGGAGCTTTACTCTGCATCTAATGTGCTGTTCCTGCCCTGGGAGTGTGTGACGGGACAGTGTAGAAGGAGCCTTGCTCTGTATCTAACCTTTGTTTTTATCTATCAGACTATTTTGGAGAGCGTGGTGGCCATAACAAATCTCTGTAGCAGTTTATTTAAAAAGATTGGAGGTCATGAACAGAACTTTAATACCTGCCTGCAACTCGACAGTATTACCTCATCGTAGCACAAAGCACATTTTTACTGAACTTTATTAGTAAGCACCGTAGAGAAACTGCAGAACAAAGGCTGAGAATCCACAGTGATTGCTGTTGGTCTGGGAGTGTGTGACAGGACAGTGTAGAGGGAGATTCACACTGTCTCTAACCTCTATCACCCCTGCCTGGAAACGTTTGACGGGACGGTGTAGGAGGAACTTTATTCTGTGACTAATCCTTGCTATCCCTGCCTTGGGAGTGTGTAATGGGACAGTGTAGAGTGATTTTTACTCTGTATCTAATCCGTGCTGGCCTTGTCTTGGATGTGTATATTGTGACAGCGTAGAGAATATTTACACTGTATCTTATCCCAGCCCCGGGAGTGTGGGACATTGCTGTACCTAAGCTAAGTTATACCTGACCTGGGAGTGTGTGATTGGCAGTACAGTATCAACCCTATGCTGTCTGTGCCCAGGGAGTTTTTGACAGGAGTGTCCCAAGGGAGCCTAACCGGTGTTGTCTGGACCAAGAAAAGAAGGATATATAATACAGGATAATCTCCCTTCGCACCACCCACTCCCCTCCCACCCCTGCCCCGCAGGAGGAGTGAGGCAAGGGGATGGTTAATGCTCAGTGTTTCTCTGTCTCGCTCTCTCTCTGTCTCGCTCTCTCACTCTCCTTATAGACTCTTGAGTGGCCTGTCCTCCAGGAGAGAGGTGATTCTGGGACTCTGTGTTTACTGCACTTTAATCCTAATTAAATCAAGTTCTATTTATTTATTTATTGATGTGACTAATTTATTGACTCTTGTAATATTGCAAATGCCGTGCTGATTGTCAATAAAAGTTCAAGAACGTGCTGAGCTGTTGTGGATTTATTGGATACAGTCTCTGAAGCTGAGAGATGTGTAAATCCATCTATGAGTGACACTATTTTTTGTGAAAGTGGTGAAGAAGGCATTTGGCACTCTTGCCTTCATCGGTCAGGGCACTGAGTACAGGAGTTGAGATGTCATGTTGCAACCGTACAACTGGTTGGTGAGACCGCACTTGGAGTATTGTGTGCAGTTCTGGTCGTCCAGCTATAGGAAGGATGTCGTTAAGCCGGAAAGATGCAGAAAACATTCACAAAGATGTTACCAGGACTGGAGGGCTGGAGTTATAAGGAGAGACTGGATAGGCTGAGGGCTGTTTTCCCTGGAGTGAAGAAGGCTGAGGGGTGACCTTATAGAGGTGTATAAATGGTAAAACTTTATTTTAAAAACATTATTTATACAGTACGGTAACAGGCTCTTCCAGCCCAATGAGCCCACGCCACCCAATTACACCCACATTAACCTACTAACCCGTACGTCTTTGGAATGTGGGAGGAAACCGGACCACCCGGGGGAAACCCACGCAGACGCGGGGAGAATGTACAAACTCCTTACAGACAGCGGCGGGAATTGAAACCCGATCGCTGGCACTGTAACAGTGTTACACTAACTGCTACACTACCGCATGTGACTAATAAAGATATCTTATCTATGCCGCCCGGTTTTAGACTCACCAACACTGGGAAAAAGACTGACCATTCACTTTACCTATGCTCCGCGCGGTAGTGTAGTAGTACCAATACCAATATTTTTTAACTGGTAAACGATTGACAAGTGTTGGTGTAAAGTAGGACTGGTTGTCCGTGCACACAGATCTCTGAATATCACCATGCAGATGGATGTGTCAGTGCTGGAGACGGTGCAGAGGAGGTTCACCAGGATGTCTCGGATGCAGCAGTTCAGCTATGAGGAGAGTGCGGAGAGGCTGGGTGTGTTCTCCCTGAGTCAGGGGAGGTTAAGAGGGGACATGACTGAGGCATATAAAGGCAAGGCAGCAAGAGGTATAGACAGTCCATGGAGGGGAGGCTGGTTTCCGTGATGCACTAAGCTGTGGCCACAACTCTCTGCAGTTGCACTATTTATTTGTTTTTGTAACTTAGTAATTTTTATGTCTTTACGTCTTGCACTGTACTGCTGCCACAAAACAATACATTTCACAACCTATGTCAGTGATAATAAACCTGATTCTGATACAAGAGGTCTATTCAAGAGTTATAACAGCTGTCCTTGAGCCTGGGGGTACGTGCCCTCAGGCTCCTGTATCTTCTACCTGATGGAAGAGGAGAGAAGCGAGAATGACCCGGGTGTTTTGCTTTATCTTCTCCCTACCCACAATAGCTGACTTCACATTTTTCCACAGCATGGAATCTCCACCTTGTTAACTCCAGCTGATAAGCTTCAAGTTTGAGAATGTGGGAACCTCTGTGTTAAGGCTTTGACATCCCCAGTGGGTCCATGTCTCCCCACACCATCACCGAAAGCAACCTCGAACTCTTGTATTTACCCTCTGCACTACACTGCCCCTTCCCCCCCACATATGACCCTCTGCTAGGGGAGATAGGAAGGACCCATCTAATCCCTTGTAAATGGGGGTGGCACAGTGGCACAGCGGGTAGGGCCGCTGCCCCACAGCTCCAGCGACCTGGGTTTGATCCCGACTTCCGCTGTTGTCCGTGGGGAATTTGCACGTGGGTTTTTCCCCTGAGTGCTCCCCAGCTTCCTCCCACATCCCGTGAACAAGTGCAGGCTGGTTAGTTAATGAGCTGGTGTAGATGGTGAGCGGTGGTAGTATCTGGAGGGGGGGAAGAGTCATCGAGAACATGGGGAGAATTAAACGGGATCATTGTAAATGGGTGCTCCGTAGTCGGCACGGACTCAATGGGCCAAAGGGCCTGTTTACGTGCTGTATGAATTACGTCTCCTCTGTTCCAAAGGAAACAACCCCAGCTTTTGTCCAAACTTTCCTCTTTGCTAGGATTTCCCAGTTGCAGCGACATTCTCGGAATTCCCCTCTGCGCCCTCTCCTTCCTCGAATGTGGTGACTGGGAGTGTGGGCTGCCCTCACATGGACGGAGATGGTGGGATGGAGTTTCCTGAAAACTTTCTTTCTGGTGGAGCGTTTGGGGAAAGCCAGCCTGAAGGGGAGGAGAAGGGAGCAGGGAAAACCATCAGTGACCCACACCCCATTCCAATAGTCATAGAGTCATGCAGCATGCAAACAGGCCCTTGGGCCCAACTCACTCATGCCGACCAAGGTGCCCACTTGCGCTGGTCCCATTTGCCAGCATTTGGCCCATATCCCTCTAAACGTTCCCTATCCATGTACCTGTCCAAATGTCTTTTAAGTGTTGTTATAATACCCGTATCTACCACTTCCTCTGGCAGCTCATTCCACAAACCTGCCGCTCTCTGTGTGAAACGTTGCCCTCAGGTCCCTTTTAAATCTTTCACCTCTCACCTTAAATCTATGCAAGGCACGGTAGCGTAGTGGTTAGCGTAACGCTATTATAGCGCTGGCGACCCGGGTTCAATTCCGGCTGCTGTCTGTAAGGAGTTTGTATGTTCTCCCTGTGTCTGCGTGGGTTTCCTCCGGGTGCTCTGGTTTCCTCCCACATTCCAAAGACATACAGGTTAGGAGGTTGTGGGCATGCTACGTTGGTGGCGGAAGTGTGGCGACACTTGTGGGCTGACCCCAGGACACTCTATGCAAAAGATGCATTTCACTGTGTCACTTATACCGAGCTACAGTGAAAAACTTGTCTTGCATACCGATCATACAGGTCAATTCATTACACAGTGCAGTTACATTGGGTTAGTACAGAGTGCATTGATGTAGTACAGGTAAAAACAATAACAGTACAGAGTAAAGTGTCACATCTACAGAGGAAGTGCAGTACAGGTAGACAATAAGGTGCAAGGTCACAACAAGGTAGATCGTGAGGTCAGAGTCCATTTCACCGTATAAGGGAACCATTCAATAGTCTTATCACAGTGGGATAGAAGCTGTTCTTAAGCCAGGTGGTACGTGCCCTCAGGCTCCTGTATCTTCTGCCTGATGGGAGGGGGAGAAGAGAGAATGACCCAGGTGGGTGGGGTCTTTGATTATGCTGGCTGCTTCACCAAGGCATGTGACTAATAAAGATATCTATGCCGCCTGGTCTTAGGTTCTCTAACACTGAGGGAAAAAACTGACCATTCACTTTACCTATGCTCTGCGCGGTAGTGTAGCGGTACCAATACCAATATTTTTTAACTGGTAAACGACTGAAAAGGGTTGGTGTGAAGTAGGACTTGTTGTCCGTGCACACAGATCTCTGAATGTTACCATACAGATGGATGTGTCAGTGCTGGAGACAGTACAGAGGAGGTTCATCAGGATGTCTTGGATGCAGCAGTTCAGCTATGAGGAGAGTGCGGAGAGGCTGGGTGTGTTCTCCCTGAGTCAGGGGATGTTAAGAGGGCACATGACTGAGGTATATAAAATTGTGAGGGGTATAGATAGGGTAGAGTGCAGGAAACTTACCCCCATATCAGAGGTAGATAGAACTGGAGATCAGATATCTTTACTCGTCACATGTACATTGAAACACACAGGGAAATGCACTTTTTGTGAAGAGTGTTCTGGGGGCAGCCCACAAGTGTCGCCACGCTTCTGGCGCCAACATAGCATGCCCACAACTTCCTAACCCGTACGTCTTTGGAATGTGGGAGGAAACTGGAGCACCCGGAGGAAACCCACGCAGACACGGGGAGAACGTACAAACTCTTTACAGAGAGCAGCCAGAATTGAACCCGGGTCGCTGGCGCTGTAATAGCGTTACGCTAACCGCTCAACTACCGTGCCTGCCCTAGCAGACAGAATTAGAACCAGGTTTATTATCATTGACATATGTTGGGAAAGATGAGGTCCTCTGGCCTCGTATTCCTTCTTCTGGATTCCTTCTTCAGCCCTTTGCCTCTTCTACCTGTCAGTTTTTTGCATCTCTCCCCCCTCCCCCACCCACCTACCTTCCCCCTCTCACCTGTCACCCGCCTGCGTGTGCTGCTCCCCCTGCCCCCACCTTCTTATTCTGGCTTCTCCCCTCTTCCTTTCCAGTTCTGATGAAGGGTCTCGGCCCCAAACGTCGACTGTTTATTTCCCTCCACAGATGCTGCCTGACCCGCTGAGTTCCTGCAGCACTTTCTGTGTCTTGCTCCAGATTCCAGCATCCGCAGAATCTGTTGTGCCTCTGTTGTGAAATGTGTTGTTTTGCGGCAGCAGTGCAGTACAAGACGTAGAGATATAAAAGTTACGATAAGTTACAAAAATAAATAAATAGTGCAAAAGAGGAATAACGAGGTCGTGTTCATGGGTTCGTGGATCGTTCAGAAATCTGCTGGTGGAGGGGAAGAAGCTGTTCCTGAATCGTTGAGTGTAGGTCTTCAGGCTCCTGTACCTCCTCCCTGATGGTAGTAATGAGAAGAGGGCATGTCCCGGGTGGTGAGGGTCCTTAGTGATGGCAAATGACGTAGATTTAGGGTGAGTGGTGAGAGATTCAGAGGGGTTCTGAGAGGGACCTTTTTCACCCAGAGAGTGGTAAGTACTTGGAACACACTGCTGGAGAGAGTAGTGGAAACAGCATTGAAGAATTACCCAGGTGTGCACTTGAACTCTGTGGGCCAAGGGTTGGAAGGTGGGATTAATCTGATGTGTGCCCACTGGTTGGAATGAACATGATGGGCCAAATGGCCTGTTTCCATACAGTATGACTCTAAGAGTCCAGGTACGACAAGCAATTACATCAGCAAATGCTATGTTGTCTTTATTCCAAGAATTTCAGAGCACAAGAGCAGAGACATCTTTCACCAATAACATAAGGCCCTGGTGTGATTGCCTCCAGAATACACTGGACAGGTCGGGTCTACCTGTCTAAAGAAGGATGAGATTGCAAGGGAATGGAGACACTGAGTTATAGGGAGAGGTTGGACAGGCTAGGACTTTATTCCTTGGATTAGAACATAGAACACTACAGCACAGTACAGGCCCTTCGGCCCACAATGTTGTGCTGATATTTTATCCTGCTCTAAGATCTATCTAACCCTTCCCTCCCGCCAAGCCCCCCATTTCTCTATGATTCATGTCTAACTAAGAGTCTCTTCAATGTCCCTAATGTATCTGTAGGAGTGTAGGAGACTGAGAGATGATCTTACAGAGGTGTATAAAATCATGAGGGGCATAGACAGGGTGAAGGCACTCTGTCTTTTTCCCAGGGTCAGGGAATCAAGAACTAGAGGGCATAGGTATAAGGTGAGAGGGGAGAGATTTAATAGGAAATTGAGGGGCAACTTTTTCACAGGGGCAACTGTGGAACGAGCTGCCAGAGGAAGTGGTTGAGGCAAGTACAATAACAACTTTTAAAAGACAGTTGGACAGCTATGTGGATAGGCAAGGTTTAGAGGAATGTGGGTCAAACGCTGGCAAATGGGACTAGCTTGGATGGGGGGACATCAGGGATGAGTTGGGCCGAAGGGCCTGTTTCCGTGCTGCATGACTCCATGACTCTATGAGTGCAGTAAAGGTTCACCCGTCTGTCCTGTGAGGAGCAGATGGAGCTTTAGAACGAGAGGTCATCGCAACAAAGTGTTCAAAGCTCAGGGAGATGCAGGAAAGATGCTTCCCCTGGCTTGGGTGTCTGAAACCAGAGATCACAGCCTCGATATACGAAGTCAACCATTTGGGACTGATATTAGAAGAAATGTCTTCATCCAAAGGCTGGTGAATCTTTGGAATTATTCACCCAAGGAGGCTGTGGAGGTTCAGTCATTATATTCCAGGTGGAATTCAGTTGTTAAGGGAATCAAGGGATAGGGGATTAGCGCAGGAAGGTGGCACTGAGGTAAACGATCAGCCATGATCTCAATGGTGCAGGCAGGGATGACATTTTCCTTGTATTCTTATGGTTGAAAGTCAGGTTTGAGATCTGCAACAACTTAAAAATCTTCCTTCTCCAAGCCCGGTCGTTTTGTGCTGGGGAGCTAGGGGTTGAAACTGCTCTTGTTGAGCCTGGAGCTGATATTGGCCCAGATGATAGTTCCTGCAGTGGATGAGCTGAGGCAAGGAGGGACCTGGAGGACTCCAATACCTCACCAAGGATGGGTGGTGGAGCCAACCCTGTCAGGAACTTCAGAAGTAAGGCTAATGTACCCAGAGAGAGGTGCCCCAGATCTGGAGAGAAGTGGTTATAAATGGAGCGCTTGGGTGATTGGAGGAAGTCTATCTCAAAGGGTGATGCACAGGGGCAGCTTCCTTCTCTTATGGATTGATGTGGTTGGTCCAAATGGGCTTTCAGTCTGAGACGTCGAAGGTCCATCTCCCTCCACAGATGCCGCCTGACCTGTTGAGTTTGTCCAGCGTTTTGACTGTTGTTGGGTTTTCCAAAACATGGCACAACACTGTCTCCTGCTGGCCGAAACGCTGCCCTGCAACATCGTAAGCAACACAGCCCTCCACTGATGGGAGGGTGGCACTATAGGGCCAGAGGAAAAATCGCATTTCGCTCTGGTCTCTTTTGGAACCAAGGACGGAGGCAGACAAGGCAGAGGAAGGAGTAAAAAGGGTAGCTTTAACACACAACACACTGGAGGAACTCAGCAGATGGGTACAACATCGTGGACCGAATGGCCTGGCCACTACTGTGCTGTTTCTATGTTCAGGCAGCATCTGTGGAGGTAAACGGACAGTTGACGTTTCAGGTCGAGACCCTTCATCTGGACTGAAAGATAGAAGGGAGATAGTCACAGCATCTTTCATTCTCTGACACCATTTCCGCTCTCCACCCCCACCTTCTCCCATCTGGATCGCAGGCACAGTAGTGTTGCGGTTAGCGTAACGCTTTACAGCGCCAGCGACCCGGGTTCAATTCCAGCCGCTGTCTGTAAGGAGCTTGTATGTTCTCCCCGTGACTGCGTGGGTTTCCTCCAGGTGCTCCGGTTTCCTCCCACATTCCAAAGATGTACGGGTTAGGAAGTTGTGGGCATGCTGTGTTGGTGCTGGAAGTGTGGCAACACTTGCAGGCTGCCCCCAGAACACTCTATGCAAAAGATGCATTTCCCTGTGTGTTTCGATGTACATGTGACTAATAAAGAAATATCATCATATATATCATATCCCCCCTCACCTGGATCCACCTATCACCTGCCAGCCCTTGCTCCACCGCTTTATACTGACTATCTCCCTGCTATCTCCCAGTCCAGATGAAGAGTCTTGACCCGAAATGTCGACTGTCCGTTTCCCTCCACAGATGCTGCCCGACCCGCTGAGTTCCTCCAGCAGTTTGTGTGTGGTGCTCCAGATCCCAGCATCTGTAGCCTCCTGTGTCTCCAGGGTGGCTTTAAAGAGTGTGATTCCTTTCAAGGTTTATTCCTTGGATTAGAACATAGAACACTACAGCACAGTACAGTACAGGCCCTTCGGCCCACAATGTTGAGCCGACATTTTATCCTGCTCTAAGATCTATCTAACCCTTCCCTCCCACATAGTCCCCTATTTTCTATTTCTCTGTTTAGAGAGCTTCGTTTAATCTGATGTTCTGTTAATTTGGCCACACCAACAGAGGCGGGAGGGTGAAGCACATGCAGCAATGCAAACTCAGGCCATGCCAGAACTCTTTCCTTGAAGACGTCTTATTGGCTGTGGAGCAATTTTAAGCGGCACATTCATGACTCGGCTGTTGAGCACACAGTCGAGGGCTGATCTTCCTCCTCGATATGTTGGCTCACCACCCCCTCTTCCTGCTGAAAATAACAAGGGGGCAAAGTTAATTCTGTCGGAAGGTATGGCCCGACTGCTGGAAAAAAGATCCGGATTGGTGGCGGTACAGGAGGAGGCCTTTCGGCCTGTCGGGTCTATACTGGCTGTGTGCAAAAGCAATCCAGCTTGTCCCACTGCTCTGCTCTCAGATACTTATCCAGCTCCCTTCCGAACCCTGTAACTGAATCCGCTCCCGACGCATCCCAGGTTACAACAACTTGCTGCATGAAGAAAGCTTTCTATTTTGTCTCTTTTGGTTTTCATGAGGTCAGAGATACACCATGGAAACAGGCCCTTCGGCTGACCCACTTTTATGCCGATCCTATCCTAGCCCATTTTATCCTCTCTACAGTCCCATCGACTCCTCCTTCAGCAGATTATACCACTTATATACGCACTTGGGTAATTTACAATGGCCAATTAACCTACCGACCTGCACATCTTTGGGATGTGGGAGGAACCAATCATTGTGTCAATAAGGTGAGCAGTTTCTGAACCACTTGTGTCAAGTGGCTCCCTGCTGTACACTCCTCCAGTAGAGAGCAGTCTTCGCTTATGCAGTTGTGGGAACCACTCACTGCTTGGAGGTTCCAGTGAGATGTTTAGTCATTCTAAACTGGTGGACTCAATCTCCATTCACAAGCTTCATGGGCTCCGCTCCAGGAACTTATTGGAAATACTTCAGTGCTGGGATCCACAGGGACAGACTAGGGAAAAAAAATGTTCGGAGCCTATGGGGGCAAATTTTAACCCAATCACCGCTTCAGTCCATCACTCAAGCTCTGGGCTAAACATAGCTCAATTTAACAATTCTCAGCTACATTTCCGAATCTCTCTGTGATCTCCCCACTTCCCCTGATCTCAGTAAAAAAATTATAAGATGTTGCTTTCTTACCTGGTTTGTGTTTTCTTCAGGGCTGAGGCTATGTTTTGCTGTGAATTAGGGGAAAGACCCAGTAAGTTGTCTAAAGCTTCATAATACATAAGAAACAGAAGCCAGGGTAGGACATTTGCTTGATTATTTAAGGTCAAGGCTGACAGTGCCATTTTCTTGCTCCAACCTCATATTAATTAATGTCTAAAATTCTACAGATCTCTCTCATAAACATAGGCACAAGAGACTGCAGGTGCTGGAAGTCTGGAGCAACACACAAGAGGCCGCAGGAACTCAACGGGTCAAGCAGCATCTTTGGAGGGAAATGGAGAGTTGACGTTTTGGGTCGAGACCCTTCATCTGAACAGATGAAGTCCAGGTGAAGGGTCTCGACTTGAAACGTCGACCATCCATCTCCCCTCCACAGATGCTGCCCGACCCACTGAGTTCCTCCAGCTTTTTGTGGGCCGCTCTCTCATAATTACCCTCAGTGACAGAGTCTCTTATCTCACACCTTCTTAACACTCAGAAGGAGGCCATTTGGCCCATTGCCTCTCTGCCAGCTTTCAAAACAATCCAATTCTCCCACATTTCCCTGTGCCTCTCATATTCCCATCAAATCCCCCCCGATTCTTCTACCATCCATCTACATCAGGGGTAACTTACAGCGGCCAGTTAACCCACCGACCCACATGTCTTTGGGATGTGGGAGGAAACTGGAGCATCCGGGGGGAGCTCACGTGGTCACAGGGAGAACGTGCACTGAAAGCGCCTGTGGTCGGGATCGAACCCGGGTTGATGGAGCAGCAAGGCAGCAGCACTAACCGCTGCGGCTCTCTGAGGAAGATAATTCCAAAGCTTCACCTCCCTCTGGGTAAAGATACTTCCCCTCATCTCTGTCTAAAACTAGAGGGCACAGGTTTAAGGTGAGAGGGGAAAGATTTAAGAGGTATGAACATAGAAGAGTACAGCACAATACAGGCCCTTCGGCCCACAATGTTGTGCTGACACTTAAACCTCGCCTAAAACTATCTAACCCCTTCCTCCCACATATCCCTCTATTTTAAATTCCTCCATATACTTACCTAGTAATCTCCTGAATTTGACCAATGTACCTGCCTCCACCACCGCCCCAGGCAGCACATTCCATGCCCCAACCACTCTCTGGGTGAAAAACCTTCCTCTGATATCTCCCTTGAACTTCCCATCCATTACTTTAAAGCCATGCCCTCTTGTATTGAGCATTGGTGCCCTGGGAAAGAGGCACTGGCTGTCTACTCTATCGATTCCCCTTAATATTTTGTAAACAAAATATTATCTGAGTGAAAATATTATCTGGGTATCTGAGGGGCAAGGTTTTCACACAAGAGGGTGATAGGTATATGGAACGAGCTGCCAGAGGAAGTGGTAGACGTGGGGACAATCACAATGTTCAAAATACATTTGGGCAGGGACATGGTTAGGAAAGGTTTAGCGGGATGTGGGCCAAACACAGGCAAATGGGGTTAGCCTAGATGGGCATTTGATCGGCATGTAAAAATTGCGCACTGTGTGACTCTATGACTGTGGATTGCCCTTATTGTGATGCCTGGTTCTCCACAACCCAGCCAGGCGAAACCTGCCCTGCCTCTTCCGTCAACCCCAGTAAGTTTCAATGAGATCACCTCTCGTTCTTCTCCACTCAAGAGCATTGCCCTCATTAGCTTTACCTCCCCCCCCCCCCATCCCTCAGGAACCCTTGATTCCCAGCACATGGACATGAGGAACCAGGAACCAGGAATCTGGTATCTGCTCCTCACTGAACCACGACGGTCAGTGTAGGGAAAGAGAAGCTGAGTGGATCCATGCTGTGCCCTTGCGAGGAGCTGGCTCAGATTCGATGGGCTGATTGGCCCCTGTGTGGGATCGACCGGCTGCCTCACAGACTGGTGAGATCCTGGTTACCAGCTGACAATCACAGGGTGGGCTTTGGGACCACCCCCTATGGGTCGGCTTCGGTGCACCCGTACCCGGTCAGGACCGCCAGGATTCGGGTGAACAGAGCAAGGAACTGGACCGCCGTGTCCCGCACACAGTCCGACCGGTGGTGGCTTCAGACAGGCTGCTGGTGGGCCCCAGAGTCCAGCAACCTCCGTGCAGCCTCCAAACACCTCCATCACCGACTAAGCCAAGACACCTGGTTACCCCCAGCAACCATGTTACCCCACAGGCTGTGTTCTCCTGGCTGCCATTTTATCCCCTTGACACAATTTTACCCCCACTGTCCATTTTCCCCTAGTCCCCATTTTATCCCAGTCCCCATTTTCTCCCCAGTGCCCATTTTACCCCCACCTCATTTTACCCCAGTCCCCATTTATCCCACTTCCAATTTACCCATCCCCTACCCCCAGTGCCCATTTACCCCAGTGCCCATTTACTCCCACCCCACTTTACACATCTCCATTTTATCCCCACCCCATTTTACCGATCCCCATTTTACCCAATCCCCATTTACCCCCACTTCCCATTTTACCCATTCCCATTTACCCCTGTGGCACTGCTGTGCTTTGCTCCTTGTGATATTTACCTGTCACGTTCAGCTCGTCGTAGTCCTGGTCCTGGTTCTGCCTGCAAAAGGAAACGGGGAGGACTGGGTTAATGACATCAGGGTGACGGCATTTTACCCTCCCGTGGCACCCGGACTCAGGTTTTATCTTTACTTTCAGAAACTCTGTGTCCTTGCTCTGGGAAACACATGTTACACAATCCCACGGCTCCTGCCTGTCCGGCCGTTTAATCCCATGGGCAGACTGTTATTTACAAGGCGCTGTGTGACATTCTCCTGTTTAAGACCCCCACACATTGGGGAAGTCTTACACTCTCCCTTCTCCCACAGCTCACCCCCACCTCCACCCTGCCCCTCACCATTACATACTGAACCCAACAGGAGCCAGATCCCAGGCACATTTTGTAATGGGCACCCATACAGTGCTGCCTCCTCCTGCTGGGTTTCTCTGCTAATATGCAGGCAAAGGAGCAAATCTACTTATCCAATAGATGAGAGAAGTCATGAAAATTATGTATAATTCATGTTTACTTGATGTTTTCTCTCATGAATGTTGTGTCTCTGATGCTCTGTGCCTGTGATGCTGCGGCAAGGAAGTTTTTCACTGCACCTGTGTGTACAATAAACTTGACTTTGACTCATAGAATTAATGAGATTTATTGAGGTTAAAGGTGACCATTTGGTGATTTTTTTGTTTATATATTAGTACTATTTGTAAATTAACAACTATTAATTATTGTAATTGATTAATTACATTTAATTATTCTTAATGCTTTTATAATTAAATATCAAATTCTAGGTGGGGGGGGGAGTTTAAAGGGGATGTGCGGGGCAAGTTTTTCTACACAGAGAGCGGAGGGTGCCAGGAACGGGCTGCCAAGGGAGGCGGTGGAGGCAGATACGACAGTGGGGTTTAAGAGGCTGTTGGATAGACACGTGAACATGCAGGGAACGGAGGGATGTGGATCACGGGCAGATTTAGGTTAATTTGGCAATGTGTTCGGCACAGACACGGTGGGCCGAAGGGCCTGTTCTGTTCTGCATTCTATGTAAATGCATTTTAAAATGTAATAATATTAATAATAATGATAATTTTGCTCCTTAGTGTCCATATTATTGTCATTCATCTTGAAGCGCTGGTGTGAATCTCTGTGGGTCACAGCTCCCAAACACACACACACACACACACACACACACACACACACACTCTCTCTCTCTTTTTCACACACACCTTCACACACATACACTCTTACACAAACATACACACATGCACAGACTCACACACACTTGTTTCTCACACACAAACACACAGACACACACGTGCACACAAACATACACACACACACTGACACACACATACACCCACACATGCACACACGTGCACAGAACACTCTCTACACACAAACACACTTACACACACACATTCTCACACACACACAAACACACACACACATACACTTTCTCACTCTCACACACATGGACACATGTACACGTGCGCACGCGCACACACACACACACACACTCTCTCACACACACATTTTAAAGTGATGAGGGTTTCTGTCTCTCCTGCCTCTCAGGAAGGGAGTTCTGGACCCCTCTGTCTCTGGGGGAAAAGTTTCTTCCCCGTCTCCCCTCTAAATCTTCCACAGTTACTTTATATCAATGACCTCCCTCTCTGCTGAGGGAAATATTCAGGCTAAACAGATGCTTCATAGTGTTACAATTAATCCTCCTCTCAGAGAAACGAGCTGGTTTCTGGAACACACTGAGGGGATGGTGGAGGCAGGTACACTCGAGGCATTGAAGAAGTATCTGGACGTGGACTTAATTTGATGGTCCATCTCCCTCCACAGATGCTGCCTGACCTGCTGAGTTCCTCCAGCTGTTTGTTTTTTGGCTCGAGGTGCTATGGGCTACTTTCCAAGTGCTGGTAAATGGGAATTAGCATAGAAGGGTACTTGATGGTCAGTATGGATGTGGTGGGCCAAAGGGCCTGTTTCTGTGCTGGGCGACTCTTGTCATGAAGTTGTACAGTATGGAAACAGGCCCTTCGGCCCAACTTGTCCATGCCGACCAAGGTGTCCATCTAAGCTAGTCCCATTTGCCTGTGTTTAGTCAACATATCTCTGAACCTTTCCCATCCATGTACTTATCCAATTGTTTTTAAAATGCTGATATTGTACCTGCCTCAATCACTTCCTCTGGCAGCTCGTTCCACATACCCACTACACTCAGTGTGAAGAAATTGCTCCTCAGGTCCCCTTTAAATCCTTCACCTCCTCACCTTAAACCTGTGCCCTCTGGTTTTTGGTTCCCTTCCCTGCCTTTCCCACCTGAAATGAGTTCCTAGCAGGAAGGAGATAGAGAGCCTAGTGACATGGTGTCATGACAACAACCTTTCCCTCAATGTCAGCAAAACAAAAGACTTCAGGAAGCAGGGTCGTGCACATGCTCCTGTCTACATCAATGGAGCTGAGGTCGAGAGGGTTGAAAGCTTCAAGTTCCTCGAAGTGAACATCACCAATAGCCTCTCCTGGTCCAACCACGTAGGCACCAAGGCCAAGAAAGCTCACCAGCACCTCTACTTCCTCAGAGGGCTAAAGAAATTTGACATGTCCCCTTTGACCCTCACCAATTTTTATCGATGCACCATAGAAAGCTCCTATCTGGATGCATCACGGCTTGGTATGGCAACTGCTCTGCCCGGGACTGCAAGAAACTGCAGAGAGTTACGGACACAGCCCAGCGCGTCACGGAAACCAGCCTCCCCTCCTTGGACTCTGTCTACGCTTCTCGCTGCCTCAGTAAAGCAGCCAACATAATCAAAGACCCCACCCACCCTTCTCCCATTGAATAGAAGATATAAAAGCCTGAAAGCACATACCACCAGGCTCAAGGACAGCTTCTATCCCCCTGTTATAAGACTATTGAACCATCCCCTAGTACGATAAGATGGACTCTTGACCTCATAACCTACCTTGTCATGGCCCTTGCACCTTATTGTCCACCTGCACTGCACTTTCTCTGTAACTGTAACACTATATTCTGCATTCTGTTATTGTTTTCCTTTGCAGAGAGTTGTGGACACAGTGCTGTCCATCACGAAAACCAGCCTCCCCTCCATGGACTCTGTCAACACTTCCCACTGCCTTGGAAGAATAGACAACATAATCAAAGACCCCACCCAGCCCAAACATTCTTCTCCCCCCTTCCACCGGGCAGAAGATACAAAAGCTCGAAAACACACACCACCAGGCTTGAGGACAGCTTCTAAACCATTGCTATAAAACTCTAGTATAGACCTCTTGTACGATAAAGATGATCTCTTGACCTCACAATCTACCTTGTTATGGGTTTGCACCTTGTCTATCTGCACTGTACTTTCTCTGTAACTCTATTGGTATTGGTTTATTATTGTCACTTGTACCGAGGTACAGTGAAAAACTTGTCTTGCATGCCGATCATACAGGTCAATGCATTACACAGTGCAGTTACATTGGGTTAGCACAGCGTGCATTGATGTAGTACATAGAGTTTAAATTTAAAAGTGTAGAATGATTATAGTAAGGGTAATGAGTAGATCTGTAGAGAGCAGCTTGCAACAAGTTGCCATGCTCTGGCACTATATTCTGCATTCCATTATTCGTACGTTCTCCCCATGTCTGTGTGGGTTTCCTCCGGGTGCTCCGGTTTCCTCCCACATTCCAAAAAAAAAGATGTACGGGTTAGGAAGTTGTGGGCATGCTATGTTGGCGCCGGAAGCATGGCGACACTTGCGGGCTGCCCCCAGAACACTCTACGCAAAAGATGCATTTCACTGTGTGTTTCGATGTACATGTGACTAATAAAGATATCTTAATCTAATCTTAATCCTTTGCACTACTTCGATGCACTGATGTTTTGAAATGATCTGTATGGATGGCATGCAAAACAAAGCTTTTCACTGTGTCTCTGTGTGCGTGACAATAAAAAAGCAATTACCAATTACTAATTACCAGTCAAGGCACCAAGCACCACGTCTGTAACAGCCTTTCTGTTGCACAAGCTGTCAGCTCCTGACTTCCTGCTACTGAGCCAGCTTTGGATCCGCTCTGCCACTCTATCTCGGGTCCCACAAATTTGACCAACCCACTACGTCAAAAGACCCGTTTGTGTTCTGTTGGTACATCATGTATCCAGCTAAAATTAGATTAAGGTACATGAGCAACTCACTCCAAATCACCGTCTTCCACCGATGTCTTGGGAGGAGCTGGGTATTCAGAATCACCTTGATATATGACTGCGTAATGTATGGTGTCTGCAGTGGGTACCTGTTGGAGCAGAAAGATTAGACTGGACCAGGCCCACGTTCACCCTGACACTGTCCAAGTTTCCCGATCCAGATCCAAGAGATATTGGATGACCTCCACAGTTATCCAGTTGTATCCCATATTTCCTACAGCTATCCATCATCCACCTGTGTCTCCCAACTCTGCCCCTCTCCCTCCACTACCTGACTTGATTTGTCTGTCATCCATCACACACCACCCCCACCCCCCCTTCACAGTCAGTCCACCAATCACCTCTGTCTCACCCTCAGCCACGATATACTATTACAGCGCCAGCGACCTGGGTTCAATTCCGGCCACTGTCTGTAAGGAGTTTGTACATTCTCCCCGTGTCTGCATGGGTTTCCTCCGGGTGCTCCGGTTTCCTCCCACATTCCAAAGACGTACAGGTTAGGAAGTTGTGGGCATGTTACGTTGGCGCCGGAAGTGTGGCGACACTTATGGGCTGCCCCCAGAACACTCAACACAAAAGATGCATTTCACTGTGTGTTTCCATGTACATGTGACTAATAAAGATATCTTACCTTATCATCTCTTTATATCGGCCATCTCCACTCTGTCACGTCGCAGGGTTTCAACCTGAACTGTTGACAACTCCTTCCCCCCACCCCCCCCCCCCCCCCCCCCCCCACAGATGCTGGTCGACCTGCTGAGTTCCTCCAGCAGATTGTTTGTTGCTCCAGATTCCAGCATCTGCAGACTCTTGCGTCTCCAGTTAGTTAGCTACGGATGGTTCACCCATGTTATGTCACCAGATGGAGGCCATTCTGCCCATCAGATCCATGCTAGCACCCAGGCAAGCAATCCCATCAGCCCCATTTGCCCACTCTTTATTTCCCTGTGTCCCGGCAATTTACTCTCTCTCCCAATTCCCGTCAACTCCCCCCAGACTCCACCACTCACCCACACACCAGGGGGCAATTTACAGCAGCCATTTAACCTACCAACCCCCCCTGTTTTGGGTGGAAACCGGAGCACCCGGAGGAAACCCACGTGGTCACAGGGAGAACGCGCAAGCTCCACACACACAGACAGCGCCGGAGGTCGGGATCGAACCCGGGTCTCTGGACCAGTGAGGCAGCGGCTCTACCCGCTGCGCCACTGTTTCCACGACAGATTTTCCAGACCAATCCCGGAATCTACAATGAATTGGTTTGATTTCTACTCCTGCCTTAGGGGCAACGCAGTGGCTGGGAATGTGGGGAGAACAGGAAATTAAGTGGAAGAAAATGGGGTGGACAGACTTGATGGGGTGAATGGCCTCCTGTGTGACAAGGATATGAACTATAAAACAAAATATATGTACTTACCCATCCGTAAGAGATCGGGGAGTTGACTGGGCTGCTCTGGGCGATCACATCTACGACAGTGGATGGGAGACTGTCAGTGAATGCTCTGTCAGAGGCGAAAGAAACAGACAGATACATGGAGAGGGCAGGAGCGGAGGAGAGAATGGTGAAACAGGACTGAGGGTGCTACCACTATTCCTGTTTCCAATCCCTATTGTTGCCTCCTTGTGGGATCTTTCTGTGCAGAGATTGCTTTCTACATTGGGAATGAACGAAGGATTTCGCCGGTTGAAAATGGCCGCTGGTAGAAAGGGGATGCAAAACCCCCATCTGTTTATTATACTGGTAAATTTGTTTATTATTGTCACATGTACCGGGGTAAAGTGAAAAACTTTGTTTTGCGTGCCATCCATACAGATCATTTCATCACATCAGCACCTCGAGGTAGTACAAAGGAAAAGCAATAACAGAATGTAAAATATAGTCCAATACACAAAAAGTGCTGGAGGAACTCAGTAGGTCGGGCAGCATCTATGGAGGGAAATAAACAGTTGACGTTTTGGGCCGAGACCCTTCATCGGGACTGGAAAGGACGAGGGCAGGACAAGTGCAGTGAAGGCAGACAATAAGGTGCAAGGACATAACGAGGTAATTTGTGAGGTCAAGAGTCCATCTTATCGTACTAGGGGACTGTTAACTAGCGGGATAGAAGCTGTCCTTGAGCCTGGTGGTACGTGTTTTCAGGCTTTTGTATCTTCTGCCCAATGGGAGAGGGGAGAAGAGAGAATGTCCGGAGTGGGTGGGGTCTTTATGTTGGATGTTTTCCCGAGGGAGTGAGGTATAGACAGAGTCCAAGGAGGGGAGGCCAGTTTCCGTGATGTGCTGGGCTGTGCCCACAACACTCTGCAGTTTCTGGCAGTCTCAAGCACAGCAGCCGCTTTACCATGCAGTGATGCATCCAGATAGGATGCTTTCTATGGTGCATCAATAAAAATTGGTGAGGGTCAAAGGGGACATGCCAAATTTCTTTAGCCTCCTGAGGAAGTAGAGGTGCTGGTGAGCTTTCTTGGCCATGGTGCCTACGTGGTTGGACCAGGAGAGGCTATTGGTAATGTTCACTCCTAGGAACTTGATGGGTCAGATGGCCCGCTGAGGTGAGGGTGGTTGGGGGCGTGGAGATGTTGGAGGGTGTGCCCGTGGGTGCCTGTTTCCGCATCAGCCATGATAACGCTGAGTTACTTGCCTGTGCCGTTGTCCATCACGGTGTTGAAAGTCATCAGGCTGAAAGTAGAGAGGGGGGAAGGAGGTCATTCACTGGAAACATGGAGGGCCGCTGGCTCCCACTTGCATTCTTCTTTGTAAACCTGTGAGGGTGTGGGCAGTGCCGGCACAGGGGCTACCCCAGAGGTGCTGGGCCTGGTTTCCAGGGGATGGTGGGACAATGAGTCAGGGAAGTGAGACGTGCCTGGGGTCAGGTGTGTGCACAGGCCCAGGGTCAGGTGTATTCACAGGCCTGGAGACAGGTGTGTACGCATGCCCAGTGACAGGTGTGTACACAAGCCTGGGGTCAGGTGCGTGCACAGGCCTGGGGTCAGGTGTGTGCACAGGCCCAGGGTCAGGTGTATTCACAGGCCTGGAGACAGGTGTGTACGCATGCCCAGTGACAGGTGCGTGCACAGGCCCGGGGTCAGGTGCGTGCACAGGCCCGGGGTCAGGTGCGTGCACAGGCCCGGAGACAGGTATATTCACAGGCCTGGAGACAGGTATATTCACAGGCCTGGAGACAGGTGTGTACGCATGCCCAGTGACAGGTGTGTACACAGGCCCGGGGTCAGGTGCATACTCAGGCCTGGGGTCAGGTGCATACTCAGGCCTGGGATCAGGTGCATACTCAGGCCTGGGATCAGGTGTGTTAATCAGATCTGGAGTCAGGTGTGCGCACAGGCCCGGGGTCAGGTGCCTACACAGGCCTGGAAACAGGTGTGTACTCACACCCGGTGTCAGGTGTGTATGCACATCTGGTGTCAGGTGTGTACACAGGCTGAGGGTCAGGCGCGCACGCACAGGCTTGTGCACCCTCCGAATTCACCAGTCTGTTGTTTCCAACCGGAGACCAGTTAATCTTTCCATCAATAATTGGAGACTTGGTGAGGTGCTGAGCAGAGTAAACCCCTTCCCTGGGAAGATGCCACCCTTGCCAGTAACACACCGCCTCTCGCACTGGGCGCTGTGACCCTCCCTGTACAGCTCCCATCCAGTGGGACTATCCCATCCCATTACCCTCCTACCGTAGTGTCAGGGCACTGGTCTTCTTGCTGGTCCTCGGTCAGCTCACTAGACAACCAACAAACCCTACCGCTTCCTGACAATGAACTCCCCTCAACACAGGGACTGTTTGGGAAAGTGATGCTTCACATTGCTGAAGAGAGCAGGCAGGCAGCAGTATAACTGTGGTCTCTGGGTAACACTCCATTAGGGGCAAGCCATCTAATCTAGAGGTCGCTGGATCCATACACACCCTTGCATCGGGAGGTAGAGCATTTGATCTTCCTCCTTGAATTCCTAAAGAAGGAAAAGTAAGCTGCATCACTGATCAATTCTGTGACATCAAAAGTCCAAAAAAAAGTCAAAAACTGAGTTTACTGTCACATGCACATCCATGCGTGCACAGGTGCAATGAAAAACTTACTTTCAGCAGCATCACAGGCACAGAGCATCAGATAAGCAGCATTCACAAGAAAAACATAAATTAAACACAATTATACAAGAGAGAACACAAATAGAACAAAAGAAGTCCATTGTGGTGCAAAGTGGTCACAGTGTTGCTCGACTGAGGTCGTGATTAGGGTTGTGCAGGTTGGTTCAAGAACCAAACGGTCGATGGTGGGATATGGCGCAATCTCCCTGGATCAGTAATAGGAAAGGGTCTGGGACCTCGTGCGGAGTTAGTGGGGTCTCCCAGGGTCAATAAAGGAGGTGGGGGGGGGTCACCCTGTGTCAATAATGGTGATCAGGAGCTCTCCTGGGTTCATCATGTTGAGTTTACTGTCAGATGCAGAAGTACAGGTATGTACAAGTGCAATGCAAAACTTACTTGCAGCAGCTTCACAGGAACACAGCATCGGATACATTCACAACAAAAACATAAATTAAACATAAATTACACACAATGTTTACAAGAAAGAACACAATTACCACACACAAAAAAATGTCCATCGTAGTGCAAAGTGGTCATAGTGTTGCTGTACTGAAGTAGTGAGCAGGGTTGTGCAGGTTGGTTCAAGAATGGTTGAAGGGAAGTAGCTGTTCCTGAACCTGGTGTTTTTTTTTCTTATAAATCGAAGTTTTCTCATAAATACATAGAGTGAAAAACACACAACCTTACCGGCCATGGAGGGGTGTTGTCAAGGGAATTCCCATCCTGAGTCTGTGGTGAAATAAGATATTAAAATGAGCATTTACATTTGTCTAGAGGAGAACTGACTGTACAAAATCCTGAGGGGCATAGGTCGGGCATAGAGTAGGAAAATGCTCCCCCTGTCCAGAACCAGAGGGCATAGGTTTAAGGCAAGGGGTAGGAGGTTTAGAGGGGATTTGACGAAGATTTTTTTCACCCAGAGGATTCTCTCGAACTACAGGATAAAAAGTATCCTGATGGGTTGTATCTCAGCCTGGTGTGGCAACTGCTCTGGACCGACAGAACCTGCAGAGAGTGGAAAACACAGCCCAGTCTGTCACAGGCTCTCACCTCCTTCCATCCAGTCCACCGTCACAGTACGTTGCTTCAGGAAGGCTAACTGTATCATCAAGGATACCTGCCACCCCGGCTATTCCCTTTCCTCCCTTCCACCTTCTGGGAGAAGACACAGGAGCTTGAAAGCCCATTCGAGCTGACTCAGCAAGAGGGCATAGATTTAAGGTGAGAGGAGGAAAGTTTCAAGGAGATATGTGGGGCAAGTCTTTTACCCAGAGTGTGGTGGGGGCCCGGAATGCGCTACCAGGGGTGGTGGTGGAGGCAGATACGATAGAGGGGTTTAATAGGCACGTGAATATGCAGAGAACGGAGGGATATGGACCATCTGCAGGCAGAAGGGATTAGTGTAACTGGGCATCATTAGTTTAATTAGTTCAGCACAACGTCATGGGCTGGAGACCTGTTTCCTGTGAATAGATTCTAAGAATAGATTCTCCCCCCACCGCTGTCAGACTTCTGAACCAACCTCCTCTCTCACATCCCCTTCCCGGTGGTGCTACCATGTTCTCCAAACCTCAATTTTACCTCTTCCATTATTGTTAATTTAGCATTTCTTTTTCCACTCCCTCAGTTTGCACTGTTATGCACCATTCTGTGTGTGATCATCACTGTATTTATAGTTGTATTTATAATTACCATGTGCACTGTTTACTGCGTGAGCTTCAGGTGAACAAGGAATTTCATTGCGCCTGGTGTACATGACAATAAACTAATCTGATCTGGTCTGGAATCTGGACACACTGCTGGAGGAGGTGGTAGAGGCAGAGGCTCTCATGACATTTGAGAATGAGCTTTGAGGTGAGCAGTTGAAGCAATGAACCAGACTTCAACGCTCTCTCTCAGTGGGTGTGAAAGTCAACCCACACTGTAATAAAACAGACAACAGCAGAACCAAGGAGCATACAGTTAATGGTTTGTTATTTAACGCTAGTGGGAGTGAGGGATACAGAGAAAGAGTAAACAGTGTAACCCGAGCTCTGTACTGATCCCCACTCAAAGATTCACATGTTAGCGTCCCTCCTTTTATACTTAATCTAAAGAAACCTACATGGGAAATTGCACATACTCGGGCAGTTGCTTACAGCAAACTTTTAGCAAAACAAGATATGCCTTAAGCACTTCTTTGTTTCTCACCAGCACCTGCACATCTTGCAGCCATAACTATAGTCACACCATGGTTGAAGCAATAATAGCTGCACACCATTAACCCTTACAGTTCCAGTTACCTTTTATACAGTAACAACCACTGCTTGTGACATTCAGTCCCTCTCGCTCCCCACACTTATATTCCCTCCACCCTTTCCCCCCTTTCAGCAATCCATGTTAGATTTCCAAGTTTTCCCAATCCTGTTGAAAACCCATTATCCCAGAACCTTAACTCTGCTTCTCTGTCTGGAGATGCTGCCTGACCTGTTGGGTATCCCCAGCATTCTCTGATTTTATTTCAGATTTCCAGCATCTGCGTTTTTTCCCCCAACTTACCGGCTCTGGTCCTTCATCCAATAGGGGCAGAGTTGGATCAGCTGTAACGTTAATTATGTAACATATTAATGCAAACACTGGCAGGTCCTGCCCACTCACCATGCATGGAAACACCAGTTTACTCCCTCAACTCTCCTACATCCCAAACATTGGTCCTGAAACATGTGAGATAGCAGCGGGTGTGGCTATTCAGCCCCGAGCCTTCTCCACCATTCATTAGGAACATGGCTGATGTGATCTTGGCCTCAGTTCCTTCCTGTTCCCCATAACCCTGGACTCTCCAGTAACCCATCCATCCATCTCAGTCTCAGATATACTCATTGATTTTCGCTTCCGCGGTAGAAATTTCAAAAGATTCACAATCCCCTAATGGAAGACTCGGTCTTGAATAGGTGACCCCTTCATCTGAAACACTGCCCCCTGATTCTGGAATCCCCCTTGAGGAAAAATACCCCTTGGCATTGGGGTCGGACCAGTTTCAATAAATCACAGCTGCTTCTTTTCCCTCCAATGTCCTGAGAAAGATCAGCCAATGAAATATACTGACAGGCTGGGACAGAGCTGGAGAGGGAGGAGAGGAGACTCACCAGGACTTTGCCTGGGATGGAGCGTTTCAGTCATGAGGAGAGACTGCAGAGGCCAGGTCTGTTCTCCCTGGAGCAGAGGGGACATGACTGAGGCATGTAAAATGAAGGGTATAGATAGGGGTAGACTGCAGGAAACTATTCCCCATATCAAAGGCAGATAAAACTAGAGGACACAGATTTAGGGTGAGGGGGAAGAAATGTAGAGGGGATCTGAGGGGGACCTTTCTCACCCAGAAAGGTGGGGAGTACTTGGAACACACTGCCTGAGAGAGTGGTGGAAACAAAGTCACTGACATCAGTTTACGAAGGGTCTAGACGAGCACTTGAATCACCCAGGGATAACTTGATAGCCATGTGTTGAAAGGTGGGATGAATATGGATGGGTCCCCACTGGTTGGCATTGACCCGGTGGGCTGAATGGCCTGTTTCTATGATGTATGACTCACCGACTCTCTGACGAATGTCATAGATAAGCCTTCCTAATACACCCACAGGGTTTGGCTCTGGGAACCATTTACTTACCAGCTGTGGTAGTGACATTCAGAGTAGATGGCTCCTGTCTGCAGAGCAAGGAAGTGGAAGAGGTTAACTCGGTGCCTGCCCTTTTACACGATAATGGTGTAAGACACAAGTGCTTAACAACCACCCACCTTTGAACTAGAAGAGTATCTGTGAAGGAGAGGAGAGAAAAGATGCTAATTAATCAATACTTGTTTACAACTCTAACCAGTGGGGAGAGGTGACTTCAGAACACACTGGATTTCCAATAAGCACTCAGAACTGAATCAGTACATAGAACATAGAACAGTACAGCACAATACAGGCCCTTCGGCCCACAATGTTGTGCCGACCTTTAAACCTCGCCTGAGACTATCTAACCTCTTCCTCCCACATATCCCTCTATTTTAAATTCCTCCATATGCTTATCTAGTAATCCCTTGAATTTGACCAATACTTAGCACTCACAACTCAATCTGTACTGGATTCCATTTTAACACTCAGAACTGAACCAGTTGTAAAGACAAAGTATTCGGATACTTGCTTCCGTTGGCCAGCAGATAGAATATAAGAACAAGGAGATTACGATACAGCTTTATAAAGCATTGGTCAGGCCACAGCTGGAGTACTGGGTGCAGTTCTGATCCCAACACCAAAGTCAGGATGTGATTGCACTGGAGAGGGTGCAGAGGAGATTCATTGGGATGTGTGAGACCCATCGCCACTCACTCAGAGATAATCGTCCTAAGTCTCTTAATTCTACCTCTCTCAGTTATTCTGTTATGGGCACTTTTCAGCGTTTCTTTTGCACTCCTTCAGATTGCACTACACCTTTGCATCCTTTTGTGTTCGTCGCTGTACTGATTGTTGTACTTATTATGGGGGTGTGGGGCGGGTGGGGAGTTGGGGGGGTGAGTGGGGGCTGGGGGCGGGGGAGATGGGTGTGGGGGGGTTGGGGGACGGAGGTGGTGGGGAGGGTGGGAGGGTTGGGTGTGTGGGGTGAGCGGGGGTGGGAGAGTGTCCTTACTTTTTGCTCTGCAGGTTTGCCTGCAGAAGAGGAAGCTGGCGAGCAGGATGCTTCCTTCCACCCCGGCCGCTGTAACCAGGATCAGCAGGAGGATCTTGGTGGGTCTCCGTTTGTCTGTGGGGGGAGGAAACAACTCAGAACACATGAGCAGGAAAAGGTCGTTTGGTCCCTCAAGGCCGGTCCAGCACACAACGACCTGGCAGCAGATACGGAAGGCTTTATCCCAACGGTGAAATCCTCCCCACCGCTGCCACGTCCCCTCCTCCCCAATCCAAGGCAGAAAGCTCTGGGAAGTTGCTATCCCAATGACAGTATAGGTTGCCATAGACGTCACAGAGTCCTACAGCATGGAATGATACAACGTCCACCCTCAAGTACTATTGACACCAGTCCTACGCTAATCCCATTTTATTCTTCCCGTGCTCCCCAATAATTTTCCCTGTGACTTATGTAACTTATCCCTTCCACATTCCCATCAATTCTGCTGCTCCCCCCAACCAGATTCTACCACTCACCTACACACAGGAGGCAATTTACAGTGGTCAATTAACCTACAGATCCCACACGTCTTTGGGATGTGGGAGGAAACCAGAACGCCTGGGGGAAACCCACCCGGTCACAGGGAGAGCGTGTAAACTTCACTGCCAAGAGTGGGATACGACAGTATGTGACCCACTGCCCTACTCTGTCCCAGAGGGTGAGAGGACAGTGTATGACTCACTGCCCCACCCGGTCCCAGAGGGGGAGAAGACGGTGTGTGACCCACTGCCTGATCCGGTCCCAGAGGGGGAGAGGACAGGGTGTTACCCACTGCCCCACCCAAGGGGGAAAGGACGGTGTGTGACCCACTGCCACTGTTCTATAATCCGCACATTGAACCATTCATTGATAAGGCCGTGAGTCAGTCACCCCAATGTAGTTCTTGTTTTCTTTAGTCTCCCAGCACGTTCAACATTGGGCAGCAGGTCCCTGTTGCTGATGACACTGGAACAGAAGGCAGGACACTGGACATGGCACAACGAATGGAGAACTGGGGTCAGAAGCTCAGTGTCGTCACATGCGGGGGAAACACTCACTTGCGTGACTCACAGTTAGACGCACTCCTTCTCCGTATCCCTCACCGAGTCCATCTATCTGCACCTTGCAGTAGTACACGCCGGAATCGCTCTCCCTCACATCCATCAGCTTCATGGAAGCGTTGAAAGAATCCTCTTGGTCGGGCCCAAGGACACGGCCTGCATACTCTGGCCTTTCGGTGGAGACTCTGGACGCATTCCTGTCGTTCTTGTGCCAGCTGTAAGAGCTGGAGCCTCTGGAGTGATTGGCAGTGTGGGTACAGAGCATGAAGACTGTTTGACCTTCACCTACGAGTAGACTGGACTGGCCTTGCTTAACCGTGAAGCTCCTGCTTTTCCCTGCAATTGAGAAGGAGGAACTCAATGCTCCCTGTTTGGAAGGTGGCACTTTGGGTGGGAATTAAGGCCCAACCTTAAGGACGGGACCCATCGCTCTCTCACTGCAATGCACAGAGGATGTTTCCTCTGGCTGGGGGGAATGGACACAGGGGCTGCTGTGTTAAATAAGGGGCTGGTCATTCAGGACAGGGGCGAGCGATAGCCTCACCCGGAGGGTGGAGAGCCTTTGGAGCGCTGGGAAGGCTCAGACCCTGAGCGTATACATGAAAGAGATCGACGGATTTCCCCTTTTGTGATTTGGGAACCAGGGTGTTCCCGTCCGACTTTTAACGAGCAACACGGAAGTGCTGGAGGAACTCAGCAGGTCGGGCGGCAGCTGTGGAGGGAAGTGGACAGTCGACGTTTTGCGTTGTCTGGACTGAGAGGCAGAGGGGAGATAGCCAGTATGTAAAGGTGCAGGGAAGGGGGGGGGGAGGAGAAAGAGCTGGCAGGTGACAGGTGGATCCAGGTGAGGAGGGGTGATAGGCAGCCGGAGGGGTGAGGGAGTGGGACTAGCGACAGAGGCTGGGAGGTGACAAAGGGCTGCAGGTTTTGGGATCTGACAGGATAAAAAGGTGGAGCGTGGATTAAAGGGAGGGAGGTGGGGACGGGAACAGTGGAGGGAAGGGACCCAGTGGGAGGGGTGTGTGGGTGATGGGCAAATGGAGTGGGTGGAGGAGGGGAAAGAAACAAGGTACCACCAGACTCAAGGGCAGCTTCTACCCCACGGTGATAAGACTATTGAACGGTTCCCTTATACAATGAGATGGTCTCTGACCTCATGATCTACCTTGTTGTGACCTTGCACCTTATTGCATTGCACTTTCTCTGTAGCTGTGACATGTTACTCTGTACTGTTACTGCTTTTACCTGTACTACATCAATGCACTCTGTACTAACCCAATGTAACTGCACTGTGTAATGAATTGACCTGTACGATCGGTATGCAAGACAGGTTTTTCACTGTACCTCGGTACAAGTGACAATAATAAACCAATACCAATACCAACACCAATGATAGCGGCTGGGGTGGATGTGGGAGGAACTGGGCAGATCAGGAGGAGAGGGGAGCAGTTTACTAGAAGTTGGAAAATTCAATATTCACGCTGTCGGGTTGTAGACTACCCAGGTGCTGTTCCTCGAGTTTGCGTTTGGCCTCACCCTGGCAGTGGAGGTGGTCGAGGACAGACACACTGGTGTGGGAATGGGGAGGGGGAATAAAATGGCTGGCAACTGGGAGCAACCGGTATCTCTTGCAAATTTCTACAGATGTACGGTGGAGAGCATTCTGACCAGTTGCATCACCGCCCGGTATGGAGGCTCCAATGCACAGGGTCGCAAGAGGCTGCAGAGGGTTGTAGACTCAGCCTGCTCCATCACGGGCACAACCCTCCCCACCATCGAGGACATCTTCAAGAAGCAGTGCCTCAAGAAGACGGCATCCAACAATAAGGACCCTCATCATCCGGGACATGCCCTCTTCTCGTTACTACCATCGGGGAGGAGGTACAGGAGCCTGTAGACCCACACAACGATTCAGGAACAGCTTCTTCCCCTCCGCCATCAGATTTCTGAACGGTCCATGACCACTACTTTGTTATTCCTCTGCACTATTTATCTATTTTGGTAACTTATAGTAATTTTTGTCTCTATGCCTTGCACTGTACTGCTGCCACAAAACAAATTTCACGACATATGTCAGTGATAATAAACCTGATACTGATTCTAAGATGGTTATGGTGGACATCCTCCATACAAGTTCAGCAACCATGAAGGCAACAACTTGCTCTAAAATTCCACAAGCATCCTTTAAAGAAAGAAATGGGTGACCTCAAACCCAGGGCAATGTGCTCAACTCTTCAAGGCCTCACAGAAAGTAGCTGCCCAGCTCAAGAGCAGAGAAGGGGCCAGAATATCCCCACATGGTGGGTATTCAACTTGGGATACCAGTCAGAGTCAGGGTTGGGGGGTGGAAACTTTGGAAGGACGAGGTGGGAAAATGTGAGGGAAGATATTTTAACACAGTGTGTGGTCGGGCTTTGGAATGGACTGCTGAGGCAGATACAGTTTTAGTGTTCGAGAGGGAGACGGGCAGGCATCTGATAGGGAACTTTGCGGGGCTTTGGAGTAAAAGCTGGAGGGTGGAATTGCTGTTGTGTGGAGTCGGTACGGACTCAATGGGTTGAGTGGCCTCCTTTGAAAGGTCAGTTGTCCCTTTCCACCCGCAGACACTGCCTGACTCGCTGAGTTCCTCCAGCATCTTGTTTCTTTTTGCTCTGGACTCCAGCATCTGCAATCTCTTGAGGGTCCCCTTCTGTGTTGGAACTATTCTGTAATTCTGAATTTGATCAAATTCTAACAAAGCCTGCAGATGCTGGAAATCTGAAATAAAATCAGGAAGTACTGGAAACACTCAGCGGGTTGGGCAGCGTCTGTGCAGAGAGAAACAGAGTTAATGCTTCAAGTGGAAGATCCTTCCTCAGAACCGGACAACAAAAAAAGCTGATTTTAAGATTAATTTTTTTCTTGTTTACCCTCCTTCCCAGTTCTGAGGATGGGTCTCAGACCTGAACATCTAACTGCGTCTCTCTCCACTGACACTGTCTGACCTGCTGAGTGTTTCCAGCATTCTCCTGTCTTGATCAAATTCTGTTCGGGTTGCGGGTCTGATTCTCACTCCTGCTGACAAGGAGATACTGGACGGGTCACTTACCTCTCACCGTGAGATACGTTCCTGCCCCACATGCTTCCCCATGCATCGTCTTCACCTTGCAGAAGAAGAGCCCAGAATCGTTGAGCTGCACGTCCTTCAGCTGCATTGAAACGTCTACACTTTTCGTGAAGGGATCACCCACTTTAAGTCTGAAGAAACGGCCTCTGTACTCCGCTGTTTCATTGGTCACTTCTGTTCCATTTCGGGTGTCCTTGAACCAGTGGCTGGACCATATATTACCTGTGGCATTGTGTCTGCAAGGAAGAATCACTGTCTCCCCTTCTGTGGCAACAACGCTGGACTTGTTCTGAATGACCGTGAACTCAGCGTCAATGCCTGAATGTGGGAAGCGATGTTTAAAATTGGTGAATTGGTAAGTTGGTTTATTATTGTCACAGGTGCAGTGAAAAACTTTGTTTTGCATGCCATCCATACAGATCATTTCATCACATCAGTGCATCGAGGTAGTACAAGGGAACAGAATGCAGAATAAAGTGTTACAGTTACAGAGAAAGTGCTGTGCAGGCAGACAATAAGGTACAAGGCTTTGACGAGGTAGATTGTGAGTCTATCTTATCGTACAAGAGGTCCATTGAATAGTCTTATAGCAGCGGGATAGAAGCTGTCCTTGAGCCTGGTGGTACATGCTTTCAGGCTTTTGTATCTTCTGCCCGATGGGAGTGGGGAAGAAGAGACAATGTCCGGGGTGGGTGGCATCTCTGATTATGTTGGCTGCTTTCCCGAGGCAGCGAGAAGTGTAGGCACTTGGAGGTTGAAATCAAGGTTGCGTCAGAACACTAGTGGCAGGTTTAAGATACGGCGGGGGGTGAAGGGTGAGGAGCTTTGGGGTAGCAATGTGCGGTGGAAGCAGATTCAAAGGTATCTTTGAAAAACAAATCATGGCTGCGCCCCAGGGCTACAGTAGCCAGGATTTAATTGGATTCGTCTTTCAGAAAGCCAGCTCCATGGGTTGTACTAACCACTCCGTGAATAGTGGACATCATTGATCTTTTATCCTCGAGTCTGATCAACACCTCCCTTTAATTTGGAGGTCAAGGATGTGATTGCACTGGAGAGATTTCATTCACCAGTATGTTGTCTGGATTGGAGGACCTCAGTTATAGAACACAGAACAGTACAGCAACAGAACAGGCCCTTCGGCCCACCATGTCTGTGCCGAACATGCTGCCGAATTAAACTAAATCTCTTCTGCCTGCACATGATCCACATCCCTCCATTCCCCGCATGTTCACGTGTCTATCTAAAAGAGTCTCTTTTGGAGTCTCAGATCAGAGGGCACAGCCTCAGGATAAAGTGACATCTCTTTAGAACTGAGATGAGGAGGAATTTCTACAGCCAGAGGGCGGTGAATCTGTGGAAATCTGAGGGCTGTGGAGACTAAGTCATTGTGTGTATTTAAGTTGGAGATTGATAGGGTCTTGATCAGTAAGGGGTTACAGGGACAAGGCTGGAGAATGGGGTTGACAGAAAAAATCAGCCATGATTGGACGGCAGAGCAGACTCGATGGGCTGAATGGCCTAATTCTGCCCCTATATCTTATAGTCTCTTAAACGCCGCTATCATATCTGCTTTCACCACTACCCCCAGCAGCCCATTCCAGGCACCCACCACTCTCTGTGTTAAAAAAATAACTTGCCCCGCACATCTCCTCTGAACTGTCCCCCTTTCACCTTAAACATGTGTTGAAGAGTGAGATTGGATCCGTTTGGCTGGTTTTCACTGGAGCGAAGGAGTCTGAGGTAAAATTACAAGAGGCGCGGACAGCGCAGATCGTCAGAATCTTTTTCCCGTAGCAGGGACGGCGAAAATACAAGGGTGTTGGTTTAAGGTGCGAGGGAAGAGGATCTGAGGGATGTTTTTTTAACTCAGAGAGTGGTTGATATCTGGAATATGCTGCCAGAACATGTGCTGGAATCAGATATAATTTGATAGGACTTGTACAGAGTTCTGTGTCGTCTGGTAGGCCAGTGAATGGAAGTGCTCTGGGGAGGCTGATGGAAAAGAGGGACCGAGGAGTACAAGTGCATTGTTCACCTAAACTGGTGTCTCAGGTAGACAGGGTGGTGGGGAAGGCGTTGGACACGCTGGCCTCCATCGGTCGGGGCACTGACGATAGGAGTTGGGATGTTATGTTGCAGTTAAGGGTTACGGGGATAAGGCGGGAGAATGGGGTAGAAAGAAAAAATGTCATGTTTGAATAGTGGAGCAGACTCGATGGGCTGAATGGCCGTTGGTGAGGCTACACTTGGAGTATTGTGTAAAATTTTGATGTTATTAGAGATTAGAGGTTAAGGGAAAGGTGTTACTAAACTAGAAAGAATGCAGGAAAGATCTACCAGGATGTTGCCTGGTATCGGGGGCCTGAGTTACAAGGAGAGGGTGTGTAGTCTAGGACGTTATTCCCTGGAACAAAGGAGATTGAGGGGTGTATAAAATCATGAGGGGCATAGACAGGGTGAAATCACATAGTCTTTTTCCCCAGGGGGAAGTGCTAAAAACAAGAGGGCATAGGCTTAAGATCAGAGGCGAGAGATTTAAAAAGGACATTAGGGGCAGCTTCTTCACGCAAAGGGTTGGAATGAGCTGCCAGAAATAGTGGTTGAGGCGGGAACATTAGCAATGTTTAAAATCCATCTGGATAAGTCCATGGATAGGAGAGGTGTAGAGGGCTATGGGCAAAACGCAGGCAGATGGGACTAGCTCACGGGGCAACACAGTGGGCAGGGACGAGTTGGGCCGAAGGGCCTGTTTCCATGCTGTGTGACCCTATAATCACTAAGTTCAAGAGACACTTAGTGATTATAGAGTCATACAGCACGGAAACAGGCCCTTCAGCCCAACTCGTCCATGCCGACTGTTTTGCCCAGCGAGCCAGTCCCATCTATTCAAGAGACACTTAGACAGACACTGGAACGGGCAAACCTTGCCCCACACTGCCCATTCCCCCCTCTCCCCCAAAGGGAGACCCGGCAAGGGAACAGAAAGCCCACTCACCCGAGCAGACGGTCAGTATCCACAGAATGGCTCCAGGCCTCATCGTGACTGCACAAGGGGAGCAGGGAAGACGGAAGGTTAGCGAGCAGTTCCCAGCCTCTCCCTGCCGACAGCGGAGCTCCCTCCCGGGTGCAACATATTGGAAATTAAACACCCGCCACTGGATTTTTTCCAGTCGATTCCCAAATCATTGGAGCGAGCTGGAAAAAGACACCAGGAGAGTCACAAAGTGGTTAGAACTGTGGCAGCAAAAGTAACGTTCGGGTCGCTGAGCGGCGAGTCACGGTCACATTGTGGTTCGGTCACCCCGCCGGGGTGGTGAATTCTGAACACGGAGGCGCGGCAGCAGGCCATTCGGCCCACAGTGCCGATGCTCACCCCGTTTCATTGTCCCCCATCTTCCCCTCAACTCCTCCCCGGATTCTCCCGCAGACTTGGGAAAATTCACAGATCCAACCCGCACGTCGTTGGGAGGTGGGAGGGAACCGGAGCACCCGGGGGGAGACACAGGGAGAACATGTAAACTCTATACACACACACACACACACACACACACACACACACACACACACACACACACACACACACACACACAGCGCCGGGGGTCGGGTTCGAACCCGGATCGCCGGAGCTGCAAGGAAGCGGCGCCCGTTGTTCTACAGATCAAATCCAAGTGGTTAACGTTGGCCTCCGAAACTGCTGTATTTTCAGCGAAATAAAATTGGCATTTGACTTCAATCCCCACAACAACGTGTCCAGTTTAATTCAAGGGGTTAAATAATTGGTAACAAACCAGGGTTTATCGGCGTCGAATGTCCAATGGAAAAAAGAGAGTGAATATATAAATAAAACGTAGATGTTGGAAATCTGAAATAGAAACAGAAAATGCTTAAAAAGCTCAGCAGGTTAGGCAGCATCTGTGGAGAGAGAAACAGTGAAGGTTTCTGCTCTGAGTCACAGCGAAGTGTTAACGTTTGAGGTTCTCTTGAAGGGTGTCCGACCTGAAACGTTATCTTCTGTTTCTCATTTCACGGGTTTTCCAGCCACTGCTGTTTTGATTGGAGATTAAGGCGAGATTCCACAATTCCCTCAATCAGCACTGTAATGCAGCGGTCAGCGTAACGCTATTACAGCGCCAGCGAAGCGGGTTCAAATCCCGCCGCTGCCTGTAAGGAGTGTGTACGTTCTCCCCGTGTCCCGTTTCCTCCCACACGTTAGGACCTACATACTTTGTTGGCGACATTTGCAGGCTGCCCCCAGCACATTCTCAGTAACGCTAAAAGACATATTTCACCGTATATTTCGATGTACGTGTGACTAATAAATAAATATCTAAATATCAATCCGTAAAGGAAAGTAAATGACTTTGTGAATTGTAAATAAGATCCCGCCCGCAACAACTAATAAAGATGTAATTCTAAATCCTACCTTTGATGGAGCCTGTGCTTTATCAGATAATACAGATTATCCGAGATGGCTTCATCCGCCGCTCCTAAACCCGGCTGCCCTGCAGATGTCAACTAACTTTGCATTAGATCTTGTCTTTCATGACTCCCCTCCCGCCCTTTCCTGTCACACAGCTTTCAAAGTCTTTGGGTTCAGTCTTCAGCTGCCTGTAAAAATAGACGCTCAGTGCACGGCCGCTTCGCTAGCGGTGTGAAGGACTTGACGCGGGCGCACCGCCCGCTCTATTTCCATCCCAGCGAGAAGTGGGGTCTGACCCACCACACCACCGAGCCACTGAGCTCAGAAGTCAGTAACTGCGGTGGTTCTTTTTATTAACACAAAGGAGGCAGTTTGCAGTCCGAATTTGCAGTGCAGATGATGATCAACACCAGGGAGGATTTAGTAAAATAGTTGTACACACACGCACACAGTGGGTACTGAGGAGATTCAACAGGACGTTGCCTGGAATGAAAGGTCTCTGTTCTGGTCACCCCCATTACAGGAAGGATGTGGAGACTTCGGAGAGGGTGCAGAAGAGGTTCACTAGGATGCTGGCTGGATTAAGAGGGCATGAGCTATAAAGAGAGATTGGACAAATTTGGGTTGTTTTCTCTGGAGCGCCGGAGGCTGAGGGGAGACCTGATAGAGGTTTATAAAATTGTGAGAGGCGTAGACAGATAGCTGGCATCTTTTTCCCAGGGTCAAAATACCTAACACTGGAGGGCATGAATTTAAGGTGAGGGGGGAAAGTTCAAAGGAGATGTGTGAGGCTAAACTTTTTTTACACAGAGAGCGGTGGATGCCTGGAATGCGCTGCCAGGGGTGGTGGTGGAGGCAGATACGATAAAGAGGCTCTTAACACTGCAAAAGGGCTTACCTCACTCTATGTATACACAGCGCATGTGGGGTAGAGATAAGGGAGGAAATCTAGGCACGTGGATGTGCAGAGAACAGAGGGAAAAATACTGTGCAAGCAAATGGGGTTCATTTAATTAGGCATCATTAGTTTAATTAGTTCAGCACAACGTCGTGGGCTGAAGGGCCTATTCCTGTGCTGTACTGTTCTAGGCTCTATGCGCTATGCTCTATTATGAGGAGAGACTGGATAGACAGAGGGGGTATGATGGAAATATACTAAATAATCAGGGGCATTGATAGAGTAGGTATTCAGAAACTTTCCCCCAGTGGCAGAGGTGTCTGAGACTGGAGGGCAGGGGTTTAAGGAGAGGAGTCGGAGGTTTAGAGGGGGATGCTTATTCACCCGGAGGGTTGGTGCAATGTGGAACACGCTGCCTGAGGGGGTGGTGGAGGCAGAGAGTCTCTCAGCATTGAAGAAGCTTATGGATGAGCATGATTTGCAAAGGCCGAGAAGGTTACGGACCAAGTGCTGGTAAATGTGCTGAGTACATATGGGTATTTGGTAGTCGGCACAGACATGGTGGGCCGAAGGGCCTCTGTGCTGTGTGATTCAGTGGCTCACATACTCACACACAAACATACACACACTCATACACAAACATACAAATGTGCGCACACAAACACACACACACAGATACACACAGCCAGATACACATACACAGATACACTCAGACACACACATGGATGTTGTAATCAGAAAGAATTCATACGGAGCCTGGGGTTTACTTTCAGAGCAAACTTTCTTTATCGTAAGTTGACATTAACAGGGGAGTCACTCGTTCTGAAATGATTGCTCCTCGACCCAAATTTTCCATTATTCTTGTGCTATTTCTCATCTAGATTTCCCCCATTACCTCTACCCCACATGCGCAGTGTATACATAGAGTGAGGTAAGCCTTCTACAGTGTCAAGCTTCAGTGCTGCTGTGCTACATGAGCCGTGTGCAGTTCCATCGTTACCTTGTATGTACGAGGATAAGCTTCCACCCTGGAGTTTATGGGATAGTTGCCATCCTGGTAACGGGGCATGGGTTTACTATTGGAGGTATTGGCAGCCTTAAAGTAAATTAAGGTGGATAAATCTCCAGGGCCTGACCAAATGCATCCTCAGATCTTGTGGGAAGCTCGGGAAGAAATTGCAGAGGCCCTTGCAGAGATATTGGTATTATCTCTGGCCACAGGTAAGCTTCCAGAAGACTGGAGGGTGGCGAATGTTGTACCGTCAGTTAAGAAGGGCAGCAAAGTCAAGCCGGGGAACTACAAGCTGGTGAGCCTGATCAGTGGGTGGCTAAGTTACTGGATGGGGTTCTGAGGTACAGGATCCACCAGCATTTGGATAGCCAAGGTCTGATTAGGGATAGTCAGCCCGGCTTTGTGTGTGGGAAATCTTGTCTCACAAACCTGTTAGAGTTTTGTGAAAAAGTAACCAAGAGGATTGATGAGGGCAGGGCAGTAGATGTTGTCTGTATGGACTTTAGCAAGACCTTTGACAAGGTCCGGCACGGAAGGCTGGTCTGGAAGATCAGATCACATGGGATCCAGGGAGAGCTGGCTATGTGGATACATAATTGGCTCAGTGGTAGGTAGCAGAGGGTATTGGTGGAAGGTTGCTCTTGGGACTGGAGTCCTGTGACTAGTCGCATGCCACGGGGATCGCTGCTGGGCCCATTGTTGTCAATTATATCAACAATTTGCATGAGAGTATACAAGGCACGGTTAGTAAGTTTGCAGATGACACTAAAATAGGTGGTGCCAGAGACAGTGAAGAAGACTATCAATAATTACAGGGGGATCTTGATCAGCTGGGTAAGTGGGCTGAGGAATGGCAAATGGCGTTCAATTCACATAAGTGCGTGGTTTTTCATTTTGAGAAGTCAAACCAGGGTAGGACTTTCACAGTGAAGGGTAGGGCCCTGGGGAGTGTTGCAGAACAGAGGGACGTTGGAGTACAAGTACATGGTTGCCTGAAAGTGGCGTCACAGGTAGACAGGTTGGTGAAGAAGGTAATTAGGATGCTGGCCTTCATCAGTCAGGGCACTGAGTACAGGAGCTGGGACGTTATGTTGCAGTTGTACAAGATGTTGGTGAGGCCGCAGCTGAAGCATTGTGTTCAGTTTTGGTCACCATGTTATAGGAAAGATGTATTTAAGCTGGAAAAAGTGCGAAGAAGCTTTACAAGAATGCTGCCAGGACTCGAGGGCCTGAGTTATAGGGAGAGGTCGGGCAGGATAGGACTTTATTCCTTGGAGGGTAGGAGACTGAGGGGTGATCTTTTCAAGGTGTATAAAGTCATGAGGGGCACACATAGGATCAATGCACAGTCTTTTTCCCAGGGAAAGGGAACCAAAAACTGGAGGGCATGTGTTTAAGATGAGAGGTGAAAGATCTAAAAGGGACCTGAGGGGCAAATTCTTCAAGAAGAGGGTGGTGCGTATATGGAACGAGCTGCCAGAGGTTGAGGCAGGTACAGTAACAACATTTAAAAGGCACTTGGGCAGGTACGTGGATGGGAAGAGTTTAGAGGGATACAGGCCAAATGTAGGCAAATGGGACCAGCTTAGATGAGCATCTTGGTCAACATGGACCAGTTGGGCTGAAGGGCCTGTTTCTGTACTGTATCATTCTATGACTCTATAATTCACTGAAGCCTGCAACTTGTGGTTTGGGTCGGTTTGAACCAGATCCAGCTACCCCTGTCTGGTACCTGCCCTGCAGAGTCCTGTTATCTTCCCTGCTACAGAGCAAACCCACTATTCCCTGCTGCACAGATCCACAGAGGTATATTGTTTTCGGACCTGGTCTCTCTCTCTCTCTCTGTCATACATGCACATGTGTACATGCACCTCCTCTCTCTTTCTCTGCCTGCTGCACGCATAGGCACAGTTACAGTTATCATTGATATCCACAGAGACACCTCCTTCTTAAAGATTCTCCCTTTCACCCACACGCACATATACACACTCACACAGGCACACACACTCACACACTCTCTCTCTCTGGCTCCCTCTCTCTCTCTCTACCCTCTCTCATTGATCCCCCTCCACACCCCGCAACACCCAAACAGATAATCACAGTGACATCTACCTCCTCCTCCTGAGTTGGAGGATGAGTCCAAAAGTGGGAACCATAGACCCGTCTGTGGATGGGGCAGGATGTACCTGATGGGGTGTGATTGTGAACAGGGATATATAGATATTAACACACACACACACAATGTCTCTTGCACAAAGATATTCACATAAATATTGAAGTATGTTCACACAGACAGCCATACGCATCTGTGACACCGATGTGATGCTATTAATATAGCTACATTCACATTGCCAAAAATACATTCAGTCTTCTCACAGTGTCTGCTGAGCCACTCACATGGATAGAAAGGCATGCAGTCAGGGCCGCATAGAACCGACTCACAGAGTCAGTTGCAGTTGCACTCAGATTGGTGCGCACACACACACGCACACAGATAAACACACATACACACAGATAAACACACACACAGATAAATACGAGAAACACCATACACGCAAATACACATACACAGACACACACAAATACACACACACAAACACCCACACAGATAAATACCGAGAAACACCATACACGCAAACACACACGCACAGACACACACGAACTCCTACATACCCAAAATACACAGATAGATACATGCGCTGTTACACCCCCAAGTTTATAAGAATAAGTAGAGATTTTACAAAAACTTACAAAATTCCCTGACGGCCAGATGCACGAGGGAGGTTTCCTCGGGTTGAGGAATTTGGAACTAGATATTCAGGATTGAGATGAGCAGAAATGTCTTCACTCAGAGGTGGTGAAACTTTGGAATTCTTTACCTCGGAGCGCCATGGAGGTACAGTCATTGACTTCATTCAAAACAGAGAATGGGTAGATTTCTGGATATTAAAGGAACCAAGGGATATAGGGACAGTGCAGGAAAATGGTGCTGAGGGAGAAGCCCAGTCATGACCTTGACAAATGGGGAGCAGGTTTGAAGGGTCAGATGGACAACTCCTGCTCCAGATTCTCATCATGGAGTGGTAGAGAGATACAACACAGAAACTTCAGCCCTGAAGAAGGGTCCTGACCCGAAACATTGACCGCCTGCTTTTCTCCACGGATGCTGCCTGGCCTGCTGAGTTCCTCCAGCATCATCGTGTTTTTCATCTAGGTTCCAGCATCTGCAGTCCTCTGTTTCTCCATGGAAACAGAGCCTTTGATCACCTGAGTCCCCACCAATCATCCTCTCATTTTATGCTAATCTTACACATTTTTTTCCTCTTCACTGTCTTGTATAATTTATGTTCTGTGTGTTGCCTGTACCTATGTGCCTGTGATGCTGCTGCAAGCAAGTTTTTCATTGTACCTGTACCTCACCGTACTTGTGCACATGATAATAAACTCGACTTCAAATATGATCATGGCTGATGATTCAAAATTCAGTCCCCCATTCCTGCGATCTCTTTATATCCCTCGATCTCATAGTTCATTTGTATTATATCCGGCTCTGTATGAATAACACACTGGGAAGGTGGGTGCTCTCACTGATGCCCCCAGCTTTAAGTGTAATGCTAAAGACACAGTATATGTGTCACAAATGAGCGATACCAGTGCATCCAACTTCCATCTCATGCAACATCAGAATAACTTGAAACCCTGCAGGAAAATTAGGAACTATTACTTGGAAGAGACATTCCTCATGTCGATTCACATCCGAGTCAACCATCTTGCAGAGAGAAAAGGCCAGAGTATATTTGATTTTCATTCATCCTTCTTTATTGAATAACACCTGGGGGCTTGGTTAAGATCGAATCCCGAAAAGATCAAATCCCGAAAAGATCATTGCCAAGTCCTTCCACTTTGCTATTTCAGCTTCCTCCAAGCAAGGCCAAAGACTCTTCTGGTACAGGGTGCAATACAGTGAAGGTGAGGAGGAAGGACTTAGAGGAGGAGATGGAGAGTGGGATTAGACTTCAAATCCAAAATTCGCCTCCACCAATTTCAACCTGAATTGCATTTTCCGTCTTGGAACCTTGCAGCCTAACGGCGTGAACATTGAATTCTCCCACTTTAAGTACTCCCCACCCCCCTTCCCCACACCCCACCGTGCTTCTTCTCTTTCCTAGCTACACTTCTTCCCCCTCTCTCTCTCCTTACCTATGACCCATCCCCCAGTGGATCTGCTCTCCCCTTCTCCCCCACACCTGCCTATCACTAGCTCTTACCTGCATCTACCTCACGCCCACCCCGCCTCCCCTCTTTTGTCCACCTATCACTGCTCTGCTTTTCCATCCCTATATATTGGGTTTCCCCTTTTCCTATCTTCAGTCCTGAAGGGTCCTGAAACGTTGACCGCCTGCTTTTCTCCACAGATGCTGCCTGGCCTGCCGAGTTTCTCCGGCATCCTCGTGTTTTTCATCCAGATTCCAGCACCTTCAGCCCTTTGTTTCTCTAGAAGCAGGTGAGGCAACACCACCCCCTGCAGGTCACGCTCCACATTACACACCATCCCCACCATGGAATTTATCACTTCATTGTTAATGGATCTGGATCCTGGAACTGCTCACCAGACCACACTGAGGGTCATTCAGGAAGATGACTCACCACCACCCAGCCTTACCACCTGTAAATTCAGTGGAAAGTGCTTGCTTGGCAATGCAAATGAACATCAGGAAGGTGTCAAAGGCAAACATAATGTAGGCAGCAGGTAGTGCTGCTGCCCTACTGCTCCAGCAACCCAAATTTAATCCTGAACTCCAAAACTATCTGTGTGGCATTTGCATAATCTCCCTGTGAACATCAGGCTGCTCTGGTGGACTCCCACGTCATAAAGCTATGCCAGTAGTTTCACTGAAGACACAAGAGACTGCAGATGCCAGAATCCAGATGAAGGGTCTCAACCCAAAACAATGACCATCCACTTCCCTCCACAGATGCTGCCTGACCCACTGGGTTCCTCTAACATTTTGGATGTTGCTGATAATTGGATGCTATAAGTTACCTGTAGTGTAATGGGTGGTAGGAGAACCAAGTGTCACAATGTCACATGGAGAGCAAGATCACAGAGAACCCAAATGCAGGACACCAGAACAAGTCTGGAGTCAGGATGCTTCCTCAGTACCAAATGCAGAACCAAAGGCATTTTCCCTGGAACTCTGAGAGTCCCAGCACAGAAACAGGATTTTCTAGGAGAAACCACAAAACCAGGACTGCTCTAGAGTTAATAGTTCTAAGCAGCCTGGAGAAAAAGTACACCCAGAAATAGACCAATAATCTGGCAACTAGTGTTTGTGAAACCAGGGTTCTTATACCAGTCTCCTGATGGAACTCAGGTGTGTGTCATTAGGCAAATAGTAGTGCATGGAAACCATGTGCTGCACTACAAGGCCCCATCAATGGGGATAAGGGGCAGAATTGAGAACCAGCATTCGGAACCATGACACCAAGGGGGGAATTGATGAACATGTGAGAGAGAAGAGTTTACAGGGAAATAAATGTGGGAATGAGATTAATGCAATTGCTCTGACAGCTGGCATAGATTGGATGCGTTGAAAGGCCTCCTGCTATGTCATATGAGAATAATAACTACAGAGACTGCAACATTACAAATTGGAAATGTATTAAGACAATAGGACAATAAACAGTTCACCTATTCAAATGAGCACATTATGAACATCAAGATATTAAAGAGCCTTTGATCCAAGCAGATATATTGTTGGGGTTTCCGATGGTAGGCATTTACCCAATTGAGACCAGCTTTTGCATTGAGAATGATTGGAAGTTCTTGGGAATAAGTTCTTGAGAGACTTATTGGGAACTCTTTGCATAATTGTGTCCTTGGCATCAGGTTAGAAGTTAGAGCAGGTCTTCATCTCACATTGTGTCTGTGTTTCCCGTCCTTCCAGTCTCACTCGTCTCCTCATCCTCTTCCTGCGGTTGTCAGAAATAGTAAATGCACATTCTGAATTGTAAATACCGAATTTAGGAAATTGCTGATTGGTTATTGAGCACAAGTAGTTTCATGTTGGTTGAGAGTGGAAATTACCCTTGAATTCCAGCTGTTTTATTGTTAGATTTGTTTATAAGGATGCAACAACATAAGAAACAGGAGCAGGAGGAGGCCATCTGGCTCGTCGAGCCTGCTCCACCATTCGATAAGATCGTGGCTGATCTGGCCGTGGACTCAGCTCCACCTACCTGCCTTTTCCCCATAATTCCCCTACCCTGCAAACACCTACCTAACTGTGTCTTAAATATATCATCACTTCACTCCAAGGTCCCTCGAGTTGTGAACGTAGCCCAGTCCATCACACAAACCAGCCTCCCCTCCACTGACTCCGTCTACACTTCCCGCTGCCTTGGGAAAGCAGCCGATGTGATCAAAGAGAACCCCCCCCCCCCCCACCCTGGACATTCTCGCGTCTCCCCTCTCCCACTGGGGAGAAGATGCAAAAGTCTGAAAGCACATACCACCAGGCTCAAGGACAGCTCCTATCCTGCTGTTATCAGACTCCTGAATGGACCTCTCTTACACTATAGATGAACTCCTGATCTCCCAAACTACCTGGTGGTGGCCCTTGCACCTTATTGTCTGCCTGCTCTGCACTTTCTCTGTAACTGCAACACTTTATTCTGCATTCTGTTTTCTTTTTACTACCTCGATGTACTTATGTATGGCATGATCTGTCTGGAGGGCACACAGACAAAGCTTTTCACTGTGCCTTGGTATACGCGACAATAATATACCAGTAACAATACCACTACCACTACACTGGTGGGGTACAAACTCTGGAACAAGCGTCCAGTAACCTAACCACTAACCCATGGCAACCCATCACCCTAGGTGATGTACAAATGGACATGGGCTTTTTGCCACCGTTACCTCTTCCGACCGACCCAGACCGTGGTGCTGACGGTTGCCAGAAGTGTGATGAGACACAACAGGACCGCACGGTAACACCACATGTGCCCGACTTCACGAAGGAGAGGGGTCTCTTTACCTGCAGAATGGCAAAGCATTAACACTTCCATTGACCGCCCAAGCCCTCCGAGAATTGGAAGTGGGTTAAGAACAAAGGATCACACAGTTGCCTTCAACGTCCTGGGCAGCAACCTGGCAGCAGAGATTTTCAGAACATAAAACATCGAACAGTACAGCGCAGGAACGGGCTCTTGGCCGAACATGATAACAAATTAAACTAAATCTCTTCTGTCTGCACATGACCAATATCCCTCCCCCCATTCCCTGCATTTTCATCTGCCTAACTAAAAGCCTCTTAAGTGCCACTATTGTATCTGCTTCCACCACCACCCCTGGCAGCCTGTTCCAGGCACCCACCACTCCCTGTGAAAAAATCCAACATGCAAACTCCAGGCAGAGGTCAGCACCTGGGCCATGCCATCTTCTTGCAGCTACCATCGGAAAGCGGGTACAGACACCTGAAGTCCCACACCACCAGGTTCAAGAACATCTACTTCCCATCAACCATTCGATTCTTGAACCAACACTAATCACTACCTCAGTATAGCGACACTGTGACCACTTTGATCACTTTGCACTAAAATGGACATTGTTTTTGTTCTAATTGTATCCTTTCTTTTAAAAATTCTGTATAATTTATAGTTAACATGGTTTTCTTCTGAATGCTGCTTATCTGATGCTATGTGCCTGTGATGCTGCTGCAAGTAAGTTTTTCACTGCACCTGTGCACACATGTACTTGGGCATATGGCAATAAACTTGACTTTGACTTTAATTGAACCCGGGTCCTGGCGACTGCGAGGCCCATGAGCCAGTATCTGCTCAAACTAACAGCTAAAATCACGTACAACCAATGGCAAAATCTCACAAGACATCTGTTGTGGAAAATCAGTACTCCTTCATTTGTTGGGGATGCGATTGAGTCCAATTCTGGGAGCTATGCTTTAGATCGTAGCCAAGGGTGCAGAAAGAAAGGACATGAACAGAACCATGGATGGGGACACTTCAGTGATATGGAAGGTCACTGAGTCACACTCATAGAGAGGTAGATCACAGAAAAAGGCCATTCGGACCTCCGAGGCTGTGCCAACCATCAAGCACCCATTGAATCTGATCCCACATTAATCCCATTTCATTCTCCCCACATTCCCATCAACTACCCCTGGATTCTATCACCCAGCTACACACTCGGGACAACTTACAGCAGGCATTGTCTGTAACGAGGAGATGAACAGACCCATGTTTAGATACCTATCGACCAATCCGAAGTGAAGTCTGTGGGTGGTTTGGGGGAGATATCTGCAGCCTACTTGTCGAACTAAAGCTGACTTATTTCTGCTTGCTGTTTTCCCGAAGCCTTGGGCTGGTAAGATGCCCTGGTCTAGGTGTACACGGAGACAGGGAGTGTTTGTACACCCGATATACAAAGAGTACCTTCTAGACAACAAAATGCTTAAACGTACCCTCCACGTGGCCCACAATCACCGTGATTCCGGCTCCGACTCCCATCAGCTCCACTCGGCACAGGTAGAACCCGGTGTCCTCCCGTTTCAGTCCCGTTATCCTGATCGACGCGTTCCTCCCCCGCTGGAACATCTCCGGACTTGTCTCGGCCACTCCGCCTCTGCTAACGACTGGCACATTGCAGGCTGTAGGAGAACGTGCCGAGGGACGCACTGAAGCTCGGTGCAGCCAACACTAAGTCTCCGTGGGGAAGGATCACAGTTTAGGGTCCTGCCGCCACTGGACACTGAGGGACTGGGTCCTGTGTAACAGCCTTTCAAATGCCTCACCGATGCATGGTATAAGGAGGGCATTGACGTCTTGTAAGAGAATATGTTGATGGTGCAATGGACAAAAGGCTACGTAGCCATTGTATTCACTGAATATATTATGAATAAAGTAATATTTTTGAAATGAAGAATAAACACGACAGGGAAATTGAATGTCATTGCTTGGATATTGCTCAATTAGAATCTCCTGGTCACATCTGCTGCATTCTTTCTTTGCAATGTAGCATCCTCGCCCTTTACCCCACCTGCCCCAGGAATTACAGTGGGATGGAACTGGAGACGCAAGAGACCTGCCGCTGCAGCAAACTGGAGCAACACCCAAAGCTCTGGAGGAACAGCTAGCCAGGCAGAGTCCGTGGAGGGAAACGGTCAGTTGACGTCTTGGGTCGACACACGAAACGCCGACTGTCCATTTGTCTCCATAGATGCCGCCTGACCTGCTGAGTTCCCCCAGCGTTTTGTCTGCAGCTTGCAACAAACGTCCACTATAAACTTCAAGTGTTGTACCTCGCCCGTATTTTCCCTCAGATGCCACGAGTTTCACCAGGCAGAAATAATTCCCCGAATTGCACTCTTGTCACCTCCGTTCCTACAAGGCAAGTATTCCACCTCCCCCCCCCCCCCCCCCCCATCCGTCGCTTTGAAATCATCCGCACCTGCCCGAGACACTCGCCGGGACTACTCCACGGCACGGTTACTGGCGGTGAGCTGTCTCTTCAGTCCTTGACGTGTGTGGAGACCCACACGGCTGTTAGGGAGGGGAGTTCCGGGACTTTGACCCAGCGGCGGTGAAGGAACGGTGATATATTCCCAGGTCAGGACGGTGTGTGGCTCAGAGGGCAACTTCCAGTGGTGGTGGTCCCCGGGCTTTTGCTGCCCTTGTCTCTGGTAGAGGTGGTGGGTTTGGAAGGTGCTGTCGAGGGAGTCTTGGTGAGTCGCTGCAGTGCACCGTGTAGATGGCTATACCAGACTTTATTTAGGAATACCACAGAACCTGTGGAGTAGTGATTACACAATAACCGCGACAAGCTCTCAACAGATGCACGAAGCTTTTTTTTTATTATGAAATACCATTTCCCGCCAAAGACTTTCAGAAATAACAAAATGCAATGTTAAAGGTTCTAAGTGCTCATAACTTGGACAAAGCCCGTCAAATCTCACTGCTTTAAGTTCATTGTCAAAGCATTCATCTGGAATTTTTATGGCATGTCTTCCAATCATTTAATATTGGAAGTCTCAACGCTGCCGGTAAAGTCGTGGTAGAGTTGGTGGCGGCCGTGTGGACATCGGAGACGCCGCCTCACTGGGGAAGTCACCACCCTCGTCCCTCAACTTCATCAGCACGTATTCACCCTCCGTCGTATTCATGACGATATATGTTTGACTATCGGTCAGAAGATTCTGTTTGGCGTACTGCACCCCATCAGAGTCCACTACCTATTGAGAACAGAGCTTTGAATCAAATATTCCGAATAGAATAAAGCACGGAGCGTCAAACACAATGCAGCGATTAATATCCACTGTAAAATATTATGTGCTGTTTAAACATCCCTACAGATATACATAATACTGCTTATCAAGTATTGTTATAGACAGAGTAAACGGCTTTCTTAATTATACATCACCGTGCCAAAAATTGCTCACTTCATAACATACAACAAAAAAAAATCGTTCTACATAAAACTCATTAACAAGTATAATTTCATACTGCGTCTGCTTAAAAACAATTCACGACCCGCCTTTCCAGATTGACAAACGGGACGATTGAACATCTGGCAGAGGTAGGTTAACAGGCAGGAATGACTGGATATTCTGTTTCCCGATTCATCCCCTGAGCTGAACAATTTCAGGTGCGGATTCTACAGGTTCACTTTACTCCTCCCGCAGTCGCATATTATGGTTTCACTATTTGCCCCATTATCTTTTCATGAGACGCCCTCTTCCCCGCGGTCGTGTCCCCCACCACTGGCGCGGTCTGTTACCCTCCCCTTCCACTCCATCACCGACTTGTCCCTTGTTCTTTCCTCCAAAGCGTTCCCTCCTCCACAACCCCTCCACTTCCTTGCAACTGAAACCCTCTCATGTTCAGGTATGGGGTGATAACATTCACACCACAGAAGTGCCATCTCCAACAGTGATAATCTAACCAGCTAGCTTCGCTATTCAATGATATTACCAATCGCTGAATTCCCCCTACCATCAACATCCCGGGAGTTCCGCTGACCCGAATCTCAACTGGACCGAACACATGGCTACAAGAGGAGGTCAGAGGAACGGGCATCCTGCAGTGAGGGATTCACCTCCCGACACCCGAAAAACTTTCTACCGTCTACTCCCGTACAAGTCAGGAGCATAATGGAATGCTCTCCACTTCTTGGGATGAGTGCGGCGCTAGCAACTTACAGCAAGCTCGACACCAACCAGAAGAAAGCAACCTGCTTAATTGGCACCACGTCTACCGCCCCAAACACTTTCTCCCCCTTCACCAGCCGGTGCACAGTGACTGCAGTGTGTACCATCTGCAAAGTGCAGTTATTTACCCAGGATATTCCAACAGCACCTCCCAATCCAATTACCTGTACCACCAAGAAGGGCAAGGGCAGCACCACCACCTGCAGGCTCCCCTCCCACTTGCACACCATCCTTACTTGGAAATCTATCATCGACGCTGGGTCTAAATGCTGGAAGCCCCTCCCTAACAGCATTGTGGGAACACCTTGGCCAGACTGGGGAAATGGGACAACTTGGTCGTCTAGGACGAGTTGGGCCGAATGGCCTGCTTCCGTGCTGGATAACTCTATGACTGTGCAGAGACTGCAGCGGTTTAAGAAGGCAATTCGCTGCCACCTTCTCAAAAGGTAATTGAGGATGGGCAATAAATGCTGGCCTCGCCAGCGACGAACAGGTCCCTAAAATGAATTTAAAGCGCTATGGATAACATAGAACACTACTGCACAGTACAGGCCCTTCGGCCCCCAATGATATGCCGACATTTTATCCTGCACTAAGATCTATCTAACCCTTCCCTCCCACATAGCCCCCTATTTTTCTATCATTCATGTGTCTATCTAAGAGTCTCTTAAATGTCCCTAATGTACCTGCCCCCACAACCTCTGCCGGCAGTGCGTTCCACACACCCACCACTCTCTGTGTAAAAGAAACTTACCTCTGACATGCCCCTTATACCTTCTTACAATCACCTTAAAATTATGTCCCCTCGTGTTAGCCTTTGTCGCCCTGGGAAAAAGTCTCTGACTGTCCACTGGATCTACGCTTCTTATCATCTTGTACGCCTCTATCAAGTCACCTCTCATCCTCCTCTCCAAAGAGAAAAACCCTAGCTCGCTCAACCTATCCTCATAAGACATGCTGTCCAATCCAGGCAACATCCTGGTAAATCTCCTCTGCACCCTCTCTAAAGCTTCCACATGCTTCCTATAATGAGGCGACCAGAACTGAACACAATACTCCGTGTGGTCTGACCAGAGTTCTATAGAGCTGCAACATCACCTCACGGCTCTTGAACTCAATACCCTGACTAATGAAGGCTAGCACTCCATATGCTTTCTTAACAACCCTATCGACCTGCGTGGCAACCTTGAGGGATCTATGGACGTGGACCCCAAGATCTCTCTGTTCCTCCACACTGCTAAGAGTCCTGCCATTAACTTTGCATTCTTGCTTTCGAATTCAATCTCCTGAAGTCTATCACCACACTTATCTGGGTTGAACGCCATCTGCCACTTTTCTGCCCAGCTCTGCATTCTATCAACATCTTGTTGTAATCTACAGCAACCGTCTACACTATCCACACCACCACCAACCTTTGTACCATCAGCAGACTTATTAACCCACCCTTCCACATCCTCATCCAAGTCATCTATAAAAATCACAAAGAGCAGGGGTCCCAGAACAGATCCCTGCAGAACACCACTGGTCACCGACCTCCAGGCAGAATACACTCCATCTACTGTGCGCCCTGTCTTCTATGGGCGAGCCAATTCTGAATCCACACAGTCAAGTTTCCCTGGATCCCATGCCTCCTGACTTTCTGAATGAGCCTTCCTTGAGGAACCTTATCAAACACCTTACTAAAATCCATGCACACCACATCCACTGCTCTACCTTCATCAATGTGCTTTGTCACATCCTCAAAGAATTCAGTCAGGCTTGTGAGGCATGACCTGCCCCTCACAAAACCATGCTGACTGTCCCTAATCAGCCTATGCTTCTGTAAATGCCCATAAATCCTGTCTCTAAGAATCTTCTCCAGTAATTTGCCCACCGATATATAAATAAAGATTGGTTATGTTACAATCTGCCCAAGGACACAAATTATGGGTGAGAATTACACAAGGAATTATTGATGTGTTGTCACATACCCCACGTGTTCCTTCGTATTCCGTGTTGACATAATTTGACCCTGTAGAATGTCGGAGGGGAGAAGATGAAGCCCTGTGCTTTAATCTACTCAAACAAAACCTTGTTAGCAATGGAATATTACAATGGCATGGTGCAACACCGTCAACGTGCCGTACAGCTAAACATACCGTCCAGCGCAGGAATAAAAGAATAGCATTACTGTAGTCCAACATATATCTCTCCGCAATTCCATTAAATCAGCTTAACATTTGTCAGTAGCAGGTTAAGATCCATTCATATCGAACTCCCGTGTCCACTATTTTAACTGTTTTCAGTAAACATACACAAATCAATTCGGTACGAGTTTACCAATGTCTAGTTATACCTGGGCTCCAGTGTCTTTTAGTTATAGCTGGGGTCTAGTGTCTTCCAGTTATACCTGGGCCATCGCAATAGCAAGCAACAACTTGACACAAAAACATAATGTGAGGCAAATAAAAGTCTATTATGTATAAATCGTAACGCTTCATATGGATTTCGTGGCCAGGAATTACAACGTGCGTCTCTTTTAACAGCTACTCCGGAGCAGATTTTTAGACCTATTCGGTCACGGATGTGACTCTGTCTGGCATGTATTGCCCCACTAGTTATTGATCAGTTAAGAGCAAACTACTTGATCGGTTTGCAGTCCCGTACGGGACACAGCGGGTGAGGACGGCATTAGTGAGTTCGGTGAAGCTTTCACCATGGTCGGTCGCTGAAAGTGCGAGAATTCAATGTTCATGCCGTTGGGCTGCAAGGTTCCAAGACGGAAAATGAGGTGCTGTTCCTCCAGTTTGCGCTTGGAATTCTCCTGGCAGTGGAGGAGGCCGAGGACTGGCATATCAGTGATAGTGTGGGAGGGGGGTAGTTAGTGACTGGCAACGGGGAGATACAGATCGCGGTTACGGACAGAGCGCAGGTGTTCTGCGAAACAGTCTGCGTTCACCGCCTGCTTTTCTCCACGGATGCTGCCTGGCCTGCTGAGTTCCTCCGGCATCATTGTGTTTTTCATCTAGATTCCAGCATCTGCAATCCTTTGTTTCTCTAGTGTAGGATGGGTCTGGCTAATGGTCGATGCAGACTAGATGGGCCAAATTGCCTGCTTCCGTGCTCTGTGACTCTAGTATTAACCGAACCATAAATTAGAAATCGGACATGGTTGTGCACAGATCGCTTACCCACCTCGTTCTCCGATCTCCGCGTACAATGCGTCCGAACTGAAGTAAACGGGAAACAAGGGACAGTTAGATAGACAAGGGCCAGAAGAAGGAAAAAAAAAGACTTTGATTTTTTAAAAAATCTAAGTAGTTACCTTACAGGTTGCTGGGGCGCGGCTGCAGGGAGAGGAAACAGTTGATTACTTCAAACAACTAAAGAGACTCTCGTCACCTTGCCCCTTCGCCGAGTTCGAGCGCAAATGTAGCCCGATCTTTTTCCCAGTTGCGATCAAGACCGGGAGGGATTAAACCCGCCTCCCCCACCCCCAACCTATCCCGCGGGATCCCGCCAAGGATATTCACCGCGCGGAGAGTTAGGATGAATGATGTACCTCTGGTGCAGCAGAGCCGGGCCACAGACACGGCTGTGATTGTGAGCAGGACAGGCAGAACTATCAGCAATAGGTAGGTCAGTGGCAAGGAAGTCTGGTCTGAATTCCCTTCGTTTGTGGGTACATTAAGTCCTCCTAGTGAGACGCGTCCGTCCGTACCGGGAGCTACAGAAAAAGCGCCGCAATTTTTCCAATATCTGTTTGGCACTTGTACCTACGATTCACATCATTTCTGCTTTCTTATCTCCCCATTCGTCCCGTTGAGCCTATGCCGGTTTTCAGAATAACCCCATCAATATTACTCCTCCACCTACTTCCCTGTAATCTAGAACATCGGACATAGAACAGTACAGCACAGGAACAGGCCCTTCGGCCCACCGTGGTGTGCTGAACTACTTAAACTGGTAATTAAATGCCCAACTAAACCAATCCCTTCTGCCTATACAATGTCCGTATCCTTCCATTCTCTGCACATTCATGAGCCTATCTAAGAGCCTCTTAAACACCTCTGTCGTATCTGCCTCCACCCCTAGCAGCACATTCCAGGCACCCACCACGCTCTGTGCAAAAGACTTGCCCCTCACATCTCCTTTGAACTTTTCTCCTCTCACCTTAAATGCATGCCCTCTGGTATTAGACATTTCAACCCTGGGGAAAAGATACTGGCTGTCCACTCTGTCAATGCCTCTCATAATCTTATAAACTTCTATCAGGTCTCCCCTCAGCCTCCGACGCTCCAGAGAAAACAACCCAAGTTTGTCCAACCTCTCCCCGTAGCACATGCCCTCTAATCCACGCAGCATCCTGGTGAACCTCTTCTGCAGCCTCTCCAAAGCCTCCCACCCTTCCTGTAATGGGGCTACCAGAACTGAATTCAAAACTCCAGATGCGGCTTAACCAGAGTTTTATAAAGCTGCAACATAACTTGCCGACTCTTGAACTCAATGCCTCGACTAATAAAGGCAAGCATACCATAAGCCTTCTTTAGCACTCTAGCAACCTGTGCAGCCACTTTCAGGGGGCTGTGGACTTGGACCCTAAGATCCCTCTGTACATCAACACCGTTAAGTGTCTTGCCATTAACAGTGTACTGTCCCTTGACATTTGATGTCCCAAAGTGCCACACCTGACATTTGGCCGGATTAACCCTCATCTTTGTATCGTCTGTGAATTTACTAACCCACCCATCTACATTTTCATCCAGAGGTCTCAGTACGGATCCCTGCGGAACACCACTAGTCACGGACCTCCAGTCAGAATAAGTTCCATCGACCACTACCCTTCTATGGACAAGCCAATTCTGAATCCAAGCGGCCAAGTCACAGTGGATCCCACGCATCTTAATCTTCTGGATGAGCCTCTCATGAGGGACCTTGTCAAACGCCTTACTAAAATCCATGTAGACAACACCCACAGCTCTACCCTCATCAATATGTTTCCTCTCACAGGTCTATCAATTCCCCCACTCACCTACGCACAAGGGCAATTTATAGGGGCCAATAACCTCCCAACCTGAATGTCTTTGGGATGTAGGAGGTAACTGGTGCACCTGGGGGAGAACGTGCAAACTCCACACACACACACGAACACACACACACACACACACACACACACACACACACACACACACACACACACACACTCACACACACACACTCTCTCTCTCTCTCTCACACACACACACACTCTCTCTCTCTCTCTCTCTCACACGCACGCACACACACACTCTCTCTCTCTCACACACACACACACACTCTCTCTCTCTCTCTCTCTCTCTCTCTCACACACACACACACACACACACACACACACACACACACACACACACACACACACACACACACACACACACACACACACACACACAGAGTCCCCGAGGTAGCGATGGAACCCAAGTCCGTAGACGTTCTGGCGCTCGATACATGTTACATGTTCTTGGGCGGCGTACGGTAAAAGGTCATTTAGATTAATTCAAATTTGGAATCAACTCTTTCTGAATGAAAATTAAAAACAAAACAATTGCAGATACTGGAAATCTGTAGGAAATGCAGGAAAAACCCATCCCCAAAGACGTGCGGGTCGGTAGGTAAATTGGCCGCCGTACATTGTCCCGAGGGTGTAAGTCGGTGGTAGAACCTGAGGGGAGCTGACAGGACGGTGAGATGGAACAGGCAGCGTCTGCGGAAGGAGAAACAGATAACGTTTCATATCCTTGACCAGAACCGTTATCACCACCGTAAACTTACCCTCCACGATCACCGTGGTTCCGGCCCCAAATGCGGCTCCGATCCCCATCAGCTCCACTCGGCACAGGTAGAACCCGGTGTCCTCCCACTTCAGGTCCATGATCCTAATGGACGCGTTCTTACCCCGCAGGAACATCTCCGGACTTGTCTCGGCTACTCTTCCTCTGTATTCCGGGGCGCTGTTGGAAACTTTACTTCCCTGTTTGGACCCTCGGAGCCATTTGTAGCTCCCGGGCGCTGCGGGTCCCTCGTATGTACAGAGCAGGTCGGCCGTCTCCCCCATCCTTTTGGTCAGAGTCTGGGGGCTCTGTGTTACCGTGACGTTTCCAGTGGCCGCTGTAAGTGGGTGAACAGACGGGTTACAAACAGTTTACTTCCTTGCTTTAAAGGACAGGTTTCAGCTGTTCTTTTTGGATGGCGGAACGTTGACAAGGAAACTTGACTAGATATGGATGGGATTTTAACCTTCCCGTTCGTATTGGAAACCGCAACCATGTGTAGACGGATCCGGTAGAAGGCGCCTCACTCCTTGTAGTTTGAGTGAAGGTTCTTCCATTTGTATTAATGAGGTCTGTTTGAGGGAGGCCCTGATGAAGGGGTTCGACCCGAAACATCCACCATCACAGCTCGCTGCCTGATCTGCTGAGTTCCTCGAGTAGTTTGTTTTTATCACTAATTTCGCGCCGAACATATGCCACCCATTTACACTAACCTCAGATTCTGCCACTCACCAGGCGCGGCAAATTAACTCACCAACCTGCACATCTTTGGGAGGTAGGAGGAAACAGAAGCACTCGGGGGAAACCCAAGGGAGCAGACAGCAGCGGGGGTCGGGATCGAACCCGGATCTCCGCCACTGTGCCGCCCCAACAGATCTTGTGTTTAATGGGCGACGCTCAACTGAGGATTGGGGGGGAAAAAACTACGTAATAGAATAATAAAATAAAAAGCTCAGGAGATCAAGTATCGTCCGTGGGGAGAGAAACAGCGACTGTTTCAGGTCGGCGATCTCATTCCTTCACCCAGCCTACACAAGGCTCCGGGGTTCATTTGAGTGCAGTCTGACTTTGATCGTCAGTGGAGAATTGGCGGCGGCAGTTTTCAGTGTCCTGGCGTGCATCGCTGGAGCAGAATTCCCCCAGTTTCGTTATCTCTGCTTCATTCTTTGCTCGTTAGTTTGACATAACTCACAACTTCAAACCTTCCCCGGGTGACAGTAGCGAAAGGTTGCTCATATTAATCTGGTTCAGATTGGAACCCATCAATCATGTGATAGAGAAAATGGGGTCAGATTTAAACTGCAGACAGGACCGGGAAGTGGTGGGTGGGACATCAGGAATAGCTCGGATGGAATTGGGCCAAGATGATGTATCGGTAGAATACTGAGGACATTGAGAGGGTGAGTGAGAGATAGAGAGAGAGAGGGAGAGAGAGGGAGGGAGAGGGAGAGAGAGGGAGAGAGAGCGAGAGGGAGAGACAGAAAGGGAGAGAGAGATGGATGGAGCAATAGAGCGAGAAGGAGAGAGGGGGGAGAGAGTGAGAGGGAGAGGGGGAGAGGGAGCGAGAGAGAGGCAGAGAGAGAGAGCGAGAGGGAGATAGAGAGAGGGGGAGAGAGAGAACGAGAGAGGGGAGTAAGATAGAGAGAAAGAGAGAGAGAGAAAGAGAATACACAGGAACTTGTGAGTGCCTCTAGTCAGGTGGATGGTGGTACAGACTTGGTACAAACCATATGGGCAGTGCAGAGGTAACTAGCCTCCTTAATTACTAATCCTGCCAGGAGCTTCTACAGACACTGTCATGAGTCGGCTGCAGATCCTTTTAAAGAAAGATATTGGATTGATGAAGGGTTCTAATGAAGGGTCTTGGACCTGAAACTTTCTCTCTCCGCCGATATGCAGAGTGCTTCTGCTATGTTCTGCTTTTATTTTTCAGCATACGCAGGCCTTTATTTCCCCTTTTGAAGGGTACTGCTTTGAACAACCCCCTCTCAGACGAAACAAGCAAGCAAAATGTACCCACCGAGCAAAAACCATTGGATCAACTCCAATCAATCCAGCTACTAGGGAGCGCATCCCTCTCTCAAATGTAGCTTCGAGAATTGCACTCTCTCCCTTCTCAAACACACGATGATAAAGTGGATGTCCAGGACCTCTTTGGCTCTGGTATTTGAACAACGGCGAGCCTGTTGCTCGCCCATTACTACCTCCGGGTCTTGAGTTATCCCGCCTTCCCTCCAAATCTGCCCAAACTCGATGCTGTCCAGATCACCCTGCACTGAACGATTGAAACGAGTTACTCAGGTCCACAGAGGGGGTAAGGAGGTGGAATTCGTTTATTATTGTCACCTGTACCGAGATACAGTGCAAACCTTTTGTTTCCACGCCATCCAGACAGACCATTCTGGACATAAGATAATCGAAGTAGTACAAAGGGAAATCAAAAGTTGCTATCCGTGCTAACGTATTCACCCAGGATCCAGTTCAACCCGTTATTAATAGGAAATTGAAGGCAATCATTTTCTATAACAGGCAGCCATTTCACAACCCCAAATATTACTCCCAAGCGCCAAATTGAAATATATTATTTTTATATTTCAAAAAATAAACATTGTTCTTAAAACAACATAGAACGTAGAACAGTACAGCACAGTATGGGCCCTTCGGCCCATGATGTTGTGCCAACCGATATGAACCTACTCCATGATCAATCTAACCTTACCCTTCTACACAGCCCAAAACCTTCCATTTTGCTTACATCCATGTGCCTATCTAAGGGTCTCTTAAATGTCCCTGTTGTATCAGTCTCTACCACCACCCCAGGCAGTGTGTTCCAGGCACCCACTGCTCTGTATGTGAAAAAACCTACCTCTGACATCTCCCCTAAACTTTTCTCCTCTCACCTTAAACAGATGTTCTCTGGTACTGGCCATTGCTGCCCTGAGGAAAAGGTGCTGGCTGTCCACACTGTCTATGCCTCTCATAATCTTATACATCTCTTTCAAGTCGCCTCTCATCCTGCGTTGTTCCAAAGTGAAAAGCCCGAGCTCACTCAACCTTTCCTCATAAGACTTGTTCTATAATCCAGGCAGCATCCTGGTAAATCTCCTCTGCATCCTCTCTAAAGTTTCCACATCCTACCGAAAAATGAGGTGACCAGAATTGAACACAATACTCCAAGAATGGTGTAACCAGATTTCTATAGAGCTGCAACATTATCTCGTGGCTCTAGAACTCAATCCCCCGACTAATGAAGGCCAGCACACCATACGCCTTCTTAACCACCCTATCAACTTGCGTGGCAACTTTGAGGGATCTATGGACTTGGACCCCAAGATCCCCCTGTTCCTCCACACTGCCATTAATCTTGTATTCCGCCTTCAAGTTGATCTTCCAAAGTGTATCACTTCACACTTTTCTGGATTGAACTCCATCTGCCACTTCTCTGCCCAGCTCTGCATCCTGTCTCTGTCCCATTGTAACCTACAACAACCTTCCACACTATGCACAACCCCAACCCTCCTGTCATCTGCAAACTTACTAACCCACCCCCCACTTCCTCGCCCAAGTCATTTATAAAAATCACAAAGAGCAGGGGTCCCAGAATAGATCCCTGCGGAACACCACTGGTCACCGACCTCCAGGCAGAATACGCTCTATCTTCTATCACCCTCTGCCTTGTGTGGACAAGCCAATTCCGAATCAACGCAGCCAAGTCTCCGTGGATCCCATGCCTCATGACTTCCTGGATGAGCCTACCACGGGGAACCAAATATATAGGAGATTTTTTTGAAGTGCATGGCTTTCTTTACGTTCATAGTGTCGCCCCGTTTATACATTCATTGTTGTCAAGTCTGTACATTTGTAGTGGCTTCAGGCTAATACATGCAGTGCACAAGGCACCAATCTCCCTGTGAAATGGCAGACACCGTATAAAGGGTCACCTACCGCAGAAGAAAGAGATGGTCCAGGCAACTGCAGCCCACCTTACTCTCCCTGGTTGCACTGAAGTCATTTCAGTAAAGGCATCCGAGACAGTGAACGGAGGGAGATATTAGACAACTGCAAGTGAAGTGTGTGCGGGCTGTAGCAAGGTAATAGGAAATGTCAAAATCTAAATTAACTCTGGCCTGTATGCAAAACCACAGGTATCTCTCGCTCTTGGTTCCCCCCACCCACCTCTCCCTCTCTCTCTCTCTCTCACACACACACACACGCACAAACACACACACAGATCGACGCGCACACACACACAGAATATGTGTACTATTTAGATACATCTGTGCTGTATGACTCCTTGTGACTAAGTTCCAACCAACTTCAGCACATGGCCGGACAATAAATCCAATGTGACCTCCATATTCCACAGCCGGGTGTTTTGAAGGCAGATCGCCTCATTACCTGCTTCTAACGCTCCCTCTCTGTCTCTGTCTCTGTATCTCGATCTGTCTCTCTGTCTTTCTCTGTCTGTCTCTCACAGACACACAAACACGCACCGACACACACAGACACATAAACACGCACACAGACAGATAGACAGACACAGACACGCACACAGACAGACAGACACATACATACACACGGAGACATACACACGCAGACAAACAGACACACACACACACAGACACACACAGAGACACACATACACATGCACACAGACAGAAAGACAGACAGACAGACAGACAGACAGACACACACACACACACACACACACACACACACACACACACACACACACACACGGCAAGCTGGGTCTGTTTTCCTTGGAGTGGAGATGGTTTGATTAAAGAAGAGAACATTATGAAGGGTATAGACAGGGTAGATAGTGAGAAACTTTTCCCCTTAGCAGAGGTGTCTATGACCAGAGGGCAGAGGTTGAAGGAAAAGCAGATTTAGAGGCGATTGGAGAAACATTTTCTTCACCTGAAATATAGAACGCATTGACTAAGTGGGTGGTAAATGCTGCACTAGTGGCTACGGTGGTAAGGTGACTAATTGAAACCTATGACATGGAAGGCTACGGGTTGAGTGTGGGAAAGTGGGATGAATATAGATAGGCACTTAATGGTCAGCATGGACACGGTGGGCCGAAGGGTCTGTTTCTGCGCCACATGACTTTAAGTTCCAACCAAACCTCAGCACATGACTGAACAATCTCTTCACTCTGCAGCAGGTAACCCTTCATGTTACAGCAGACAGGATGCTGGAGGAACTCTGCAGGTCAGGCAGCATCTATGGAGGGAAATGGACAGTCGACGTTTTGGGCTGAAACGTTGACTGTCTATCTCCACCCCCCACTCCCCACAGATGCTGCCTGACCTGCTGAGTTCCTCCGGCATCTTGTGTGTTGCTCCACATTCCAGCATCGGCAGTCTCCTGTGTGTCCAACCCTTTATATGCTAACTCTGGCAACGGCCATATTACACCGTCGCCTGTGTTGAACACGGGTCGCTTCACGATTTAGTTCCTAACGCCTTCTTTTCTATCCTGAACTCCTGATCCGTGCCATGACGCGAAACTAAAACTGTCCCTAACCACACTGACATTACAGTAGCTCCCTCGTCTTCATGTTACCAAAACAGGATGCAGAGGCGCTGCAGAAATGGCAACAAGATATATTGCAACGGTATGACCGGAACTTCATTGCTGCACACATCAACATAGAAGTAGGAGCGGAGGCTATTCAGCCCCTCGAGACTGGCCTGCCACTTAATACATTCATTGGTATTGGTATTGGTTTATTGTTGTCACTTGTACCGAGGTACAGTGAAAAACTTGTCTTGCATACCGATCGTACAGGTCAATTCATTACACAGTGCAGTTACATTGAGTTAGTACAGAGTGCATTGATGTAGTACAGGTAAAAACAATAACAGTACAGAGTAAAGTGTCACAGTTATTCCAAATGAAATTGGCTATTAAAATTGAACAGGGTGAGGATCTCTACTCTGTAGAAGGTTGGTGTAGTCTAGAGATTACTGTTGAAAGGGTGCAGAAGAGGTTTACCAGGGTGCTGCCTGGATTAGACGATATGAGCTATGAGGAGAGGTTGGACAAAGATGAAAAACACGACGATGCTGAAGGAACTCAGCAGGCCAGGCAGCATCGGTGGAGAAAAGCAGGCTGTCAGCGTTTTGGGTCAGGACCCTTCTTCAGGACTTTGGACAAACTTGGGTTCTTCACCTTAGAGTGTCGGAGGCTGAGGGGAGACCTGATGGAGGATTTTAAAATTACGAGAGGCATAGACAGGGCAGACAGCCAGAATCTTTCCCCTAGGGTAGAAATGTTGAACACCAGAGGACACGCTTTTAAGGTTAGAGGGGGGAAGTTTAAAGGTGATGTGAGGGGCAAGTTTTTTACGCAGAGGTTGGTGGGTGTCTGGAACGTGTTATCGGGGGTAGCAGTGGAAGCAGGCAGTGTGCTGGAGTTTAAGAGGTTTTCAGATACACGCATGAATATGAGGGGAATGGAGGGATTAGGATGATACACAGGAGGAGGACATTTAGTATAAATTGGCATCAAGATTGGCAGAACATCTTGGACTGAATGGCCTGTCCAATACTGTACTGTTCTATGTTCTATGGTCTTAGATGGAGGTTTAAGTATGAAAGCATTCGTAACAAAAGACACAATTGTATATACACAAAGTAATCAACTATTCAGTTGAGTGTCAACTATTAAAGCATAAAACTGTGAAGTGTTAACTGTTATGAATAACAAGAACCCTGGGGGGTTTCTTCGTTACATAACCTGTTTTTGTGTCAAAGCAGTTGTGCCCATGAAATCTGATCTGGGGCACACAATTGGTGCACAGGAATACTCCACGTAAGGGTGATATTTGGCACTTAATCCCGTTCTGCCTCGGAGCCTGGAAACATTTTAAATCGGCTTATTTAAACCTGGAGGATATGGATAAATTTAACCAAGAAGGGTTACAGGCGAAACGCCCTGGCACAGAAAATGTTGGGAGTGGGACTCACCACCGCATAGAACATAGGACGTGAATAGCAAGGATGTACTTTGGGGGAACTTGGATCTGTGCACAAGAAGCAAAAGAAAGGAAGGGATGATGAGATTAGTGCGGGTGGGACGGGAAAAGAGTATCCGGCCCGTTTCTGTGCTGGGAGGTGCATGATTATCTGCATCTTACAGTATGCCCTGAAGTAACAATTTATAACTGTCACCAACTAATAATTGGACATTGGCTCCATTAACATATTAATGTTACACCAGCCCTTCTAATTTATACTAATCTTATACTTATAGCGACCATTCAGCCCATCTAGCCCATAGCATCTCCCAGGGGAGCAGGTCCATTAGTTGCGACCCCCTCCCACCCCCATCACCACCCATTTCCCTGCATCCCTCCAATTTGTGACAAGACTATGGATCTGATGGATAATTCAGAGCCGCGGGATTGAAGCTCCTGAAGTCAATGAATGGGATTGCTGGGGAAGGTGAGTTTTGTTGTCTTCAGATAAACTTTTGAGACTTCCAAGGAGAGTGAACGACCAACGTTTATAGAGTCATACAGCACAGAAACAGGCCTTTCAGCCCTTCGGATCCACACCAACCAGCTACCACCCACACTAATCCCATTTTATTCTCCACACTTTCCCGTTAACTCATCCCAGATTTTACCACCCACTTGCACACTGAGAACAATTTACAGCGGCCAATTAACCTACAGACCCGCTGGTCTTTGGGCACGTCAGAAATGGGGCTGGCGGGCGTTGGAATGTTGCTGGTTGGGCTTGGGAATACTGCCAAGTCTATCCCAGACACCACATTGTGGGATTTCAGGGAAATGCACAGCGATTTATAAACACAAAGTTCCAAAGGTTTATGTGGCTTCATGTGTGAGCTGGTGAATGCATCCAAAGTCCGATGGTTGGCTCTTCCAAAAGGAATGCTGCTGGCTGTTCCAACAGATGCAAGAACTGAAATCTTTGGGATACAAGCAGAAAATGCTGGGAATTTCCGGCAGTAATGTCGCGGTTAGCGTAACGCTATTACAGTGCCAGCGACCTGGGTTCAATTCCCGCTGCTGCCTGTAAAGAGTTTGTACATTCTCCTCGTGTCTACGTGGGTTTCCTCCGGGTGCTCCGGTTTCCTCCCACATTCCGAAGACGTACGGGTTAGGAAGTTGTGGGCATGCTATGTTGGTGCCGGAAGCGTGGCGACACTTGCGGGCTGCCCCCAGAACACTCTACGCAAAAAGATGCATTTCACTGTGTGTTTCGATGTACATGTGACTAATAAAGATATCTTAACTGATCTTATCTTACATTGTCCTTTATCGTCTAAGGGTCGGAGTTTAGAAATAGGGAAGTCTTGTTACAATTGTACAAGGCGTTGGTGAGGCCACACCTTGAGTCCTGTGTACAGATTTGGTCCCCTTCCCTAAGAAAGGACACAGTAGCATTGGAGACAGTCTAGAGGAGATTCACTGGGTTAATTCCTGGGATGAGAGGCTTGTCCCACCGAGGGGTTCAACAGGTTGTATAATTTCTGTATTCTTTGGGGTTTAGAAGAATGAGGGATGACCTTATTGATACATGCAAGATCCTGAGATGATATGAAGGGGTAAATGTTAAGATGTTTTCACGAATGGGAGAGTCTCAAGTGAGGGGCTATAGCTTCAAGATAAGGGGGCGGTCAATTAAAATCGGTGTTCATTGACATTTCTTCTGGCAGAGGGTGGTGAATCTCGGGAACTATCTACCCCCTCCATCCCCCAAGAGAACTGTGTAGGATGGATCATTTATAGTGGAGCAACAAACAAGCTGCTGGAGGGTCGGGCAGCATCCATGGAGGGGGCGAGGAACTGTTGACATTTCGGGTCAGGATTGAGGGGAGGCAGCCGGAATAAAGTGGAGAAGGGGGAAGTGGTCCGACAGGGGCCGGTGGGTGATCGGTGGACCGAGGAAGGGGGAAGGGCGACGGGCAGAACGATCCACGTAGGGGAGGGGGGAGGGTGGAGGAGGGAGACAGAGGCAGGTGGGTGATAGATGGAGGTGAGAGGCAGACAGAGGGGAGGGTGAAGGTGGAGACAGCTGGGAGGGGGATGTGGGAACACAAAGGCTACCAGTGCTGGAATCCGCTAAGGAAGGTGACGATGGGGACCATTAGGGAAGAGGAGAAAGGCAGGTGGAACCAGATGGGGGAAGGGACAGGGGTAGGAGCGCCGGCTGAAATGTGTGGGTCGTAGATGTATGAAACTAGGGGGACGAAAATGAGTGGGGGCGGGGAAGAACTGGAGGGGGATTGGATCAAGGGGTCAAAATGGGAGGATCAGAACAGGATTGGAAGGAGGGAGAGAGAGGGTGAAGGGGGGGGGCGGGGAGGAGAACCCACTGAAGATGAGGATTACCTGATGTTCGAGTAACCAATACTCATATTCAAAGTGGAGGTGGGAAGTTTTAAAGTTGGGGCGGGGTTGAGTGTGAGGGACGGGCTCAAGAGGACGGATTGGGCAATGTATAAACCTGCCGTGGTAGAAGGGAATGGAAGGGCAGGTATGACGGGCGGAGTGGCCTACTATTTTCTTGTGTTTCAGGTCCGGCTCTTCTGTTTATTTCAGGTTATCAGCAGCAGCCAAGGACCCCTCCCGCCCCGGTCATTTTCTCTCTCTCTCTCTTCCCCCCCCCCCACCCCCTCCCGTCGGGCAGAAGATACAAACGTTTGAGAGCACCTACCACCAGGTCAGCGTCTATCCCGCTGTTATCAGACTCTTGAAAGGACTCCTCGCACGCTAAAATATGAACTCCTGACCTCCCAATCTACTTCGTCGTGGCCCTTGCACGTTGCTTGTCTACCTGCGCTGCACTTTCTCTGCAACTGTAACACTGTGTTCCCCATTCCGTATTCTTTTACTACCTCGATGTAATTATGTATGACATGATCTGTCTGGATGGCACACCAATCAAAAGCTTTTCACTGTACATCCCACCAGAACAAACCAGTACCAATTAAAAAAAATCTTTTCATTTTATTGAGAGTTGCAGAGAATCGCCACCCTTTGGAGGATGATTTCCTGCGCACCTCGGTGTTACATGACCTCCCCCTTATCTTGTAACTTCGTCCCCTCGTTTGAGGCTCGCCTGCCAGTTCCCTGCCACCTCAATAATCTACCCTGTCACACTCTGCAGAGACGTGCGGACTGCGAAGTCAAACCAACCCCCCCCCCCACCCACCTCCCCCCCACCCATACACCTCAAACCCCTCATCCCCACCCCCACACGCCCTCTGCGGTTCGGTCACCGCTACACGTTGAAGCTTAGGTGCCGACCCGGACTTTGCACCCTCCGCCCCCTGCTGTGTTGACAGAATCCTATAAATAGATAACTATACATAAGCGAGTCCTGGTGAAGGCTCTCGACCTGAAACGTCGACTGCCCGTTTCCATCCACAGATGCTGCCCGTCCCGCTGAGTTCCTCCAGCGCTCTGTGTATTTTTTCGTTCCTATAAATATTCTGTTCATGAGGTGGACAAAACTTGGCGCGTTTTACCTGCGGCGTGAGAGGAAGCTGTGGGCGGGACCGGCAGATAACCATCTGCAAAATTGCACGCTTCAGCGCTGAGATCATTTGGCTTTTATTGAATTTATTCTCAGTCCACTTTCCGTCAGAGCAGCCGTAGTCTGGAAATCGAGTTTATTGTCACATGCTCAAGTACATGTGTGCATAGGTGCAATGAAAAACTTACTTGCAACAGCATCACAGGGACATAGCATCAGACACACAACATTCACAAGAAAAACATAAATTAGACATAAATTATACACAATTTGTATAAGAAAACTCAATTAGAACATTAAACCGTCCACTGTAGTGCAAAGTGGTCTACGGTGGTCAGGGTGTTGCTGAACTGCAGTGATTGAGGCCGTTCCCAGGAAATTCAAAGAACTCTGAAATTACAGCTGTGTTTAATTTTAAAAATGAACCATAACATAGCGGGAGCGGGTGTGGAGTGAGGGGAGAGTTATGCCGGCACTGGGGTGAGGGGGCTGGGGGTAGGGTCCAGAGACCCGGGACTGGGAAGAGTGGGAGTCAAGAGTCCCAGGATTAAAGTGATGGAAGAGAGCCAGAATCCCGCGATAAGGAGGGGGAGGGAAAGGGTCAGAATCTCGGGATCAGGAGTGGGGATTGGGAGGGGTCCCAGGATTGGGGTGAGGGGGATGTCCCGGGATTAAGGAGTGAAGAGGGGCAGGATCCCGGGATAAGAGGGAGGGAGAGGGGAGTCTCGGGATTGGGAGTGGGGATTGGGAGGGGTCAGAGTCCAGAGATCAAGGAGAGGGGAGAGGGCCAGAATCCCGGGATAAGGGGGAGGGGAGGGTCAGAGTCCCGGGACTGGAGTGAAGGAGATCAGAGTCCCGGGATTGGATTGGAGGGGTGGGAGGTGTGGATCAGACCCCGAGACTGGGATGAGCGAGGATTAGACCCGGGATCACTGGCTGCTGGGCTCCAGGCTGTGGTCAGCAATGGGGGAACTAACCCCGCGCTGTGGTGCCGGGAGGCAGCCAGCTACAGGCACTCCTCGGCCTGTCAGTCAGCTGGTGCGTGAACCGAGTGTCACTGTGAACCTTCCAGCTCTCCAGCCTTCCCCTGTGGGGTAGGAGTGGGCTCAGGTCGGCCGGAGATCGCCCGCCCCTGACTCCATGCACTCCGGCACCGCGAGCGACCTCGGGACCATCCTGTCCGAGGAAGAAGCAGGGTCCCAGCCTCCAGTAGACAGAGACAAGGTCACGGGTCAGTCCCAATCCAGGTGCCCACTCCCCCTCGCTGAGTGGGTCAGAGCTCTCGGGTCGGTGTGGGGCCCGGTGAGAGAGCAAGGAAAAGAACCCCATTAAAGAACCAAACATGATGCCAAACCAAATTAATCCCATTTGCCTGCACTTGGTCTGCACTCACAGGCACGGTAGTGTAGCGGTTAGCACAACGATTTACAGCGCCAGTGACCCAGGTTCAATCCCCGCCGCTGTCTGTAAGGAGTTTGTACGTTCTCCTCGGGTCTGCGTGGGTTTCCTCCGGGTGCTCCGGTTTCCTCCCACATTCCAAAGACGTACGGGTTAGGAAGTTGTGGGCATGCTATGTTGGCGCTGGAAGCGTGGCGACACTTGCGGGCTGCCCCCCAGAACACTCCACGCAAAAGATGCATTTCACTGTGTGTTTCGATGTGCATGTGACTAATAAAGATATCTGTCTATCTATCCCTCCATTCCCCACCTGTTCATGTGCCTGCTCAACTTTGCTATTGCACCTGCTTTCACCTCTTCCCGTGGGCAGCACCCTCCAGGCACCTGCCATTCTCTGTGTAAAATGACGATGGCCTCGTAAATCTCCTTCAGACTCTACAAGACATTGGCAAGGCCACATATGGAGTATTGCGTTCAGGTCCGGTCGTCCCGCGATTAGGAAGGACGTCGTTAAACTGGAGAGGACGCAAGGAAGATTTATGATACCAGGACTGGGAAGGTCTTGGGTTATAAGGAGAGGCTGGATAGGCCGGGACTTTTTCCCCTGGAGTGTAGGAGGCTGAGGGGTGACCTGAGAGAGGTTCTTAAAATCATGAGGGGCATAGGTAAGGCGAATAGCCAAAGTTCTTTCTCCAGGGCAGGGGAGTCTAAAACTAGAGGACATAGTTTAAGGTGACACAGGAAATTTTGCAGACGCTGGAATCTGGAGCAATACACAAAAAGTGCTGGAGGAAATCAGCAGGTCGGGCAGCATCCGTGGAGGGAAATAAACAGTCGACATTTCAGGCCGAGACCCTTCATCAGGACTGGAAAGGAAGAGGGCAGAAACCAGAATAAGAAGGTGGGGGGGGGGGGGAGTGGGAGGAGCACACGCAGGTAGGGGGTGGGTGAGTTCAGGTGAGAGGGGGAAGGTAGGTGGGTGGGGGAGGCTGAGATGTAATAAACTGAGAGGTGATAGGTAGAAGAGGCCAAGAGCTGAAGAAGAAGGAATCCGGTAGGAGAGGGCAGTGGACCATGGAATAAAGGATGGGGGAGGGGAGGAGATGGGCAGGTCATCAAGGCGGGGGAAGGGAGCCACAGGAATAAGGGAAGACAAAGGAGTGGGGTTACTGGAAGTTAGAGAAATCGACGTGGATGCCGTCAGGTTGGAGTCTCCCAAGGCGGAATATGAGGTGTCGTTCCTTCAACCTGCGCCTGGCCTCAATGTGGCAATGAGTTAAGGTGAGGTGGGGAAAGATTTAAAAGGGAATGGAGGGGCAAGTTTTTCCACACAGAGGGTGGTGCGTATATGGAAGGAGCAGGTGGTAGAGACAGTTACATGGATATTGACCAAACACAGGTAAATGGGACTAGCTGTCAGGCAAGTTAGCCATCATGGACGAGATGGGCCGAAGGGCCCGCTTCCGAGCTGTATAACTTTGACTCTATACTTCCCCCCACCTCTCACTTCCAAGCTATGCCCTCTAGTATTTGAGACTCTCGCCAGAAGAAGAACGCGGTGCTCGCTTTAACTGTGTCCTCAACACTACTGGGGAACCCCCGGTGACGAGAGGCGCCCATATCGTCCCCAGTCTCCGGCCCTGTGAGGCATTGAGAGAGGCAGCTGCTGCCTCACAGCTCCAGCGACCCGGGTTCAATCCCGACCTCCCGCTCTCTCTGTGTGACCGTGTGCGTGCACCGGTTTGCCCCCGAACCTTTGCCCTCTAGTATCGATTCAGACGTGAGATACCTCCCACCCAGTCACAAAGCAGAAGAGTTAACGATACAACCTGCAAGCATTAAACACTCGAAAGAGACTTTATTACAAACATCTACAGCAATGCAAGCAAGAACAAGATCTACAGAGAAGCGTCAAAGTGATTTCATATATATTAGTGTAAAAATCTCTTTGTAAAATATTTACACAACCCCCACAGAATTCAGGACAGTTTGATTCCAGCATGACACAAAAGGATTAGAAAAAAAAAATCCATCAATATCTCACCGTATACATCAGTCAAACTATACTACACAGATACTTCCTCGTTACATATAATCTTTAACATCCACAGTACCTGCAATAAGTTGAATGGTTCAAGAACAAATGACCACCTAATTCCTGGATTTGAAGACAGGACATTTAAAGTTCCCGCTTGATCAGTAGTTGGATTGGTGGAAAGCTCTATCCTTCTCTCCGAAGATTTCGAAGGTTAAATGACACCACGCCTACCTGAGATTCGCGGTGATCAGTGTACACAAGTTAAAGCCGATATCGCCAGCCTCAAACTACCACGCGATGAGGATTTTGTCCCAATACACCCACACATGGGCAAACTCAGCCGCAAAGTAAACCGAAGACACAAGAAACTGCAGATGTTGGCATCTGCAGCAAGAAACATTCTGCTGGAGGAACTCAGCGGGTCGAGCAGCATCGGTGAGAGGAAAGGAATTGTCGACGTTTCGGGTCGAGACCCTGCATCGGGGCTGAAACTAAAATAAAACTGAAATCTGAAACAATATAGTAGTGTACAAGAACTCAGCCTGTTCCGAGCAATGCACCCTCTGCCGGAGTCCCACACTTCAACCTCCGGTTCGCATTGAGAATTCCTGATCCGAAGTGTCCAGAGAAGTGTGAAGTGGTACATTTTGGAAGGACAAACTCCAGGGCAGAGTACTGGGTGAATGGCAAGTGTGGAGGAGCAGAGGGATCTGGGGGTTCATATTCACAGTTCATTGAACGTTGCCTCACAGGTGGAAAGAGCAGTTAGGAAGGCCAATGGGATGTTGGCTTTCATAAATCGCGGGATTGAGTTTAAGAGCCGCGAGGTGATGATGCAGCTTTACAAAACTCTAGTTAGGCCACACTTAGAGTACTGTGTTCAGTTCTGGTCGCCTCATTATAGGAAGAATGTGGAGGCATTGGAGAGGGTGCAGAGGAGATTTACCAGGATGCTGCCTGGATTGGAGAGTATTGAATATGAGGAGAGGCTTAAGGTGCTAGGGCTTTATTCACTGGAAAGGAGGAGGATGAGAGGAGACATGACAGAGGTATATAAAATATTGAGAGGAATAGATAGAGTAGACAGTCAGCGCCTCCTTCCCAGGGCACCAATGCTCAAGACGAGAGGACATGGCTTTAAGGTTATGGGTGGGAGGTTCAGGGGAGATGTCAGAGGGAGGTTTTTCACCCAGAGAGTGGTTGGTGCATGGAATGCACTGCCTGGGGTGGTGGTGGAGGCTGATACATTGAACAGGTTCAAGACCTTGTTGGATAGGCACATGGAGGAATGTGAGATAGAGGGATATGCGGGAGGAAGGGGTTAGGTAGTGTGAGGGTCTGATGGACGGCACAGCATGGTGGGCCGAAGGGCCTGTTTTGTGCTGTATGGTTCTATGGAAGTGTTAACTGCGTTCTCTTTCCACAGATGCTGCTTCACCGGCTTGAGGTCTTCCAGCATTTTCTGCTTTTGTTTCGTAACTCAGTCGGTTGGATCGGTACAGTCTGTATGCTCAGACGTTTCTGCGGAGTCTGTCCTACAGGGCAGCATGGGAGAACGTGGAGACCCTCAAACCTTCTACTGGGATCAAGACTGGTCTATAACCCGTCCTACCCTCCTGCCCTGCCAACATCCGTAGACCGCAGGGTCGAACCTATTAATGGAACCACCACCTGCCAAGGTTAGTGGGCGAGAGTCGCACGCTTCGACCTTCGGTTTGAGAATTACTGAATCTGGCTTCCAGTAAGGATGGCTTCCCATTCCTCAAAAACTTCCTACCAGCAGGAACATCTTTCATCAACTCTTTAACACTTCCCCCAACCCCTCCCCGAAACCCTACAGTGTCTAGACCTTGTATATTTCAGGGTAATACAAGCCAGCTTGTCAGATTTCTGTACCGTGGGGTGGGGAGTGAGGAAGATTGGAGCTGGCCAGTTGCTTTAGTGATTAGAACGGCTCCTGATCTTGGGAGCTGACTTTAGAACCGAACAGAATGGAGCAATGTTTGGGAGCCAGCTCGGATTCCACACACTGTCAGCTTCCCCTCCCCTGTTCAGCGGAGGAAGTGCAGGGCCCAGGGTTGGTGGGTGTGGCAGTTGGATTGGTAGTATTGTCTCTTGGGACTTGCAAACATTGGATGGGCCCAACGGATTATCCATTCACAGGATGGGGTAGGTTGTTGGCATCGAAACCCTGAGGGGAAGGTGATGGTTTCAGACAGCAGGTGGGCGGGGAGTCACGGGACGGACAAGAACAATACATTCCTTTCTCTCAAGGACAGCAACTAATCAGATTTTTTTTAAGCGGTAGTCTGGTGACTTCATTGTCATTTCCCAATCCCAGTTTTATTTTAATTGCAGCTCTACCTGGTTGTAAGTTTAATTCCAAAACTGCCACTTTAGGGTTTAAACCCAGTCTCCGTGGCATTAGTCCAGTTCTCCGATTACTGATCCAGTGACTTAACCACATTGCTCTGCAGGGTCAGGGCAGGGGAAGCGGAACCAGGCACGACTTTGTCTCTGTGCACGCTCTCTGTCCCATCTCAATGTTGTGGGGGTTTATAGACACCAATGTTTCCCACCACCCCACGGGGTTCCTGTCCCACCAGTTGGGTTCAAGCCAACTGCTTCCCCCCCCCCCCCCCCATCAAATCCTCTGCCCAAGTTGAGCAACGGCCCATAAAGCCCATCGAGGGGGCAACTTGGACCACTTCATCATCCCTCTATACCTTTAGGCCTGGCTGAGCACCATGGGGGGAAAAGGCAAAGGTTTCATGGATAACTTGAGGCATTGGTGCACCAGAAGTAACAGGGGCAATGCCCAATTTCCCCAGTGAAGCTGTCAGACCCTCTACTTGTCCACATAGTAGTCAGATGCATATTCAGTAGTTAAGCCATTTTGAATGCCTCCAAGCCCCTTACTCTGTGGCTATTGTGTGTGTGTGGGGGGGGCGGGGGCTCTTCCAACTGAAGGCAATCGCTCACATGCCACGTCCATCAGTCTTCAAGCTGATGAACAAGGCTAATTCACCAGACTTGTGGTTCCACCCCCCACCCTCAGGAGCCAAGTGCAGCCAGAAGCCAAGCTTCCCCATTCAACTAGCGCTGAATCAAATGCAGAACGATCGAAACCATCCCAGTAGCGGTCCTGTTGGTGAATTCCAAAGGATCAGTTGGGAAGCTCATCGTCCAGTTAACTGAAATTGTCCCTGTGAGTAAGTAGGATTAGTGCTGGATTTCAAGCATCGCTGGTTCGGTCACTCAGAGAGGAGTGATGCCGCCCCCCCCTTTGTGGGGGCGGGGGGGCTGGTTGATCAAGTCAGTTTGCAGTGGTCCAGTGTTGACCCAGGCAGTGAACTCCATGTTGCAAGAATTCTGTGACTTATCAGAAATGCATTCTGCAATTCTGGTGGCTCAGTTGTTGTGTTTCTGGTTATTCTGGGATTGCACAATGGACAACTCTCGGAGGAGCTGGAGCCAGTGTCCAATTAATTTTCTACTTGTGATTTCAGTAAACTTATAACAGCAACTCTCCCTCACTCTGAAATGCACGCAGGCATGGGCGGGCATGCACACACACGCACACACACACATGCACACACAGTGCACACATCTACAGATACACCTATGTGGCGACAGACACACATACACACAGAGACACATATATGGGGGGACACACACACACACACACACACATCCATGCACACCCACCCGAATATACATATGCACACATACACCATGTATACACTTGTACACATTTACAGATACACATATGCGGACACACACACCCCTAAATATACACATGCACACACACTTCCAGGCACACACATGCTCAGATGCACACACAGGTGTGCACAAACACAGAGAAAACACAAACATATCCATGCACACCCAACCAAATGTACACAGACCAGGGAGGCAGGTCCCTGTTGGTTTTCTCCAGCAGTTTGTTTTTTTGAACACATCCACAGATACTTGTCCACACACCCATCCACACACCCACACTCAGACCTACACAGACACTCAGTTCCCCACACATCCATCCTCTCCTTCATAGACACAAGCAAACTCACCTGTATACATTCAATGACACTTGCATACATCCACACTGAGAGAGAGAGAGCGAGAGAGAGAGAGAGAGAGAGAGAGAGAGAGAGAGAAACAGAGAGACAGAGAGAGAGAGACAGAGAGGGAGAGAGAGATAGAGACAAAGACAGACAGAGACACTCACTCACTCTCATCCATTAACATTCAGTGGTCAATCAATCCCCAATTCCCTCTTTATTCTCCTGACCCAACCTTCTGATGCAGACCCTCCTGCCCACACACACACACACACACACACACACACACACACACACACACACACACACACACACAGTCAGTCAGCCACCCTCCCTCTCTCCCCAAAGGCTGAAGTGTTAGTAGTCAAACAAACATTCCGTATCACAGTAGTACGTTGTGGCCAAGGCCAGAGAGGCAGTGAGATGATGCACAAAACACCGCTCCCCGCCAGCAGCAGGGAGCTAAGATGGAGTGTCGTGAACTGTCAGGAGAGAGAGATGTCACGGGACTTTCTCACCTGCGGTAAAGTTTAAAAATTCCAGTGTTTTTCCAAAAAAGAAAGTCCGAAGGGATCGCAGCTCTCAATCCTTCTGCAACAGGCTTTTCCCAGGCAATTCCCGGGATGGGGGGGGGGTGTTGGGGGAGAGGGGAAACCGGCTCCCGGGTTCGATCTGAATATTGAGTGTGGGTGTCCTGGGATAGCAGTGGGGATTGGAACCTGTCGCGAAGCCAGTGTGTCACCACTCTTCCGCGGAGCCGCAGGGGTCCTGGTACCGGAGAGCCCAAGTGCATAAAGATTGGTTGGCAATCAAGTTCTGTTCAAGTGACTACTGCAAGACAAAAGAAAATTAAAACCTACGAACAGCAGAGATTCCAACCCCGGCCCTAAGAGAAAGCTCCTACAGCGACGATGGCTCCCGAAAGACCCTCCTCAACGCGTTGGCCTTCGGTCTCAAGTGACCGCGGAGATGGCGTTGGCCGGTTCCCCGGCCCGAGTCCCTTCTACACCATATTCATGGCATCCTCCGTGAGGAACTGGTGGATCTGCTGGAAGGTCGGCCGGTCCTTCGAGTCACGCCTCCAGCAGCGGACCATGACGTCGTAGAGAGCTTGCGGGCAGATAGACGGCCGGGGAAGGTAGACCTTGGGGGACACAAGTCGGAGAATGAGGATGGAGCAGGAGAAAGGGTCAACGTGCGACATAGAATAACGCTATTACACCCCCGGCGACCCGGGTTCAATTCCGGCCGCTGCCTGTAAGGAGTTTGTACGTTCTTCCCATGTCCGCGTGGGTTTCCTCCAGGTGCTCCGGTTTCCTCCCATATTCCAAAGACGTACGGGTTAGGAAGTTGTGGGCATGCTCTATTAACGCCGGAAGCGTGGCGACACTTGCGGGCTGCCCCCTCTACACAATGGATGTATTTCACTGTGTGATTAGATGTACGTGACTAATAAAGATATCATCGTCATCTACACAAAGGACGAGGCAGCAATAGAGAGAGTGCAGAAGAGACCCACCAAGATGTTGCCTGGCATGGAGGGCTGTGGTTATAAGGAGAGACTGGACAGGCTGGGTTTATCCTTCCTGGAATGTAGGAGGCTGAGGGGTGACTTTATAAAGGTTTACAGAATTATGAGGGGCATAGATAGGGTAGTTATTATGAACTCTGACTTGTTATTCCTCACTTGCATTATTCATTTTTGTAACTTATAGTAATTTTTACGTCTTGCACTATACTGCTGCCATGATACAACAAATTTCATGACATATGTCAGTGATAATAAACCTGATTCTGATTCTTTCTACCCCCCCCCCCCCCCACCCCCCAGATCAGGGGAGTCTAGAACTAAAGGTTTAAGGTGAGAGGGGAGGAACTTAAATGAGACCTTTAGGGGTAAGTATTTCCCCCACGCAGAGGGTGGTGGTTACCTGGAGCGGGGCTGCCAGAGGAGGTAGATACCATTCCAATGCTTAAAAGGCATTTGGACGGGTACTTGGGAGAGGAAAGTCACAGAGGGATACGGGCTCAATGCGGGATAATGGGATTGGTGAAGACAGGTGCCCACGGTCGGCGTGGACACGGTGGGCCAGAAGGGCCCGTTTCTGTGCTGTGCGATTCCACTTGCAGATGGGGGGAGGTAACTGAGGGGGTGGGGTAAGGGGTTGGGAGGGAGATAGAAACTCAGCTGTCATCCTCTTGGGATAAGTCATGGAGTCATCCGGCGTGGGAACAAGCCCACGTCCACACCAACCAGTGGGCTTCCATCTGTATTAATCCCACCTTCCAACACTTGGCCCATAGCCCTCGGTACCTGGGTGATTTAAGTGCTCATCTAGACATTTTTTAGGTGCTGTCAGCAACTCTGTGTCCACCACTCTCTCTCAGGCAGTGTGTTCCAGGTTCTTACCACTCTCTGGGTGTGAAAGGACCCCCTCAGATTAGAGGGGAATCTCTTCCCCCTCACCCTAAATCTATGTCCTTTAATTTCAATCTACCTCTGATCATGGGGAAACATTCCCTGCAGTCCACGCTCTCTATACCCCTCATAACTTTACACACTTCAGTCATGTTCCCTCTTAACTTCCTTTGCCCCAGGGAGAACAGACCAGCCTCTCCAGTCTCTCCTCATAGCAGAACTCTATCCCAGGCGATGTCCTGGTGAACCTCGTCTGCACCCTCTCCAGTGCTGTCACATCCCGATTGGTCATTCCGGAGAGGAAGTGGGGGATGGGTGTGTGGAAAGCGGGAGGGAATTGGGGGGGGGCGGCAGCGGCGTGTGGAAAGAGGGAGAGAGGGGGGAAGGAAATAGTCCAGTCACAGCTACGAACCTCATCTTTAGACCCCAACTGTTTCTTTAATTCCTGTCAGGGGAGGAAATCTCCTTCCCCGGCCTGGCCTGATATGTGACACCAGGCTATCCACATGGTTAACTCCCAACTGCCTCCTCTGGTTAGGGGCAACTGGGGATGGACAGCCATGAGGTAATGATGCAGCTCTACAAAACTCTGGTTAGACCACACTTAGAGTACTGTGTCCAGTTCTGATCTCCTCATTATAGGAAGGATGTGGAAGCGTTGGAAAGGATGCAGAGGAGATTTACCAGGATGCTGCCTGGTTTAGAGAGTATGCATTATGAGGAGAGACTAAGGGACTAGGGCTTTACTCTTTGGAGAGAAGGAGGATGAGAGGAGACATGATAGAGGTGTACAAGATATTGAGAGGAATAGATAGAGTGGACAGCCAGCGCCTCTTTCCCAGGGCACCAATGCTCAATACAAGAGGGCATGGCTTTAAAGTAATGGGTGGGAAGTTCAAGGGAGATATCAGAGGAAGGTTTTATACCCAGAGTGTGGTTGGTGCATGGAATGCGCTGCCTGGGGCGGTGGTGGAGGCAGGTACATTGGTCAAATTCAAGAGATTGTTTGATAAGCATATGGAGGAATTTAAAATAGAGGGATTTGTGGGAGGAAGGGGGTTAGATAGTCTTAGGTGAGGTTTAATGGTCGGCACAACATTGTGGGCCGAAGTCCTGTATTGTGCTGCACTGTTCTATGATTTCTATGACAATAAATGCTGGCTTTGGCAGTGATATCCTCAGCTTGTAAGTGAATGTCTCCTTAAAAGAAAACGGTGTTGCTAACCCCTTCTTCCCTTCTAAATTTCTCCAATTGCGCTCAATTGTTGGGCAAGACCTCACGGCGGGGTATCTACATCGGGGCAAGGTTTCGTTGCCACTTTGTCCTCCCCCCAACTAGTAAGCACCCACACTGAGTATCCAGTTCAGGGGGAGGAGCCAGGTCTCAGTGTGAAGTTGTTTCTGGTTGGGAGGTGAGGGGACGTGGGTGGAAACAGCTCTTACAAAACATCTGTAAATGTGTCCCGAGAATCATAGAGTAATACAGCACAGAAACAGGCCCTTCAGCCCAACTTGTCCACACCGACCAAGATACCCGTCTCAGCTAGTCGCATTTGTCCATGTTTGGCCCATATCCCCCTAAACCTTTCCTATTCATGTAGCTGTTCAAATATCTTTTAAGTATTGTTATTGTACCTGCCACAACCTCTGGCAGCTCGTTCCATGTGCTAACCACCCTCTGAGTGAAGAAGTTGCCCCTCAGGTCACTTTTAAACCTTTTTCCTCTCACGTTAAACCCATGCTGCCCAATTTTTGATTCACTTTCCTTGGGAAAAAGACTGAGTGCATTCACCCTATTTATGCCCCTCATGATTTTATACACCTCTATAGGGTCACCTCTCAGTCCTCCACACTCCAAGGAATAAAGTCCAAGCCTTCCCAACCTCTCCCTATGATGCAGGCCGAGTCCTGGCAACATTCACGTAAATCTTTTTTGTACAACTTCCAGCTTAATGACCTATAACAGGGGAACCAAAACTGAATACAATATTCCATATGCAGCCTCACCAATGTCTCGTACGTAACATCCCAACTCCTAAACCCAGTGCCCTGACTGATGAAGGCCAGTGTGCCAAATGCCTTCTTCGCCACCTTGTCTTCCTGTGATGCCACTTTCAGCGAACCATATACTTGTATTCTGAGGTCCCTCTGTTCTACATCACTCTGTGGGGACCTCCTGTTCACCGTGAAAGTCCTGTGCTGGTTTGACTTCCCTAACTGCAACACCTCGCGCTTACCTGAATTGAACGCCTTTTGCCGTTGCTCGGCCCACTTACCCAGCTGATCAAGATCCCCCTGTAATTTTTGATAAGCTCCATCACCATGCTACCACCTATTTTATTGTCATCTGCAAACTTACTAACCATGCCTTGTACATCCTCACCCAGATCGTTTGTACAAGTGATGAACAACACTGGGCCCAGCAGCAATCCCTGTGGCACGTCACCAGTCCAAAAATTAACCTTCCACCATCACCCTTTGCTTCCTACCGGCAAGCCAATAATGTCTCCAATACTCTGAGGAACATTCGCAGTTACAGTGTGCTTGCGTGGTTCCTCTTGCTCTCTCTTGTCCTTGCTCCCCCCCTCCCTCCCCCCCCCCTTCCTTCTCTCTCCTGTATGTTTTTTCCATAAATCCCTGTGTCCCTCCCCAGGCATTACCTGCTTGCCCTGCTCCCTGAAGAACTCGCCTGCGTTCTCGATCACCAGCTCGTCTGTGAGGTGGTAATAAGGCTGCTCCTTGCAGAGCACCAGGATTTCCCACAACGTCACACCAAAGGCCCACACGTCGCTGCCGGTGGTGAACTTGCCCTGCAGGGGAAGGAAAAGATCAAAGGTCAGAAAAACCAAGAGCCACACAGCCGGGACTGGCGGGGGGTGGTGAAGAACTGGTACGACAGCCGCAGGATCTCCCAACATTCCCCAACCTACTGCGTCACCTAACGTGATTCCACCCATTGCATGGTGTGCAAGGCTAGTGGGGTTATTATTCAGGAGCTGCATGCAGATGGTGCACTAACATGCTCTTGTAAAAATTTCAGCAGGACACGCATGATCGCTGGACAGCCCAGTCCATCACGCAAACCAACCTCCCCTCCATTGATTCCGTCTATACTTCCAGCTGCTTCGGGGAAGCAGCCGACAGAATCGAGGACCCCTCCCACCCCGGTCATTCTCTCCCAGTGAGAAGATACAAAAGCCTGAGAGCACAAACCACTGGGTTCAAGGACAGCTTCTATCCCACTGTTATTAGACTCTTGAACGGACCTCTCGTACGATAAAAGACGAACCCTTGATCGCCTAATCTACCTCGTCATGTCTCTTGAACTTTGTTTTGGTATCAGTATATTATTGTCACTTGTACCGAGGTACAGTGAAAAACCTGTCTTGCATACCGTTTGTACAGATCAATTCATTACATAGTGCATTGAGGTAGTACAGGGTAAAAACAATAACGGAATACAGAGTAAAGTGTCACAGCTGCAGAGGAAGTGCAGTGCAGGTAGCCAATAAAAGTGCAAGGCCATAACAAGGTAGTTTGTGAGGTCATGAGTCCATCTCATCGTATAAGGGAACCTTTCAATAGACATCACAGTGAGATAGAAGCTGTCATTGAGCCTGGTGATACATGCCCTCAAGCTCCTGTATCTTCTGCCTGATGGAAGAAGGGAGAATGACCCAGGTGGGTGGGGTCTTTGATTATGCTGGCTGCTTCACCAAGGCAGCGAGAGGTCCACGGAGGGGAGGCTGGTTTCTGTGATGTGCTGGGCTGCACAACTCTCCGCAGTTTCTTGCAGTCCCGGGCAGAGCAGTTGTCATACCAAGCCGTGATGCATCCAGATAGATGCATCCATCTGTGGTGCATCGATGAAAGTTGGTGAGTGTCAGAGGGCACATGCCAAATTTCTTTAGCCTCCTGAGGAAGTAGAGGCGCTGGTGAACTTTCTTGGCCGTGGCATCCACGTGGTTGGACCAGGACAGGCTATTGTCTACCTGCACTGCACTTTCAACAGCATATTCTGCATTACTTTTCTTTCTACTACCTCGATGTACTTATGTGTGGGGTGACCTGCCCAGATAGCACGCAAAGAAAAAGCTTTTCACTGTATCTCAGCATGTGTGACAATAATAATCCAATAGAAGTCGGCGTAAGTAACACACATGGACCTTGCGTCAGCATGACTTAAAGGGGAACTGCCTGAGTGGCAACTCCTCAGAACCAACCACAGGTAGGTCCCCTTTAAGTTCCTGACTTGCCCCTTGTAGCGGGATTCCAGGAGGCTCGGTGGGGAAGGACTACAGTTTAGGGTTCTTTTGCCACTGGAGAGGGAGGGGCGGGGTCAGGCGAGAAAGCTCCTAAATATTGTAAATACGGGACTGGGTAGCTTCCAGGGAGCCACACGTGTGGCATTGGTGCTATTTTCTTTATATAAAAAGGTAACACTAATGAATGATCTGTACATGAATGTAAAGGTTTGCACTGTTTTACAGTTGTATATAGTTTGTCTTTTATTATGAATAAAGTTTATTTTGTTTTAAAAAAAAGGTTCTCCCAGGATGAGGCTATCCCATTGCACTTCGGGTGTGCTGACGCCTGCGATGTCCCCAAATGTGGGATACTCGACTGCAAAATTCGTGGTAGTGGGGGACTGCGTTTGCGCTCTCCCCCGACATTCAATTCAAAGATAGAACTGATGACATTCTTTCTCCGCAGCGAAAGTAGAGCCACGAGTGGTATCGGTGCTATGTTTTTTATATATGAAAAGGTAACACTAATGATTGATCCATACACAAATGTAAAGGTTTGCACTGTTTTATTGTTGTATATAGTTTGTTTTTTTATGATGAATAAAGTCTATTTTGGATTTTAAAAAATTCCGGGCTGTTCTCGGGGACACACACACAGACGGACATCAACTGCTGCTGGAAGGTCATCAACTCGGTGAAAGACGCCCTTTGGTCTGCCCGAAACTTGTTGGTCTCCCAGCACTGTGAGATGTCCGTAGGGGAATGCTACCGACTGGCACATTCCAGGCTGCAGGAGTACGTGCTGAGGGACGCACCAAAGCTGGGTGCAGCCAACGCAAGGGCTCGGTGGGGAAGGACCACAGTTTAGGGTTCTTTTGCCACTGGAGAGGGAGGGGAGGGGTCAGGCCTTAAATATTGTAAATACAGGATTGGGTTATCACCCCAGGGAGCCGTACAAGTGGCATTGGTGTTGTGTTTTTTATATAAAAAGGTAACACTAATGATTGATCCGTACATGAATGTAAAGGTTTGCACTGTTTTATTGTTGTATATAGTTTGTTTTTTTATGATGAATAAAGTTTATTTTGGAATAAAAAAAGAATTCCCTGGGGAACTCCCGTCACTGGGCTGGAGCCAGACCGCAGATTCCGCCGCCAACCAATCCCACCTCCAACCAACAACCACTCACCAGCAGAATGCTCTCCCAGGCCATCCAGCGAATGGGGAGCACAGCCCGCCCCTGGATCCGGTAGTAATCCCCTGCATACAGATTCCGGCTCATCCCAAAGTCGGCGATCTTGATGGTGTAGTTCTCACCGACCAGGCAGTTTCGAGTGGCGAGGTCACGGTGAACAAAGTTCATCGAAGCCAGGTACTTCATGCCTGAAGCAATCTGGCTGGCCATGTGCACTAGACTCGGGTAACTGGGGGAAGAGAGAAGGGGCAGATGTTATTCCCTGCGGAAACCGACAGAGCTGAGGGTCAGGGAATTTTTGGAATGGGTGCTTGGATTCTAGCGCAATTATCAAGAGATTTATTTTAAGAAAGGATATCAGTCTGAAATTAAACTACTTATATTGGTTAATTTGATAATTAGGCACATTACATGGTGAAACATCCAAGCAGGGTTTTAAACTAACCAGAGTGGGCAGATATCTGACCTCATTGACGGTCTTTCTCCCGAGGGTGGAGGAATCAAGAACTGGAGGGCATAGGTTTAAGGTGAGAGGGGAGAGATACAATAGGAACCCGAGGGGCAATCTCTTTTACCCAGAAGGTTGTCGGTATATGGAATGAGCTACCAGAGGAGGTGGTTGAGGCAGGTACATTAGCATTTAAAAGATATTTGGACAGGTATGTGGGTAGGAAAGGTTTAAGGGGATATGGGCCAAGTGGGACTAGCTTAGATGGGCATCTTGGTCGGCATGGACTAGCTGGGCCAAAGGGCCTGCTTCCCTGCTGAATCTCTGATAATGCAGGAAGGATACATTTACAAACATTTTGTAAGAGTGGTTTCCACCCACAGCTCCTCCACCTCCCAGTCCAAAGCAACTTCACATTGAGAGCTTGATCCCCCTGAACTGGATACATCCTATATGACTCTATAAGTGAACATTCAACATGGTAACTGCTATAGTCTAAGTTTAGTACATTCAATAAGGACAAATTTCTACCCACTGTGCATGGGTACACTGGTCTATAGGGCATTTATGAGACCACATCAGGAGGAATGTGTACAGCATTGATCTCCTTATTTAAGGAAGGCTGTTCATGCATTGGAAGCAGTTTGGAGGAGGTTTACTGAACTAATATCTGGAATGGAGACACAAGAGAATGCAGATACTGAGATCTGGAGCAACAGACAATCTGCTGGAAAAACTCAGCAGGTCGAGCATCATCTGTGGGAGGAAAGGAACGAGGGTGGATTAATGGGTCCTGACTCAGGATTTCAACCCAAAACGTCAACAATTCCTTTCCTCCCACAGATGCTGCTCGACCCGCTGAGTTCCTCCAGCAGATCGTTTGTTGCTGTAATATCTGGAATGGGTGGGTTTTCCCATGAAGCACGGTTGGACAGACCAGGCTTGTACCTGCTGGAGGGTAGAGGAGTGAGTCCTGATTGAAACATACAACATCTTGAAAGGTTTTAACAGGGTGCATGTGGAGAGGATCTTGTGGCAGGATCTAAACGTAGGGGTCACCCGTTTAAGACGGAGATGAGGCAAGTTTCTTTCTTTCAAGGGTCACGAGGTTTTTGAACTTTCTTCCTCAAATGGTGGTAGAAGCAGAGTCCCCAAATATTTATAAAGTGCGAGACAGATTCTCGATAAGCAAAAGAGGTGAAGAGCTATCATGGGATTGGAGAAATCAGGTGCCAATCAGATCTGACCACTGGATCTAACACCAGAGTCACAAATCTCACCAAGAATTGCAAAGAATTCTGTTCACCCAAGCAACTTAGCACAACATAAGTCGTCCCTCTAGGTTAATGCACAGACTCCTGCCCACCGATCAGAAGAAAGCATTAAAACACACTGGCTAAATAATGGGGTGAGAGTGTCATAATTCCCTCAGCCAATGCTAAGGTACACATGGTATCCCTTGGTCAACAATGGGGTTCTCTCCAGGTTAATAATGGGTTACAGGGGACTCAGCTGGGTCAATAATGGAGATCTCCATTTGGTCAATAATGGGGGAGTCTTCCTTGATCAATAATAATAGCCTGGTCTCCCCAGGCTAATAATGGATTATTGGTGTCTCTACTGAGTCAATAAGAAGGTATGGAGGTCTTTGTTGGGTCAATAAGGTGAGTTCTCTCTGGATCCATACTAGAAATCTCCTCAGATTGATAATGGGTTACACCGGTCTTCTCTAGGTCAGAGGTCTTAGTCAGGGCATTAATAGCTCCCTAACAGTGGGTTACAGGGGTTGGTAATGAGCCACAGAGGGGTCTCATGGGTCAACAATATGGGGTTTCCTTCGATCAATAATGGGGTGTTTCCCAAGTCAATAATGAGTGTACGTACTGTGTATTTTCTCTGGGTCAGAAAGGGGGTTCAGTTGCTAACCTGATGCTCGGGATGTTGGTTGCCGTTGCAAATTTGTCTCCTAGCTCGTGCTGGCTGAGGAACTGGTTGAGATCACCGTTCTCCATGTACTCGGTGATCATACAGAGTGGATCATCCCTCACGCACACACCCAGCAACCGGATGATGTTGGGGTCTTTTAGCCGGGACATGATCTTCACCTCCTTCAAGAAGTCGTTCCTGTTTTGGGGGGGGGGGGGGGGGGAGGACATGTGTAAAAACAAAACGACCTTAACAGCAACACGCTCTGCAACAACCTAGATCACCCACCAGGTAAGAAAACAGCCATCAATATGGCACAGGGGGTGGCCATTTGGCTCACCGACTCCATGCCAGCCCTATATCCTATCCCCTCTTTCCCTTGTTGTTTGGCCATTATTTTTCTTTTTGAATACGTCGATTGGCTCCATTTTCACCACCCGTCCAAGCTGTTCATTCCAAAGATTTTCATAAGAATGTAAGAACATAAGAAACAGGAGCAGGAGGAGGCCATCTGGCCCATCGAGCCTGCTCCGCCATTCAATAAAATCATGGCTGATCTGGCCGTGGACTCAGATCCACCTACCTGCCTTTTCCCCTTGTCCCTTAGTTCCCCTACTATGCAAAAATCTATATAACTGGAGCTCTGCTAAGGGAGCAATTTACCTCTGTTTGCCCTGTGTAAGCCAGCCATCATCTTGCAGTCCGCTTAAACTTTGCTCCACAGAGAAGGGTCTAACCTTGCCCCACATCCCTGGAACCAGTCCCCTTTAGAACCTTCACATCCTTCTTAAAGTGGAATGACTAGTATCGGATACAGTTATGGTTCAACCAATGTTCTGTGCAGATTTACCATAGCTTCCCTGATTTTGTACCCATGAAGACCACTGACACATTGCAAGAAAGTGTATTAGTTGATAGCACAATCAATTTAGAACAAGATGTGTACATTATATTTACTGTATATATTATGAATAAAGTACCTTTGAAATTAAAAACCTAGATATAAATATAACACAAGTATAATATAAATAAATACAGATTTATGATCTCAATAAGCCTTAGAAAACTTTCTTCCCAGATGCCCTGGAGAAAATTCTGTGACATTTATAACCAGTTCCCTCCATTCCCCCACACCTTTTACAGCTTGGAGCCTTCAGCACCAGACACCCAGTTCGATCCTGACCTCTGGTGCTGTCTGTGTGGAGTCTGCACACTCTTGATCTCCCAAGCTACCTTGTTGTGGCCCTTGCACTTTATTTGTCTACCTGCACTGCACTTTCTCTAGAGCTGCTACACTATCTTCTGCATTCTGTTTTCTTCTTACTACCTCGATATACTTATGTATGGCATGATCGGACTGGATGGCATGCAGACAAAAGTTCCTCACTGTATCTTGGTACATGTGGCAATAATAAACCAATTCCAATGGTTGGGAACGCCAGGGGCTCGAGAACGTATCCTGAAAAACTGGAAGCAGCAAGGAGGGTGGCGGGAATTAGGAAATCTCTCTCGCAAACGCCAACTGATGCCGGGTCAGTTGTGATTTAGTTCTGACATTAATCGCAGGTATTCGGGAGACAAGAGGGAGTCAGGGCGGAGATAAGCCAATGGTCCCAATACGGGCCAAACGCCGGCAAATTGGACTAGCTCAAGGAGGCACCTTGGTCGGCATGGACCAGTCGGGCTGAAGGGCCTGTTTCTGTGCTGTGTTACTCTGTGAATGGTGGATCAGGCTCAAGGGCTGAGTTATGCCTCCCTGTTCCTTTCACATTAAACAAAAGAAAGAAATTGTAGGAAGAGAGAAGGAATTGTAGGGCTCTGTGACAAAGGGTCACCATTCAGGGCCCTTTTGTCCTTGCACACAAATTGTTCAATAACGTGTTAAAACCCCATGAACTCAAGAGTCTGAGAGATACGGCAAGGAAACAGGCCCTTTGGCCCATCGAGTCAATGCTGGCAATCAAGCAGTCATTTTCTTTTTCACTAACCAATGTACTATCCCCACATCCCCATCAACTCCCCCCACATTCCAGCATTCACATACAACAGGGGCAAATTTACAGCGGCCAATTAACCTACCGACTGGAATACCTTTCCGATGTTGGAGGAAACCAGAGCACCCGGGGAAAGCTACGTGGTCACAGGGAGTGCGTGCAAACACCACACAGACATACCGGAGGTAAGGATTGAACCCAGGATGCTGGAGCTGTCTGGCAGCAGCTTCACTATTTACTTTAAGCTTGTAATCATTGTTGCATCATGGCCTGGTACGGCAATTCCAGCACACAGGAACGCAAGAGGCTGCAGAGAGTAGTGGACACAGCCCGGTCCATCAGGGGCACAGCCCTCCCCACCACTCACAGCATCCACAGGAGGCACTGCCCCAATTAGGCAGCATCTATCATCAAGGATCCCCCAACCATCCGGGCTATGTCCACTTCTCACTGCTACTGTCAGGCAGGAGGTACAGAAGCCTGAAGTCACACACCACCAGGTCCAGGAACAGCTACTTTCCTACAACCATCAGGTCCTTGAACTGACCTGCACAACCCCAACCCTACCTCAGCAACTGAACACTATGGACCACCTCTTGCACTCCCATGGACTTGTCTGTCTTTGTTTTTTTGCGCTAAGGTCTTGATTTTGCACAGTCTTTTTTTCCCTCCACCCCCCCCCCCCCCGTATAGTATAATTTTATGTATAAAATATGTACAATTTATATTCTGTGTGCTGTCTATACTTATGTGCCTGTGATACTGCTACAAGCAAGTTTTTCATTGTACCTGTACCTCACCGTACTTGACTTTACTAAATAATGGTGTGTTACTGTTACATTATGGAATAACATCACCTGTTATTAATATTTTACCAGACATCCGCAATCATATATTTTAGAATATTTATGAATAAAGTTATTTTGAAATAAAAGAGTGCAGAGTGCTTTTAAAGGGATGGTTGTAAGCAAAGAAACACGATTAAAGACAGGGTATTTTAAGCTCAGAGGAGTTGACTGGATCTGCAAGGAAAGGGTAAGGAGAAAGCAATGGAGCAAACAAGGTAGCAGACCTACCTGGCATTCTTGGTGGCATCCGAGCGCAGCATCTTCACAGCCACCATCAGGGGGCGGCCTTTCCGGATGTTGAGAGGGAAACCCAGGCCTTCCAGTTCCTGAGGGTTGTCCACTTCGCAGAGGTGAACCTGCAGGAGGAGGAGGAGGAGAGAGCTTGTTGGCTTTGGGTTGCCACCAGCTCACCGATTTCTGCCCCGAGACCACCCCTGCATTTTTATCTGGCCCTGGAGAAATAGCAGAGCCTTCGTTTATGGCACAGGAGTACGCTGTCGTTGTGTTCACAGGGCCAAAAAAAACCAAAAGCCCTCTCCAGTGGCTAGCAGTGGCAAGATAGGCTGAATGGTCTCTTTCTATGCTCTTGGATTGTGTTAAACTAACTGCACAGTGTGAAGTCAGCTCACTGCTTGGTGAGGGGAGGCCATTCATTGACACAGACTGGCCCCCTTCCTACCCAGGAGAGACCCCTACTACAGACCCAGGGAGAAACCCTGAACCCCACTTTTGACCTGGGGAGATTCCCTGTACCCCATTGTTAAACACTAGACCTCCAGTTTTAAACCCCTCATTATTAACACAGGATGTCCCACTATCATTGACCAATAAGAGACACCCAGTAACCCATTCTTGGCACAGGGAGATCCCACTATTAATGCTCCAAGGAAGGCCCCTACCCCCCCATTACTGTCTGAGGGGAAGAGTCCCTATACACCAGTACTTATTAACGAAAAGCCCCTGTCCACCAATACTGACAGAGGAGACACCCCCAACCCAATATTAAACTGGGGATATCCCCACATTATTGAATAAGGAAGACCACACCAACACTCCCCATTGTAACCCAGAAGAGCTCCTGATCACCATTATTGACACAGGGTGACCCCTACCTCGTTTATTGACCCCAGGAGGCCCCACTAACTCTTCACAAGGTCCCAGACCCTTTCCTATTACTGACCCAGGGAGCTTGCTCCATATCCCATCACAGACCATCCAGTACTTGAGTGAATCTACACAACCTGTGAATGGCAGGGCCCTGGGGAGTGTTGTGGAACAGAGGGACCTAGGAGTGCAAGTGCATAGTTCGCTGAAAGCAGTGTCACAGGTAGATAGGGTGGTGAAGAAGGTGTTTGGCACACTGGCCTTCATCAGTCAGGGCACTGAGGATAGAAGTTGGGAAGTTATGTTGCAGTTATATAAGACGTTGGTGAGGCCACACTTGGAGTATTGTGTACAGTTTTCATCACCCTGTTATAGGAAAGATGTTATTAAACTAGAAAGAGCGCAGAAAAAATTTACCAGGATGTTGCCTGGACTTGGGGGCCTGAGTTATAAGGAGAGGTGGTGTAGACAAGGACTTTATTCCCTGGAACGTAGGAGATTGAGGGATGACCTGATAGAGGTCTCTAAGATCATGAGGGCACAGACAGAGTGAAAGCACATAGTCTTTTTCCCCAGGGAGGTTGGGTGCTAAAAACAAGAGGGCATAGGTGTAAGATCAGAGGCGAGAGGTCTAAGAGGGACATCAGGGGCAGCTTCTTCATGCAAAGGGTGGTGCGTATTTGGAATGAGCTGCCAGAAATAGTGGCTGAGGCAGGCACATTAGCAATGTTTAAAATCCATCTAGATAAGTACATGGATAGGAGAGGTTTAGAGGGCTATGGGCCAAACTTGGGGAGGTGGGACTAGGTCACTGGGCAACAAAGTTGGCGTGGATGAGTTGGGTCGAAGGGCCTGTTTCCGTGCTGTATGACTCTATAACACTAATCACTACCTCAGTATAGCAACACTATGACCACATTGCACTATGATGGGCTTTGGTTTTTTCTTCTAATTATGTTCTTTCTTGTATAATTTATGTTGTAAATTTATGTTTTTCTTCTGAATATTGTGTCTCTGATGCTGTGTGCCTGTGATGCTGCTGCAAGTAAGTTTTTCATTGCACCTGTGCACACATGGACTTGTGGCAATAAACTCGACTTTGACTTTGAACAGGACAGTTGACTCTTTGGGTCGAGATGAAGGGTCTCGACCCGAAACTTTGACTGTCTTTTTCCCTTCTTAGATGCTGCTTGACTTGCTGAGTTTCTCCAGCGCTTTGTGTGTTGCAATGGAAAGGCTGAGGTTGTTTTCCTTGGAGCTGAGGAGGCTGAGGGGTGACCTGATAGACCTGTACAAAGTTATTGAGGGGGATTAGAGAGGGTAGATGGTAAAAATCCTTCTCCCCATGGCAGGGCTGCCTGACAGAAGAGGGTTTAAGATGAGATGGGAGGAGGATTAGAGGGGATCGGAGGTGGAGTTTTTCTCCCCGCACAGAGGGTGATTGCAATCAGGAACACACTGCCTGAGGAGTTGGTGGAGGCGGAGATTCTCACAACATTTACGAAGTATCTGGATGAACACTTGAATGGCCAAGGCAGAGAATGTGGGGGTATAACAGGTAGCATGGACTTGTGGGCTGAAGGGCCTTTTTCTGTGCTGTATGACTGTCAAAGTCTAAAAACTCTGCAGAGAACTCAAACTTTATACCAACAAATTGATTGCAGATTGATTGATCTCTCCCCAACCCTCCCCCCTCAGCTCTGTGGAACCCCCTTCCCTCACTCATACTCCCCCCCACCCCCATCCACTTACCTCCCCGAACTGGCCCTCCCCCAGCTTCTCTCGGAAGACGAGGCGTTGCCGCGGAAACTCGCCGACGGCGACGTCCTTCCCGGCCAGCGTGTCGATGGCGACGGCGGGGACGGCGTAGGTGTTGTTCCCGGTCACCCCCTGGAGGTTGATGATGTCTGCTTCAGCGTAGTGGGGCACGCTGTTCGGGAAGCCCGTCTGGACGGCCATCTTGGTGAGGTCGGGCTCTGCATACTCCCCATTGCATGCTGGGAATGGAAAGCCGAGGGATAGGGGTCAAGGGCAGCCCGAACCGGAACAGGGGAGAATCCGCGTTCATCCGGTGAAGCCGTCTGTGCACAATGGGCGTACTTTATTGCTTTGGAAACACAGTGACTCCTGTGAAGTTGCACAGCTAATTGCCAAATTGTGCACAGCAAGAGTCCACAGTGAGACGACGGCTGTTCAGGTGATGTTGGTCGAGGGGAACCATTCACTGCATCCATTTTACAGATCATGCCCAGAGAGAGAGACAACAATTTAAAACTCTCTGGTCTGGCAACTCTTGTGATCTAGCCCAGTTTGGATCTGCAGTACAGATCTGTAGTAATGAATTAATTCTAAGACCTAAGATATACAATGTAAGGCATATAAAATCATGAGGGGCATAGACAGGGTGAATGCACTCAGTCTTTTTCCCCAGGGTTGGGGAAAATCAAGAACTAGAGGGCGTAGGTTTAAGGTGAGAGGGGAAAGATTTAATAGGGACCTGAGGGGCAACTTCACACAGAAAGTGGTACATATATGGACTGAGCTGCCAGAGGAAGTGGTTGAGGCAGATACAACAATAACATTTAAAAGACATCTGAACAGGTTCACAGGAAACACTGGCAAATGGGACTAGCTTGGATGGGGCATCATAATTGGCATGGACTAGTTGGCCCAAAGGGCCTGTTTCTGTGCTGTATGACTCTTTGAACTAAGATCTGTACTAACCTGTGGCTAACTAATCTACCAGTGTGACTTTTGCAATCTCAGGCAACAGCGTTTCTGACTTATGAAAACCTTGGGTTACCATAGAATTATAGAACAATACAGCGCAATACAGGCCTGTCGGCCCACCATGTTGTGCCGACCTTCAAACCGCACCTAAGCCTATCTAACCCCTTCCTCCCACATATCCCTCTATTTTAAATTCCTCCATATGCTTATCTAACAACCTCTTGAACTTGACCAATGTATCAGCCTCCTCCACCACCCCAGGCAGCGCATTCCATGCACCAACCACTCTCTGGGTGAAAAACCTCCCTCTGACGTCTCCCTTGAACTTCCCACCCATTACCTTAAAGCCATGCCCTCTTGTATTGAATATAATATGGACCCTTTCATGACTTGGGGAGCATCTCTACTTAAGGAACAGTTCGCCAGCTCAGAGGAAGATGATTGGGGGCAATTTCTATGGTCCAGATTTTCTGCGGTCTGGCACCAGTCAAGTCCCAAGGGTGTCGGACAAGAGAGTTTCAACCTCTATTTCCCCTGCTGGGGATGTCCTGAACAGGTTAGTGCTGAAATGAGGCCATTCAGCCCGATGGGTCTGATGCTGCCTCCTCCCCCCCTTCTCCAGCCCCATTTCTTGAAGCACATTTGCCTCTCCACCACTCCCACTTCCTCCTGACAGGAAGGCCTTCCAATCAACCGACCGGGACCATCTCCAATGGCGACCTGTCAAAGGTCAAACCACCACAGTGCCGGGAAGAAGGAGTTGCATTTATATAGCAGCTTTCCTGATCCCACTAACATCTCAAAACAGTCAATGAAATTCGACAAGAGAGGGGGAAGGGGTGGTGGGCGAGGCATTGGATTGAATAGTCTTGGAATCCACACACAAACCGGTGGCTGTTGTGGTCATGGTTACTAAGGTTACGTGTTTTCCCAAGTCCCCTATCATGAACCAATCCACATCTGCAGTGGTGGGATTCGAACTTGGGTCTCTGGATCGTTTGCCCAGGGTCCTAGATTACCAGACCAGCAACATAACTGCTGCTCCATTACCATATCCTAACTCGTGGCCAGAGCGGTTAGTTGGAGGTTCCCACTGGCTGCTCACAACCTTGCCCTACCCCAGCCATCCATTCCCCACCCACCAGCCCTATCCCACCCTCTCTCCCCCCCCTCCTCCCCACCACCCCGTCCCAACTCAACCCAACTGCCAGCCCAATTTGGCGAGGTCCTTACCATCGGTGTTGATTGGCTTAAGCTGGTCCTTAGAGCAGCCAGGGCCTCCAATCGGGTGAGGGTTTGCGGAGAGTAAGAGGTGATAGGCTGGGTTGTTTAACAGGAGAGCTGTCGGAGAGGAGGGAACACAACAAGGGTGGATGAACAATGAGGGCGGAAGGAGGAAAACAAGATGGAGGGGGGAACAGACATGGGTGGGGAAGGGAGGAGGTGGGGAGGGCAGGGGGTGGACAATACAATGCTAGGGGAAAGCCTCCGGTGTCCCAACTCCTGCAGCCTTCCTCCCACCTCCCCACTTGTCCAATCACATTGCACCCAATGCCCAAAAGGCATCTGGTGCTTCTGGGAAAGGGAACTGACTGCGAGGTGGCATGTCATTGGCCCAAAGCCCAGACCAACAGCACAACTCGAATTGAAAGCCAGACCAATCGGATTCCAGAACAGAAACAGGGTCCAATGAGGTTCCCCTTTCCATCTCCTCCTCCTCCCAATCAGTACAACCGCTGAACGTTGATTAGACAGGGCACAGTTCCTGTATCCAATGGGGGAGGAGAAAAGATTCCAGCATCCAATCGCGCAGGCCTGGTGCTCCCTCTATCCAACACTGAACCAGTCAGGGTAAACATTCACTTTCCTTACCCATCGCTCACCCTATCACCTGTTGAGTACGACGGCTAACCTGGTTTAATACCGGTTTAAACAACAAACAATCCACTGGAGGAACTCAGCGAGTCAAGCAGGATCTGAGGGGTGGAGGAGTTGTCCATGTTTTGGGTCGACAGCCTGAACCAGGGTAGGTTGGTTTTGTGGGGCTTTGACCTGAAACATTGACAATTTCTCCCCCTCCCCACACAGATGCTGCTCGACCCGCTGAGTTCCTCCGGCAGATCGTTTCTTGCTCCAGATCGCAGGGACTGCAGTCCCTTGTGTCTCTCTTTGTTCCTTGTGACGTTGGCTGAGAGATGAATACAGTACACCTCCGATAATCCGGCATCCGATTGTTCGGAGCTCCTGACAGTCCTGCATCTGGCTCACTCCCTAGTCCAGAATGTGAGGGTGGGAGGGACAGGTCAAAGAGTGCAAGTGGGGTGTGCAGCCGGAACAGGGCTCTGGATTTTGGCACTGATGTGTGACTGGAGCTGGGATTCGGAGAACTTGTCATATTTCCTGCTCCTTTTAAATTCTCTGGCTTCACCGGAAAACTTATTTCACTTATTTCACCACAGTGTGACGTGTTAGAAATAAAAAGGGAAAATTAAGCTGTGTTTGGGTATTTGTCCGGAAAATCTGCTTTCCCAGCACCAGATCCCCTGGGGACGCCAGACTTTCGGAGATTTACTGCATGCGACACACGAGCCCCCCCCCCCCCCCCCCCCCCCAACCCAGTTCTGGACCCCAACTCTGGCTCTGGACGTACACAATCCGGAACCCTCCCCCCAGCCCCGGCTCACATTCCAGACTGCTGAGTGAGCCAGATGCCAAACCAGTAAGATATCCGGACAATTGGATGCCGGATTATCGGAGTTTAAGGGTAGACAGTCAAAATCTTTTTACCCCAGGGTAGAAATATCAAGTACTAGATGCATTTAAGGCGAGAGGGGGAAAGTTCAAAGGAGATGTGCGGGGCAAAGTCTTTTTTAAATGCACAGAGAGCAGTGGGTGCCTGGAACGGGCTGCCAGGGGTGGTGGTGGAGGTAGGTACGACAGTGGTGTTTAAGAGGCTGTTAGATAGACACGTGACTATGCAGGGATATGGATCATGTGCAGGCAGAAGGGAGTAGTTTCCTTGGCATCGTGTTCCGCACAGACATAGTGAGCTGAAGGGCCTGTTCCTGTGCTGTACTGTTCGATGTTTGTGGCCAATAGTCTTAGCTGCTTCTGGAAAACCCTGGCAAGGGGCAATTGGGGGCAGACACAAAGGCTTCCTCGACCAACACCATCCAAAGCACATCGACCGGCCGTGGATCTCATCCACTTTCCCGTGGGGTCACTCCCACCCAGATTCGGCAGGTCAGCTTCACGACAACCCCTTCCCCACAGTTCACCCCCCCCCCCCACCCCATGGCTCACCCACGCTGTCGGCCGCTTGCGGCAGCTCCGGAAGCTTCATCCGCAGCCTGCTGGGCTCTTGGTATTCCAGGTCCCCGGAGTTGATCCGCTCGTACAGGTTGGAGTGGCGGCTGGCGGCTCCGCCGGGCTGCGTGTTGTTGATGACGATGGTGTCGCCGGGCACAGACAGACGCACGGTCAGGTCCCCGTCCGAAATCCGCCGCTGAGCCTGGGGGGGGGGGGGGGGAGACGCGGAGGAACAGGCGGATTTAACAGATGGTGCCGGGAAGAGGTGGGGGCAGGGAGGGAATCCCATCCCGTGATCGCCCCCCACCCAGAGAAACTGCTTTTCTCCCCCTCCACACCCCCACCGATAACCCAGCCCCTACCCAATCACTTCACTGATCATTGACTTCAGGCAGGGGAAGGAGGGTGAACATGTGCCAGTCTACATTGGTGGAGAGAGCCAGTCACTTTAAATGGGCGTTAACATATTGGATGACTTATCCTGGGCCCAGCACACAGATGCATCCACAAGGAAAACACACCAGCGTCTTTACTTCCTTAGAAGGTTAAGGAGGTTCTGCTTGTCACCAAACCCACTAACGAACTTCTGCAGATGTACTGTCGAAAGTATCCTGACTGGTTGCATCCTGGTCTGGTGCAGCAATTCGAAGGGGCAGGAACGCAAGGAGCTGCAGAGAGCCATGGACTCTGCCCCGTACATCAAGGGCACATCCCTCCCCACTGTCAGTGGTATCTACAGGAGGTGCTACCTCAAGAAGGCAACATCCATCATCAAAGATCCCCACCATCTGGGCCGTGCCATCTTCTCACAGCTACTGTCGGGCTTGAGGTACAGAAGCCTGAAGTCCCACACCACCAGGTTCAAGAACAGCTACTTCCCTTCAGCTATTTGGTTCTTGAACTAACTGGCATAATCCTAATCACTACCTCAGTACAGCAACACTATGACCATCTTGCATGCCAATGGGCATTTTTTGTTCTAATTGTGTTCTTTCTTGTAAAAATTGTGTACAGTTTGTTTAATTTGTTTTTCTTATGAACATTGTGTCTCTGATCAGATCAGATATCAGATATCTTTATTAGTCACATGTACATCGAAACACACAGTGAAATGCATCTTTTGCATAGAGTGTTCTGGGGGCAGCCCGCAAGTGTCGCCACGCTTCCGGCGCCAACATAGCATATCCACAACTTCCTAACCCATACGTCTTTGGAATGTGGGAGGAAACTGGAGCACCCGGAGGAAACCCACGCAGACACGGGGAGAACGTACAAACTCCTTACAGACAGTGGCCAGATTTGAGCGCTGTAATAGCGTTATGCTAACCGCTACACTACCGTGCCTGATGCTCTGTGCCTGTGATGCTGCTGCAAGTAAGTTTTTCATTGCACCTGTGCACACATGTACTTGTGCATGTGACAATAAACTCAACTTTGACTTTGAATCCCAGCTCTAACATCCCACACTGACTGCAAATATTGGCTCTAAGTCAACCAGATCACAGGTTCAACCCATCAAGCTTCCCATTTCTGGAAAAAACTCAGCTATCTACCACACTTTCCCAATCGTCAGAACCTCCACCTTGCTTGGCTGGCAGTGAGGGGGAGGTCCCTCCCTGTCAGATCCCTCCTGCACAGTCGGAGTCTCACTCCCAGTGCACACTGCCCTCGGGACAGCCGCGATGAGGATGAGATGATTGCCCACCTCTTTGTGGACTGTGGATTTGCAAAGAAGGTCTGGAGAAGGATGCAAGGCTCCTGCTCGAGCTTCACTCCCAGCAGCTGCGTAACAGAGGACACTCTGATCTATGGGCTGTTCCCAAAAACACCCACCGAGACATACATCGGGTGCTGCTGGAAGATCATCAACTCGGTGAAAGACGCCCTTTGGTCTGCCCAAAACTTGTTGGTCTTCCGGTAGAAGACTGAGACATCCAACGAGATGTCTGTGAGGGAACGCTGCTGACTGGCACATTCCAGGCTGCAGGAGTACGTGCTGAGGGATGCACTGAAGCTGGGCGCAGCCAATGCAAAGGCTCGGTCGGGAAGGACCACAGTCTAGGGTTCTGCTGCCTCTGAGGGGCTGGGTCCTGTGTAACAGTCCCGCAAACACTCAAGGGGTGTATTGGCCAGAGGCCACGTGAGTGACATTGGTGCTTTGTACATAGAATGTATTAACTTGAAGATACTGCAAATGTATAGACCTAACAATACTATGAATGTAGTCAGGACGCATGTAAAGAAAGCCATGTACCGTTTTGTAGTTCCTGTAAATATTTTTATGAATGGTTTACTTTTGAAATAAGCAAAAGGAACTTCCTTGCTCCTTCATTGATAGAAGTCTCACTTCCACCACAACCTTCTCACCTCTGCCCTGAATGACCTACCCCTTGTTTAGAGACTGTTCCCCCTGGTTCTAGATACTCCAGCCCAGAGGAAGCATCAAGTCCACTCTGTAAAACTTCATCTTCACTAATTTTCCCCTTTACAAAGACATTCGCTAACCCATTGGGACATCGTGTCCCTTCACGCATCTGCCTGCTATTTACAGACCCTTCTCCCCCTCCATTGAAACCCTCAGGACCTTTGGAATAAGTTATGGTCGCTCCTGTTAACCTCCCGTCCCTTCTCCATCAGCTCCGAGTGCTTAGGCAATAGCAGAAGACTTAGATCTACCTTCCCGAGGATCTTCTTCCAGTACTGTCGCCACAGGATGATGAAGATAACAATCAGGAGGAGGAGGATGATGGCCACCAGGCAGCCAATCAGCATGGAGGTGTTGCTGTGGTCGGCCTTGGCAACGGGGCGGCCAGATTCCGGCGAGATATTCATGGACGAATCCAAGTCTGGGATGGCGAGAGAAGGCAGCACGTTGGAAGGGCGAAGGGTTTGAGGAGCATTACCGTCACATTTCCTTACAATACTGGAGGGGGCCATTTGGCCCATCGTGTTCATGCCGGCTCTCGGAGCAATCCCATTCCCCCACTTATTTCCCTGTGATCCATTGTCTTTCACATCCATAAGTTTCCTCTCCCACCCGATCTCCTGCCACCCACCTACACCAGGGCTATTCACCATTTAGACCATAAGGCACAGGAGCAGAATTAGGCCATTCGGCCCATTGACTCTGCTCTGCCATCCGATCATGGCTGATTTATTTTTCCCTCTCAACCCCATTGTCCTGCCTTCTCCCCGTAACCTTTGACGCCCTTACTAATCAAGAGCCTATCAACCTCTACTTTAAGTACACCCAATGACTTGGCCTCCACAGCCATCTGTGGCAACGGATTCCACAGATTCACCACCCTCTGGCTGAAGAAATTCCTCCTCATCTCAGTTCTAAAGGGACGTCCTTCTATTCTGAGACTGTGCCCTCTGGTCCTAGACTCTCCCACTACTGGAAACATCCTCTCCACATCCACTCTATCCAGGCCTTTCAATACTCGGTAGCTTTCAGTGAGATCCCCCCCCCCCCCCCAACCTTCTAAACTCCATCAAGTACAGGCACAGAGGCATCAAACGCTTTAACCAACCCCTGGCCCACATGTCTGGAGGACCACAGGGAGAACATGCAAACTCCACACAGACAGCGCCAGTGGTCGGGATCGAACCCAGGTTGCCGACTCTGGAGGCAGCAGTTTTACTGCTGCGCCACTGGGCTGCCCTTGAGAAGGTGCAGGAAAGAAGTAGGACAACAGTTCCAGGAAGGAGGGGTTACAAGGTTAGAGTGGAACAGCTGAGTTTGTTCTCCCTGGAGCAAAGGCAGTTGAGTGGGAGATACGAAAGAGGCGGGTATTGAACATAGAACACTACAGCACAGTACAGGCCCTTCGGCCTATAACATTGTGCCGACATTTTATCCTGCTCTAAGATCTATCTAACCCTTCCCTCCCACATAGCCCCCTATTTTTCTATCATTCATGTGTCTATCTAAGAGTCTCTTAAATGTCCCTAATGTATCTGCACCCACAACCTCTGCAGGCAGTGCGTTCCACGCACCCACCACTCTCTGTGTAAAATACATACCCCTGACATCTCCTTTTTACCTTCCTCCAATCACCTTAAAATTATGTCCCCTCGTGTTAGCCATTGTCACCCTGGAAAAAAGTCTCTGACTGTCCACTCGATCTATGCCTCTTATCATCTTGTACACCTCTATCAAGTCACCTCTCATCCTCCTCTCCAAAGAGAAAAGCCCTAGCTCGCTCAACCTGTCCTCATAAGACATGCTGTCCAATCCAGGCAACATCCTGGTAAATCTCCTCTGCACCCTCTCTAAAGCTTCCACATCCTTCCTATAATGAGGCGACCAGAACTGAACACAATACTCGAAGTGTGGTCTGACTAGAGTTCTATAGAGCTGCAACGTCACCTTGCAGCTCTTGAACTCAATACCCCGACTAATGAAGGCCAACACACCATACGCCTTCTTAACAACCCTATCGACCTGTGTGGCAACCTTGAGGGATCTATAGACGTTGACCCCAAAGTCCCTCTGTTGCTCCACACTGCTAAGAGTCCTGCCATTAACCTTGTATTCTGCCTTCGAATTTGATCTCCCGAAGGCAAGGCAGATAAAAATAAAACTCTTCCCAAAGACCTAGATTTAAGGTTTCTGCGAGGATCCGAGCTTGGACATCAGTGAGTGGAAGTCAGGGAATAGAATCAGGAATAGCCATGGCACAGAAGAAGATTATTTGGCCTGTCAAATCTGGAGTCATAGAGTTATATAGCAGGGAAACAGGCCCTTCGGCCCAACGCGTCCATGCTGACCAAGACACCTGGCTAAGCTAGTCCCATTTGCCTGCGTTTGCCCCATTTCCCTTTAATCCCTTCCTATCCATGTACCTGTCCAAATATCTTTTGAATGTTGTAATTGTACCCGCCTCTACTACTTCCTCTGGCAGCTCGTTCCATAGACCCACCGCCCTCTGTGTGGAAGAAGTTGCCCCTCAGGTCCCTTTTAAATCTTTCCCCTCTCACCTTAAGTTCATGCCCTGTAATTTTAGACAACCTATGCTAGTTTTATTTTTATCTGCCTTGCCTTCGGAAGATCGAATTTGAAAGCAGAATACAAGGTTAATGGCAGGAATCTTAGCAGTATGGAGGATCAGAGGGACCTTGGGGTCCACGTCTATAGATAAGATTAGATAAGATCTTTATTAGTCACATGTACGTCGAAACACACAGTGAAATGCATCTTTTGCGTAGTGATTTTGGGTGGCAGCCCGCAAGTGTCGCCACCATAGCACGCCCACAACTTCCTAACCCGTACGTCTTTGGAATGTGGGAGGAAACCGGAGCACCCGGAGGAAACCCACACAGACACAGGGAGAACATACAAACTCCATACAGACAGTGGCCGGATTTGAACCCGGGTCTCTGGCACTGTAAAGCATTATGCTAACCACTATGCTACCGTGCCTCAAGGTTGCCACACAGGTCGATAGGGTTGTTAAGAAGGCGTATGGAGTGTTGGCCTTCATGCGTCGGAGTACTGAGTTCAAGAGCTGCAAGGTGACATTGCAGCTCTATAGAACTCTGGTCAGACCACACTTCGAGTGTTGTGTTCAGTTCTGGTCGCCTAGTCCCTGCTGCCCTGTAGGTGATCATCCCATCGAGTGCCCATCCCACTCCCTGCAGAAGCAGCAACTGGTTCCGTTGGTGCCACATCATACCGGACCATTCGGGGGTCCAGAACCCACTGCTAGAATGGACGGTGGAGGCAGAAACCCTCCCCAAGGCTTATCGGTGCACTTGAAGAGCCGTGACCTGCCCGGCCTCTGACCCAGTGCTGGGAAGTGGGAGTCGTTGGGTCAGAACATAGAAGAGTACAGCACAGGAACAGGCCCTTCGGCCCGTGATGTTGTGCTGAACTAATTAAACTAGTAATTAAATGCCTAACTAAACTCACCCCTTCAGCCTGCACAAGTTCCATATCCCTCCATCTTTGCACGTTCATGTAAGAGCCTCTTAAACACCTGTATCATATCTGCCTCCACCACCACCCCAGGCAGCACATTCCAGGCACCCACTGCTCTCTGTGTAAAAAAAACTTGCCCCGCACGTCTCCTTTGAACTTTCTTCCTCTCACTTTAAGTGCATGACCTCCAGTAGTAGGAATTTCAACCCTAACTATGCCTCTTATAATCTTATAAACCTCCATCAGGTCTCCCCTCAGCCTCTGCCACTCCAGAGAAAACAACCCAAGTTTGTCCAACCTCTCCTGACACCTCATACCCTCTAATCCAGGCAGCATCCTGGTGAACCTCTTCTGCACCCTCTCCAAAGCCTCGACATCCTTCCTATAATGGGGGCGATCAGAACTGAATGCAATACTCCAGATGTGGCATAACTAGAGTTTTATACAGCTGCAACGTAACTTCCTGACCCTCAAACTCATTTCAAGTTGTTCTTGTCTCTCGGCTGGCACAGAAACAATGGGCCGAGTGGCCTCTGTCTGAGATTCCATGCTGGTACAACGACTCTGCTGCACCTGTGCCTGCATTGAATGGGAAGGAGTGACAGGCTCCGACGTATCAATGCGGTTTGCCCCATCCCCCACACTGTAGGAGCAGGAGTAGCCCATTCAGCCCCTCAAGGTTATCCTGTCAGTCAATATGATCATGGCTGGTCTACCCCAGGCCTCATCTCCTCGCCACTGCCACCTCCCCATTGTCCTCAATTTCCTCCCAAACTTTCCAAAATGTATCCAGTTTAAATGACCCCCATCATCCCACCTCCAGGGAAGAGAGTTCAGAGGTTCAAAAATCTTTGGGAGAAGAAATTCTGATGCTCCTTATTGAATCTTCACCGTAACTACACTCCCTCTCCCAGCCACTCCTACCTCCTGCACAGTCTCCAGGAGACTTAATATAATCCCGGGGAATTCCGGGGGCCAATCTGAGAGTGTTGGAAGCCGTCTTCTCCGTGGAGACACAGGAGACCGCAGATGTTGGAATCCGGAGCGGGAAAAAATAACAAACCACTGGAGGAACTCAGCGGGTCGGGCAGCATCTGCGGAGGGGAATGGACAGTCGACGTTTCGGGTGGAGACCCTTCGTCTGGGCTGAGAGAGTAGAGGGGAGATAGGGGCAGGGGTGGGGCAGAGAGTAGAGGGGAGATAGCCCTCGATGGGGCAGGGGTGGGACAAGCGACAGGTGCATCCTGGTGAGGGTGGGGGGGTGACGGGCAGACGGAGGAGGGAAGGGGTTGGAGGATGGCAGCAAAGGCCGGGAGGTGATCGGTGGAGGCAACGAAGGGTTGCAGATAGTGGAGTCTGACAGGAGAGGAGGGCGGAGCATGGAACCAAGTGAAGGAGGTGGGGAGGGAAGTTGGGAACAGTGGGGGAGAGGGGAGGAGTGTGTGACTGGTGGGCGGACAGAGAGGGTGGGGGAGGTAACTAAGGAGGGAGGGGAGGAGGTTCTTCTTAATGGCACCTTGGAATTGAGAATGACTGGTTTCCACTCTGGTTTTGTAACTGATGAGGCAGACATGGGACTCTCAGACTCTGGAGCTAATGGGGCAAGGGGTGGCTGTCGGCGGGGCGGGCAGTAGCCCCTCCTGCTGAGCTTCCCCGTACCCGACACGAGACGCATCACTGCCCTCCAAATGTGAATGATGTCAGGGAGAAGCCCGCCCCCTGACGCATGTTACCTAGGTTACTGACGGTCGGGGTCAGGCCATTCATCGGGTGATTGGCGGTGGACATTCTGACCGGCGGGATTAAGGTCCCCCGTTCCGGCGGGGCGGGAGCACGTGGCTTTAGATCCGTGTGGGGTGGGGTGGTGGAGCCTGGGGAGAGAGAAACAGGTGAGAGACGTGTGTGGCAAGGAGCAGAGGAGTCACACAGCAGGGAAACAGGCCCACAGAGTGCTTGCCGACCATCAAGCACCCATTTACACCCATAATCTCACTTTATTCTCCCTGCATTCCTCTCTACTCAACCCACGTCAGATTCTACAGTAACGGGGCTCTGGGAGGCAGTGAGGTCTAACTGGACTCCAAGATGATGTAGCGAGAAGGGGAAGCAGGGAGCTGAGGGGAGATGGACCCATCCTCCACCAGCGATGGAGTCCGTCCCACGCAGAGCGGGCAGAGTGTGGTCCGGGACTGGCATGGGCACAACAACCACCTCACATTAACCTTCACTGGGAGCCCGTCTGCCCACAACGGTTCCTGGGCTCGACAGACTCCCAACACAAGGTACGGAGGAGGGCCACGTCCCCGGGTGGTCCGAAGGTAGGGGGGTGGTTTTGGATTATGGGAAGCATGGGTTGAATGGGTGGAAGCTGAACCTGTTTTTTAAGGGTCCAGGAGCCACAGACTAATAACCAAGTGCCAGGAGTGCATGTAAGCTCTTCAACAGGCACACACAACCACAGAACTACACAGAGAGAGAAAGAGAGAGAGAGAGACAGAGACAGAGAGAGACAGAGAGAAACAGAGAGAGAGACACACACACACAGAGGTGCGCACACACACACACACACAAGCAGAGAGAAACAGAGAGAGACAGATGCACACTCAGAGAGGCACACACACGCACACACAGAAAGACACGGGTGGGAGGGAGGTATGGTGTAGTGACGTGACCCCCCCCCCCCCCCCCCCACAGTTGCTGGGTTAATGCTTCATTTCAGGTTTGAACCCCAGTTCACCAGTGGGGCTGGGGGCCAAAGTGGGCACCCGGCGGGAGCAGCGAACACTCGGTTATCGGGCTCATCACTGACCGACACTGTGGAGGTGTGGGGAGTCTGCAGACCATGAATGGAGACAGCGGTCAGGGTGGGGACGCACCCCCCCTGGGACAATGCTGAGGGAGAGGGGTGAGGTCTGGTTAACCGGTACCTTTGCTTAGCAGACCGATGTCGCAGGTTAAACCAACCCTCTCCGTACCCGGAGCCAGCTCAGAGGTGTGTTATTATGTAGGTATAATAAAGAACTACAGTTCCCAGTAGGCAATGCAAGGGGTCACATGGGAGGAACAGGAAGTGGCTGTAAAAAGAGAGGGAAAGCCAGCCAGTCTGGTGTTGATTAATAAATGTTCAGATGTTAAACCCACAGGAAGTTTGTCTCTTGATGAAGAACAAACATAACAAGGGGTAAGCCTGGGATCTTGGGGACTGTCGGAACAGGCTCCAGCACCTGAACGGCCAATCCCACCCCAATCCGGGGGCTCATCTCCCGTCCCGCCCAGCCACCGCAGACAGCTCCTACCCAGGCGGAAGGTGACCTCGCTGAACATCATCCAGGAGTCGGCGAAGTAGAACTTGCAGCGCACGGTTTGGCCGACCCGCTGATTCAGGGGCACCTTGACGAAGCGGGCACTGGGGTTCTTGTCATCGTGGACCATGGTGGTGCTGACGGGATCCGGCTCCCAGGGACCAGTGGCACTCGCCTTAAAGAAACAGTCCACCTTGCTGAACACCTTCACGCGGTGGGTGAACATGTTGTTACAATGGACCTGGGACAGAAGTTTCAGCAGAGAGACGTTAGTCACCAGACACATCCATCTTTAAGGTGAGAGGGGGTAAGTTCAGAGGAGATGTGCAGAGCAAGTTTTTTTTAAACAAATGCGCTGCCAGGGGTGGTGGTGGAGGCAGATACAATAGAGGCATTTAAGAGGCTCTTGTTTAAGAGGCTAAAGAAATTCAGTTTGTCCCCTTTGACTCTCACCAACTTACAGGTGCTCCATAGAAAGCATCCTATCTGGATGCATCATGGCTTCGTATGGCAACTGCTCTGTCCAGGACTACAAGAAACTGCAGAGAGCTGTGGACACAGCCCAGCACGTCACAGAAACCATCCTCCCCTCCTTGGACTCTGTCTTTACCTCTCGCTATCTTGGTGAAGCAGCCAGCATAATCAAAGACCCCACCCACCCAGGACATTCTCTCTTTTCTCCTCTTCTATTGGGTAGAAGATACAGGAGCCTGAATGCACGTACCATCAGACAAGGTCAGCTTCTATCTCACTGTGATAAAACTATTGAACGGTTCCCTTATACGATGAGATGGACTATGACCTCATGATCTACCTTGTTGTGACCTTGCACCTTATTGCATTGCACTTTCTCTGTAGCTGTGACACTTTACTCTGTACTGTTACTGTTTTTACCTGTACTACATCAATGCACTCTGTACTGACTCAATGTAATTGCACTGTGTAATGAATTGACCTGTATGATCAGTTTGTAACACAAGTTTTTCACTGTATCTTGGTACAAGTGACAATAATAAACCAATAGGAACATGAATGTGCCGAGAATGGAGGGAGATGGACCTCGTGTAGGCAGAAGGGATTAGATTAGTTAGGTGTTTAACTAGTTTGGCACAACATTGTGGGCCGAAGGGCCTGTTCTTGTGTATCCATCACCTCCCGGGACATGCCCTCTTCTCGTTACTACCATCAGGGAGGAGGTACAGGAGCCTGAAGACCCACACTCAATGATTCAGGAACAGCTTCTTCCCCTCCACCATCAGATTTCTAAACGATCCATGAACCAATGAACAAGACCTCGTTGTTCCTCTTTTGCACGATTTATTTATTTTTGTATCTTATATTAATCTTTATATCTTGCACTGTACTGCTGCCACAAAACAACACGTTTCATGACATGTGTCAGTGATAATAATTCTGATTCTGGTGTTCTATATTCTATCTGTGCTCCAGTCATAGAGGGATACAGCACAGAAGAAGGCTGTGCCAAGTCTGTGCTGCCCCTCAACCACCTAGTTACACCAATCCAAATGTTATTCTCCCCTTATTCCCATCACCTCTTCTCAGATTCTGTCACCCACCCAACACACTAGGGGCAATTTACAGCGGCCAATTAACCCACTGACCCGCACGCCTTTGGGATGCAGGAGGAAACCGGAGCACCCGGGGGAAACCCACGCGGTCACAGGGAGAACAGGCAAACTCCACACACAGACAGGAAGGGAGATCAGGATCGAACCTGGGTCTCTGTCTGCTAGCTGAACCACTGTCCTGCCCTGTGGTCAATTGATCCAAGTTAAATGTGGTTTTGATTTTATTATCGATAATATATCTACTAATAGTTTCTACATTTTTTGAATTATGTGCATTTTATTCAACTGTTTCTTGGTGTCTATGTCATAGAATCATAGAGAGACAGGTCAGAAACAGGACCTTCGGCCCACTGTGTCTGTGCCAACCATTTCTCTAATCCCATTTTATTCTCCCCACATTCCCATCAACTCCCCCCAGATTCTACCCCTCACCCACACACTGGGGGCAATTTACAGTGGCCAAAACGTAGGGACTCCACGCAAGACAGCACAGAGGTCGGGATCGAATCCAGGATGGTATCTACCAACTATAGGACTCTGCTGCCCTGTAGTTAATGTATACAAGTTAAATGTGTGTTTGATTTCTTTATGCTGATAGTTTTACTGACTGATAGATCTTACTTTTTTTATAAATTATGTGTTTGTTATTCAACTGTTTCTGTCTCTCCAGTCAGGGTCACAGGGAGATACAGCTCAGAAACAGGCCCTTCGGCCCATCGAGTCCATGCCAACCATCAACCACCCATTTACACTAAACTATATTAATCCCATTTTCTACCATCACCATCCACCAATCCAATCGCCATACAGGCCCTTCAGCCCATCGAGGCCATTCCAACCATCTATTTACACTAATTTACATTAATCACTTCTTTTTATTTCTCCCCACATTCCCATTGACTCCCCCCAGATTCTACTCCTCACCCACACACTGGGGGCAATTTACAGCGGCCAATTAACCCACCGACCCTGCATGTCTCTGGGATGTGGGAGGAAACCGGAGCACCCGGGGGAAACCCACGCGATCACAGGGAGAACGTGCAAACTCCACGCAGACAGCGCCGGAGGTCAGGATCGAACCTGGGTCTGTGTGGAGTTTGCATCAGAGGCATTTGATGGCACAAACTGTCCAAAGGTCCATTACGTAAACTTTTGTTTCCCCGTGCTGTGGACTACTTGCCAAGGGCCTGTTTCTGTACTGTGAGACCCTGAGTAAGAGGCTGAGGTGCATGCAGAGTTACCAGGGTGAAGGTGTTTGCATTTCGGGAAGACTAATCAGTATAGGACTTTCACAGTGAATAGCAGGGCCCTGGGGAGTGTTGTAGAACAGAGGGACTTAGGAGTACAAGTACATGGTAGAATGTTGAAAGGACTGGACAGAGTAGATGTGGTTAAGCTGTTTCCCTTGGTGGTTCAGTCCGGGACTAGAGGGCACAGTCTTAGAATTAGAGAGTACCGGTTTAAAACAGAAATGAGGAGAAATTTCTTTAGCCAGAGGGTAGTGACTTTATGGAATTCTTTGCCACGTACAGCAGTGGAGGCCCAGTCATTGGGGGCGTTTAAGGAGGAGATAGATAGGCATCCAGTTAGTCAAGGTATCATGGGGATAAGGCCGGAAATTGGGGCTGGATAGGAATAGTTTTAGTTTAGCTCATGGAGCACACTTGATGGGCCAAATGGCCTACTTCTGCTCCTTTGCCTTGTGTGATCTTGTGATGGTTCCCCAAAAGTGGCGTCGCAGGTAGACAGGGTGGTGAAGGAGGTTCTCGGCATGCTGGCCTTCATCAGTCTGGGCAATGAGTCTTGAAATTGGGATGTTATGTTGCAGTTGTACAAGGCGTTGGTGAGGCCGCGTTTGCAATATTGTGTTTAGTTTTGGTCAGCCTGCTATAGGAAAGATGCCATTAAGCTGGAAAGAGTGCAGAGGAGATCTATGAGGATGTTGCCGGGATTCGAGGGACTGAGTGATGGAGAGAGGTTGGGCAGGCTGGGACTTTATTCACCGGAATGTTGGGGAATAAGGGGTGATCAAATAGAGGTGTACAAAATCATGAGGGGCATAGGTAAGGTGAATACACGCAGTCTGTTTCCCAGGGTTGGGGAATCAAGACCTAGAGGGCAGAGGTTTAAGGTGAGAGGGGAGAGATTTAATAGGAACCTGAGGGCCGACTTTTTCATCCAAAGTGTGGTCAGTACAATGGAACGAGCTGCCAGAGGAGGTGGTTGAGGCAGGGACATTAACAACATTTAAAAGGTACTTGGACCAGGTACATGGATGGGAAAGGTTTAGAGGGATATGGGCCAAACGCAGGTAAGTGGGTCTAGCTTAGATATGACTAGCTTGGTCGGCACAGACCAGTTGGGCCAAAGGGCCTGTTTCCGTGCTGCATGACTCTATGACTTCCCGACGACCGATTTCAAGAGCGAACCTCGGCTGAAGGCATCGTCCATGGCTGTCTGTCCCTATGGATTTGGGTGGATCCCCCCAAGTCCCAGAGGGCATGAACGAACTCCAGGGAAGCGTACAAGGCAGAAGGGAAGGAAAGGAAGGAAAGGGGGAGGGCAATTGGCGGGTCGGCGTGATGTGGTCCGGACATCCTGCAGACTCACCTTCATGTAGTCGAACGTGCTGAGCTGCTCAAAGTGGAACTCCATCTCCACGTAGCCGTGGCCCAGTGTGCCGTTCTTCCAGCCCACGTAGTCGTAGCCGGGCCAGACCCGCAGCTCGTGGCTCTGGGTGAAGTCGTCCAGTCCCAGGACCCCGTCCGTCAGCTGCCCCAGGCCCCCGTAGTGCAGCCTGAGCAGAGGAACACGGTGAGAGTGGGACCAAAGGCAGGAAGGCACACTCTGCCTGCAGATCAGTTGTGAACTCGCTCAATGGGCCAGCAGGCTCGAAGGGGGCCAAATAGCCTCCTCCACCTTGCCTCGTGCAACTCCCCAGCATTTTATGTGGGGTGGTAGGGGGTGTATGTGTGGAGGGAGGGTGGAGCATTTGTAGGTCCTTATTTGCACACTCATGCACACTTTGTGTGTGCATGCATGAGATCGCGCGCACATCTATTGTCTGCACTTGAGCACTTGCTTACACGCGTATGCTCCGTTTTCAATGATGTGCTTGTTTTGGCGTATTCTCGCTTGTTCGCATCTGAGAGGATGAACGTGTGCACGAGAGAGCGCGTGTGCATGCACACGAGAGGGGGCGCACGAGAGTGAGTGTGTGTGCATGAGCGAGACAGGGGGCGCACAAGAGAGTGTATGTGTGCACGCGAGGGAGGCTGTGTGTGCGTGAGAGGGGGCGCATGAGAGGTGGAACGAGCGAGAGAGAGAGTGTGCGAGAGAGAGAGAGAGAGAGAGAAAGAGGGCACGTGCACGAGAGTGTGTGTGTGTGTGAGGGAGGGGCACACGAGAGAGGGAGTGTGTGCGCACGCACAAGGTAGCGCGTGTGCAAGACTGTGTGTTTGTGTGTATACAAGAGGAGGCACTCTTGGGAGAGAGAGACAGTGTGTGTGCCCAAGAGAGGGGGCGTGTGAGAGAGAGATTGTGTGTGTGTGTGTGTGTGTGTGTGTGTGTGGTAAAACTCCGATATCCATGCCCCTCGAGACTTTGGTGGTAACAGACTGGCAGATTTTCCAGACTGAATGCCCAAGCTCTGGGAATTCAGATCAATGGGAGTGTGTGTGTGTGTGTGTGTGTGTGTGTGTGTGTGTGTGTGTGTGTGTGTGTGTGTGTGTGTGTGTGTGTGTGTGTGTGTGTGTGTGTGTGCGTGCATGCGCGCACATCACTGGCAAGTCCATGCTCTCCCTGGGCACTGGGACCAGCGAGATCGCGAGCCGCCAACTACCATTTCCCGACCCCCTGCCCACGTCCTCCCGCCACTGCCCCTCACCTTCCGATCCGGTTGCCGTCGTACGTGGAGTCATTGAGATTCACGGGGGGCAGGCCTGACGCGTTCATCACCTGACCCATGGCGACGGTGTATGACTTCAGGCCGTCTGCAGGGAGGAGGGGAGAGGGAGGTTAACGCTGGGGGCCAGGGTGGGGACTGGGTCCTGCTGCCTGCCATCAGCCTCTCCAAGTGACCTGCACATCCCCCAATGCCACTGGGAGCAGGGAGGGATAAAGCACGGCATCACTGAAGCTGGGGAAGGGAGGCCATTCGGCTTAGCCCACTGTGTGTGCTCGATCGCCAAGTTCCCCCCAAGGATGAGATGGGTCTCCTGGTGGGCCTGGGCAAGGTGGCCAGTCACGGGTCCAGGCGGCAGGTAGTCGAGGTGTTCTGCCCAAGCCCATTGCTCTGGCCCTCTTCCGGGGTTACGTCTGTGCCCATGTGTCCTGGGAGAAGGAGCACGTGGTATCCGTGGGGACAATGGGGGATTTCTGGGACCGTGGATGAGGTTCAAGTGCGCTCTGGATGGAGATGACTGTGTTGTAATCTGAAGCTCTCGACTGTAGGTAGTGTGAACAGTGTTGTAATAATGTGATGCTGTAAACCCTCCTTTGAAAAAGGAAAGAAAATGGATAAGGAAGCAAAAACTGCTGGAAACTTAAAATAAAAACAGAAAGTGCAGGAAACGCTCAGCAGGTCAGCCAGCGTCTGTGGAGAGAGAAACACAGCGAAGGCTTTAGGTCAATGGCCCTTCATCTATCTCATATTCTTTAATAGGCAGGGTTGCATTGGGAGGGTTAGGGTACAAGGATAAAAGTGGGGGTATTAGGGTTGGGGTATGGTATCGGGATGTTTAGGGTCCAAGGGTTAAGGTGTAAAGGTTAGGGTGTGAGGACTGGGGTTAGGATGTGTGTCAGGGCGAGAGTGTGAGGACTAAGGAGTAGAGGTTCAGGCTCCACGTCCAGTCTCTCAAGAGGAGGACACACAAGGTTGAAGAAGAGCTCCTGCTTAGTTTTATTCGATGGACTGTGTGGCTGCCATGAGTTATGAGCAGACTGAAGACTCAGGAATGTTTGCTGTCAGAATTATGTGGTCAGGGTCTAAATAGGGTCTATGGAACTCTGGTTAGGCTGCAATTAGAGTATTGCGTGCAATTCTGGTCACCTCACTATGGGAAGGATGTCGAGGATTTAGAGAGGGTGCAGGGGAGGTTTACTAGGATGCTGCCTGGATTAGAGGGGATGTACTATCAGGAGAGCCTGGATAAACTTGGGCTCTTTTCTCTGGAGCGGTGGAGGCTGAGGGGTGATCTGTTGGAAGTGTATAAAATTATGAGGGGCAGAGATAGGGTGGACGAGCAATATCTTTTTCCCATTATTGAGTGATCCAATACCAGAGGGCATGCATTTAAGGTGAGAGGGGGTAGGTTCAGAACAGACGCGAGGGGTACGTTTTTAACTCAGAGAGTGGTGGATGCCTGGAATGCGTTGCCTGATAGGGTGATGGAGGCAAATTCATTGGGGGCTTTTAAGAGGGGCTTGGATGGGCACATGAATGAGAGGAAAATAGAAGGATATGGGCATTCTGTAGGTAGGAGGGATTAGCTATGTCGGCACAACATTGTGGGCTGAAGGGCCTGTTCTGTGCTGTTCTAAAACTTAGGGGCAATGAATATGTAATAGTTATGGTGTAGGTGTTAGTGTTAGGGTGTAGGAGTTCGTGTTCGGGTGTAGGTGTTAGTGTAGGGTGTAGGGGTGACCTAAGATTGCATGGGTTGTGGTTCAGGTGTGAGACTTTGTGTGTTGTGCATTAGAGTTAAGTGCAAGTGCTAGGGTTCGAATTTAAGTGGTGGATCATGACGCTGTTGATTAGGGCGTCAGTTTGTGGGCAGGAGGAGAATTCTCCCTCCTGTGTTAGTTGTTCTTTTCACTGGAGATTCAGTCCCACTGGAAACTGGCCCACGCCTTCATTCCCCTCGCCCAGCTGACCTGCCTTTACTGGGGTCCATGCTTTATTGTTCATTTTGATTTTTATTCGGGGAAGACAAGGAGCCAAGTGTTGTGGGTGTCAGGATGATTGTTCCCCAGACGTGATTTGTCATCTGGACCGAAGAAGGTTTTGGTATCTGTTGTTTTCTGTGGTCCCGGCTTGGGCTTCACCATTCTGGTTCTTTCTCAGCACCTTGTGGATCTTGGCTTTTCTCTGGCGTTTTGAGCACCAAGGTAATGAAGAGTGCAACACTTTGAATGCTGTGGAGGCAACTTGCGGGCAGCGGGATATTTATCCCTCATGTTTGTGGTTTGAGATTTCATGTGTTAAACGTTAGGGTGCAAATGTTGGGGATAGAATCTAAGTGGTGGGTTATGATGCCACTGATTCAGGTATTAGGATTAAGGTTTCATCAGGGTTAGGGTTAGTATTATGGTTCTGGTTTTCTAAGGGTTATGGTAAAGGTGTTAGGGTTCTGGTTTTCTAACAGTTATGGTTATGGTGTTGGGGTTCTGGTTTTATAAGGATTAGGGTAAAGGTGTTGGGGGTTCTTGTTTTGTGAGGATGAGGGTAATGGTGTAAGGGTTCTGATTTTCTAAGGATTATGGTAAAGGTTCTTGGGTTCTGATTTTCTAAGGGTTATGATAAAGGTTCTGGGGGTTCTGGTTTTATAAGGATTAAGGTTAAGGTGTTGGGGCTTCTTGTTGTATGAGGCCGAGGGTAATGGTGTTGGGGTTCTGCTTTTCTCAGGGTGTTCGGGTTCAGGTTTTCTCAGGGTTAGGGTAATGGTCAGACACAGCCGCAGCCACATCCACGTGTGGACACACTCGAAGCTTCTGCTCACCTTCCCAGGGGCAGCCGTACAGCTCCACCCTCATGCACACACTCATCATCCGGTCTGCCATCGGGTAAAACCGCACGTAGCGGGCGATGATCGGTGGCCCCAGGTCCTTCAGCACCACGTCGTAAGGGTTCATGTTTCCTGTGATGATCTGGAGGTGGGGGGACAAAAAACGGGAGGTCAACATGGAGCCTGGGGCAACTCCATTGTGTCTGCGTGTCTGACCGACCAATCAGAGGGGCGACACTGGGACGGAGAGGTCACCGTAGCAAAGGTCAGGGTTTGAACTGGCCGGGACACTCTCTGCAGAAGCTTCCCTCTCTGGGGTGCGTGACCTCTTATGGTGGGATTGTGGTTGCTCGAGGCTTCGTTAACATTCAGATAATTTAGTAATTTTGCTGTTTGTCATATGTATTAATGATCTGAACCACCCTTACCCTTATGAATGATTATTAATATAGGTGGAATGATTCTTAAATTTGCAGGTGACACTGTAATTGGTGGTGTGACATTTTATCATTGTCACACGTACCCAGGTACAGTCGAAAAACTTGGTTTTGCACGCCATTCATTGATGGGACCTGTACAGACGAGTACACTGACCAGCATGGATACAATGGGCCGAAGGGCCCCTTTCTCTGCTCTCCCACACTGCGAGTCAACGGACTGTGACGGTATTCCCCTTCCCCCACCCTCACCAACAACAAAACTCCCCGGTGGCTGGCCGTGGGACGTCGCGTCGGCTGGCCGGTTACCTCGTTCCTCCTCCGGTCTTTCCAGGTCTTCCAGTCCTTGCCGTTGCGGCTGTACTGGAGGCTGTAGAGGCGGGCGTACTCGTTGCCGTGTCCATTGGAGTGACGGCCCTGCGTGCCCACCAGCGTGATGAAGAACAGCCTGCGCAAGTCCACCTGCAGGAACTCACTGGGCTTGTGGCTCACTGCCTTAGCCGGACACCAGGCCCCGTCGCCCTCCTCCGTCCCCAACCTGCGGGAGAGGAGTCAGAGCGGAGGTTGAATTGGTAAATGGGTTTACTGGGAATATTGCAAGGAATTGACTGGGGACCTTAGTAAGGGGAAGTCGGGAGAACACACTCCAGTCCTCATTGAGGGGTCAGCGGTGCAAAGGGTGAGCAGCTTCAAGTTCCTGGGCGTCAACATCTTAGAGGATCTATCCTGGGCCCAACACATTGATGCAATCGCATGGATGCGATCACCAAGATGGTACACCAGTGGCTCTACTTTGTCAGGAGCTTGAAGAGATTTGGTATGTCACCACTGACTCCTGCAAGTTTCTACAGACGTACAATGGAGAGCATTCTGACTGGTTGCATCACCGCCTGGTACAGAGGCTCCAATGCTCAGGATTGCAAGAGCCTGCCAAGAGTTGTAGGCTCAGCCAGCTCCATCACGGGCACAACCCTCCCCACCATCGAGGACATCCTCAAGAGGCGGTGCCTCAAGGCGGTGGCATCCATCATTAAGAACCCTCACCATCCGGGACATGCCCTCTTCACGTTACTACCATTGGGGAGGAGGTACAGGAGCCTGAAGACCCACACTCAATGATTCAGGAACAGCTTCTTCCCCTCCGCCGTCAGATTTCTGAATGGTCCATGAACACTACCTCATTATTCCTCTTTTGCACTATTTATTAATTTTTGTAACATAGTAATTTTATATCTTGCACTGTACTGCTGCCACAAAACAACAAATTTCACCACATACGTCAGTGATAATAAACCTGATTCTGATTGACACATGTACCAAGGTACAGTGAAACACTAGTTTTGCATGCCATCCGTACAGATCATTTCACTGAGGTATGTAAAGGAAAAGCTGAATGCAGAATATAGTGTTATAGTCAGAGTGCAGTGCAGGTGGACAATAAGGTGCAACAGCCATGTCGAGATACATTGTGAGGTCAAGAATCCACCTAATCATACTAGGGAACCGTTCAATAGTCTTATAACAGTGCAGTGTGGAATTAGAATAAAGAAAAAGTCCATTGTTGTGCAAAGTGGTCACAGTGTTGCTGTACTGAGGTCGTGATTAGGGTTGTGCCGGTTGGTTCAAGAACCGAATGGTCAATGGTGGGATATGGCACAATCTCCCTGGGTCAGTAAATAGGAAAGGATCTGGGACCTCGTGCGGAGTTAGTGGGGTCTCCCTGAGTCAATAAAGGAGGTGGGGGTCACCCTGGGTCAATAATGGTGATCAGGAGCTCTCCTGAGTTCATCACGTCGGGTTTGTCACATGCACAAGTACAGGTATGTATAAGTGCAATGAAAATCTTACTTGCAGCAGCATGACAGGCACAGCATCGCATACATGACTTTCACAAGATAAACAATATTATAAACAATTTTTACGAGAAAGAACAATTAGAACAAAAGCAAAGTCCATTGTAGTGCAAAGTGGTCCCAGTGTTGCTATACTGAGGCAGTGATTAGGGTTGTGCTGGTTGGTTTAAGAACAGAATCATTGAAGGGAAGTAGCTGGTTCTGAACCTGGTGGTGTGGGACTTCAGGCTTCTGTACCTCCTGCCCGATGGGAGCGGTGAGAAGATGGCACGGCCCGGATGGTGGGGATCTTTGATGACGGATGTTGCCTTTCAGAGGCAGTGCCTCCTGTAGATACCACTGATGGTGGGGAGGGATGTGCCCCTGATGTATGGGGCAGACTCCACAGCTCTCTGCAGCTTCTTACGTTCCTGCGCATTTGAATTGCCGTCCCAGACCAGGATGCAACCAGTCAGGATACTTTCAACAGTACATTTCCAGACGTTTGTTTGAGTGTTTGGTGACAAGCTGAACCTCCTTAACCTTCTAAGAAAGTAATGACACTGGCGCGCCTTCCTTGTGGTTGTGTCTATGTGCTGGGCCCAGGATAAGTCATCCGATATATTAACGCCCATTTAAAGTGGCTGGCTCTCGTCATCATTGATACACCAACAAAGTCAACAGAGCATCATCACAGACAACAGAAGAGGGTGTGATGGGAGGGGAGTGGGTCTTACCTATCCTCCTACTGTCTGATCTTCCCAGTGCTCTTCCACAACCCAACAGGGATGTATATAGGGATACTCTTTCCCCCATTGTACCTAACACTACAGGCTGTAGCTTTAGGGTAAGGGGCAAGAGGTTTAATTGGCAATTGGTTTATTATTGTCACATTACGGTGAAAAGCTTTTGTCTGTATGCTATCCAGACAGATCAGGACATACAGAAGTACATTGGAGGTAGTTAAAAGCAAAAACAGAATGTAGGATACAGTGTTCCAGTTACAGAGAAAGTGCAGTGCAGGCAGACAATAAGGTGCAAGGGCCACGATGAAGTAGCTTGGGAGATCAAGAGGTCTGTTTGAGAGTCTGATAGCGGGATAGAAGCTGTCCTTGAGTCTGGTGGTTTGTGCTTTCGAGCTTTTGTATCTTCTGCCCGAAGGGAGGAGGGGGGAGAAGAGAGCATGACCAGGGTGGGAGGGGTCCTTGATTATGTCGGCTGCTTTCCTGAGGCAGCGGGAAGTGTAGGGGAGTCAGAGGGGAGGCTGGTTTGCGTGATGGACTGGGCTGTGACCACAACTCTCTGCGATTTCTTGTGGTCACAGGCAGAGAAGTTGCTGTACCAAGCCGCGATGCATCCGGACAGGATGCTTTCTATGGTGCATCTGTAAAAGAATCGGTAAGGGTCAATGGGGGACATGCCGAATTTCCTTAGCCTTCTGAGGAAGTAGAGGTGCTGGTGTGCTTTCCTGACCATCGTGTCCACGTAGCTGGAGCAGGACAAATCCTTGGTGATATTTACACCTTAGAATCTGAAGCTCTCAACCAGCTCCACCTCAGCACTACGGATATAGACAGGGGCAGGTAGTCCACTCCTACGAGGAGGAATTTTTCACCCCAAGGGTGGTTGGAGTCTGGAACACACTGCCCGGGGGGGGGGGGTGGGGGGTGGAGGTGGAGGGAGAGAGACTCTCAACACTTAAGTATCTGGGGAAGGACTTGAATGGCCATGGTGTAGAAGGCTATGGACCAAGTGCTGGTAAATGGGATTGGTATGGACGGTGGTTGGAATGGACGGTGGTTGGCATGGACATGTTGGTCCGAAGGGCCTGTTTCTGTGCTGTACGACTTCGACACTGAAGGAGGCCATCAGATCCCAGCAGAGAAATCACACTCATTCCCATTTCCGCCTCCCTCTCCCCTGTAGACCTGCAGCATCATTCTATCTCACCGCGTCTCTTGGCTCGTTTGTTTTTTTGCCATTTGAGTAAAGTAGTTTCTCTTGAATCCTGGTAGGACCAGAAGATATAGGAGCAGAATTAGGCCATTCAGCCCATCGAGTCTGCTCCGCCATTCAATTGTGGCTGATTTCATTTCCCCCCAAACCCATTCTCCCTCCTTAACCCCCTTTACCAATCAAGAGCCTATCAATCTCTGCCTTAAATACACCCAATGACTTGGCCTCCACAGCCCTCTGTGGCCACGAATTCCCCAGATTCACCACCCCCTGGCTGAAGAAGTCCTTCATCATCTCAGTTCTAAAGGGACGTCTCTTTATTCTGAGGCTTTGCACTCGGATCCTCGACTCTCCTACTGATGGAAACATCCTCTCGACGTCCACTCTATCCAGGCCTTTCAGTGTCCGGTAGGTTTCAATGAGATCCCCCCTCATCCTTCTGAGCTCCATCAACCATCATGTATTAATGACACAACACTTTGCTCTTCTGCACAAGCCCTCTGGCCTTGGTGTTATGGAACCCCTTCCACCTGACGCGCGGGTAATGGGCTGGGACGTGCTGATGTCCTGCTGAGAGGCTCTGGCTACAACCTGCAGGGTCAGCCCCTGGCTCACTGCGGCAAGTGGCAGGAGAGAGTGGGATCACCGCTCCCCTCCCCCAGACTCAGCACGGGGGGGGGGGGGCAGTGGAGGACAAACATAATGACTGACAGACCAGGTGTATCTCATAATGGGACATAAGCAGGCCATTCTGCCCATGGTCGCTAAACCAGCTCAGAAGGAAGCAATCCTATCTCCCATTCTGATTATTCCGCTGCACCCCAGCAACCTGTTCTCTCTCTCCCACATGCCGATCAACTCCCCTTTTGCTCCTTTTTGCCATTATCCCACACTTAGGTGAAATTTACAGCGGTTCAATCAACTTACCAGTGCATAGGGAGCTTAGTGGAAAGGTGTCATGACAACAACCTTTCCCTCAATGTCAACAAAACAAAAGAACTGGTCATTGACTTCAGGAAAAGCGGCGGTGCACATGCACCTGTCTACATCAATGGTGCTGAGGTCGAGAGTGTTCACAGCTTCAAGTTCCTGGGAGTGAACATCACCAACAGCCTGTCTTGGTCAAATCACGTAGATGCCACAGCCAAGAAAGCTCACCAGCGCCTCTACTTCCTCAGGAGGGTAAAGAAATTTGCTTTGTCCCCTTTGACACTCACCAACTTTTATCGATGCACCATAGAAAGCATCCTATCTGGATGCATCATGGCTTCGTATGGCAACTGCTCTGCCCAGGACCACAAGAAACTGCAGGGAGTTGTGGACACAGCCCAGCGCGTCACAGAAACCAGCCTCCCCTTCTTGGACTCTTGTCTTTACCTCGCGCTGCCTTGGTGAAGCAGCCGGCATAATCAAAGACCCCACCCACCCGGGTCATTCTCTCTTCTCTCCTCTTCCAATTAGAAGATACAGGAGCCTGAGGGCACGTACCACCAGGCTCAAGGACAGCTTCTATCCCACTGTGATAAGACTATTGAACAGTTCCCTTATACAATGAGATGGACTATGACCTCACGATCTACCTTGTTGTGACCTTGCATCTTATTTCACTGCATTTTCTCTGTAGCTCTGACACTTTACTCTGTACTGTTATTGTTTTTACCTGTACTACCTCAATGCACTCTGTAGTAACTCAACATAACTGCATTGTGTAATGAATTGATCTGTACGATCGGTATGCAAGACAAGTTTTTCACTGTACCTAGGTACAAGTGGCAATAATAAACCAATACCAATGTGGGAGGAAACCAGAGCAGTCAGGGGAAACCCACAGGGAGAGCCTGCAAACTCCACACACACACAGTACCCGAGGTCAGGATTGAACCAGGGACCCTGGAGCTGCGAGGCAGTGGCTCTAACCTGCGGACCAACCGCCCCGGGTGCGATCCACGCTGTGTGGTAACTTGAACGTTCTGTTCCTTGGCGTCATTCCCATCTCCTGGATTCTCTTTTGCGGGATAGAAAAGAGCCTTTGGTGACCAGTGAGGGTTGACGGGTGCTCGTGGGGGGTGTGGTGTCCATTGGGGGAAATGAGATGGGGGGCCTGGGACAGGACTCGGGAGTGTGTTGGGGGGGGGGGGGGCGGTGGGATAAGGTGGGTTTACCTGCCGTGCTTTGCTGCGGTGGACTCCGACCACATGCTGGATGCCACGATGTCCTCATCCCTGATGATGGAATCCTGCATGCCCAGTGCAAACCGACACTGCTCTGTGGAGAGAGGTAGAGGGAGGAGTGGGGTTAGATTGTCCGAGAAGGCGGGGTGGTGAGACTGGGGAACGGTGAAAGGAGGGGATGGGGATGGGAGGGGGGCAAAATACAGGAGAGGGGAGGGACAAGAGGGGATGGGAAGGGAAGCAGAGTGGGGGAAGAGAGAGTACAGAGGACAGGGGGGAGAGAAGGAGGAAGGGACGGGGTAGCAGAAGGAGTGAGAGGGAGAAAGGGGGCAGGGAAGAGGGGAGTGCGTAGCGGTGAGGGGAGACGGGTGGGGGGTTGGTGTGAGCCTGATGTGAGCCTGGGGGTGACTTGAATAAAGTTGCCAACTGGGTCACCCTGGCTCAGTGTGATTCCACTGCAGGCAGTAGAGGCTCAGTCGAGCAAACAACGCCCCTGTCTGTCTATGCAGAGGGGAAAGGTGGGGGATAACAGATCCCCCGTTCCCCCCCGAGCCAGTGACTAGACACAGTCAGTGCGAGACTAGGGGGTCCAGAGTGGAATCAGTGCAGTGACCTCATCCCCAGAATGATCCCAGTGGGACCTTGGTCACACTTTGGATAGTCATTGCCTTCTTCAGCCTCAGAACTTTGTCCTGATAAATTGGTTTATTATTGTCACATGTACCAAGGTACAGTGAAAAACTTTGTTTTGCATGCCATCCATACAGGTCATTTCATCATATCAGTACATCGGGGTAGTTCAAAGGAAAAGCAATAACAGAATGGAGAATATGGTGTTACAGTTACAGAGAGAGTGCAGTGCAGGCGGACAATAAGGTGCAAGGCCATGACGAGGTAGATTGTGAGGTCAAGAGTCTATCTTATCGTACTAGAGAACCGTTCAATAGTCTTATAACAGCGGGATAGAAGCTGTCCTTGAGCCTGGTGGTACGTGTTTTCGGGCTTTTGTATCTTCTGCCCGACAGGAGGGGGGAGAAGAGAGAATGTCCGGGGTGGGTGGCGTCCTTGATTATGTCGGCTGCTTTCCTGAGGCAGCAGTAAGTGTAGACAGAGTCCACGGAGGGGAGGCTGGTTTCCGTGATGCGCTGAGCTGTGTCCACAACTCTCTGCAGTACAGCCATCTTGTGCACAGCAAGATCCCACTAACAGCCAGTGGCGTAACAAGTAGAGGGTCACAGCCAGGGGGAAAGTATCTAGCTCTGGATGCAGGGGAGAACTGCCCCTTCTCTGCTCTTCAATACGGCATCATACACATTTTTTTTGTAGCTGAAAGACGGCCCCTCCAACACTCCCTTGGCTGACTCCCCAGTGCAACATCTTGTTTTGTCACTACACTGTCATCTCCTGCCTTGGAGGTTGCCCACTGACACAGGAAGGTCCCAGGGCGATGGGACTTGGAGTGAGCTTGCAGGCGGCAGCCCAGCCCTTTCCCAAACCTTTCCTGACAACAGACACACGAAATGTTACGGGGCAGTAGCTGTTCCTCTGGGATGGCCAGGTCAAGTAGATCTTCCTTCGGGAAAGTCAGGAGCAAAAGGGAATCATTCCTCAACTTGGGCATGGGGCTGGGGTGGGGGGCAATATTAATATCACCAACTGGAGGGAAGTTTCAGTGGCCACCAGGTGGCAGTGGAGGACCATGTTACTGAAGCAACCTCCTTTTTTGTGAAAATCCACACATTCATGGATTCACGGAAATGGGCCGTTCAGCCCAACACATCTATGTCAACCTTTTTGCCCACCTACACCAATCCCCTTTGCCTGTAAACCTTGTTCAATTTTGTCTAAAGGCACAGTACGATAAAGTTCATCTCCCTCAGCACCACATGAGCAAGTCAGCAAACCAGCTCTGCTGATGATATTTGCTTTTCCTTTTTAATCAGTCCTTGGTACGAGATGGGAAGGAGGTCAATTCGTTACAGCCTCCCCTCCTTGGACTCTGTCTATACCTCTCGCTGCCTTGGGAAAGCAGCCGACATAAGCAAGGACCCCTCCCACCCCGGACATTCTCCCTTCTCCAACCTCCCATCAGGCAGAAGATGCAAAAGCTTGAAAGAACGTGCCACCAGGCTCAAGGACAGCTTCTACCCTGCTGTTATCAGTCTCTTGAATGGACCGCTCAGACCCTAAAAGACAAACTCTTGATCTCCCAATCTACCTCGTCGTGGCCCTTGCACCTTATTTGTCGACCTGCACTGCACTTTCTCTGTAACCGCAACACCACATTCTGCCTTCTTTTTAACTACCTCGATGTACTTACATATGGAACGATCTGCCTGGATGGCATGAAAACAAAACAAAAACTTTTCCACTGTATCTCGGCAAGAATAATTCAAATTCCCAATGCTGACAGGAAGGATTAGTGTTGATAAGGAGCAAACACTCTGCTGGGGGAATTCAGCGGGTCGAGCAACATCCGTGGGAGGAAAGGAATTGTTGACACCCTGCATCAGGACTACTTCCGTGCTCTGTGACGGAGTCACACACACAGGCAGTGAATGGGATTAGTTTTCCATCGCAACCCAGCAGTTTCATGCTTACTGCTGCAAGCGCTTCGCTTTCCTGCTGCATATTCTTTCACCGACCATTCACCCCACAGCTCCCGTGGTGGGATTTGAACTTGCGTCTCTGGGCTGCGAGTCAGGCAGAACAGCCACTGCAGCACCATGCGGGACAGTCGCCTGCCCTCCTGGTGTGGCCCAGTGGCTCTTCCCGAAGAACTGAAGGACTGGGGGCACCCTCCTCTCTTCCCGTTCCGGGTGGGCTGTGGAGCTGGGCCAGGGAGGGAGATCGACTGGGGGAGGAAGCACACACCGCTAAGGGAAAACAGCCCACTTCAGCCGGACACAAGAGGCAGTATTATCCAAACATGAAGCCATCATCACAGAAACAGGCCCTTCAGCCCATCACATCTGTGTTGACCATCAGGTACCCATCTACACTAACCCCAATTACCAACACTAGGCTTTCTTTCAGGTGGTCCTCCACGTGCCTCTTCAACGCTGAGAGTCCCTCTGCCTCCACCACCCCCTCAGGCAGTGCGTTCCACATTCCACTCTTCCCCCCCCCCCCCCCAGGTGAAACAAGTCTTCCTCAGATCCCCCTCCAAACCTCTTCCCTTCAACTGATGCTCTTCAATGACAGGCACCTCTGCTGAGGGAGAGGGCACAGAGAGGTTCACCAGGACGCTGCCTGGATTAGAGGGCATGAGCTATAAGCAGAGGTTGGACAAACTTGGGTTGTTTTCTCTGGAGTGTTGGAGGCTGAGGGGAGACCTGATAGAGGTTTATAAGAGGCACAGACACGGCCAGTATCTTTTCCCCCCACACAGTTGAAATGGCTAATACTAGAGGGCATTCATTTAAGCTGAGAGGGGGAGAAAGTTCAAAGGGGATGTGTTGGGTATAGAACATAGAACACTGCAGCACAGTACAGGCCCTTCAGCCCACACTGTTGTGCCGTCATTTTATCCTGCTCTAAGATCTATCTAACCCTTCCCTCCCACATAGCCCCCTATTTTTCTGTCATTCATGTGTCTATCTAAGAGCCTCAAATGTCCCTAATGTCCCACAGCCTCTGCCGGCAGTGCGTTCCACACACCCACCACTCTCTGTGTAAAAAACTTACCCCTGACATCCCCCTTATACCTTCCTCCAGTCACCTTAAAATTATGTCCCCTCGTGTTAGCCATTGTCACCCTGGGAAAAAGTCTCTGACTGTCCACTCGATCTATGCCTCTTATCATCTTGTACACCTCTATCAAGTCACCTCTCATCCTCCTCCTCTCCAAAGAGAAAAGCCCCAGCTCACTCAACCTATCCTCATAAGACATGCTCTCCAATCCAGGCAGCATCCTGGTAAGTCTCCTGTGCATCCTCTCTAAAGCTTCCACATTCTTTCTATAATGAGGCGACCAGAACTGAACACAATAAGTGTTTTTAAAGTGTTTTTGAAAAACACAGAGAGTGGTGGGTGCCTGGAACAGGCTGCCAGGGGTGGTGGTGGAGGCAGACACGATAGAGGTGTTTAAGAGGCTCTCAGGCACATGGATGTGCAGAGAACGGAGGGATATGGACATGGTGTAGGCAGCAGGGATTAGATATCATTAGCTTAAATAGCTCAACACAACATTGTGGCCTGTTCCTGTGCTGTACTGTTCTATGTTCAAACATTTCTCACTCTCCACCCTACCCTTGCCCCTTGTAATTTTTTATGCACCTTTATCACGTCCCCACTTCAGCCTCGTCTGCTCCACACCCAGTCTCTCCCTACAACTAAAACGTTCATCCCGGCAACATCCTGTCGCATCTCATTCACCGGCCCGTGATCCATCTCTCATTTCATTCCTTGAGCCACTTACCTGCGCTGGGGACACTTTACAGCGGCCAATTGACCTACCAAGCCGCGCGTCCGCGGGATGCGAGAGGAAACCGGGGCACCCGAGGGAAACCCACGCATCGCAGGGAGAATGTTCTGCTCTGCGTACTTTTCCCCGTTCTGGCTCCTTGCCACCCCTCTCCTTCACCCCACAGAGCCCAGTGACAACGTTTCCTTTCCAAGGACTGATAAGACTCTTGGAAGCGCTTTTGAGGCAGCACGTAAAAATAACCCAATTACCAACACACTCCCAAAACAACCAGGTGAATGAACACAGTCAACCTGGTCTTGGCCAACCCACACCAGCACCCTCAGGAGGCTAAGGAAACGTGCCATGTCCCCATTGACACTCACCAATTTTTATAGATGCGCCATAGAAAGCATCCTATCTGGATGCATCACGGCTTGGTACAGCAACTGCTCTGCCCAGGACCTCAAGAAACCACAGAGAGTCATGGACACAGCCCAGCAAATCACGGAAACCAGCCTCCCCTCCGTGGACTCCATCTACACTCCCTGCTGCCTCGGTAAAGCAGCCGACATAATCAAAGACCCCACCCACCCTGGACATTCTTTCTTCTCCCCCCTCCCATAAGATACAAAAGCCTGAAAGAACATCCCACCAGGCTCAAGGACAGCTTCTATCTCGCTGTACAATAGGCCCAGTTAATAGTCTGGTAACAATGAGATGGACTCTTGACCTCACAATCTATCCCGTTATGGCCTTGCACCTTATTGTCTGCCTGCACTGCACTTTCTCTGTAACTGTAACACTTTCAAAAGATGTATTTCACTGTGTTTCGATGTACATGTGACTAATAAAGATCTTATCTTTTCCTTGAACTACCTCGATGCACTGATGTGATGAAATGATCTGTGTGGATGGCATGCAAACCTACGATTTTCACTGTACCTCGGTACTTGTGACAATAATAAACCAATTTACCAGAGCCGGGTGCGAGATGCAAGAGGGTTGGCTGGGAGTACATGGGTCATGTCCCAGCCTCGACCAAGAACATTAGAATGAGGAGGCCATTTGGCCCCTTGTTCCTGACCCTCCATTAATCAAGATCATGGCTGATCTTCCTGCACTGTCCCTGTATCCCTTGATTCCTTTAATATCCGGGAATCTACCCATCCCTTTTTGAATGAACTCAGTAACTGAGGCTCCACAGAGCCTCCTAGGCAGAGACTGGAAATCTCTCCTCACTTCCCAACTCCCCAAAGCCTGTCCACCATCTCCAAGGCTCAAGTCAGGAGTGTGCTGGAACACTCTGCACTTGCCTGGGTGAGGGCAGCTTCAACAACACTCAAGAAGCTCGACACCACCCAGGACAAAGCAGCCCGCTTGATAGGCACCCCACCCACGACCGTTCACTCACTCCACCACCGATGCACAGTAACAGCAGTTTGTACCATCTACAGGACGCACTGCAGCAACTCACCGAGACTCCGTAGACAGCAGCTTCCAAACCCACCACCTCTAGCAAGACAAAAGCAGCAAAGACACGGAGAACACCACGACCGGGAAGTCACTGTCCAAGCCACACACCATCCCAACCTGTGAATATATCGCCGTTCCTTCACCGTCGCTGGGTCAAAGTCCCGGAACTCCCTCCCTAACAGCAGTGTGGGTCTACGCACACCTCAAGGGCTGCAGCGGTTCAAGAGGCAGCTCACCGCCACCTTCTCCAGGAAAACAAATGCTGGCTCATCATTTCAATGAACCCTTCAATGAACAAAACAAAAATCTCAATCCTAAGAAGTGCTGACCCCCTCATTCTGAGATAGTGACCGCCCCACCTGCCCTAAAATCCTGGGAGGGTGGGTCAATCCTCCGTGCATCTCCAACTCTCCTCCCCTCCCCTTGGTGTAGGTTAATGGCAAAAAGAATCAAAAGAGTCAGGGGAGTTGATGGGCTGCTGGGAGGAAGAGATAAGGTTATCGGGGGCTCCCGACAGAGCCAGTAGGGATACAACCGGTCAAACAGTCTCCTCTGTGTTGCTGCAAGTACAGGCAGTCCCTGCGTTACACAGGGATTCCGTTCCCTAGAAGCCAAGCTCTCCGCAAGTCAGAGACATCCACTTTCTGTAGTTATTGCTCTACGTACACCTGCTATAGTTCCTCCATTTCATTGAATAATCACCTTAACACTACCCACAACTAAACTAATGGAATATATACCGTTTCCGGTCATTAATGAATACCATGAAACATGTTATTATTATTACCAGCTTGAAAAATGTTGGGGGGAATTTGCATCAAGTTGGATTGCAGGAATATCAAATCATTCATAACCTGGGGAGCCCTTGTATTGGGGAAGTTGTGTATTCACTGGAGTCTCCATGCTCAATAGAATACAGGCATAATTGCTGTTAGATTTTTTTGTTTAAACCAGATACCGGGGGGAGTCAAGAGTGGAAGAAAATAGCCCTGAGATGCAAGATCAGCCATGGTCTCTTTGAATGGTGAAGCAGTCACAAAGGGCCAAATAGTCTCCATTCTGTTCTTTAAAATGGACTCTTGACCTCACAATCTACCTCGTTATGGCCCTTGCACCTTATCGTCTGCCTGCACTGCACTTGCTGTGTAACTGTGACACTTTACTCTGCATTCTGCATTGTTTTACCCTGTACTACCTCAATGCACTGTGTAATGAATTGATCTGTATGCAAGACTGATTTTTCACTGTACACGTGACAATAATAAATCAATTTAACAATTTAAGATTGTGGACGGATTTAGATTCCCACGGTGGGATTTGAACTCATTGCCATATAAAGTAAAGCTCCATTAATCTGCTGTATGATTGTTCAGACATCCTGATGGTTGGGCATTTGGCTCACTGGGACAATGGTCCCAGTGCTCCCTTTAAACCTGCCGGGACCCCAATTTCAGCGCTCCCTTCTGACCTCCGTGCTCCCTTGAAACTCCCCGGATTCACTTTTCCCTTTGGTCTCCTTTGAAACTTCCCAGGTTCACTGGGAGGGAGTAGTAATGACCTTCCTGCACTGTGTACGTCCAACAAAAGGTGAATTCAAGGAGTGTTAATTGGAATAACATCCAGGAGCCCGGAAAATCTGCCATTCTGGCGTCAGCAAGAATCCCGAGTGTGTCAGATTAACGGAATTTAATATCTCTGAACGTGTAATGTACCCTCCACAGTTCCAGCATTCCCTGATGGTTGGTTCTGCTGTTCTTTATCTGCCAGTGGCCGTCTCACTGAGAGGCAGCAGGACAGAGCGGGGCACTGCGCAGACTAAATGAGGTATTTCTCTTACTCAGCAGACAAGTATGGCAGGCTACAGCGAGGTCAGAGGTCATTCCCGAGGGAGAAGGCGCACTCCCACGGAAAGTCGGTGCTGAAGAGCTCCGTAAATATCAGGACAGAGAGAGAGAATAATGTGACAGGAGAAGAGGCAGTCTTGTAATCGGCTGCTCAGAAAACTGACTCCAGCTGAGAGATTAGAGGGGTTGACAGAGACACCACAGAGAGAGAGAGAAAGAGCGAGAGAGAGACACACACAGAGGGAGGGAGGAGAGAGAGGGACACAGACACGGAGAGGGGAGAGAGAGTGAGACACAGAGGGAGAGGAGAGAGAGAGACAGAGAGAGAGAGAGAGAGAGAGGAGAGAGAGAGAGACACACACACACACTCACACACAGAGGGAGAGGGGAGAGAGAGAGAGAGAAAGAGAGAGAGATACACGCACGTACACACACACACACCAGTACTACCAACTCCAGGGACATTTCCTGGAACTCCCAGCTCCTTGTGGCCTGACCCAATCCGCCGGAGTTAATGAGTAACTTGTCTCTTGTTACTGATTGTTCACGGAAATGTCCCCAGAGTCCCTGGGAAGGGGCAGGCTGTGTGTTGCTGGACCCCAGGACAAGATGGGCACTGCACCCACCCCTGTCATTGGGGCAGGAGACAACCCTTAGACACAACACCCCGTCCACAACAAGGTCACAGAGTCACACAACAGGCCCTTCAGCCCACTGAGTCTGTGCCATCCATTATTACCCATTCACACTAATGCAGCACCAATCCCATGAAGGTCTCCAACTGCTTCACAGCTGGGGAGGGGGAGAGGTCCCACAGTAAAAGGAGGGCAGTGAACACCGAGGAACCTTCCCAGAGGGCCTGCCAACCTCAAGGTCAGGACAGGGAGCTGGTGGTTTACCGGAGTTTTCAATGGCACTGATGGAGGGAAGGAGGCGAGGGTGGAGAGAGGGAGGGAGGGAAGGAGGCGAGGGCAGAGAGAGGGAGGGAGGAGAGGGTGAAGGAGAGAGGGAGAGGAGCCGAGGGTGAAGGGAAGGAGGGAGGGAAGGAGCTGAGGCAAAAGAGGGAGGGAGGGAAGGATGGAAGGAGGCGAGGGCGAAGGAGGGAGGGAGGGAGGGAAGGAGGTGAGGGCGAAGGAGGGAGGGAGGGAGGGAAGGAGGTGAGGGCGGAGGGAGGGAGGGAGGGAAGGTGAGGGCGAAGGAGGGAGGGAGGGAGGGAAAGAGGCGAGGGCGAAGGAGGGAGGGAGGGAGGGAAAGAGGCGAGGGCGAAGGAGGGAGGGAGGGAGGGAAAGAGGCGAGGGCAAAGGAGGGAGAGAGGGAGGGAAGGAGGCAAGGGCGAGGGAGGGAGGGAGGGGAGGAGGCAAGGGCGAAAGAGGGAGGGAGGGAGGGAGGGAAGGAGGCGAGGGCGAGGGAGGGAGGGAGGGAAGGAGGTGAGGGCGAGGGAGGGAGGGAGGGAAGGCGAGGGAGGGAAGGAGGTGAGGGCGAAGGAGGCAGGGAGAGAGGGAAGGAGGCGAGGGTGAAGGAGGGAAGGAGGCGAGGGGAGGGAGGAGGGAAGTGTTCAGAGGTGCAGATGAGATGGAGGCAGGGGGAGGGGAGTGGGAGGTTGGCGGACTGCTGGGAGCCCACAGCCCCTCTCTCCACCGACGAACCTCCACAACAAGCAGCAACAGCTTGGCCCTGAAAGGGTTAACAGTCCGACAACACTGCAGGGGGAGTTCCAGCCTCTGTGGCCCCGAGCACCCGGCCCCTGGCACTGTTTACCCACACAAGCAGCACGGAGGCAGCTGAACACAGCTGCGACTGTGTCTGTCGGCCGGATAGTCCTGGGAACAGCAGTCACGCTGGCTGAGCACAGGGTGTGAAACCTCGCACCGTGCTGCCTACACAGTCTGAAGAGGGCCAATTCTAGGAGGCAATGAGGCTGGCCACAGGAGGAGGAATTTCCCACACCCCCCCTTATCCCACAGATTGTTCCCCTTTCCCAAGATTTCTGGGGAGGGAGGGGGAAGGCCACCTCCCAACGTCAACTGCATCAATCCCAGAAAGAATGTTACACATCTCAATCCGATCGTCTCGCATTCTTCAGGGAATGTCGGACTCCCACTTAATCTGAACAGCCAAGGTCACCTTAAGCAGATCAGGGAGGGCGGGCGGTTTAATGCAAGTTCCCCGGCAGGCGGACAGTTGCCGGTCTCACACCCTTTCCCGATGGCTTGGCAACGGTCCTGCCGTCATGCGGGTGACTGCAGGATAGCCTCCCCTTCGCTGACCTTTCAGATCGGGCGGGCTGCCTGTGGGAGGTGACGAGGGGAGGGAGCGAGATACCAGCTGTAGACAAGGGTGGCAGACTGACGACCAATGTTTGGTCACCCCTTTCCCACCCCCCCACCGCCTCTCAAAGGCAGCCCATTCCCGATCGACGCTGCAGGAGGGGAGAGAGACCCCAGACCGAGAGTGGAATCGGAACAGGGTTTTCCTTTGTGTTAATTTATTCATTCAAGGGATGTTGACATCTCTTATTGTCACAAGAGACATCACCTCTTGTGACAATAAATTATCACAGCCGGAATCTTTTACCCAGGGTCGAAATGTCTAATACAAGAGGGCATACATTTAAGGTGGGAGTGGGCAAGTTCAAAGGAGATGTGCAGGGCAGAATTTTTTTAAAAAAAAGGTCACAGAGAGCAGTGGGTGCCTAGAATGTGCTGTCAGAGTTGGTGGGTAGAAGCACATATAATGGGAGTGTTTTAAGAAGGTCTTAGATAGGCACGTGATAAGATTTCTTTATTAATCACGTGTACATCGAAATACACAGTGAAATGCATCTTTTGCGTACAGTGTTCTGGGGACAGCCCGCAAGTATCACCATGCTTCCGGCGCCAACATAGCATGCCCACAACTTCCTAACCCATATGTCTTTGGGAATGTGGGAGGAAACCGGAGCACCCGGAGGAAACCCACGCAGACACGAGGAGAACGTACAAACTCCTTACAGACAGCAGCCGGAATTGAACCCAGGTCGTTGGTACTGTAATAGCGTTACGCTAACCGCTACACTATGAGAATGGAGGGGTATGAGACCATGTGCAGGCAGAAGGGATTAGGCGTCATTAACAAGTAGTTTGGCACAAAGTGGGCCAATGGGCCTGTTCCTGTGCTGTACTGTTCTGTGTGTCAGGAAGGGCCATCATTAAGGACCCCCACCATCTGGGCCGTGCCCTCTTCTCAATGATGCCATCAGGCAGGAGGTACAGGAGCCACAGGAGCCCGAAAACCCGCACCTCAAGGTTCAACAACAGCTTCTTCCGCACTGTTGTGGGCAGGCGCAGTAGTGTAGCAGTTAGCATGTCGCTATTACAGTGCCAGAGACCCAGGTTCAATTCCGGCCGCTGTCTGTAAGGAGTTTGTACATTCTCCCCGTGTCTGTGTGGGTTTCCTCCAGGTGCTCCGGTTTCCTCCCACATTCCAAAGACGTATTGGTTAGGAAGCTGTGGATATGCTACGTTGGCGCCGGAAGTGTGGGAGGAAAGATGCATTTCACTGTGTTTCGATGGACATGTGACTAATAAAGACATCTTAATCTTCCTGAAAAACCTTAACACTGCCTTGGACTATACTTTCCTCAACTTGCACTAACGTTGTTAAGTTTATTTTTGTTTATTTTGTCGTGCATGTATAATTTGTGATAGAGAAACAAAGGACTGCAGATGCTGGAATCTAGGTGAAAAACACAATGATGCCAGAGGAACTCGGCAGGTCAGGCAGCATCCATGGAGAAAAGCAGGCGGTCAATGTTTTGGGTCAGGACCCTTCCTCAGGATGGATTTATGATAATTTTTGTTTGTAATGTACTGTGCTGCTGTACTTTCATGGCATTTATACCCTGGGTATGTATGCCTGCCCATGATAATAAACTAGAATGTGATGCCCAATTGCCCCGTTACGAGACCAGGTTACTACTTGGTGAGTCTCCCTTTAAGGCACCTGAACAGTAGAGTGTGGCTTTGTCTGACTGCTGCGAGTGGGAGCAGAGAGCTTCTATGACCGCTATAACTGGAACGCTGCAGGTGTCTAAAAGCTGATTTATTGAAGTGCTGGAAACTACAGAGAGATATCTGTGAGCCGATTCCTGAACCGAGAGAGAGCGTAGCACTGACTGCCAGCGTCCGCATCTATGAGTGAAGCACAATTGTTGGGCGACTGTCACTTTGCAATCCATACATGGATTTTTGGAGAAATCTGTGGAATCCACTCTGTCGCTAACCTGTACTGGGAAGCAGGTATATCTGTGGGCGGCCACGTATCGAGTGCTCTCAGGGTGGCAGGTATTTCGGAACGAAGCAACGGAGATCTTCGGTGATTGGGGACGTCGCATTGTTTCCATCGTGGAATTCGTAATCTCCTTCTCTCTATATTCACTCTGCATTCCAACGTGGTTTTCAGAAGCCTTTGCTCATCATTTTGCTTTGTGACTTATTGAACTGAACTTTGAGAACTGTTCCTAGACTTGGTTTGGGAACTTGCCACAAACACACACACACTTCGGTTTACTTCAGTCAATGTCTGATATCGAACTTTTTTTTTTGCTTATTATTACAGGTAGTTACTAATAAATAGGTTTTAATGTTGAAACTTTGCTCGTTGTGTTTCTATTGTTGCTGGTATGTAACACCCCAAACTGAGCAGGCAATTAAGAGTGAATCATGTTGGTGGCATCAGGAGTCAGGACAAACTGGACAAGTGGAAGAGCTGCCTCGCAGCTCGGGAGACCCGGGTTCAATCCCGACCTCCGGCGCTGTCAGTGTGCGGAGTTTGCACGTTATCCCTGTGACTACGTGGGTTTCCCCCAGGTGCTCCCGTTTCCTACAGCTCAGTAGGTTAATCAGCCCCTTTAAATTTGCCTCCGAGTGATTGTGGGTGGCAAAAGAATCAAAGGGGAGTTGATGGACTTGTAAGAGAGAGAATAAATTGCAGGGCTACAGGGAAGCAAGAAGGGGGGACTGATAGGTTTGTTCTCCTGGGAGCCAGCATAGATTTGATGGGCTGAATGGCTGCTTCTTCTTTGAAATAAATTCCTTCCACCAATTACCCTGAAATTAGTGCCCATCAGTCAACGACCTCTGCAGAAAAGATTTACGAAGATGATGCCAGGACTCGAGGGACTAGCTATATACAGTACTCTGAGGTTGTCTGAAATTTTATGTTCAGTTTTGGTCAACCTGCTATAGGAGAGATGCCATTAAGCTGGAAAGAGTGCAGAGGAGATTTACGGGGATGTTGCTGGGACTCGAGGGCCTAAGTTATGGAGAGAGGGAGGTTGAGACTTTGTTCACTGGAGCATAGAAGACTGAGGGGTGAGGTTATAGAGGTGTGTAAAATTATGAGGGGCACAGATATGGTCAATGTGCACAGTCCTTCCTCCCCCCCCCAAGAGTTGGGGAATGAAGAAATAGGCATAATTTTAAGGTGAGAGGGGAGAGATTTAATAGGAATCCAAGGGGCAACTTTTTCACCCAGAGTGTGGTCTGTATTTGAAATGAGCTGCCAGAGGAAGTGTTTCAGGCAGGTACAATTACAACATTTAAAAAACACTTGGTTAGGAAAGGTTTAGAGTGATATGGGCCAAATATGGACTAGCTTAGATGGGAATCTTGGCCAGCATGGACCAGTTGGGCCAAAGGGCCTGTTTCTGTGCTGTAGGACGCACCCTGTGACTGTGTGTGGAGATCAGTGACCAACAGGGTCACAGGGTGTGAGATACCCCTGGCAGGTGTCAGGTGTGAAGACAAACATACAGATTAGGAGCAGGAGTAGGCCACTCAGTGCATCGAACCTGCTCCATCATTCAATCAGATCAGTCTGATCATCACCTGAACCCCACATTCTGCCTATCCCCCAAAACATATCAAATCCCACCCCCCCCCCCACCACCTTGTTTAACACTCAGATTTACACAACACATCGTTTTTCTTGGCAAAATGACCAATTTCACATTTTCTCCTGCCGGAATCTGGGATTTTGCTGTGCACCAGTGAGCGCAACTGGCGGAGGTGAAGGGAAGGGACCGTGATGGAGACTCACCGAGATTCACCTCTGCAGCCGACTGCTCGCCGAGTAGCCCCAGCAGCAGGGCGAGGAAAGCGACGGCGAACCCCATGACTCCTCTGCGCTGCTGACTGTCGATTTTCTCAGGGGCTCCTCATTTCTCCAGATCTGAGACGGGAACAAACAAGAAAGGTCAACCGTGGCTCACGGTGTTACCATGTATTTACCGCATTTCCGTACGACGCAAGAGGGCCATTTCAGCCCACTGAGTCTATGCCAGCTCTTAGAGACATCCCATTTCCAAATTAAATTTTCCCCTGCATTCTCCCTACAAGGACAGTGGTCCCGTGGGTAGAGCTGCTGCCTCACAGCTCCAGAGATCCAGGATGTCATCGAAGACTCTGACGAACTTCTACAGACGTCCAGTGGAAAGTATTCTAACTGGTTGCATCAGGGCCTGGTGTGGGGACTCCAGTGCGCAGAGACGCAAGAGGCTACAGAGAGCGGTGGACTCAGCCAGCTCCATCACAGGTACAGCTCTCCCCACCATCGAGGACGTCTACAAGAGGCGACGTCTCAGGAAGGCGAGATCTATCATCAGGGGCCCCCACCACCCGGGTCATGCCCTCTTCTTGATGTTGCCATCAGGCAGGAGGTACAGGAGCCTGAAGAACCCACACCTCAGGGTTCAAAAACAGCTTCTTCCTCACTGCCGTCAGGGTCTTGTCCTTGTCTTGTAACGTATTGTGCTGCTGTCACTCCTCCTCGATCCACCAATCACCCACTGGCCCCTGTCAGACCACTCCCCCTCTCCTTTATTTTTATACCAGCTGTCTTCCATCTTCTCCATTATGCAGGGTTTTGACCCAAAACGTCGACAATTCCTTTTCACCCCCCACAGATGCTGCTCAACCTACTGAGTTCCTCCAGCAGATTGTTCGTTGCTCAAGGAAAAACATCTAGTCTGGCTTTTCACCCTTTTTGCTTTTGTGGGATCTAGCCATTCCCAAAGCAGCCACCTCCCTGGTTCCCACCAATATCCAGCCGCCAGCCCTCTCCTCCGCTGTCCTAACTTTGATGGCTTTTGGGCACAGCAAGATCCCACAAACAGCTAATTAAGAGCAGGCAAATGGCTTTGCTGTTGCTTAAGCTTGCTTGCTCATTTCGACACTGGGAAAAGGAAGTTCAGCCCTTCTGATTCATGCTCTCAGCAGAGCAAACCCCCTCGGTCCCCTCCCTGTATCCCAGCCACTTATTCTCCATTGCATGCCCCCCTTCAATACTTTTTATCCCCACTCACCTACATACCAGGGGCAACTTAACAGTGGCCAATTAACCTACCGACCCGCACGTCGTTGGGATGTGGGAGGAAACCGGAGCATTCGGGGAAAACCCACGCGGTCACGGGGGAACGCGCAAACTCCACACAGACAGCACCCAAGGTCAAGATCGAACCTGGGTCTCTGGAGCTGTGAGGCAGCAGCAATAACTGCTTGTGAGGAGGGCAGGGAAAAAAAAATCACTGGGCTAGTGTTGCTGGGGAGAAGAGCCTTAAAATAGCCACCTGAAGGGGCACGTGGAGCCTCCGTTAACGTCATACCTATTGGACAGCACTTTCTGCGGCCAGACTCTGGAATTCCATCCCTAACCTCCTCCACCTCTGCTTTCTCCTTCTAAGAAGCACCTTAAAATTCAACTCTTGGGCCAAACATTTGCTCTAGTGTTGACTCTGCTCTGATGGTCGAGTGTTAACATTTGTTTGATATCACTGGTGAGACTTGCTTTGGGACAAAGTCACTGTTTAAGTGAAAATGGTTGTTGTTACAGCTGCCGGCAACACATTTGTGCATTTGTAACTGAGGGGTCAAATGCATAGTTGATGGGTGTCTCAGAGATTAACACTTTAGGGCCGAGAGAACTGAGAATTAGCTCTGTTACCGTCAAGGACTTGGGTGGGGGTGGGGTGTTGCAGTTGGGAGTCAGGTGTCCTGGGAATCAACTTTGTCATTGCTGGGATTAGCCTGTACCTGTCAGGGTTCCCAGGATTAACCCTATAAATCACAGATCCTGGGAATTAACCCTATACCTGCCAGGGATCCCAGGATTAACCCCATAGCTGACAGATCCTGGGAATTAATCCTGTACTTTCCTGGGTTCCCAGGGTTAACCCTATAACCTACAGATCCTGGGAATTAACCCTGTATCTGCCAGGGTTCCTAGTATTAACTCCATAGCCTACAGATCCTGGGAATTGACCACACAACTGCCAGGAATCTCAGGAATTAATCCAGTAACTGCCAGAAAGTCCTGGGATTTAACCCCATAACTGCAAAGAATCCCTGCAATCAACCCTGTAGCTGTCTGGTGACTGAGGATTTTACCTTGCAAGTGCTGAAAATTGTAGGATTTAACCCCGTTTAATTCCCAGGGTGCTGGAAGTTAACCGTGCAGCTGCCAGGAGTCAGTAGCTGTGCAGAGTACTCCAATGTTGTCTGAAACATTGTGTTCAGTTTTGGTTACCTTGCTATAGGAAAGATGGCATTAAGCTGGAAAGAGTGCAGAGTAGATTTATGAGGATGTTGCTGGGACTCAAAGGACTGAGTTATGGAGCAAGGTTGAGCAGGTTGGGACTTCTGTCATTGGAGCGTAGGAGAATGAGGTGTGATCTCGCAGAGGTGTACAAAATTATGAGTGGCATAGATAGGGTGAATGTGCACAATCTTTTTCCCAGGGCTGGAAAAATCAAGAACGGGGGGAGAGCATAGGTTTGAGAGAGGGCAGCTGAGGGGCAAATCCTTCACCCAGAGGGTGGTCAGTATGTGGAACGAGCTGCCAGAGGAAGTGGTTGAGGCAGGTACAATAACAACATTTAAAAGACACTTGGATGGGTACAAGGTTTAGAGGGATATGGGCCAAACATGGGCAAACAGGACTAGTTTAAGACTGGAATTTTGGTCGGCATGGACCAGTTGGGCCGAAGGGCCTGCTTCCTATGAAGATGCTGGAACTGACAGCACAGCACACCTGTGCTATTTAACCCCGATGCACTACTGTGATTGAACCCGATGATTTCTGGCACCCACTGTACACCACCAGCCTCACCCACTTGTTCCCTGCCTCAGTCCCCCTTTCCCCCATCACCGTGTTGGTACAGTGTCTCCTCTGAAGGCTGGCTGTCCCTCATTGTCTCCCATGGCAATGCTCTGTCAACCCTTGGGTAGACAGCACTAAACCAGGTGCCCGGAAGCAAACTAGCTCAGAGCACTGAAAAAACTGACAGGGCGATTAATCCCCAAATCCATGCTACAATACAATGTCCAGCCCAACCACAACAATCAATACCACAGCACACAACCCCTTTATCCTGCTGACCAAGCATTAACGGTTTGGTTGCCAGGCCTCTTCTGAGCTGGAAAGAGTGCAGAGGAGATTTAAGAGGAAGTTGCCAGGATTCGAGGGACTGAGCATAGGAGAATGAGGGGCGATCTTATAGAAGGTGTATAAGATCATGAGGGGCATAGATAGGTTCAATGCACACAGTCTTTTTCCCAGGGTTGGGGAACCAAGAACGAGGGCATAGGTTTAAGGTGAGAGGGGAGAGATTTAATAAGAGCTCGAGGGGCAACTTTTTTACCCAGAGGGTGGTCAGTATGTGGAATGAGCTGCCAGCGGAAGTGGTTGAGGCAGGTACATTAACAACATTTAAAAGACACTTTGGACAGGTCCATGGATAGGAAAGGCTTTCAGGGACATGGGCCGAATGGAACCGGCTTAGGTGGGAACCTTGGTCGGCTTGGACCAGTTGGGCCAAAGGGCCTGTTTCCATGTGCTATGACTCTGTGACAACGACCAAATACTTTGCAGTCACTCGGGTAACTAGTCCACACCTACAACACAGAGACAGGTCCTTCAGCCCAACTCATCCATACTGACCATGATGCCTATCTATGCATTTGCCCACATTAGACTGATAGTCCCATGTCTTTCCTCTCCCTCTTCAAAGGCCACTTAAACGCCATAATTGTACCCATTTCCTTTGGCAGGCATGGTAGCGTAGTGGTTAGCATAACACTTTACAGCGCCAGCGACCCGGGTTCAAATCCGGCCGCTGTCTGTAAGGAGTTTGTACGTTCTTCCCGTGTCTGCGTGGGTTTCCTCTGGGTGCACCGGTTTCCTCCCACATTCCAAAGACGTATGGGTTAGGAGCTGTGGGCATGCTATGTTGGCGCTGGAAGTGTGATGACACTTGCGGGCTGCCCCCAGAACACTCTACGCAAAGATGCATTTCACTGTGTGTTTCGATGTACATGTGACTAATAAAGATATCTTATCTTATATACCCACCACCCTCTGTGTGAGAGGACCTTCCTGCCAGAGCCCCTTTAAATTTCCCCTCTCTCACCTTAAACCTGTGCCCTCTGGTTTTAGACTGCCCCACCCTAAAGAAAAAGGCTTTGACTATCTACCTTACCTATGCCCTTCATTATTTTATGAACCTCTGTAAGGTCACCCTTCAGCCTACAACGTTGCAGGGAGAATAAACCCAGCCTATGCAATCTCATTCGCTCTCAGCAGCACAGAAACAGGCCCTTCGGCGCGCTAACCCTCTGACCAAATCCTATCCCATTTACCAAAACTTAAAGCCCGCACGTTTTTAGCAATTCAAGCTGGGCGCTTCAATGTTACGACAGTCTCTGCCTCCGGCGCCCCCAGGGGCAGTGTGCTCCAGATTCCGATCGCCCCACTGTAAACCAAAATATTTCTCCTTAGATCCACCCCACCCGCAAAGAATTCTTCCTCAGTCCCCCCTTCTGCATAGTTACCAGGAGCAAGTTGTCAGCCGTATTGTTACTGAAGGGGTGATTCTGCGCGCAAGGGTCGACTGCTTTTCTTGGTTACACTGTTCCCCGTTGAAGGAGATTAGCAGATTTGGGGTCGCTCAGGAGGTACTGAATGATGTTCCGGTGGGCTTTCTCTCGCCGATGAACCTCCGCCTCGCTGGCCGGGCGTTCTCTGCACGGGCAGCGGTGCACTGGTGGGGGGAGATCTACTGATATTTTTGTTGTTGCTGTGTGCTGGGGGACGCATTTAAAACGCCAGCCGGTCTGTGCAAACAGCAACTGTGTGCATTGACAAAGGCAGGGTGAATGGCTCCGCTGAGCTGTGACTTCGCACAAAAGAGCGAGTTTACTCCCTCCCACCGACCAGCCTGCGACGCCGCTGAATAAACAGCACCTCCGTTCATTCCGAGTACAATGAATTCCGACCTCTGGCACTCCAGGTCTTCCCATAAAACAGGAGCGCAGGGCTCGTATCCCGGGCTACAGGTCTCTGGAATTTCGGCGCTGAAGAGGTTAACAGACAGGTGCTGAACCAGGGGGGTGGGGCGGGCTTGAAGAGCGAGCTTTGTGCCTTCTTGTTGTGGAGAGAGGTTGAGCAGGTTGGGAGGCTTTTTTTCCCCTGCTGGGAGATCCCACGGTTAACCCTTGGCGATCAGCTCGCTCGCTCAATGTCCGGGGAGAGATTCAACGTTAAAAGGCATCGCCCTCCTTTTATTTTTGAAAGTGGGGGAGGGGGTAGGAAAGAGGGGAATCTGGACGCCCCCCCCCCCACCTCCCAAAGCCCTTTACAAGCGCCCCGTCCTTGGCCGGGCTTTGGAAGCGCGGTCACCGGGCCCCGCGATTTGGGGACGCCGAACGAGGCACAGCAAGATCCCACGAGGTTGAGGCGTGGACAGCCCTGGAGGGGTGGGCGGTGGTCGGGACACCGTGAGGAAGGGGGGGGGGGAAGAAGAGGGATGGGGGGGGTGAAACTTTGGAAGTGTAGGCCCCCGCATGAGGCGTAGTTAGGGATGTTTGGTTTTGCACAGCAAGATCCCACCAGTTTGATGCGGCAAGGTGTGGGGGGGGGGAAGAAAGTGTATAGTCTGGAGGGGTGAGGGGTGACCAGGCCCCCTTATGAGGAAGGGGGGCGGGTTAACGTCGCACAGAGGGCGTAGTTGGCAGGGTGTTGGGTCCCGCACAGCAAGATCCCAACAAACCAAAACGGGACAGCGGCAAGGTGGTCTCTGGAGCATTGGCCAGGACATTGGCGACCCACTTCTAAGTGGGGAGAGGAGGGGTGGAGAAAGAGGGGATGTTGGCTTCCACGCAGCAAGATCCCACAAACGATCCTGTTTTACTCGCTGCTGCTGCTGGAATGGGGTGGGGTGGGGTGGCGTAAATCTTCGCCCAAGACACTCAGCGAGAAAACTGTCAAAGCGCGGTCTCCGTTTCTTCCTTCTGGATGCAGGGACAGGCGGGGCTCGATTGGTGCACGGCACGATCCCACAGAAGCAGCCCTGCGATGTTAGTTGCCCCGTTTCCCCGTAAACTTGGGACCAGCGCAGTCCGTTCATCGGTTTAAACAGCTGCGGCAGGGCAAGAGTCCCGCTGCAAGGCGACTGACGAAGCCTCGAACTCAACAACCTCCCCACCCCCACAGGCAAGAGTCTGGGGCTGGGGTGCCTCATGTCTGGAGCCTTTCGTGTCTGGAATCTATCAAATAAATCTTCCCAACTGTATCACCTCCAGCATCCTTTCCTAGCGTCACGCAGCACAGAAACAGGCCCTTCGGCCCACAATAAACATGCCAACCATAAACACTAATCCCATTGGTCGACAGCCTTCCAAAACTTGGAAATTCAAGTGTTCACCCAGATACTTGCCTCCACCGTCCCTTCAGACAGTGTGTTCTAGATTCCAAGCACCTTCTGGGAGGGGGAAGGAAATTTTCCCTCAGATCTTCTCTGAACATTCCTTCTCTCAGGGAGGTAACATTCACCCCTCCGGCAACTTCACCGACTGGAACAGACCTTGCTCATTGAGGGTCGTCTATACCCTTCTGAGACCAGGACAGCCCATAATAGGCACCCAAAGGTACCGGGGAGAAACAACCAACACTGCCTCCACAGAAGTCCTTCAAACCCACTGGTGGGAGCAGCGAATTGAAGCCGGCATCCTTCCCCAGGACAACGTCCCACCATCTGGGGCCTAATTTGACTCCCGTCGCCTTCCAGACACTAAGATTGCCATCACTTTCCCCAGTTTTCTGCTGGCAGGGGATTGCTCAGCCCAGCAGAGGAAAAAGGTTCAAGGGATGTTCTCCCAAGCATCCCCCCCCCCAAGCACCCGCTCGCCGTGCCCCCCCCCCAAATTCCTGGGAATCCTTATCCCACGATGGCTCAAAATGGAGAAGGGACTCTTGGGATGCTGTTAGAGTCTCGAGAATATTGAGCAAATGGCAGAAGGGGTGTCCCACCTCCTAAAGTGCCCAGCCAAGCACCTCCAGCTCTGGAAAAACCTGCTGTTCCAGCACGGATCACCTCGGAACTGGAGTGGAAAAGAGAGCAGGGTGTGTTCTGAGGGGAGTGCCTGAGAAGAGGAGGATTTGGTTGCTCGCTGGCTCCGCAGTTCCAGTTTGATTTCAATTCAGTGCTCAGTTCCTCGCTCACACAAAGGGCCCTTCAATGGCACTGACATCACACCATGACTCACCCTGAGCTGCTCTGAATCCTAATCAGCAACAAAGCACTGGGAAAGCACATGAGAGTGGAGTTAATACACAGGCACCTGTGAGTCAGTGCCCTTCAGTCCCAGAATCCTCCAACCCTCAGGTTGGTGGGGGTGGGGTTGAGAGGGGGGGGCTTGCTTCAGTGCCAAGGGTGTGAGAGGCCAGTCTGTGGATTCTTTTATCATGGGGTAGCAGCTACTGTCACACCACACCAGAGCCTGTTACATGTGTACATATAAATTCTCACACGGGCACTGACCGGCTGGGGCAGTGGGTCACACACCATCCCATTCCCCTCTGGGACCAGGTGGGGCAGTGGGTCACACACCGTCCTGTCCCCCTCTGGGACCGGGTGGGGCAGTGGGTCACACACCGTCCTCTCCCTCTCTGGGACCGGGTGGGGCAGTGGGTCACACACTGTGCCACACTCAGACACACAGAAACTCTCTCCCACACACTTGAACATGCACCACTGACACACACATGCAGACATTCTTGCCCACATCCTCCTCTACCCCCCCCCCACAAACCCTTCCCTGAACCCCTCCCTCCATTAGCCCCCCCTTCCCTCAGTCTCCCTGGACCTCCATCTCCTGTGATCCCCAGATCTTCCCAGCCTTTGCCCCATGCATTTCCCTCCAGTGTTGCTAATTGTATTAACGTTCTGCCTCAATGGAGAAAGAACATAAGGAGCCGAAGTCGGCCGTTCGGCCCATCGAGTCTGCTCTGCCATTCTATCATGAGCTGATCCATTCTCCCATTTACCCCACTCACCCACCTTCTCACCATAACCTTTGATGCCCTGGCTACTCAGATACCTCTCAATCTCTGCCTTAAATACACTCAGTGACTTAGCCTCCACAGTCACCCGTGGCAACAAATTCCAAAGATTCACCACTCACTGGCTAAAGAAATTTCTTCACATCTGTTCTGAATGGGCGCCCTTCAATCCTGAAGTCATGCCCTCTTGTACTAGACTCCCCTACCATGGGAAACAACTTCACCACATCTACTCCGTCCAGGCCTTTTGACATTTGAAGTGTTAAAGAGGGCAAGAGAAAGATATTATATGCACAGAGAGTCAGTCCCAGAGGGAGAGAGGACAGTGTGTGACCCACTGCCCCACCCAGTCCCAGAGGTGGGGGGGGGGGGGGGGGGGGAAGAAGAAAAAAAGAAAAATACAGGACTGTATTCAACCTGTTGGAACCTTTTCACATCTGTATGGCAGTATTGGCCACCAGCAATACAAGTTGTTAGATCTTGCTCAGCAAATGGAATGTCAGGAATTCCCACTGGATACGGAAAGAACACTTCCCACCTTGCCTTCCCGCGCAGGATCTCGTGGAACGGGTCCTACATCCGCCGTAAGCGGCAGACGCCAGCCAGGAACACGAACCTCCCTCGGATAACCCTGCCTGCTGCAAGCCAAGACTTCATGCTGAGCCACTGGTTTAAATCCAATCTGCTCTGGGATGAGCCTCCGCAACTGCTTTGGGTTTCCATTCAGCAAGGTGGTGCAGGGGACATGGCGCAAACATGAGGAGATGCACGCAACCGAGAAGGGGGAAGGAGGACTGAGAGGGGAGGAATGGCCTCCTTCCCATTTCCACCTAGTCGTTGGAGGGGATTGGCCGAGCCTCCGATTAAAATGAAAGCATCTCCCCTCAGAGAAGCCTCCTTATTTTTCCATTTCCAACCCCCCCCCCCCCCACCACCACCATCCTGAAGTGACCTCAGAGCACATGGAGACAAGTGGCAGGCAAACTTTGTCACCATGGCAACCGCCAGGCTCTGCGGCCTAGTCCGTTGCTTCGGTTCACAAAGCCCTCATTACTGAGATTAAAGAGTAGCCTCCATTTGAAGATCAGACAATGAAATCATTAAAAAAACATAGGCGATCCATAACGAGACATTCTTCGAGGAATTTGGAATCCTTGACAGTCAGCAGACCAGCCAGTGGTGTGAAACTCTTGCGAGGCAGCTTCAACAGGGCCAATTCTCTCTCAGATAGGGCTCCTCTCTTTATATCTGTGCCCCTACCGACCACCAAGCCTGATTGTTTGCACTCCCTGCATGAGCCTTTGTGCTGGTGAAGCATTAATTATTAACCTGCTGAAGCAGAGCTCTGACTGAGCTGTCTAGACTCAGTGTCGGGCTTGCTTCTCCATCACGGCTGCCTTCACTTGCATGCTTCAGCTTGGGAGGGGCGGGGTGACCTAGTTCAGGCCCTGCATAGCTGAGGCGGCCCCTATGGCTGGGGCAAGGGGCAAATTCAACTGAAGCCCTTGTGTATAAGATTCCAATGGCATTGCTCCTAGGAGAAGCAAAATTTAACCCTCAAACAGCACCAATAAAGAGAAGGCAGCTCACCCGGGAATTACTCTGTGGGATCTTGCTGTGCAAAAATTACTTCCTCATACCAAGGGACTGAATGGCTGGAATCTGCCTTTCTGGCTCTGATCTTGTGCAAGGTGATATTCTATTTTTAAAAAACTCATCCAAAACAAGAAGTCAAAACCAGGGAAGGCGACAGACAGTTTGTGCACAGTATACTCCAGACAACAGCAGGTGCAGGAAGGGGAGGCAGGTTGAAGGCAAGTGTCTCTGGTGGTAAGGAGGTCCCTCACTACTGGTGCTGGGGTACTCTGCTGAGATGGTACCTGTAGCCTTCTGAGCCAACAGGATGACCGATGAACCCAGACTGCCAGAGTGGAGGGGAGGGAATTCCCCTTCTCTCTCTGTCCCCCTTCCCTGCCTCCCTCTGTCACCCACAGTAAGCGGAGGAGATTAACTCTCACCCTCCTCTGGAAACAGGTCGCCCTGTGTCCGATTGCGAGTGGGGAGCAGTGTGTTGAAAGGGTTAATCCCCTCTGCTGAGATCACGCGATGCCCCAGGAGGGAGATGGAGCCGGAAGAGATTTAAAGAGGCAGCGTTGCTGTTTTTAGGCTGGTGCCAAAGTGTAAACTCGCGGTTAGCCTGATCCTACCTGTCTGTGGCAGTCGGCATTCATTCAGAAAGTTCCAAAACAGTGTACGAGGGCTCGGGAGAGACACGTTCACAAGCAAGTTCTGACCCGACACACAAACCAAGCACAGCGATAATTTGCTTGAAAGAAACAAATCCCAGAGTGTCATAGAGTCACACAGTGTGGAAACAAGCCCTTTGGCCCAACTCATCCATGCTGACCAAGGTGCCCACCTAAGTGAGTCTCATTTACCCATGTTTGGTCCATATCCCTCTAAACCCCTCCTACCCCAATCAAAATGTCTCTTAAAATGTTGTTAATGTACCTGTTTCAACCAGTTCCTCTGTCAGCTCGTTCCATATACTGACCACCCTCTGGGTGAAATAGTTGCCCCTCAGGTCCCTTTTAAATCTTTCCCGTCACCTTAAACCTATGCCCTCTAGCTTTTGAATGTCTCTCCATGGGGAAAAAACCCACTAAGCATTCACCCTATCTAAGCTCCTCATGATTTTGTGCACCTCTACAGTCTCCTACATTCCAAGGAGGGAAGTCCTAACCTGCACAGCCTCTCCCCAAAACGGAGGCCCTCGAGCCCTGGCAACATTCTTGGCAATCTTCTGTGCACTCTTTCAAGCTTAACGATGTCCTTCCTATGGAGAGGGTGACCAAAACTGTGCACAATACTCCAAAGTGTGGCCTCACTGGAGTGGCTCCTTAAGGAAGAGAAGCAGTAGGCCATTCAATCCCTCGAGCCTGATCCACCATTCAATAAAATACTTTACCTCGGTGCCGCCTTCCCACACTAACTCCTGCTTCACCTGGTACCCAAAAACCGATCCATCTTTGTCAACAACTGAGCCTCATCAGTAGAGAGTCCCTAACATTCATCAACCTTCGGGGGGAAGGGATTTCATCCCAGCCCCGAATGGTCTGCCCCCTATTCTGAGCCCGTGACCCCAGATTCTACACACCCCAACAGAGGAAAATGGCAACACTGCAGTCACGCTGGTAAACTCCACAAGTTTTATGCGTTTCAATGAAATCACCTCTCTTTCTGAGCGTCAGCCTCAGAATGAAGGAACGTCCCTTTAGAACGGAGATGAAGAGCAATTTCTTCAGCCAGACGGTGGTGATTCTGTGGAATTCGTTGCCACAGAGGGCAGTAGGGGTCAAGTCATTGGGTGTATTTAAGGCAGAGATTGATGAATTCTTGATTGGTGAGGGGGGTTAAGGGTTATGCGGAGAGGACAGAAGAATAGGGTTGGGGGAAGAAAAGAAAGATCGATTGAATGGCAGAGCAGAGTTGATGGGCCAAATGGCCTAATTCTGCTCCTATCATCACAGGCACAACCCTTCCTGCCATCAAGGTCACCTCCAAGAGGCGGTGCCTCAAGAAGGCAGCATCCATCATTAAGGACCCTCACCACCCGGGACATGCCCTCTTCACGTTACTGCCATTGGGGGGAGGAGGTACGGAGCCTGAAGACCCACACTCAACATTTCAGGAACAGCTTCTTCCCGTCTGCCATCAGATTTCTGAATGGTCCATAAACCCAACCTCATTATTCCTCTTTTTGCATTATTTATTAATTTTTGAAACTTATAGTAAATTTTACGTCTTGCACTGTACTGCTGCCACAAAACAACAAATTTCATGACACATGTCAGTGATAATAAACCTGATTCTTTCTCCAAATTCATTCTTTGCCAAGGATTATTCCTCAACTATGTTACATTATTACTTGATCATTTCTTCCAAACCAAATTTTATTCAATTGCCTATAAACTAGCTATCTTTTGGTTAATTATGTTGCCTCTCAAGCTATTACAACCCGCAACAGGCTCTTGATTTCCTTTAATATCTATCCATATCTGAAAATTTCAGATTATGTAATTAAATGGATTGAAATTCCCCAGCTACCGCGGTTGGGTTTGAACACCATCTCCTGATCGTTAATCCAGCCCCTGGGTTACTAGTGCAGCGACACAGCCCCTTGAATTTCTCATAATATCTCATAACAGAAGGAGGCCATTCAGCCCATTTGATGGCACAGTGTTGGAGCTGTTGGTGTTGCTACCACCCAGGTTCGATCCCGGCCTCTGGTGCTGTCTGTGTGGAGTTTGCATGTTCTCCTTGTCACCATGTGGGTTTCCTCTGGGTGCTCTGGTTTCCTTCCATGTCTTAAAAAATGTGGTAGGTTAAATGGCCACTGTACCCTTAGCGTGTAGGTCAGGGGCAAGTGAATCGGGAGTATTAATGGGCAAGAAGGAGAAAATGGGTTACAGGGAGATGAGTGGGGGAATGGGAAAGCTCAGAGCTGGCATGATCTTGATGGGTTGATGGGCCTCCCCCCAAATTGTACAAAAATATGAGAAATAACAAGCATACGTGCCCACTTATTTCCCCATGCTCCATTACATTCTCATCAACTCCCTTAGTTTCTACCACCCAGTTACACACTTACAGCAGCCAATCAATGTACCAGCCCACACATCTTTGGGACACAGGAGGAAGTCAGAGTACCCGGGTGAAAACCCACACAATCACAGGGAGAATGTGCAAACTCCGCACAGATGGTGCCGGAGGTCGGGATCGAACCTGGAACCCTGGAGCTTATGAGGCAGCAGCTGTAACTGTTATGCCACTTTGGTGCCCTTCCCTGCAACTGCTCCTGACCCAGTAAGAACCCAACAGCAACTTGCAATTCTACAGAGCACCAAGCAGCAGATGGTTTGGGACTCCTTTGGGATAGGATCCCAAGAACTTGGACAAGTAGTTTTAAGGACTACACTGGAGAAGGAGCGAGAGTTGAAGAGGCTTAAGCTGGGGATTCCAAAGGAGCTCGACAGAAGCTGTCCTAACTGCTCAAAGCACAAGAGACTTCAGTCAACAAGAACACTTGGCATTTATATAGCATCTTTTGACACTGGAAAGTCTCCTGAGAAAATGGATCTTCAAGGCATTGAGATTGGTGTCAATTGACTTAAAACAACATACTGTGACAAAATTTAGGTTGTAAGACAAGTTTTAAAGAGAACTGAGGTGCAGGCACACAGAGACCGAGATGCAGACACACAGAGACTCGGCAACTGCAATCCTCAGGGCCCAGGCAGTGGAAGGCATGGCTGCCATTGAATCCAGGCATGGCTCAAGGCTGGAAAAGGAGGCCCCAATTCCAAGAGGCCTGTTTGACTGGATGATGCAGACAGAGTCTTGTCTGCGTCATCATTAACTACTCTCAAGGATTTCAATCAAATCTTTTGACGGTTTGTTTTATTCCCATGAGATCTCCCACAAGAAGCCCCATGGTCCATCGTCGACCTCCCACATCATGCCAATTCTCAGCAAAGTCTCCTGGATTTTGGTAAAAACATACCCGACTCAACCGTGTCACGGTTCAGTGAGTAACAATCGCACCTCTCATTCTGAAGGTCTTAACCTCTTGTACGATAAGATGGACTCTTCTCCTCAATCTACCTCCCCATGGCCCTTGCACCTTATTGTCTGCCTGCACTGCACTTTCTCTGTGACTGTAACACTATATTCGGCATTGATATTGCTTTTCCCTTGTGTTACCTCAATATACTGATGTGATGAAATGATCTGTCTGGACGGCATGCAAAACAAACTTTCTCAGTGTACCTCAGTACATGTGACAGTAATAAACCAATTTACTGGTTTTATTTCCTGCAATCCCTTGATCCTAGATTGACGTTCCAAATGAAACAAAGAACATCCAATAGTACAGCACAGAAACAGGCCCTTTGGCTCATGATATCTGTGCCAAGCCGGACGCCAAATTAAACTAGTAATTTTGTATCTTTGTACTGTACTACTGCCGCAAAACCACAAATTCCATGTAATCTAAGTCAGTGATAATAAATCTGATTCTGAAAGAATCCCTTCTGTCTGCAAATGATCCATATCCCTCCATTCCCTGCAATATAAACACTGAGGCTTAAAATCTGAAATTAAAACAGAAAATGCTGGGATGTATCAGCAGGCCAGGCAGTATCTGAGAGGAAAACAGAATTAACATTTGTGTTTGACTGTAACGTTTTCCAACATTTTCCGATTTTATTCCCGATGCTGTCCTGAGCGTGTGCAGTACTGCCAAAAAAAAGCTGCCTTTCATTTGATGCCTTAACCCAACAGCTCCTGTCAAATATAAGATCCCTCGGTGACATTTCAAAGAGCTGCCCTGTATCCTCGATCATTCCCCCCCCCCCCCCCCATAGATTATCTGGCTGCTGTCACACTGCTGGTAGTGGGAGCTTTCCGTGCATAGATTGATTACCCCGTTTCTGGCAGAAGGCACTTGAAGGGAAGTCATTGGTCATCCGGGGCACTGGGATGCACCTGTTGACTAGTTCCAATATAGAACGTAAATCCATATCAAAGGATTTAAATCCATATAGACCACATCAACTACACCATCCTCATCGAGACACTTTAAAAAAAACAAGTTAATCGGACAGAATCTCCCTTAACAAAGCCATACTGAGTATTCTTGATTAATTCCTATGCAGATTAATTCTATTCCTCAGAAAATTTTCCCCCTCAGGAATTTACCTACTTCCAATGTTTGCGAAGTCCTTTGAACTTTATGGGTAAACATTCCCTTTTAAAACACCTGGAATAAAAATACAGCTAGAGGGAAATAAAAGCAAAGTCCACACCCAGTAAATGAAGGCGCTTCTAATTACTACGATCGACTGCTTAAAAGGCAAGAGGCAATGGTTAATAAACCCTACGGTATATTTTAAACTTGCTTTCTCCTCTTCAACCGGCGAGGAGCTGCCTCGAGGTGAATTAGTCGGAGGCAGAGCATGGATGCAGGGCGAGGGAAGGGGTTTGCGAAGTTTTTGCAACAACCTTCCCCGCAAAGTTACGCCAGAGTTGTCCCAACCGCGTTACCTGGAGGTAGATCCAAAGGCCAGCACTTCTCCTCCCGGACTCCAACCCGAAGATTGACCTCAAATCCCTCTCCTCGCCTTCCCACTGTCCGTCCTGGGACGGGGGGCGAGAAAGGACTTTCACGGTAAGGTGCCTGGAATTTCACAGCAGCCTGCGCACCGAACTGAAACCATCCCGAACTCCTGAGATCCTGCTCGTTTATTAACATAATATATGCCGTCTTGTTTCTCAGGAGGCAGCCAATGGTTTTCCTCGCTGTGGCTCACTGGCCCCCGCCCCTCTATCCCAATACATTCTGTGCACTGGAGAAAGTTTGTGAGCCGCAGAGGAGGTGAAGGTGGGGAAGCTATGGGTGTGTGTATCTCCCCCTTCCCCCTCCCACTCTCACCCAACCAACCAACCCCTCCTCTGTGAAAACTTCGCTGAGATAACAAACCTTGCTCGGACCCGTCTAAGCGAGCCTGCTGCCGCCGCCCCCTGCCTTGGAAGCCGAGCGACTATTGGGAGTAAGCTACGCTACCGGCGAGAGATTCAACACCGAGCATTCAGGGGTTCAAGGGAGGAATAGAAACATAAACCAGTGCAGCACTGGAACAGGCCCTTCGGCCCACAATGTCTGTGCTGAGCAAGATGCCAAATTAAACTGATCCCTTCTGCCTGTACATATCCAATTAGAGTCAGAGTGCAGGAAAAGAAACAAGACAAAACTGAAGGCACTTTAACAAAAAAAAGATCAGAACATAAACAGAATTCAACAAAAGAGGAGCAGCACATTGTTAAGGTAAAGAAAAGTACCATACAAGAGTAATATAGAAAAAACTTCTATACTTTGTCTTTGACTTCTTCTCAGATATTCCCTCCATTCCTTGCACACTCAAGGACTACAGTTTAGGGTTCTTCTGCCACTGGAGGGGTGGGGTCAGGCGAGAAAACCCCTTAAATATAGTAAATAGGGGACTGGGTAGCCCCCAGGGAGCTACACGTGTGGCATTGGTGCCATTTTTTTTATATATAAAAAGGTAACACTAATGTAAAGGCTTGCACTGTTTTATAATTGTATATGGTTTGTCCTTTATTTGTCTTTTATTATGAATAAAGTTTATTCTGGAATTTAAAAAAACCTCTATCAGGTCTCCCCTCAGCCTCTGACACTCCAGTGAAAACAACCCAAGTTTGTCCAACCTCTCCTTATAGCTCATACCCTCTAATCCAAGCAGCATCTTGGTAAACCTCTTCTGCACCCTCTCCAGAGCCTCCACATCCTTTCTGTAATGGAGTGACCAGAACTGCACACAATACTCCAAGTGTGACCTAACCAAAATTTTATACAGCTGCAACATAAGGTCCTGACTCTGGAATGCTATGCACCTAGCGATGAAGGCCAGCATGCCATACACCCTCTTTACTACTTCATCTACTTGCGAGGCCACTTTCAGGGAGTCATAGAGTAATACAGCACAGAAGCAAGCCCTTCATCCCAACTGGTCCATGCTGACCACTCCATTCTCCCTGCTAGTCCCAATTGCCCCTGTTAGGCCCATAACACTCCAATCCTCTCCCCTCCATGTACCTATCCAAATGCCTCTTAAATGTTGAAATTGTACCACCTCGACCACTTCCTCTGGCAGCTCATTCTGGATACTCACCACCCTCTGTGTAAAGAAGTTACCTCCCAGGTCTCTTTTAAATCTCTCCCTTTTTATCTTCTATCTGTCCCCTCTAATTACGGACTCCCCAACCCTGGTGAAAAGACTGTGACCGTCCACCTTATTCATACCCCTCATGATTTTATAAACTTCTATGAGGTCACCCCTACACTCCAAGATCCAACGTGGCCAACCTCTCCCTATAACTCAGGTCCTCTTGTCCAGGCAGCATCCTCATAAATCTCTTCTGCACCCTCTCCAGCTTGACAATGTCTTTCCTGCAACAGGGTGACCAAAACCGTACACAGTACTCCAAGTGCGGCCTCACCAACGACTTATACAACTGCAACATATTGTCCCTACTCCTAAACTCGATGCCCCGACTGATGAAGGCCAGTGTGCTAAACGCCTTCTTCACCACCCGGTCTACTTGTACGGCCACTTTCAGCGAACTGTGCACTTGTACTCCCAGGTCCCTCTGTTCCACAATACCCGTCAGTCCCCTGCCATTCACTGTGTAAGTCCTACCCTAGTTTGACTGTCCAAAATACATCACCTCATACTTATCTAAGTTGAAATCCATTTGCCATTCCTCAGCCCATCTCTCTAACTGATCAAGATCTCTTTGCAATTCATTGTAACCTGCTTCACTATCAACAAGACTCCTTAATTTAGTATCATTAGCAAATTTGCTAACTGTGCCATGTGCATTCATATCCAAATTATTTACATAAGTAATGAATAACAGAGGTCCCAACCCTAAGGCCTGGGGCACCCACTAGTCACAGGCCTCCAGTCAGAGAATGGACCTTCAACCATTGCCCTCTGCCTCCTATCATCGAGCCAATCCTGAATCCATCTGGCCAGCTCTCCCTGAATCCCATGCGACTTAACCTTCCAGATCAGCCTGCCGCGTGGGACCTTGTCAAAAGCCTTACTAAAGTCCACATAGACAACATCCACAGCCCTACCTTCATCTATCCCCTCAGTTACATCTTTGAAAAGTTCCAAAAGATTTGTCACACATGACCTCCCATGCACAAGACCATGCTGACAATTCCTGATCAGGCCTCGAGTAGGAGGTATGGACTCGGACCCCAAGACCCCTCTGTATATCGATGCCGTTAAGATCCCTGCCATTAACCTATGCTCTCCCCTTACATTTGACCTCCCAAAGTGCAACACCTCACACTCGCCCACTTAAAGCTCCATCTGCCATTTCTCCGCCCATATCCGTAACTGATCTATAACCGGCTGTGTCCTTTGACGCCCCTCCTCACTCTCTGCAAATCCACAAATTTATCCTAGGTGGACAGTAGGAAATTTTTCCCCATAGCAGAGGCGTCTAAAATTAGGGGGAACACAATTAGGGGGCACCGTTTTCTGGTCAGGGGCGGGAGGTTTAGAGGAGAGTTGAGGGAGTTTAGGTTTTCACCCTAAACCTAACTCTCACCTTCCTTAAGCACATCGAAGGGACCATTCACCGTGACTCCCTGTCCCTTCTTCCATCCCCTCGAAATGCTTCCCATTTTGCCGCACTTTCATGGGAAATGCCCCATCCTTTCATCTCTTTCCCTTCCCACCATTCAGGGACCCAAACGGCTCCTTAAAATGAATCAGAAGGTCACTCGCACTCCTGCAATCTCCTGTACAGTGTTCAGTGATCACAATGCAGTCTCCTCTACCTTGGGTTGCGTGACCACTTTGCAGAGCACCTTTGGTTAGTCCTCACTGTTCCTTGTCATTAGAGTGAGGGAGTCATACAGCACAGAAACAGGCCCTTTGGCCCAACTCGTCCATGCTGACCAAAATTCCCATCTAAAATTGTCCCAGTTCCCTGCATTGGACCCATATCCCTCCAAAACTTTCCTATCCATGTACCTGTCCAAATGTTAACAACATTTAAACGTTGCTATTGTACCTGCCTCAACCACTTTCTCTGGCAGCTCGTTCCATATACATATTACTCTCTGTATGGAAAATATTGACCCCTCAGCTTCCTGTTAAATCTCTCCCCACTCACCTTAAGCCTACGCCCTTCCAACACTGGGAAAAAGACTGTGCATTCACCCTATCTATGCCCCTCATGATTTTATACACCTCTGTAAGATCTGTCCTGTTAATTCTCCATCCAACCCTCACTCTATCCTTCCCATCTATGGCCTTCAGCTCTGTACCAACGAGGCCAAAGGTAAGCTTGAGGAACAACACTTCATCTTCTGTCTGGGGACATGGCAGCCTTTGGGACTCCTCATTGAGTTAGAACACAGAACAGTACAGCACAGGAACAGGCCCTTGGCGCACGATATTATACCAAACTAATTAGGATGATGACACTTAATCCCTTCAGCCTGCACATGGTCCATACCCCTCCATTTTCAGCACACTCTTGTGCCTATCTAAGAGCCTCTTAAACACCTCTATTGTATCTGCCTCCACCACCACCCCTGGCAGCGCATTCCAGGCACCCACCACTCTGTGTGAAAAAAAAACTTGCCCCGCACATCTCCTCTGAACTTTCCCCCTCTCACCTTAAATGCATGCCCTCTAGTACTAGAACTTTTGACCTTGGGAGGAAGGTACCAGCTGTCTACCCTATCTATGTCTTTCATAATCTTATAAACTTCTATCAGGTCTCCCCTCAGCCTCTGACGCTCCAGAGAAAACAACCCAGGTTTGTCCAACCTCTCCTCATAACACATGCCCTCTAATCCAGGCAGCATCCTGGTAAACCTCTTCTGCACCCTCTCCAAAGCCTTCACATCCTTCCTATAATAGGGCGACCAGCATTATATGCAAAATTGAGTTCACCGCTTTCATCGAACTTGCTCGCTCTGTTTCATCAGAACCAGCCAGTTCTGCTGTAGATTATCTACCCGTAATATCAGCTCTGTTTAGGTCTACACGAACACTGCCTGATCTGTTGGGATTTTCCAATGTTCTAAACCACATTTTTACAGTTTTAACAGGTTCCTCTTTTTGCATTCTCCCTCCCTAACTGCCCTCATTATCATTTCTAACCAGACGGTTTCATCAACCACTTATCACCGTGGCAACTCCAGGCTCACCTGTCAGTGATACTTCCTCTGTCCTCAGCATCCTCCCTCACCCTCTCTGCTACTTAAAACCAACTTGTTTTCTCTCTTCCCCCAGTTCCGACAAAGGATCTTTAAACTGGAAACTGGAAATGGATTGGTTACGTAACTGGGTGAAAACTCGGCAAACTAATTCTCCATTCAACCCCCACTCTTGTCTTTTTTTCACCATGGCCTCCTGTACTGTACTAACAAGGCCCATGGCAACCTTGAGGAGCAGCACCTCATCTGCCTGGGGATGGGGCAGACTTCGGAACTCCTATTGAGTCTAGTCCTGCTCCTATTTTCTTGTGAAACATTATTTCTTCTGAAACACTATCTCTTTCTTGCTCCACAGATGCTGCCTGACCTGCTGAGTGTTTCCAGTATTTCCTGTTTTCATTTCAGGTTTCTAGCATCTGCAGGTTTTGCTTTTCATTTCCATGGAAGCTGAATCTGCATTCCCTGCAGCGCCACCACAGTAAAGAGTTAGGACTGTTGCCAGGACAACAAGTATGGTCCAACCAAGGTTCTTTTTTAAAATGTATTCATTTTTTCAGAAATGTGTATTATCAGCAATGCCAGCATTTAATGCACATCCTTCCTTGCCCCTAACCTGAATGGCATCTAAGAATCAAACAAATTGCTGGGTGTGGAGTCCCTTGTAAAACAGACAGCAAGTTTCCTTCTCTAAAGCACCCAAAGTGAACCAGAGGGATTTTATGGTGGTTTTGTTATAAGATTTCAGTTCAGTTACAGGAGTCAGATTCCACAGACGCAGTGATGGGATTTGAACTCGGGGTCACAACCATAGAGTTACACAGCACAAAATCAGACCCTTAAACCGCCAAGTCCATGCCAACCATCAAGTGTCCATGTATACCAATCCACCACATGGATGCTATGGACAAGAAAGCACACGAGCACCTCTACTTCCTCAGAAAGCTAAGGAAATTCGGCATGTCCCCCGTTGACCCTCACAATTTTTTTATCAATGCACCGTAGAAAGCACCCTATCAGGATGCATCACAGCTTGGTACAGCACCTGCTCTGCCCAAGACTGCAAGAAATTGAGGAGAGTTGTTCACACAGGTCAGTCCATCATGAAAACCAGCCTCCCCTCCATGGACTCTTGCCTATACTTCCCCCTGCCTCGGGAAAGCAGCCAACATAATCAGAGACCCCTCCCACCCTGGACATTGTCTCTTCTCCTCCCTTCTATCAGGCAGATGATATAAAAGTTTGAAAGCACGTACCTCCAGGCTCAAGGACAGCTTCTATTCCACCGTTATAAGACTATTGAATGGGCCCCTTCTATGATAAAGATGAACTCCTGACCTCACAATCTACCTCGTTATGGCCTTGCACCTTATTGTCTGCCTGCACTGCACTTTCTCTGTAACTGTAACACTTTATTCTGCATTCTGTTATTGCTTTTCCCTTGTACTACCTCGATGTACTGATGTAGTGGAATGATCTGTATGGATGGCATGCAAAACAAAGTTTCTCACTGTACCTTGGTACAATAATAAACCGATTACTGGTTCCAAGTTACCGACACTAATCCCATTTTATCTGCCTTATTCCAGGCCTTTGGATTACAGTAAATTTTATCAAACTTTTTAATTCACTCCCGCTGACGATCCCAATGTTTTGTCTGCAGGCTTATGTTTTGTTTTTAGTTTGGAAGGCCCCGGAGAACGGAAGGATGAGTTCGGACTGGCTGGGTCTGGTATGGAACCAATTGGCCGAATGGCCTCATTCTGTGATTCTATTTCCTCTCTCTCTCTCTCTTTCTCTCTCACTCTCACTCTCTTACTCTCTCTCTCTCACTCTCTCTCTCTCACACTCTCCCACCCCCAATCTATCTCCCGCCACCCAGTGCTGACATCTCCTTCTCTTGGGCACAGTGTTTCCCCCTGGTCCAGGTGCTGCACCTGGGACCCTCTGGCTAAGGGAGGTGGTGTGGTGCTTGGCGCCTGTCTGTTCCTCCGAGGACCACTCCTTCCAACTTGGCAGAAGACAGAAGAGTTAACCCCATAAAGGCTGCGATGGTCTATCAACTCACGGCATCGAGTCCTTGGCTGCTCCAAGTAGTGAAATCTTGTCGTCCTATCCTCCACTCTTTCCCCACAGCCCTGTGTAATGTTTCACATCAAGCGCCTCTCCAATTCCCTTCCTGCTCCAAGTCATAGTAGGGTGGAACAGTGGAACAGTGGGTAGAGCTGCTGCCTCACAGCTCCAGAGACCCAGGTTCGATCCCGACCTCTGGCACTGTCTGTGTGCAGAGTTTGCACATTGTCCATGTGACCGGGTGGGTTTCCCCTCGAATCTCTGTTTCCTCCCACATCCCAACAACATGCAGGTTTGGCAGGTTAATGACTGCTATAAATTATGTGTTGGTGAGCAGGGTAATCTGGGAAAGGGAGGAGAGATCGATAGGACTGTGGGTGGGATAAAGATTGGGATTAATGTAGGATTTGTGGATATGGGTGTTGCTGGTCAGCACAGACTTTGTGGGCCGAAGGGCCTGTTTCTGTACTGCATCTCTTCATGGCTCAACTGTCCGAGTTAAAGTTTACTGTGAATTGTTTTCTGAGGATGTTTCAAGGTGAAAGGGAAACCTCGGATATTCCTGCAGCAGGATTCCCTGGGAGAAGGCAAAGTGGGGATATCATCCGCTGAATATGGAAAAAGGCCATTCAGCCCACTTAGATAGTAAACACTTTGGGATACTCCAGACCTTGTGAAAGGCCTTTATATGTGCTGAAGTCTTCATCAGAGTCAAGCAGCACAGTAACATGCCAATCAGCCCAACAAGTTTGGACTAGCCACAATCATCTACACTAACCCCATTTTATTCTCCCCACACTCCCATCAATTCTCCCCAGATTCCTCCACTCACCTACACGCTTTACAGGGGACGATTAGCCTACCAACCTGCACATCTTTGGGATTTGGGAGGAAACCGGAGCACCCACAAGAAACTCATTCACCGCCTGGTTCAGAGGCTCCAATGCACAGGATCGCAAGAGGCTGCAGAGGGTTGTAGACTCAGCCAGCTCCATCATGGGCACAACCCACCCCACTATCGAGGACATCTTCAAGAGGTGACATCCATCACTAAGGACCCTCACCATCCGGAACATGCCCTCTTCTCGTTACTACCATTGGCGAGGAGGTACAGGAGCCTGAAGACCCACACTCAACGATTCAGGAACAGCTTTATCCCCTCCGCCATCAGATTTCTGAACAGTCCATGAACTCATGAACACTACCTTGTTATTCCTTTTTTTGTTGCGCTGTTTTGTAACTTATAGTAATTTTATGTCTCTGTGCTGTACTGCTGCCGCAAAAATTTCACATCATCTAAATCAGTGATAATAAATCTGATTCAGATGGAGACCCACACGGTCACAGGGAGAACGTGAAAACTCCACGTGCAGAGCCGGAGGTTGGGATCAAACCCAGGTCACTGGAGCTGTGAGGCAGCGGCCCTACCCGCTGCGCCACTGTGGTGCCTTCAAGACTTGTGGCTTCAGGGAAGAGATATCCAGGGAATCAAGGGATATGGGAATAGTGAAGGAAAATGGTGTTGAACGACAAGAAAGTTGAGGTCTCATTTTGCTCCTATTTTTTATGTCCTTACGTAATCCCCACCCCTCACCTTGCATTCGGTACTTTCGGAATTTCTTATCTGTAAGTACAGGCTCTCACAGTGGGTTCTGTTTGCCAGTTCCCAAATTAGAATGTTATCAGTCCTCTGGGCATTGAGTTCAAGGGCTCCATCAACACCTGAACTTCCAGTAAAGAATTTTGTGTCTTTATCGATGATGCTTAACGGGCTTGCTGGTAGGTAGAGAGTTTGAGCACAACTGGTGCGTGTCCAAAGAAAGTCCTGCAGTTGCAAAGCCCCTTTCCTGCTCAGCATGAGTCCAAAACGTTTTCGTGGCCAATCAACGCAGGCCTCGTTGCAATTCTATTCCCTGTGGGTGCGGCAAAGTTCGCCTACCCTGGCCTTTTCTCCAACTCTCTCTCCCTCTCTTTCTTCTAAGAGGGATCTTAAAGGCACCTCTTCTGTCAAGCTGTTTCGAGCATCAAACCTGCTCCTTGGTTGGGACATCTTTGAAGGCGCTCTGCAAAGGCCAGTTGTTGCCAAGGCAACGCTGCAACGCAGCAACAGGGAGAGCCTCATCTGCGCCCAGCAAGATCCCACAAGTCCCCCCCCCCCCACTGCACATTTATTTTTAGTACTTGTATCTTGAAGGTTAAATACCGGCTGGAGACAGTAATGCTTTGCAATTTTCCCAAAGGTCCCTCCCCACCTCTTCAAACACACGCTCTAATCTTTCTCCGTCTGAAGGATTTCCTGAATTGTTCTTATCTGACCTGGAATGTGTTGGTTGTCTTATAAGGGAAGGTTGGACAGGCTAGACTTCTATCCACCAGAGGTACCCTTTGACCTGAAACATTAACTCTGTCTATCTCTCACTCCGCAGATGCTGCCTGATCCGCCGAGTGTTTCCAGCATTTTTTAGTTTTGTTTTAGATTTTCAATGTCGGCAGTTTTCCTTATCTCCATTCCCTGTATCCGCTGGAACTCAGGAGAGCAAGAGACGACCAGAGGTGTTCCCCTACCTTGAATTACAGTAGTTCGGGTAATGGAAATTCACCCTTAACTTAAGATCATAAGACACGGGAGCAGAATTAGGCCATTCGGCCCAACGAGTCTGCTCTGCCATTCAATCATCGTTGATATTTTTTCTCAACCCCATTCTCCTGACTTCTCCCTTATCCCCCTCACCAATCAAGAACCTATCAATCTGCCTTAAATACACCCAATGACTTGGCCTCCACAGTGGCAACAAATTCCACAGATTCACCACCCTCTGGCTGAATAAATTCCTCCCCATCTCAGTTTCAAAGGGACGTCCCTTTATTCTGAGGTCGTGCCCTCAGATCCTAGACCCTCCCACTGATGGAAACATCCTCTTCATGTCCACTCTATCCAGGCCTTTTAGGGTCTGGTAGGTTTCAATGAGATCCCCCGTCATCCTTCTGAACTCCATTGAGTACAGGCCCAGAGACATCAAACACCCCTCATACATTAAGCCTTTCATTCCCGGGATCATTCTTGTGAACAACCTCTGGACCCTCTCCAGGACCAGCACTTCTTTCCTTAGATACGGGGCCCAAACCTGCTCACAATTGCACAAAATTCCTTACGGAATTCACAAATCATGACCAAAAAAATCTGGGAATCAGAATAAAAATTCACTGTTACAAAACTTGTGTGAAAAAAACTAACTAAATAAACACAAAATTAACTTCTTTCCAACTCACATTCCTTGACCTGTGTGCAGATGACATGGCTTTGCCTTATGGAAAATTGCTATATGGGCAGTTTTCTAGGAATGCAACCATCCTGAAACATTGGGATCACCCGTATCGGTCTTCCAGTTTAAGCAGTTGAGCTAAACAGTTCTGAGTGAATATATAAGATTCTGACAGGGTGAATGTGGAAAGGATGTTCCTTCTTGTGGGAAATTCCGGAACTAGGGGCCAGTGTTTAAATATAAGACATTGCTCATTTAAGACAGGGATGAGGTGAAATTTTCTCTCTCAGAAAGTTATTGGAACTTTTGTCCTCGAAGGCTTTGGAAGCAGATTGCTTCACCTCTGTCTTAAAGGATGACCTCTTCTAGGCAGTCCCCAGGTCACGACAGGGTCGCGTTCCTGAGAACCGTTGGTAACCCGGACTGCTCGTAGGTTGGGAATGAACAGCAACAGTGTGTGGGAGAGGATCATAGAAACAGCGGTGACGGGAGAGCGAGCAGGCGCGGGGAGAGGAGCCGCCAGCTGGCCTCACTGACTCAGTGAGTGATTCTGTTCAGCCCTCCCGACTCTGCTCGGCTCCACCCAGCCCCGGATGGTTGTGGCTCAGAGGGTGGAAAGTAGGCACCTGGGAATGCCCCATTCCCACCCGGCAGAAGACGCCTGCAACCCCATAGCAGCCGGCAAATCCGTCTTCATCAAACCTCCCAAATGCTTGTTCGTATGTACAGGGTGCCCATAAGTCGGGCATTTATAACGCAGGGAGGAGTCACTCTGTTCCTTCACCTGGCTATCGATTCAGATACGTAAGTGTGGGATGTTGCATTTTGTGAAGTCAAACCAGAGTAGGATTTCCACAGTGAACGGTCATGCCCTGGGGAGTGTTGTGGAACAGAGGGACCTAGGAATACAAGTACTTAGTTCACCGGAGTATTGTGTTCAATTTTGGTTGCCCCTGTTACAGGAAAGACATCATTAAGCTGGAAAGAGTGCAGAGATGATCTACGAGGATGTTGCCAGGACTCGAGGGCCTGAGTTAAAGGGAGAAATTGGGCAGGTTGGGACTTTATTCCTTCGAACCTAGGAGATTGAGTGGTGACCTTACAGAAGTGTATAATGTCATGAGGGGTACAGATAGAGTGAATGCACACTGTCTTTTTCCCAGGGTAGGGGAATTAAAAAACTAAAGGGCACAAGTTTAAGGTGAGAGGGGAGCAATTTAATAGGAAACTGAGGGGCAATGTTTCTCCCCAGGGTGTGGTCAGTATATGGAACAAGCTGCCAGAGGAAGTGGTTGAGGCAGGTACATTAACAACATTTAAAAGACAGTTGGATAAGTACATGGATAGGAAAGGTATGGAGGGGTATGGGCCAAATGCGGGCAAATGGACGAGCTTGGTGAGCACCATAGTCAGCATTGACAAGTTGGGCCAAAGGGCCTGTTTCCGTGCTGTATTATTCTATGACCCTATGACTTTGACCCCTTTGATTCCAGATTTCCCAGAAGAGGAAGCTTCCTCTCCACATCCATCCTGTCAGAAGCCTCCAGGATCATATATGTTTTATTCAGGTTGATGGTCAGTACGGATTCTGTGGGCCTAAGGGCCTGTTTCCGGGCTGTGTGTTTTTTTGACAATACCCTCCCAGTGTCACACAGACAATGCAGCAAATACTAGGCTTTCACACTGTGCTAAAGCCTTTAACCAATCTACTGCCAAGTCTGACCCAGACAACAACAACTTGAAAAACACTATGATGCTGGAGGAACTCAGCAGGTCAGGCAGCATCTGTGGAGAAAAGCAGGCGGTCAACGTTTCGGGTCAGGACCCTTCTTTAGGACTGAAGATAGGAAAAGGGGAAGCCCAATATATAGGAGGGAAGAGGTCACACCTGCGAAACACCTGCAGTCTGTCCATAATCACAATCTGCACCTCCCCGTTGCCAATCACTTCAACTCCCTCTCCCACACTATCACTGATATGTCAGTCCTCGGCCTCCTCCACTGCCAGGAGAATTCCAAGTGCAAACTGGAAGAACAGCACCTCACTTTCCATCTTGGAACCTTGCAGCCTAACGGCAGGAACATTGAATTCTCCCACTTAGTAATCCCCACCCCCCTTCCCCACAAACCCCCACCCAACCATGCTTCTTCCCTTTCCTAGCCTATCTCACTTTTTCTACCCCTTTTCCCCTCTCTCTCCTTCCCTTTGACCCATCCCCCAGTGGATCTGCTCTCCCCTCCTCCCCCGCACCTGCCTAACGCTATCTCTTACCTGCATCTACCTATCACCACCCTGTGTCCACCCCGCCTCCCCTCTTTTGTCCACCTATCACTGCTCTGCTTTTCCCTCTGAAATATTGGGCTTCCCCTTTTCCTGTCTTCAGTCCTGAAGAAGGGTCCTGACCCAAAATGTTGACCGCCTGCATCATCTAGATTCCAGCATCTGTAGTCCTTTCTTTCTCTAACAACAACAGCTTGCATTCATATAGTGGCTCTAACATTCTAAGGTGCTCTGAGGTGCATCATGGAAGTGCTAACCAATCCTAATTTGACCCTCCAGGGTCGGATGGAGTATTATGAGGAGCAAGTGACCCGAAGAGGAGGCTTTATGAGGAACGGGAGATGGAAAGGTTGGGACAGGGAATTAGAGAGTCTGGGACTCAGGCTCCTGAGAACATGGAGTCGAGCTATTAAAGCCAGGGATGAACGAGGGGCTGGAAACAGAGGAGGGGAAGCCTTGGATCTGAGATGAGAGTGCAGAGTGCGTACAGGAGGGAATAAAGTGGCAGTCAGTATGATCCCGAGAACATTCCATCTGGGAAGGTGCCCGTATGCAAGGAGCAGCCTCTCACAGACAAGAGCGGCTGACAAGCCAAACACTTTTGACAACCTTCCAAACGCTTTGAGTCAAGGTGCCAACATTTACTCGATGACTAAATACCACAAACAGGTCTGGATCTGCCCTGGGTTCCACAAAAAGCCTGATATGCACCGAGCGAAGCTTATTACTGGTCTGTCAATGAGCTTTCATTTATCTGTCAGGTTTGTCCTTCAACAAGTCTCCGGGAGGCTTCCCGCTGCTTGAACCTGCCGAACACCCAGTCTCAGAGTGTTTAACCATTGCTTTGTTTGCTGACAATACTTCTATTGAATCAACTTTTCTTTACATTATTTCTCCATCCCCCTCCCACTCCCACCTATCAGTCTACGGCACTGTTATAATGAGGCCCAATGCAAACTTGAGGAACAGCACCTCTTCTACCTGGGCACCTCGCAGCCTTCCAGACTCAATATTCAATTCAATAACTGCTGATACTTGGCCTTTATGTTTGTATTACAATTGGCCAGTTCTGCTGTACCTCATCCATCTGCAATATTGACTCCATTTTCCCTCTCTCCACCAGCACCGCCTGACCTGATGGGCATTTTCTACAGCTCTGTATATCACAACATTTACGTTCCTTCGCTTGTGCCCCCTCATTAACCTAGCAACCAGATAACTTGGGCACTTGATGGTCGGCATGGACACAATGGGCCCAAGGGTCTGCTTCTGTGCTGTATGACTCTATAACTCATTGGCAGCTTATCCCCATGACAACCCTGGCCTCACCCTTTGACAGAGATTCCCTTTGTCCTATCCATCACTTTCTCATCCTCTCTGTTACATAACACGAACTTGTTTTCTCTCTTTCTCACCTCTTATGAAGGGTCTTCGACCTGAAATAACTCTGTTTCTCACTCCTCAGACGCTGCCTGACCTGCTGAGTGTTTCCAGCATTTTCTGCTTTATTTCAGATTTCCAGCATCTGCAGTACTTTTTTCCATTTTCACACATTCTGGAGGTGCAATCTGAAATCTCACCACTGGAATTGAGATACCTACAATCGGGCAGTTAAGTCCAGCAGTCCTGATGCAGGGTTTCCACCTGAAACATCAACTCAGTCTCTGTCACAGTGACGGGTGGTGCAGTGGGTAAGCCTGCTGCCTTGCAGTTCCAACGACCTGGGTTCGATTCCGACCTCCGGTGCTGTCTGTCCCTGTGGAGTTTGTACATTCTCCCTGTGTGGGTTCCCCCCCAGGTGCTCTTGTTCCCTCCCACATCCCAAAGGCGTGGGGGTTGGTCTGCTAATTGGCTGCTGTAAATTACCCCCAGTGTGTGGGTGAGTTGCAGAAGAATTAAAGTGAAGGACATGTGAAAGCCAATGATTTGAAAGGCGCAGAGAAGTAAGGGGGGGCTGGATGGGGTTGCACCACTGGGAGCCAGCGTAGATGAGATGGGATGAATGGCCTCTTTCTATGCCATAAATGTGTTCAAAATGCAGATTGGGGATGGCCTTGCTGAGATCCCTTCATCCATCCAAAAGTGGAACCTCGAAATCTCTGCCCACTGCTGATCCTGAGCCTGTTACACCATTCCAGCATCGCTCCGTGTAAGCTGCTACAGCACCTCACCTTCTGACTGGGCACGTTGCAACCTCCTGGGCTCAACAATGACTTCGGCAATCTCAGAAAACTGGGATTTTGAGTACTTTATCACTTCAGATTTCAGGCGCTCATTATTTCCACTCGTGCTTTGGATGATTTACTCCTCTATTTGTTCCTCTACTTACCCCTTTACCGCGCTCTTGCTCTCTCAGCCAGCACCACCCACCACTTGTGTCATCCAATCTCTCTGCCCCGCTCTACCTCATGATCTACCTTGTTGTGACCTTGCACCTTATTGCACTGTACTTTCTCTGTAGCTGTGACACTTTACTCTGTACTGTTATTGTTTTTACCTGTACTACATCAATGCACACTGTACTAACCCAATGTAACTGCACTGTGTAATGAATTGACCTGTACGATCAGTATGCAAGACAAGTTTTTCACTGTACCTCGGTACGAGTGACAATAATAAACAATACCAATACCAAAGACCTTCCCTTTCATTCTCCCCTCTCCAGCCCCCTACCCAAGCCCTTTCTCTATACCTTAAAGCCGGTTACGTCTCTGACTTTCCAAGCTGAAATCTCAGCTCTCCTCGTCGTTCCACCAGCGCTGCCTCTTTCATTTTTATTTCAGGTTTCTGGCATCTGCGTCACCTTGACTTTGACTTTCACCAAAACAAAAGCCACCTTAGAGCCAAGCAGAATAGCTGCTGGCAATTTAGGGATTACCCTTCACGTTGTTGTTTGTGGGATCTTGCTGTCTATGCACTGTTGCGGCAGGGACTCATGGTCTAGCAGTGATCCCTGCTCTCTTGGATGCTGTGGAGACCTGAACTGCCTCTGGCTGGTATCTCAAGGCACTGGAGAGACACCACCAACTCTCTCTGTAAAATCTTCCACACGCACTGTCACCACAAGTGAACGATAGTCATGGAGTTATACAGCATGGAAATAGGCCCTTCTGCCCAACTAGCCTGTGCTGACCAAGATGCCATCTGAACTAGCCCCATTTGCCTGCATTTGGCCCATTATCCCTCTAAACCTTTCCTATCCACGTACTTCTCCATATGTGTTTTAAATGTTGTTAATGTACCTGCCTCAACCACTTCCTCTGGCAGCTCGTTCCATAGATGCACCTTCCTCTCCCTGAAGAAGTTTCACCTCAAATCTTTCACCTCTCACCTTAAACCTGTGCCCCCTAGTTTTTGATTCCCTTTCCCTGGGAAAAAGACCTGTGCATTCACCCTATCTATGCCCCTCATAACTTTATACACCTCTATAAGGTCACCCCTCAGTCTTCTACGCTCCAAGGAATAAATTCCTAACCTGCCCAACCTCTTCCTATAATTAAGGCCCTCGAGTCCTGGCAATATTCCCATAATTATTCTTTGCACAATTTCCAGCTTAATGACATCTTTCCTAGAACAGGGTAATCAAAACTGTACAGAATACTCCAAGTGCAAGCCTCACCAATGTCTTGCACAACTGCAACATAATGTCCCAACTCCTGTACTCAGTGCCCTGACTGAAGAAGGCCAGCATGCCAAACGGCTTCTTCACCACCCTGTCTACCTTTGATGCCACTTTCAGGAACCAGTGTCAATGTCCTCATCCAAGCCAATGTCCCCAGCTTCGAAGTCCAACGTTAGTTGGCACCGTGAGGCAGGCCAGGTCATTCTCTCACCATGACTTCTAAAGTGCAGGAGGTACAGAAGCCTGAAGTCCCACACTGCCAGGTTCAAGAACAGTTACTTCCCTTCAACCATTCGGTTCTTGAACAAACTGCATGACCCTAATCACTACCTCAGTACAGCAACACTATGAACATTTTGCACTGCAATGGACTTTCTTTTTGTTCTAATTGTGTTCTTTCTTGTATAATTTATGTTTCATTCATGTTTTTCGGCTTACCTGGTGCTATGTGCCTGTGATGCTGCAGCAAGTAGGTATTTCATTGCACCTGTGCACACTTGTACTTGTGTGTACGACAATAAACTCAACTTTGACTTCATGGTCTGAAAGGCCTGTTTCCATGCTGTATCTCTCTATGACTCTGTGAGAAGTCCTGTGGAAGCAGCGGAAGGACTGAACCACCTCACCATCTCCCCGCCTGCCCGTCCCATCAGGCACCTCCTGCCCCACCCGTGGAAGAGTCTGAGGTTCAAACACTGGCTACGCAGAACAAGAGTGGGAGCCAGTCACCCCCACCGCCGCCCCCCCCCCCCCCCCGATCCCATGGGACTGCCTAGAGCGGAAGAAGCAGGATACAAAGGACGGCTCATCCATTGGAACAGGTAAAATGACAATGGGATCAGTTGCCAGGGCTCCAAACAATTCCTTTTAATCCTCCTGGTCAAAGTCAAAGTTGTGTTTATTGTCACATGCACAAGTACATGTACGCACAGGTTCAATGAAAGTCTTACTTGCAGCAGCATCACAGGCACATAGCATCAGAGACGCACCATTCACAAGAAAAACACAAATTAAACATAAATTATACACAATTTTCACAAGAAAGAACACAATTAGAACAAAAAAGCAAAGTCCATTTAAGTGCAAAGTGATCAAAGCGGTCATAGTGTTGCTGTACTGAGGTAGTGATTAGGGTTGTGCAGGTTGGTTCAAGAGCTGAATGGTTGAAGGGAAGTAGCTGTTCCTGAACCTGGTGGTGTGGGACTTCAGGCTTCTGTACCTCCTGCCCGACGGTAGCTGCAAGAAGATGGCGTGGCTGTGCAGGGACACACACACACAGGGCTGAGCTGTGTTCCATCTGCAACCTTGCAGAAGTATGTGTTCCCTGAAGAGGAGCAGGTGTAGACTTGCAAGGGCAGTAACTACACTGCATCGCAAAATCAGTCTTCACCTTAACAGGTTCATCCACTTCAAAACAACATACCTGGAGCATGTTAAATCACAACACACGTCCTACCCAATTCCTCTATAAACTCCAAGGAAGGTACTTTTGAATAGCCCAATGACTCCCATGATCCCGATCCAATTTTGGTTTTTAACTGGCACCCTTGAATTCTTGGACGGTTGCAAACAGGCGATTTTGGACATGTTAGGGATGCTTTTCTTACACTAAAAGATAATGTAATCCAAGCTGTCAAGATGAGGGAGAGATCTTGAGAGAGTTAAACCTAACCAAATCCATCACCATGGCTTCTGAATCTGGTGGCAGGGGAGCGGAGGAGAAATGCTTTCATTCTGGGAGCAGAGAGAGAGGCCACTCGGCCCCTCGAGACTGCCCTCCTGTCCGATAAAATCAGGGCCAACCTGAATTTTGATCTCTGCTCCACCTTAGTTCCTGTTCTGATGTCTGAAACACCTCAGCCTCCAGGACAGAGAGAGAGTTCCCAAGATTCACATCACTCTGATAAGAGACTTCTCCTTGTCTCGAAGTAGGCACCCCACCCAGGAAATAGGATTAGGCCATTTGGCCCCTCATGCCTGCTTCACCAGTCAAGATCGACAAACAATCTGCTGGAAGAACTGATCAGGCCGAGCAGAATCTATGGGAGGAAAGGAATTGTCGACGTTTCAGGTTGAAACCCTGCATCAGTCCTGATGGACAGTTTCATCCCGAAACATCGACAATTCCTTTCCTCCCACAGATGCTGCTTGACTCGATGAGTTCTTCCAGCAGAGTGTTTTTTGATCCGGGTTCCAGTGTTGGCAGTCTCTTATGCCTCCAGTCAAGATCATGGCTGATCTTTGACCTCAGCTCCAGTTTCATGGACTAATCCTTGACACCAAAATATCTATTGGCGTTGTTATCCTGACACTTTTGCCAAGTTCTGGATTCCCCCACCAAGGGAGCACGTTGTTCATTCTTGGTTTTGTTTCTTCCCTGCTTGTTAGAGGTAGACCAACACAAGGGCCTGGGAGAATGGATCTAAGTGGAAGGCGTGGCAGACACACACGAGTAGTTTTGTGTGCGACAGAGCTGCTTCATGAGCCTTCTCTCAGTGAGCCACCACACCTTCCACTTCAGGTGCCAAGTAGAGCCCTCCAGACACCTCATCACCAGCCACACACCCTTTGAGTTCAGTAACACATTTCACAAAATGTGTAAGTAAAACTTTGATAATTCCCCACCTGATGGTTTGGAAAATCCCAGTAGTTTGGCAATATAGTTCACCAGCTGATATTTGCTGCATTTCCTTTAAATTCACCGGGGCCGTTGTTCCTGTGTTGCCCCAAAACTCACCAAGGCACCAGTTCCCACATGCCCCTGAATCTTACCAGGGCCCCAGTTCCCTTCCTCCTCTGAAATTCACCTGGGTCCCTAGTTCCCTGCCTGCCCTGAAACTCACCAGAGTCACAGTTCTTGTCCTGCTCTGAAATTCACTGGGGGCCGAGGTTCCCTGCACTCCCCAAAACTCACTGGGTCCCCAGTTCCCTCCCTCCCCTGAAACTCACTGGGTCCAAAGTTCCTGCACTCCCCAAAACTCACCAGGGCCCTAGGTCCTGCTCTCCCTTGAAACTCACCAGGGCCCCAGTTCCCACACTCCCCCAAGACTCAGTGGGGCCCCAGTTCTTGCACTCCTCTGAAACCCACACCCTCTCCTGAAACTCAGCGGCGTCCCAGTTCCTGCACTCCTCTGAAACACACTGGGTCCAAAATCCCTTCCCTCTCTTGAAACTCACCAGGACCCTCGTTCCCACCCTCCCCTGAAACTTCCAAGGTCCGCTGCAGAATTTATTATAATACTGTGTAGCATCTAAAAAATAATTATAAATCCACTCTGGTATTAATGGAAATACCATCCAATAATCCTGGAGGTTTGCCTGTCTGGCACCACTAAAGTGCCAAGTGTGCCGGATTATTGAAGTGTTTCTGTATATTTATTATATTTTCTCATGATGAAGAAAGAGGCCATTTGGCCAAATCAAGTCTATGCAACTCTCAGAGCAATCCCAGTAACCACTTTGCTGTAACGTTCCTCTCTGACATTAAGCCTGGGCCAATGAAAGTGAGCCAAGTTTGCACTCCCATAACTCCTTTCCCATCCCTTTCGAGATGTCCCGAAGAAACCAACGAAGTATTTTCAAAGTGTGGTCGCATTCGTAAGGCACACAACAAGCTCCCACAAACCGCGTGGCAATAATGAACTGTTTTTAATTGTTAAATATTGAACGTAAGAAAATGGGAGCAGGAGAGGGCCACTCGACCCCTCAAAGCCTGCCTTGCCATTCAGTGTTATCGTGGCTGATCTGTCCCAGGCCTCATCTCCTCCTCTGTGCCAGTTCCCCAGAGCCCTCAATTCCATGATCTATCAAAAATGTATCTACCTCCTCTATAAATACCCCCCAATGATCCAGCCTCCACAACCCTCAGGGGAAGAGAATTCCAGAGATTCCCCATTCTCCATGAGAAGTTCCTTCAAACCTCAGTTTTGAATGGCTCCTTGTAACTATGTCCCCTTATTCTAGACTCTCCCACTAGTGGTAACATCTACACATCTGTCTGCTCGTAGCTCCTAAGGATCTTATATCTTTCAACAAAATCACCCCTAATTCTTCTAAAATCCAAAGAATATAGATCCACCTCCAACAAACAATGTATAGGAATATTGGAAATATTCCATTAAATTGGAAAGAGTGCAGAGGAGATTTGCTGGGACTCAAGGGACTGAGTTATGGAGAGAGGTTGAGCAGTTTGGGACTTTATTCATTAGGGCGTAGGAGAATGAGGGGTAATTGGTAATTGATTTATTATTGTCACATGTACCGAGGTACAGTGAAGATCTTTGTTTTGCATGCCATCCGTACAATTCATTTCATCACATCAGTACATCGAGGTAGTTCAAGGAAAAAGCAATAACAGAATGCAGAATATAGTGTTACAGTTACAGAGAAAGTGCAGTGCAGGCAGACAATAAGGTGCAATGGCCATGACGAGGTAGATTGTGAGGTCAAAAGTCCATCTTATTGTACTAGGGAACTGTTCAATAGTCTTATAACAGCGGGATAGAAGCTGTCCTTGAGCCTGGCAGTAGGTGCTTCCAGGCTTTTGCATCTTCTGCCCGATAGGAGGGTCAAAGAAGAGAGAATGTCTGGGGTGGGTGGGATCTTTGATTACATCGGCTGCTTTACCAAGGCAGCGAGAAGTGCAGACAGATATTCACAGTGGTGTATAAAATCATGAGGGGCATAGATAGGGTGAATGCACTCAGTCTTTTTTCCCCAGGGTTGGGGAACCAAGAATTAGAATAGATTTAGGGTGAGAGGGAAGAGATTTATAGGAACCTGAGGGGCAACTTTTTCCCCACACAGAGAGTTGTACACATATGGAAATATGTGTATAAACTTTTAAATGTTGGGTATGCACCTGCCAGAGTAAGAGGAAGGTCAAACGCGGGCGAATGGGACTAGCTTAGAGGGGACTCTTGGACGAGTTTCCAAGTGAACCAAGCTTCCAGCACGCAGGGTTACAGTATAACTGGAAAGACGGCACCTTTGGTAGTGCAGCACTCCCTGGGTACCACAAACTCATTTTCTCCTGTGCTCGTGTTGCTGGGGTGGGATGCAAACCAGCAACCTTCTGATTCCGAAGCAATAGGTATACCAATATGCCACAGCTAACTATATAACGTAGACCACAGGAGCTCACCAAAGATCCTCCTGTTTCAATGTCCCTGCAGTGACAAAGCCGGGCTCCGGGAGTATGTCACTATGGGGAGAGACGTGATGGGGGCAACACCCCTTCGGAAAGGAAGGGGTTAATGGGAGGATCTGCGGTGGCCCTGAGACAAGGGTTAATTACAGAGACTGGGATCTGCCCTGACAGATGCGGGCAGAGCATACACCCCTCTCCTGCGGCATTGCTGACTGATCCTCCGCTCTCCTGCTCCCGGGAACACGCCCGACATTAGAGGCTTTCACTCTGTGCCTTAAATCGGGAAGAAACGGCTCCAGCCCTCTTCCAAGAAAAAGGGCTTGAATTTGTTTAAACAACCTTCACACACGCCACGCCAGGAGTCGGCACGGTGGCGCAACGGGCGGAGTCGCTGACTCATAGCTCAAGAGACCTGGGGTCGATCCAGACCTCTGGTGCTGTGTGTGCGTGTGTGCGTGTGGCGTTTTCGTGTTCACCCGTTTCCCCCCGGGTGTTCCCAGAGAAGCACTGGTGGGTCAATTGGCCGGCTTTAGGTTATAGGTGGGTGGCAAAAAAAGCAACGGGGAAATTGTAGTGTACCTGAGGGAGAGCATGGGTTTGTTCTGCTGGGAGATAGAATGGATACACAACGGCCTGAAGGGCCTCGTAGTGAGAAACGTTCCCAGAAAGCCACTGCAGTGTTTTGTACACAGCAAGAGAGCCCAGTCCATCACACACACCAGCCTCCCCTCCATGGACTCTGTCTACACTTCCCGCTGCCTCCGGAAAGCAGCTAACATAATAAAGACCCATTCTCTCTTCTTCCCCCCCTCCCACTGGACAGAAGATGCAAAGGTTTTAAGGCATGTACCACCAGGCTCAAGGACAGCTTCTATCCTGCTGTTTTCAGACTCTTGAACGGACCTCTCATACACGATAGATGAACTCTTGATCTCTCAAACTACCTGGTCGTGGCCCTTTGCACATTGTCTACCTGCACTGCACTTTCTCTGTAACTGTAACGCTATATTCTGCATTCTGTTTTTCTTTTTACTTCCCCAGTGTACTTATGTATGGTATTATCTGTCTGGATGGCACGGAAACAAAAGCTTTTCAATGTATCTCGGTACACGTGCAATAATATATTAACACCAATACCAAATCAGTGAGAAGATAACACACGTGTTATTGCTGAGTTGTCCCAGGATGGTAGGGTGTAGAGTCTCTGTCTCAACGCCTCACAGCTCCAGAGAACCGGGTTCGATCCCAACCTCCGGTGCTGTGTGTGTGTGTGTGTGTGTGTGTGTGTGTGTGTGTGTGTGTGTGTGTGTGTGTGTGGCGTTCACGTGTTCTCAACGCAGATGCTGCCTGACCTCTTGGACCAATACTTACCATTCAACCACTGTGAACGGGTTCAGAACGGATGCAGGGACAGTGTCTCCCCATGGCTGTGGGGTGTCTAGAACTCAGGGTCACAGTCTCAGAACAAGGGGCCGGCCACTCAGCACAGACGTGGAGTGCAATCTCTTCATCCGGAGGGAGAGATGAATCTTTAGAATTTATCGACCCAGGAGGCTTGGTCACTGTATACATTTAAGACAGAGAGCGATAGATTTTCGGATAAGAGGGAATCGGGAATAAATGAGTTTTGGAACATTCCTTCCCCACCCCACCCCCCCCACCCCTCCCGAGTCCACCTCCCCTCCTCCTCCTCCTCTCCTCAAACACAAGCTTGCAGCGGTGTCTCGATGCACAGTATCTGAGCCCACCCCTTCAGTACCAACCCTTTCAACCTCCTGGATCGATCCAGGAAGGGGGCCGGCATCACATGTCAGCGAGCCACTCCCTGTCCTCTCCGGGCGTTGCTAGGAGATGGTACTGACTGGGGTCCGGGTTGGACTTACTTGACAACCGATCACCCACCATTCAATAGGATCGGGATTCTGTATTCCTTCCTCACCTCCCCCTGCTCTCTATCTCCGTCAAATATTCACAGGCTCTGCTTCCATCGCCCTTTGGAGGAAGAGGACGTCTCCTTGGAGTGTCAGGGGTGATCTTATTGAGGTGCATAATATCATGAGGGGCGTAGGTAGGGTGAATGCACTCTGGGTTGGAGAATCAAGAACTAGAGGGCATAGGTTTAAGGTTAGAGGGAACTTTAGGCGCAACGCTTGTGTTTACACACAAAAGGTGGTCCGTATGTGAAATGAGCTGCCAGAGGAAGTGAGGCAGGTACATTATCAACTTTTAAAAGACAATTGGACAGGTACATGGATAGGAAAGGTTTAGAAGGTTATGGGCCAAACGCTGGCAAATGGGACTAGCTTGGATGGGCATCTTGGTCGGCATGGACTAGTTGGACCGAAGGGCCTGTTTCCGTGCTGTATGACTCTATGGTTCGCTTGTGGTGACAGTGCTTGTGGAAAATTTCACAGAGAGAGTTGGTGGTGTCTTGAGATACCAGCCAGAGGCAGTTCAGGTCTCCACAGCATACAGGAGAACAGGGATCACTACAAGGCCACGAGTCCCTGCCGCAACAGTTCATAGACAGCAAGATTCCACGAACAACAACGTGAAGGGTAATCCCTAAACTGCCAGCGGCTATTCTGCTTGACTCCAAGGTGGCTTTTGTTTTGGTGAAAGTCAAAGGCAAGATGACGCAGATGCCGGAAACCTGAAATAAAAATGGAAGAGGCAGCGCTGGTGCAAGGACGAGAAGAGCTGAGGTTTCAGCTTGCAAAGTCAGAGACGTAAGCGGCTTTAAATTGGGGTTGGGTTTGGGGATTGGAGAGGGGAGAAAGAAAGGGAGGGTGTTTGTTAGGGTGACCGGGGCAGAGAGACTGGATGACAAGGAGGGAGGGAAGAAGGATGAGAGGTGATTTGATAGAGGTGTACAAGATGATAAGAGGCATAGATCGAGTGGACAGTCAGAGACTTTTTCCCGGGGGACAATGGCTAACACGAGGGGACATAATGTTAAGGTGATTGGAGGAAGGTATAAGGGGGATGTCAGGAGTAAGTTTTTTCCACAGAGAGCGGTGGGTGCGTGGAACGCACTGCCAGCAGAGGCTGTGGGGGCAGATACATTAGGGACATTTAAGAGACTCTTAGATGGACACATGAATGACAGAAAAATAAGGGGCTATGTGGGAGGGAAGGGTTAGATAGATCTTAGCGCAGGATAAAATGTCAGCACAACGCTGTGGGCCGAAGGGTCTGTACTGTGCTGTAGTGTTCTATGACACAAGCGGTGGGTGGTGCTGGCTGAGACAGCGGTAAAGGGGCAAGTAAAGGGACAAATAGAGGAGAAAATCATCCGAGCTGTGTGACTCCATGACTCTGAGAGGGTTCCGAACACTCCCGACCCTCTGGGAGAGAATCTTGCCTTATATCTGCCGTAAAGAGGCGACCCGTTATTTTTGAACGGTGCCAACAAGGGGAAACATCCCCTCCACACCCTGCCTGGACCCCTTCGGGATCTGTGATGTTTCGATTGCGACGCTTTCCAACGCCAGCGGGCACACGCCTGTACAACTGGCCAGTCCAGGTGTTGGTCCGGCAAACCTCTGAACGTTAACAACACGTTAACAACCTTCCTTGAAGGAGGGTTGGAAGCCTGGCAGGGAGTTACAGGGACAGTGAGGAGCCCCCCCCCCCCTCCCTCCCTCCCTCCCTCCCTCCCCAACCCAAACCTTTCCAAGGGGGCAACCTGCCGAGTGATCTCCACTGCTGGGAACTGTCGGCCTGTTTTCTTGGGAGAGGTGGGGGAGCAGAGGAGGTGACCAGATTTACGAGCACAACCCTCTGTCTGGCCGATTCAATTGCAATCAATCTGGAGACGCCCGGGAATATTGGTGAATCAGCAGCCATTACAAACACAATCTCGGCCCCGAGGTACAGTCTCCATCGATTACCTTCGTCGGGTCCTGTGGGACGCCCGTGTTACTCGACAGCATCGTCAAGGACTAATCTGGAATTAATGCGAGGCTCGGCGTTAACCCATTCGTCGCCAGAGCGTTAGCCGGGGAGCTCAGAATATCCTGGCCCCAAGGGCGGGGAAGCGGACGAGGGAAGAGCCTGCTACCATGGTCTATGGTGAGGGTGGGGGTGGGGTGAGTGGTAGTGGGAGTGTGAGGGGTGGGAGTGGTTGGGTGGGATGGTTGGGGGTGGGTTGGGCGGTCGGGTGTGTGAGGAAAGGGATGGTGGAGGGGTGGTGGGGGTGGGGTGGTGGTGCGGTGGGATGTGGGGCTGGGTGGGGGGTGTAGGGGGGAGAAGGAGCGGGAGGTGTCCGAACACCCTTCAGCCGCTGTCTCGTAAAGTGGCGGCAGGGGGTGAGAGGGGGAAGGAACGTCCCACACACCACTTCCCCCCCCCCCCACCACCACCCCCCAACATTTTCTGATGTTCTGGGGGACCTTTGTTTATCCGGGGAGATGGCGAGCAGTTGGACTTTTCCTAATGTCACTGTGGGATCTTGCTGTGCACAGGATGCTTGCCGTGCACAGGAGTGGAAACAGGTTGTGAGTGTGGGGTGGAGGGGAATGAACAAGATAGTGTGGAGGCAGTGGAAGGGTTGGGGAGTGAGGGGAAGGGAGTGGGTTAGCGGGGAGGGCGAGTGAAGGGCGTGGAAACGAGGGGAGGACAGAGGGAAACAAAGGATAGGAGAGGGGAGGTGAGGGTAATGGAGGGGAGTGGGGTGGAGGGAAGGGGGAGTGGAGGCAGTAGAGGGAGAGGGGTGGAGGGAAAGAGCGGATTAGAGGGAGAGGGGGTGGAGGGAAAGAGGTGAAGAGGGGAGGGAGGGGGTGGAGGAAAAGAGGGGAGGGAGAGGGGTGGAGGGAAAGAGGGTAGAGGGAGAGGGGTGGAGGGGGTAGAGGGAGAGGGGTGGAGGGGGTAGAGGGAGAGGGGTGGAGGGGGTAGAGGGAGAGGGGTGGAGGGGGTAGAGGGAGAGGGGTGGAGGGGGTAGAGGGAGAGGGGTGGAGGGGGTAGAGGGGAGGGGAAGGGAGGGAGAGGAGAGGAGGAGAGTGGAGGGGTGGAAGGGAGGGGAGGAGAGCGGAGTGGAGAGGGACGGGATGAGAGGAAGGGGAGTGGAAGGGTAGGGAGTGAACGGCCATCCTTCTGTTCTGCAAATATCGGCCATGATTCCCAGTTTCCTGGATTCTCCCAGGATCAATCCCGAGCCACAGCTTGCTGGAGGAAAGATCCCCAACCGTTCCCCATCCCCAACCTCTCACCACCAGCTACAGCACCTCGATCACAACCGGAATCCCGCTGAGAACAAGTTCCAGCCAGGCCAACCTTCCGTGTTTATCCAAGTCCGTGCAAATTAGGAGCAGGAGGAGGCCACCCAGCCCCTCGATCCTACCCCGCCATTCAATAGGTCACGGCTCCTCTGAATGTAACCTCAATTCCGCATCCCTTCTTACCCCAGTAACCTTTCGCCTCCTTACTTTTCAAGAATCGATCCACCTCTTCCCTAAGTATATTCAAAGACTCTGCTTCCACCGCCCTTTGAAAAAGAGAGTTCCAAAGATTCAAGACCCTCAAGGTCGCCTCTCAGTCTTCTAATTTCAACCCTTCCTCGTAAAGGCAACTTCCCACTCCAGGTATAGTCCTGGTAAACCTCCTCCGAACTATTTCCAATGCATTTGGTAAATCCCTTCAGGAACCGACACAGTACACCAGATGTGATCGCACGCCAATGCCGTGTGTAAATGAAGAATAATCCTTCCTTACCTTTGTGTTCAACTTCCCACACAACACACAAAAACATTCTAGTTGCGAATGACTTTGCTGATTATTATGACGTTCCAAGAAAAGTCAAAAAGCGGCTCCAGCGATGGTCAATGTCTTTTCTCAAGCAGCTGTTCTGGTTAATCTTACTGGGACCTGTCAGTAACACATTCCTCGTTTAGTACTGCCCCCTGTGGTAAATTTATCCCTCCGTGTTTGAGACAGAGGGAGGGGTGGGCGGGGGAGAGAAAGAGAGAGAGAGAGGGGGGGGGAGAGATAGAGAGAGAGAGAGCCAGTGTGTGTGTGAGAGAGGGAGAGAGAGCAAGAGAGAGACAGAGAGAGAGAGAGAGCCAGAGTGTGTGTGTGAGAGAGAGGGAGAGAGAGCCAGAATGAGAGAGAGAAAGCGAGAGAGAGAGAGAGAGAGAGAGAGAGAGAGAGAGAGAGAGAGAGAGAGAGAGAGAGTGTGTGTGGGAGAGAGAGAGAGAGAGAGAGAGAGGGAAAGAGAGAGAGAGATAAAGCAAAGGAGAGATTGGAGGCCGGAGGGGAGTTGGGGGTTGATTCAAAACATGTGCGGTAGGGGTGGTGGTGTGGTGGGGTGGGGTGGGGTGGGGGGTGCCCTGTTTTTGCTGAGTTCGGTCAGTCTGGATGTGAAGGATGAGAGTTGAAGTTAGGGAGAACCAGACTGAGAGTGGGGTTGAGAGGTACAGCCAGATTTCGTTCGCTCCAACAGAGAAGAGAGGCAGATCCAATTGAGGTGTTTTGGAGGCTGAGGGGAGTGGGGAAAGAACGATCTCCTCTGGTGCAGGGACACTGACCTTCCAGTTTTGTTTGAGGATGTTGTCGGCGGGCACAGACGGTGAAAGAAATCTCTCACCCGTATAAAGAGGCCACGGTTGCCAATGAAACGCAATAAAGAGCTAGTTTGGAGTATTAAGAGTTAGGGAGTGAAGCCAAGTTGGGGTGTGTGTGTGTGTGGGGGGGGGGGGAGGGTGCGGTGGGAGAGGGAGGGAATGGATGATGGACGAGTTTCAGTGGCATATTGGTATTGGTTTATTATTGTCACTTGTACCGAGGTACAGTGAAAAACTTGTCTTGCATACCATTTGTACAGATCAATTCATTACACAGTACCTTGAGGTAGTACAGGGTAAAACAATAACAGAATACAGAGTAAAGTGTCACATCCATAGAGAAAGTGCAGTGCAGGTAGACAATAAGGTGCAAGGTGAAACAAGGTAGATTGTGAGGTCAGAGTCCACCTCATGGTATAGGGGAACCATTCAATAGTCTTATCACAGTGGGATAGAAGTTGTTCTTGAGCCTGGTGGTACGTGCCCTCAGGCTCCTTTAACTTCTGCCTGATGGGAGAGGGGAGAAGAGAGAATGACCCGGGTGGGTGGGGTCTTTGATTATGCTGGCTGCTTCATCAAGGCAGTGAGAGGTATAGACAGAGTCCATCCCAACCTTCCTTGAAACTCTTGAAAGGTTCAATCCTGACCTCCAGGGCTGTCTGTGTGTGGAGTTTGCACGTTCTCCCTGTGACCGCATGGGTTTCCCCCCCCCAGGAGCTCCGGTTTCCTCCCTCATCCCAAAGATGTGCAGGTTGGTGGGTTAATTGTCCATTGTATCTTGCCCCGAGTATATGGGTGAGTGGTAGAATCTGGGGGGAGTTGACGGGAATGTGGAGAGAATAGGTTACAGGGGAAAATCAGTGGGGGAATGGGATTGCGCTGAGAGCCGGCATAGACTCGATGGGCTGAACGGCCTCTTTCTATGTCATAAGGAAACATGGCAATATGGTGACGGGCTCTGAGATTCATCCATGGCTCAGATGTGAAATTCCACCATCCTTCAAGTTCCCCAGTCAACAATGCCTTTTGTAGAGTCATACAGCGCGGAAACAGGCCTTTCAGCCCAACTGATCCATGCAGACCAAGATGCCCCATCCAAGCTAGACCCATTTACCCACGCTTGGCCCACATCCCACTAAACCTTTCCTGTCCAAGTTCAGGGTCTACCCTCTCCCCACTATCTGACCCCCATCTCGCTCCCCCTAGCCCCCCATTTGGAACCTTTTCAGTTACTGTATAAACTAATATACAAGTCTACATCCTGGCTATTTTTGGAAGGGGCTAATAAGGCGAGGGTGCGGCTTATACTCTAGTTCATCTTATACATGAGTGTGACCTATACATTGGTATGAATTATACACTGGACTGTACGTTTAATAAAGTTAGGCTTGGTATAATCTGAATTCTGTTTGTCAAAACACTGCCAACCGATGTCTGGGATTTGATGTTTGTTCTCCCTTTACAGAAGAAATTAAATTGTAAAATATAACAAATAATAACCAAAGCCTACTGGTGATGGGGGGAATTAAATGTTTTCTAAATGCAGGAGAACGTAGAACATAGAACACTACAGCACAGTACAGGCCCTTCGGCCCACAATGTTGTGCTGACATTTAATCCTGCTCCAAGATCTATCTAACCCTTCCCTCCCACATAGCCCACTATTTCTCATTCATTCATGTGTCTATCAAAGAGTCTCAAATGTCCCTAATGTATCTGCCCCCACAACCTCTGCCGGCAGTGGGTTCCATGCACCCACCACTCTCTGTGTAAAATACTTAACCCTGACATCCCCCTTATACCTTCCTTAAAATTATGTCCCCTCATGTTAGCCATTGTCGCCCTGGGAAAAAGTCTCTGACTGTCCACTCGATCTATGCCTCTTATCATCTTGTACACCTCTATCAAATCACCTCTCATCCTCCTTCTCTCCAAAGAGAAATGCCCTAGCTCGCTCAACCTATCCTCATAAGACATGCTCTCCAATCCAGGCAGCATCCTGGTAAATCTCCTCTGCACCCTCTCTAAAGCTTCCACATCCTTCCTATAATGAGGCAACCAGAACTGAACACAACACTCCAAGTGCGGTCTGACCAGAGTTCCTTAGAGCTGCAACATCACCTCACGGCTCTTGAACTCAATATCCCGACTAATGAAGGCCAACACTCCATACACCATCTTAACAACCCTATCAACCTACGTGGCAGCCTTGAGGGATCTATGGACGTGGACCCCAAGATCCCTTTGTTCCTCCACACTGCTAAGAGTCCTGCCATTACCCTTGTATTCTGCCTTCAAATTCAATCTCCCGAAGTGTATCACTTCACACTTATCCGGGTTGAACTCCATCTGCCACTTCTCAGCCCAGCTCTGCATTCTATCACTATCCTGTTGTAATCTACAGCAACCTTCTACACTATCCACAACCACCAACCTTCGTATCATCTGCAAGCTTGCTAACCCACTCTTCCACATCCTCATCCAAGTCATTTATAAAAAATCATGAAGAGGTGTTCTCCTGAAAGCCGACAAGAGCTGGGCAGTGGGATGAGGCAATGGTTCTACGGTTTGGGGGATTGACTTATAGACAGGTGCGATTTATGCACCAGAATTTACGGTAGGTGACTTGATTCCACAGGTCCTGTCTGAGGTTGCAGTGGAGGGGAGTGGACTGGCGAGGTGGAGGGGAACGGGGAGGGGTACAGGATTTGATGGTCACTCTCCTTGGGTTCACATCTATGTGACTCCAGCCCCTTGTTCCGTGCAGCCGGACTTTGCCGTCCTTGGGAGGAAAGTTCCTACGGGAAAACTCCTTTGACCACATTCCCAGCTTGCGTGCCGTGGAATGGTACACCCAGCCAACTGGGAGACAACAACAGGATCCCCTGATCTCCACCCGAGCAAGGGTCCTCCCCGTCCTAGAAAATCCCAGGAATTCTTGAAAAATGACCAATAGTCAAAGGGTGTTTTCCCAAAGGAACTTTTATACCAAGGATAGGCAGTGCGGCAAAGTCCAACTGCACGGAACAACTCCAGACATCTCTAGGTAGTGTCCATGAACCCGGAAGATGTACAGGTCAAACCCCCTTCTTGTCCATGATCTCAGGAACATAGAACATAGAACAGTACAGCACAGGAACAGGCCCTTTGGCGCACCATGTTGTACTGAACTAACTATGCTAGTAATTAAATGCCTAATTAAACTAATCTCTTCTGCCTGCACATGGTCCATATCCCTCTATTCTCTGCACAGTCATGAGCCTATCTAAGAGCCTCTTAAACACCTCTATCGTATCTGCCTCCACCACTGCCCCTGGCAGTGCATTTCAGGCACCCACCGCTCTCCATGTAAAAAAACTTGCCCCGCACATCCCCTTTGAACTTACCCCCTCTCACATTAAATGCACACCCTCTAGTCTTAGACATTTCGACCTTGGGAAAAAGATACTGGCTGTCTACTCTATCTATGCCTCTTATAAACCTGTGTCAGGCCTCCCCTCAGCCTCTGCTGCTCCAGAGAAAACAACCCAAGTTTGTCAAGCCTCTCCTTATAGCACATGCCCTCTAATCCAGGCAGCATCCTGGTGAACCTCTTCTGCACCCTCTCCAAAGCCTCCACACCTGTCATGGGAAGTCTGCCCCTTACATCTTTGAACTTACCCCCTCTCACTTGAAATGCATGCCCTCTGAAAGGTGTATAGATCAAGCTTCCTTCTTGCCCATGAGCCCAGGAAGGTGTAAAAACCCCTCTCCTCCAGAGCCTGCGGTCCATGGCTACAGCAGATTCACAATACCTAAGACACCAGGGCTGGGTTCCAGTTGGGTCGTTAGGTGGGTATTCTGATCTAACCTTCAGGTTTGAGTCAAGTTCGGGTTCTGAGCACCCTTGTCTTGCTTCACACTTTATCCAGCCCAGCTGGTCTGCTTGGTATTACTGCTCTCTTCCTCAGCAGCACACATGCATTTGCTGCATGCGAGGTCTTTTCCTGCATTTCTGCTGGACGGATTGGGTGTGCAAGATGTGAGGCACGGTCTGGGTTTGGGTCCCACATCAGGCAAGGCTGTGGTTCTAAATCTACTAATTTAATTTTAATCTGACAAGTTCCCTTCAGCCCCAGTGTGCCATAACCAGGGTTAAGATGAAGGCAAGTCTGCTTCGAGTTTGTATTGAACCCGGGTGGTCTCCTTCTTGTCTGCGGTTGAGAAAGTTCAAATCCCGCTCGAGAGACTTGAACCCCCAGTTCTCAGCTGACACCCCAGCCACACTGTCACCTCTCCAGAGAGCTGTTGAACCATTGGACCCTTCAGGTGAATGTGCAAGTCCAGGGAGTCTCTCTCTCTGTCTCTCAGTCTCCATTTCCCTCAGTCTGTCTGTGTGTTCCCAGTCCCCCCCTCTCTCTCTATGCCTCTTCCCCCCTCCCACCCCGTTTCTCAGTCCCTCTCTCTCTCTCATTCCCCCCAGTAACAGCTGCCCATTTCTAGGTCCCAGCCAACAGGTTAATCTGCTCACCAACTCTTTGTGGGATCTTGCTGTGCATGCTTCAGCAGCCACTTCACTTTACGAAGCAGGTGATTGGATGTGGAACAGCCCGGGGCTGCGGACATTCGGGTTGGCCTTTGGCAGGGTGAACAGAGCCAAGATGTTGTCTGTGCCAGTGTGAATCAGGCACCGAGCTGCCGGAACCTCTGTCGCCTCAGGCTCCCGACAGAAATAGAAATGATCCCATTCAGTCCTCCCACAGTGTGTAAACAGCCTCTGACCACCCCCCCCCCCCCCCCACCCCCGACCAGCCCCAGCGCTGGAGATCACCACACTGCAGGAATTTAATCTGTGCCCTCCAGAGGCTCCGTGATGGAAGGGGAAGAGCCCAGACCTGACACACTGCCTCTCGGCAGGCAGGTTAATGTAAGAGCAGACCAGATGCCTGATGCCAGCAGTGATTCACACCCTAGGCCAACAGAGCTTCCAACCAACAGTACTGCCCTCCGGTCCTTACATCCCATACTTAATGCCCCAGAGTATGTGCGTGTGTGTGTGTGTGTGAGGGTGTAAGTGTGTGTGTGAGGGTGTAAGACTGTGTGTGTAATTGAGGCTATCTCTGTATTTTTGCTTCTATCTATGTGTCTGAAACTCTGTGTGTGTGTGTGTGTGTGTGTGTGTGTGTGTGTGTGGGTGGGTGGGTGGGTGTGTGTGTGTGGGTGGGTGTGTGTGTGTAAGTGAGGCTATCTCTATTTTTGCTTCTATCTACGTGTCTGAAACTCTGTGTGTGTGCGTGTGGGTGTAAGTGGGTGTGTGTGTGGGTGTGTGTGTGTGTGTGTAAGTGAGGCTATCTCTGTATTTTTGCTTCTATGTGTGTGAAACTGTGTATGTGTGTGAAAGTGAGGGTACTTTTGTATGTTCGCTTCAATGAATGTGTGTGTGTGTAAGTGTGTGACTACGAGTGTGTCTGTGTGCACCTTCATGTGTATCTGTGTGTGTGTCATGTGTATGTGTGTTTTGGTGAGTAGGCAAATCTGTGTGTGTGTGTGTGTGTGTATGTGTTTATTTCCGTGTTTGTGCATGGATGCCTCTGACAGTGTCTACGTATGAATGTGTATTTTTATGCGTGTATATTTTTGCATGTGTGTGTGTGTGTGTGTGAGAGAGACTATTTTTGAGTGTTTGTTTCCATAAGTGAGTCAAAGTCATAGAGTCGTACAACACAGAAACAGACCCTCTGGCCCACGATGTCCACGCCGACCTTTATGCCCACCTACACTAATCCCATTTGTCCACGTTAGGTGTGTACCCTTCTACACCTTGCCTATTTAAGTGTCTGTCTACATGTGTCTTAAATGTAATAATTGTATCTGATTCCACCACCACCTCCTCCAGATACCAACCACTCTCTGTGTAAACAACTTCCCCCTCAGATCCCCTTTAAAACTCCTTTTTCTACACAGTCATGTTTTTGATTCCCCTACCATGGGGAAAAAAGATTCTGACTACCTACCCTATCTGTGCCTCTCATAATTTCAGATACCTCTGTCAGGATACCCCTCAGCCTCCTTTGCTCCAGGGAAAACAAGCCCAGTATATCCAATCTCTCCCCATAACTAAAGTCCTCCAATCCAGGCAACATGCTGGTGAATCTACTCTGCATATTGTCCAGCATGTCACATCCTCCCTATCGTGTAGCATCCAGAACTGCACACAGTGCACCAGGTGTGGTCTAACCAGTGTTTTGTAAAGTTATGAGGGTGTGTGTGTGTGTATGTTTGCTTTTCTGTATGTGCACTGTCTGTGGGCATTTTGGGTTGTGTGTGTGTGTGTGTGTGTGTGTGTGTGTGTGTGTGCGTGCGTGCGCGCGGCATCCAGTCCCAAACATCTCTCCCTGACACAACACCCAGGGTACAGAGAGGGGAAGGAACATCCTGGGATGCAGCCTCACAACCTTCCTGTCTCCAGTTCCTCCCACCCCCTCCCCCCCACAGCTCTGGGCACCAGTCCCACCACGATGGCCGGGTTTCCCCGCAGGGAATCGATCAGCTGCTTTGGTTGGGTTCCCAGCACCTGCTGAGCTCCCAGAGTGGGGTGCGGGGGTGGTTAATGGATGCAGAGAATTCCTCCTCCGCTCTATTCCCAGGGACTGCAGGCTCCTGCACAATGCCGGAAAATCGGCAAAATTGCGCTGCAAATCGGAGGATTAGTGTGGGGGAGCCAGCCGAGATTTGGCACCCAAGAACAGAAGGTAGCTCTCCCAGTGAGGCCCAGCAAGGGGTTCATCGCCCCAGCGAGCCCTAAGAACAGAAGGTAGCTCTCCCAGTGAGGCCTAGCAAGGGGTTCATCGCCCCAGCGAGCCCTGGTTCCCTCCCTCCCCTGCTGCCCTTCTCCCCCAGTCACGTCTCACCAGGAGAAAGCAATGGAGGATGATGGCACTGGGGACCAATGCTGGGGTGGACTGGGGAGGGGAGAGAGTTCCGTCACGGTTATCATGCACTACGTCCCCAGTCCCCCACTTACCCACTGCCAGAGGGGTGGGTATTGGGCAAACATTGGGTGCAGCTGTGACGGTGACCCTGGCTGAATAGCGAGGTGCCAGCTGGCAACCTGAACCAAGTAACTCTTACCTCCAGCGAGGGACAGCTCTGCTTCTCTCCCTCAGCGGGTTCTGGGCTCGAATCCCGCTCCAGCGCAACTACCACAATGCAATAATGAGGGGAGTGCAGCTCAGTTAGAGGAGACGCACTTTAGCCGCAGTGTCAAACCCAGTGCACGCAAATTTGTCCTCTCTCTCTCTCACCCTCTCTCCCTCCCTCCCCTCTCTCTTTCTCTCTCACCCAGTCTCCTCCCTCCCTCTTTCTTTCTCGCCTTCTCTCCTACTCTCTCTCTCGCCCTCCCTCCCTCCCTTGCCCTCTCTCCCTCCCCTCTCTCTTTCTTGCCCTCCCTCCCTCACCCTTTCCCCCTCTCTTCCTCTCTCTCTCTCTCTCTCTCTCTCCCCCCCCCCCCCCCCCCCCCCCGGAGAGTGATCTAGCCTTGTTTTTGATACTGCCAGCTGGGGGAGAAAGATTCTGACTATCTACCCTGTCTAGGCCTCTCATAACGTTACACACCTCTATCGGCCTCCTTCGCTCCAGGGAAAACAAGCCCAACCCATCCGATCTCTCCCTATCCCTAAAGTCCTCCAATCCAGTCGACATCACCACCTGGTATGGAGGCTCCAAAGCGCAGGATCACAAGAGGCTCCAGAGGGTTGTAGACTCAGCCAGCTCCATCACGGGCACAACCCTCCCCGCCATCGAGGACATCTTCAAGAAGCGGTGCCTCAAGAAGGCGGCATCCATTACTAAGGACCCTCAGCACCCGGGACATGCCCTCTTCTCGTTACTACCATCAGGGAGGAGGTACAGGAGCCTGAAGACCCACACTCAACGATTCAGGAACAGTCTCTTCCCCTCTGCCATCAGATTTCTGAACACCACCTTGCTATTCCTCTTTTGCACTATTTACCTATTTTGTAACCTATAGTAATTTTTATATCTTGCATTTTACTGCTGCTGCAAAACAACAAATTTCACGACATATGTCAGTGATAATAAACCTGATTCTGATGAAAAATCAGCATCTGCAGTATCTTGTGTCAGCAACATGCTGGTGAATCTCCTCTGCATCCTCTATAGTGCAGTCTCATCCTTCCTACAGTGTGGTGACCAGAACTGCTCGTGATACTCCAAGCGCTGATCGTCATTTGACTCACGGATAATCCACGAGTTTCCCAGCCTGGAAGTGCATTTGATCAGCGCCAGGTGATCTGATCCCCCCCTCACCACCGCTGTCAGTGGGATGTTCCCTGTGCACATTTCCCTGGCATCCTGTACTCTCCTGAACCCCGCTCCCCACCCTCAGCTTTCCCCAGACTCTACCTCAGTGCTGTTTCTGGGATCTTGCTGTGCGACACCCGGCTCCCGTGATTTTAAACGCAACCCGAGCTCCTTCAGTCGACACCTTGCCTGTCGGACCTGCCCTGACGGTTTTCAACGGGAGTTCCCACGGAAAACTTCTCTCGCCATTTGTGAGCCTCAGTGACCTCGGCAGCGAGACAGCCAGCCAGGGTGCAAAGTTCAGAAGTCAGACAACTGCAGGCAAATCTCAGAGCGCAGAAACCCAAACCTCTCGGGGAGCCAGCTGACAGTTGTCCTTCATGGCGGGACGGTTTGGGAGGTGCTGCGGTGCACTTTGTAGAGTGAACACACTCCAGCCACTGTGCACCGGTGATGCAGGGAGTGAGCCATCTTCATCCCCACCATCCGGGCCGTGCCCTCTTCTCGCAGCCACCATTGGGCAGGAGGTACAGAAACCTGAAGCCCCACACCACCGGGTTCAAGAACAGCTCCTTCCCTTCAACCATTCAGTTTCTGAACCAACCTGCACAACCCTAATCACTGCCTCAGTATAACAGCACTATGATCATTGCACTGCAATAGACTTTATTCTGCTTGAATTGTATTCTTTCTTGTAAAAATTGTGTATCATTGATATTTTATTCATGTTTTTCTTGTGAATGTTGTGTATCAGATGCTGTGTGCCTGTGATGCTGCTGCAAGTAAGTTTTTCACTGCACCCATGCACACATAGACTTGTGCATCCGACAATAGACTCGACTTTGACTTTGTGTTTGGGGTGATGGATGCTTAAAGGCAAGGCAGAGCTGCACTGTTCAGTCAAGTACAGAGTGCCCCATCACACCTCCGACTTGTGCTCTGTAGATGGTGGAAAGGCCTTGAGCAGGTCAAAGGCTGGGTACCTCATTCACCGCAGAAGTACCCAGCCTTTGACCTGCTCCTGAAGCCCCTGTGTTTATGTAGCTGTTCCAGTCGAGTTTCTGCTCAACATACATCGAGCATAGAACAGTACAGCGCTGGACAGGCCATTTGGCCCACGATGTTGTGCCGATCTTGATGCTGATTTACACTAAATGTCCTCCTCCTGTATATCATCCATATCCCTTCATATTCATGTGTTTATCTAAAAGCCTCTTAAACTCCACCAAACTGCCTGCTTCCGCTACTAACCCCGGTAACCCATCCCAAGCACCTACCGCTCTCTGCGTGAAAGAACTTCCCCCTCAAGTTGCCCTTAAACGTCTCCCATCTAACCTTAAAAGCGTGTCCTCTGGTGTTTTGACACTTATATCCTGGAGAAAAGATTCTGACTGTCTACCCTATCTCTGCCTCTCATAATTTTACAAACCTCCATCAGGTCTCCCCTCAGCCTCTGATGCTCTGGGAGGAACAACCCAAGTTTGTCCAACCTCAGTGTTGACTGCAGGATGTTGCTGTTGGGGGAATGGACGACGAATACCAGAGGCTAGGTGGTTAGACTTCACCTTGCCAGAGATTCTGCTTGTTTGGCTCTAACGCTACTGGCCCGCTGGTCACCAGCACTTCCCAGCATCTGACTTAACACCACATCCAACCCTACATTCCTCTGGAGGTACGCCATTGGATCAATGCCTCACTCCCTCACGTCATTTCCCCACTATGCACCCAGTGTTACCATCACAACCTGTCCCTTTAATATCTGCAAGCAGCTGTCGACCATTTGCCTGACAATATCCATTACATCATCCTGATACCACTCAGTGTTCCAGGCTCTGTTGCATAATCCTGACCCACCCTGTGCTCAGAGCTCCAGGATATTACCCTCTGTACACAGGGCTCTGATACAACACCCCCCCCCCCCCCCCATACACAGGGCTCTGTTACATCACCCCTGTACACAGGGCTCTGTTACACAGGGCTTTATTACATCACCTCCTGTACACAGGGCTCTATTACATCACTCCCTGTACACAGGGCTCTGATACATCACCCCTGTACACAGGGCTCTGATACATCACCCCCTGCACACAGAGCCGACTTGGCTGAACTCTCACCGATGACCCTAGATGTTTGTGATTTTCAAGCCTCACTCTTCAGCCCTGTGCTCAAAGTCAAGACTGGCACTCCGCTGTACACCAAGGGGAGGGGCAATGAGATTTTAAAAATTCTCACACTTGTTCCTTAATCCTCACAGTCTTGTCCCTCCATCGTCTCACCTCTGAGGCCAAACTTCCAAACCTCAGGGATCTCTGCTCTCCTCCAGTACTGCCCTTAGGAACATCCCCACCAACAACCCTCTCCCCATTCGGTGCTGAGCCCCCAGGTTTTGGAGCATTCCCTCCACCGAACTCTTCACCTCGAAGACCCACAAAACCAGGCTCAAAGGTGCTCCGTCACTAATGTCTCCCTACCCAATCCCAACGTCCAGTTTTGCTCGAGAAGCACTTCATTTACTTCACTGAAAATGTGAGGTGAATACATTTTATGTCTGTGGTGACACAGAGACTTCTCCTCAAAGTGAGGCATAAATCTGACTGGGAACAGGTCCCAGGAGCAGGAATTAACTGTTCCCATCGCTACAATGAAGGGGGAAGAGCGCGGCAGTCTGAGTGCATCTGGAACATAACAACACTGAACAGAAAGAAGCAGGAGAAGGCCATTCATCCCTTCACTCCTGCTCTACCATTCAATAAGGTCGTGGATAATCTTTTACCTCATCGCCAATTTACTGTACTGACCCTAAATCCTTGAGAGTCATAGAGTGATACAGCACTGAAACAGGCCCTTCGGCCCACCTCGCCCATGCCAACCAAGATGCTCATCTAAGCATTTGCCCCGTGTTTGGCCCATATTTTTGATTCCTTTAATTTTTATAAATCTATCGCTCTTGTACATACTCAGTGACTGAGGATGCACTTGGTTGAGAATTCAAAAAGATTGGCTATCCATTGGGTGAAAAGATTTCTTCTATCTGACCGACCACTTATTTCGTTGCCATAACTCCTGGTTCTAGATTCCCCAGCCAGAGGAAACATCATCCCCACATCTACCCTGCCAAGCCTCACACTGTGGGTTTCAGTGGCTCACAGGAGTTTGGCTGAGACATCTAAAGATTCTCCCATTCTACACTGTCTCCAAGACACAAGTAGATGAAACTGATTCCTATACTGAACGCCCATTCCCAGGTGATAGTCCCATAGGATCCTGCTTGTTTGGGAGTGTAAGGGTGGAACTTTTCATATCTTGGTCACTGCATCTCATACACACAGACACACAGACACACACACACACACCCGCATACATACACACACAAACACACACACACAGACACAGACACACCTGCATACACACAGACACACACACACACTCACACACACACACCCATACATACACACACAGACACACCCACCCGCATACATACATACACACACACAATGACACACCTGCATACACACAGACACACACACCCACATACACACAGACACACACACACTGACACACCTGCATACACAGTCACACACTGACACCCCCCCATATACACACATACACAAACCTGCAATACAGACACACACACACATCTGCATACACACCCACATACACACAGACACACACACACACAGATACACACACCCGCATACACAGACACACACACACACACACACACACACAGCTGCATACACATCCACATACACACAGACACACACACACACACCCACATACACACACTCACAGACATACACACAACAGTAGCAGCAGATTCCAAAACCTTGTCTGAGTTCCTCATGCAGTCATATAGCACAGAAGAGGCCCTTCAGCCCACCAAGTCCATGCCAACCATCAACTCACTTACACCAATCCTATACTAGAGTCATAGAATACTACAGCACAGAAACAGGCCCTTCGTCCCATCTAGTCCATGCCACCTGATCTTCTGCCGAGTCCCATTTTATTCTCCCCACATTCCTATCAACTTCCCGCAGATTCTACCTCTCATCTACACACTACGGGCAGTTTACAGCGGCCAAGTAACCAACTGACCCGCATGTCTTTGGGATGTTTGAGGAAACCAGAGCACCCTGGGGAAACCCACGCGATCACAGGGAGAGCGTGCAAACTCCACACAGGCAGCACAGGAGGTCAGGATCGAACCCGGGAGCTGTGAGGCAGCGGCTCTACTGGCTACACTACTGGGTCCTATTCCCCTCTACTCCAATGAGAGGACTATGAGGGCCACCTCACTACTCCTGTTACTATGCCCCTGCCCAGTGCCTTAAGCGTTCAACAACGGAGACCGCTCCCGCCCAGATTTTAGAGGGAGATTTACTCAAGAGAGGGCAAAATATGGAAAACAGCTGTCATAAGATTGACGGTACGAGATGGTCATCTGAGTCAATATGTTGACTGCAAGTTTTGGAACAGGGAAGAATTGGGCAGAATTGACACAGGTTCAAAGTCACAAAGGGACTCAAGAGCAACCGAGAAACTTCCCCTTGTGGGGAGGGTCACTAAGGGGAAGCGATATGCGAATTGGGGAATATTTCGGATCCCGCACATTTTTCCGACTTGGGATCTCTGCTGGGGGTGAGGGGCAGCAGATGCAGCAGGAATTCAGGGATATCAGATAAACGTGTGGAGAGGGACGATTGGGAGTAATTGGATTGCTCTTCTGCAAAGGAACGACAGTCAGAGACCTTTTCCCCAGGGCGACAATGGCTAATATGAGGGGGCATCATTTTAAGGTGATTGGAGGAAGGTATAAGGGGGGATGTCAGTTTTTTTACACAGAGAGTGGTGGGTGCGTGGAACGCACTGCCGGCAGAGGTTGTGGGGGCAGATGTTGGAGAGGGCTCGGAGAAGATTTACGAGGATGATTCCCAGAATGAAAGGGCTTACATACGAGGAGCGTTTGTCGGCTCTTGGACTGTACTCACTGGAGTACAGAAGAATGAGAGGGGACCTCATAGAAACATTTCGAATGTTGAAAGGACTGGAAAGAGTAAATGTGGCTAAGTTGTTTCCCTTGGTGGGTGAGTCCAGGACAAGAGGGAACAGTCTTAGAATTAGAGGGTATCCATTTAGAACAGAGATGAGGAGAAATTTCTTTAGCCAGAGGGTCATGGATTTATGGAATTCGTTGCCACATACAGCTGTGGAGGCCCAACCACTGGGGGTGTTTAAGGAGGAGATTGATAGGTATCTAATTAGTCAGGGTATCAAGGGATATGGGGAACAGGCTGGGAATAGGGGTTAGATGGGAGAATAGTTTAGCTCACGGTGAAGTGGCGGAGCAGACTCGATGGGCCGAATGGCCTACTTCTGCTCCTTTATCTTGTGATACATTAGGGACATATAGGACTCTTAGCCAAATGAATGATAGCGAAATGGAGGGCTATGTGGGAGGGAAGAGTTAGATAGGATAAAATGTCGGCACAACATCGTGGGCCGAAGGGCCTGTACTGTGCTGTAATGTTCTATGAATGGTATGGTAGAGAGGTCTTCTTTTGCAAGGTGAAATTTGGGGAGCATTAGGGAAAGACTCGGGGTAAGCAACTGCAGTGGATGGAGGGGCAAGTGTGTGTGTGTGTGTGTATGTGTGGGGGGGGGGGGGGTTATAATGAGGGCACACACACTGCCCTAAAAGTCCAGTCCCATCTCCTCTCCCCCCACTGCACACCGGATGGAAGGTGAAAGTGGTAAACAGCAATGGTATGGATGTGACTGTGATTCCTGCCTAGATCATCAAGGATCAGGCCCTTCGGCTCACCTAGTTCATGCTGGACCTCAAGTACAGTGGAATCATGAGTCACACGGAAACACAAACCCGGGGTCGCTTCGGCAGAGTGGCGCCGCCTCGCAGCCCCGGCGACTCCGGTTCGATCCCGACCTCTGCCGGAACGGGTTGCAAATTGCCTCGAGTGCGATGATATCGGGGAAGAGACAATTAAGGGGGTTGCATAGATTCGACGGGCCGAAGTGCCTCGTGTGCCGTCGGTCTGCCTCCCCTCTTCTGAACAAGGGCCCCCCGGTTCTAGACGCAGCCGAGAGAAAGCGCCCGGGAAGAGGCGAAGTTATGAGCAGGACACACACTGACCTCCGGCAGCCCGCTCTGCGGGCTAGAGGAAGGCGACTGGGGTGGTCGTGGCGGGACGGGATCCTTCATCCCCAACTCAGCGGGCGCCGGCGAGCATTCCCCGTCTCCATGGGCTCTTCTCTCCCTCTCTCTGCCGGGACGGTGATCGAACTCACGGATCGCAGTGTGGGGGTGAGCTGGGCGCGGTTGTACCAGTCTCCCACGAATCCGCCTCTCCTTTGTGTCTGCCTCCCTCCCCTGCTCGTACCCGACCCGCTCGGAAGCGCTCCCGCAGCTTGCAATCGCATTGCAACGCACCTCCCAGTCCCCAACAACCTTGCCCTCCCCCCACCCCTTGTCTCACTCTGTCCCCTCCCACCCTCATGAAGACGCCCCCACACACCATCAATCAGCAGGACTCAGCGCCGACCTGTTAAAACAGGCGACGCAGCCTGGGGGTCACGACTATTTCTGCGCTGCCCTGCGGTGGGGGAGGAGGTCAAAGCTGATTTCAGCTCAGAAGAAAAAAACAAGACTGCAAAGTCTTGAAAATAAAGCGTGAAAAATAAACTGCTGGAAAAAATCAGCAGGTCGGGCAGCATCTGTGGAGGGCGAGGCAGGGTTAACGTTTTAGGTCTTCCATTGAAAGAGCGGGAAAAACAACCTGTTGGAGGAACTCAGCGGGTCAGGCAGCATCTGTGGAGGAAGATGGACGGTCGACGTTTGGGGTTGAGACCCTTCATCTGGACTGAACAGGTAGAAGGGGATCAGTATCAGATTAAGTCACCAATTTAAATGACGTGAAATTTGTTGTTTTGGGGCAGCAAAGACATAAAATTACTATAAACTACAAAAATAGTGCAAAAGAGGAATAACCATGTGGTGGTCATGGGTTCATGGACCGTTCAGAAATCTGATGGCAGAGGGGAAGAAACTGTTCCTGAATTGTTGAGTGTGGGTCTTCAGGCTCCTGTACCTCCTCCCTGATGGTAGTAACGAGAAGAGGGTGTGTCCTGGACGCTAAGGGTCCTTTGTGATGGATGCCGCCTTCTTGAGCCACCGCCTCTTGAAGATATCCTTGATGGCGGGGAGGGTTGTGCCCGTGATGGAGCCGGCTGAGTCTACAACCCTCTGCAGCCTCTTGCGATCCTGTGCATCGGAGCCCCCGTACCGGGCTGTCCAGTAATAGAGAGGTGAGGGGAAGGGGTGGAGCAAGAGCTGGCAAGCGATGGGTGGATCCAGGGGTGATAGCCTCCTCTGCATCAGTGAGACCAGGCGCAGACCGGGCGACTGCTTTGCCGAGCACCTGCGCTCTGTCTGTCATGGCCGTCTGGAGCTCTCGGTTGCCGGCTGATTTCCTCCAGTAGTTTGTTCTTTTTTTTAGCTCCAGATTCCAGCATCTTATGTCTCCAATGGACCTGCTCATTCTGTTTCCCTGTCCACAGACGCTGCCTGACCAACTGAGTATCCCTCACATTTCCCCGGTTCATTTTCTTGTCTTTATATCTTAAAGCACACTTGAAGAAGGGTCCTGACCTGTCTGATTTTCTCCAGGAATGCTGCCTGGCCTGCTGAGTTCCTCCAGCATTATGTTGTTTTTTCTTCTCAAAGGACTCTTGTCCCTGAACAGCAGCCCTCCCTTCCTCTGACCCCCAGCACTCCCCCCTCTCCCCCCTACCCTTCTGGGTCATTCTGGGTTCCATGGCAACCCTTCCCCATTCACCACCATGATAGAACATGGATCAGTACAGAACGGGAACAGGCCTTTCGGCCCACCATGTCTGTGCTGACAATGATGCCAATCCAACTAACTCCATCTGCCTGCACTTGGTCCATATCCCTCCTACATCCATGGTGGCATGGTAATGTAGCGGTTAGTGTAACGCTTTACAGCGTCAGCAACCCAGGTTCAATTCCCACTGCTGTCTGTAAGGAGTCTGTACGTTCTCCCTGTGTCTGCGTGGGTTTCCTCCGGGTGCTCCGGTTTCCTCCCATATTCCAAAGACGTTTGGGTTAGGAAGCTGTGGGCATGCTATGTTGGTGCCGGGAGCGTGGCGACACTTGTGGGCTGCCCCCAGCACATTCTCAGTAACGCAAAAAGATGCATTTCACTGTGTGTTTCGATGTACATGTGAATATTAAATCTTATCCAGCCTGGATTGGAGAGCTTTAGTTCGGATAGGCTAAGCTTGTTTTCCATGGAACGAAGGAGGCTGACGGGGGACCTCATGGAGAGATAAGATTATGAGAGGCACAGATAGGGGAGATGCAATATCTTTTTTTCCCAAGGTAGGGGTATCAAAAACAAGAAGGCATGGGTTAAAGGTGAGAGGAAGAGTTTTAAAGGGAAACTTAGGGGTGAGATTTTTTACACAGAGAGTGGTTGGTATCTGGAACATGCTGCCAGTGGAGGAGGTGGAATCAGGTTCAATTACTTTAAGAGGTGTGAGAGAGTGTGTGTGAGAGTGTGTGTCTGTGTGTGTGTGAGTGTGTATGTGTGTGAGTGTGTGTGAGAGAGAGTGTGAGTGTGTGTGAGACAGTGTGTGTCTGTGTGTGTGAGAAAGAGTGTGTGTGAGAGAGTGTGAGCACGTGTGTGACTGTGTGTGTGTGTGTGTGTGTGTGAGAGAGAACATAAAATCATAAGAAATAGAAACAGTAGAAGCAGGAATAGGCCATTTGGCCCCACACACCTGCTCCACCGTTGAATGATATCATGACTGATCTTTGACCTCAGCACCACGGTCCTGCACTAATTCTACGTCCCTTGATTCCCTTAATATCTGAAAATCTTTCCTTCTCTTTCCTGAATGTGTGTGTGAGTGAGAGAGAGGGAAAAAGAGAGAGAATGTGTATGTGTCTGTGTCTCTGATTGTGTGTGTGAGTATACGTGTGTGTATGTGTGTGTGTCCATGTGTCTCTGAGTGTGTGTGTGTTTTTGTGAGTGTGAGAGAATGTGCTGTGTGTGTGTGTGTGTCTGGGTGTAAATTCGCGTGCGGTGTGAGTGTGCAGATGTGTCTATGTGTGTGGCTGTGTGTGTCTGTGTCTATGCTTGTGAATGTGTGTGTGCGCATGCGTCTGTGTCTGCTTGTAAGTGTGTGTGTGTCTGTCTGCTTGTGAGTGTGTGTGTGTCTGTGCTTGTAACGTGTGTGCTTGTGTCTGTCTGTGTTTGTGAGTGAGGGTATGTGCACGTGTCTGCCTGTGTCTGTGCTTGTGTGTGTGTGTGTGTGTGTGTGTGTGTGCGCGCGCGCACTTGTGTCTATGAGTAAGTGTGTGTGTGTTACTGATGGGATGTTCAGTGCAGGACGGTCCCACATTGAAGAGTGATGCTCAGCTGGTGATGCTTGGGGTACCTGCCTGTTACCAGGTGGAGGTGTAGTCAGAGCACCAAATCCAGCCGTCTTACTCAGAGACTGCAGCTGTGAAGTTACTGGTCTCTGATGTCCGGCCAGCGGAGGACAGAGCCAGCAGCCTAGCAAAACAAACTGCCGTGCTTACTGGGGACAGCTGAGGCCCTCACATCATCTGCCATTCCACAAGCAGACAGCTGGCAGCAACTGGCAGATATTCCCTCTCTTTTCCCATGCGGAAGAGATCAGACCACATGAGCAATGGCTGGGAACAAAGGAGAGGGCTTTGATGTTAACCGTTTGTTCAATGAGCACAGGGTGGGCTTTCAACAGCTCTCATTTACTGTGTGGGGAACAGAGGAACATCGCAAGAGGGGGAGGCCATTCATCCCCTCCATCCTGTGGCCTGCCTCTGTACACCTGCCTGTTCATTATGCAATATAAGGAGAGACTAAGGGAGCTAGAGCTTTACTCTTTGGAGAGAAGGAGGATGAGAGGAGACATGATAGAGATGTACAAAATATTGAGGAATAGATAGAGTGGACAGCCAGCACCTCTTTCCCAGGGTACCGATGCTCAATACAAGAGGGCATGGCTTTAAAGTAATGGGTGGGAAGTTCAAGTGAGATATCAGAGGGAGGTTTTTTTACGCAGAGAGTGGTTGAGGCATGGAATGCGCTGCCTGGGGCGGTGGTGGAGGCAGGTCGATTGGTCAAATTCGAGAGATTGCTAGATAAGCATATGGAGGAATTTAAAATAGAGGGATATGTAGGAGGAAGGGATTAGATAGTCTGAGGCGAGGTTTAAAGGTCAGCACAACATTGTGGGCCGAAGGGCCTGTATTGTGCTGCACTGTTCTATGATTCTATGATTCCCTAAATACCAGGGAACAGGACCCCTGTGTGTACACTTGCTCCTTGCAGTTTAACCCATGCAATCCAGGTGTCACTGGTGACCTGAACAGCAGGTCAGAGGCTAGGTATCCAAGTGCCTCACCTCCTGACACCCCAAGGTGCAAGTCTGGAGTGTTAAGCAATCATCTCCACTCGCCTGGAGGAATGAATCTTCAACAGTTCTCAAGAAGCTCAACATCAGCCAGGACAAAGAACCTGCCTGAAGGGGTTCGTGGAGTCATACAGCACGGAAACAGGCCCTTCAGCCCAACCCGTCCGTGCTGACTGTGTTGCCCAGCGAGCTGCCTGCATTTGGCCCATAGCCCTCTAAACCTAACCTATCCACGTACTTATCTAGATGGCTTTTAAACGTTGCTAATGTGCCCGCCTCAGCCACTATTTCTGGCAGCTCATTCCAAATACGCACCACCCTTTGCGTGAAGAAGCTGCCCCCGATGTCCCTTTTAAATCTCTTGCCTCTGATCTTAAGCCTATGCCCTCTTGTTTTTAGCACCTCCTCCCTGGGAAAAAGATGATGTGTTTTCACCCTGTCTATCCCTCATGATCTTATACAACTCTATTAGGTCACCCCTCAATCTCTTACCTTCCAGTGAATAAAGTCCTCGTCTACACACCCTCTCCTTGTAACTCAGGCCCACAAGTCCAGGCAACATCCTGGTAAATCTTTTCTGCACACTTTCTAGTTTAATAACATCTTTCCTATAACAGGGTGACCAAAACTGTACACGATACTCCAAGTGCAGCCTCACCAATGCCTCATACTGCAACATAACTTCCTAACTCCTTATCCTCAGTGCCCTGACTAATGAAGGCCAGCGTGCTAAACGCCTCCTTCACCACCCTATCTACCTGTGATGCTGCTTTCAGCGAACTATGCAAGGGTTAACTGGACATCTTGTCTAAGCCACTTAACACTTGTGGAACTGAACTGAGGGAAGTGCATTTACACTGAGACTCAACAGCACCTCTGGTGATTCTGACCACAAGTAGCACACACAAGCGTGCAAGGAACTGACTGAAGTGTGAATGAAGTGAGCAGTGTCTGGTCTGTAGACCACATGACCAGACTGGATATGTGTGGTGGTAACATTGTGAAAGATACTTCTACATGAAGCGGTAAAGATAGTTGGTGAAAAACACGATGATGCTGGAGGAACTCAGCAGGCCAGGCAGCATCTGTGGAGAAAAGCACGTGGTCAATGTTTTGGGTCAGGACCCTTCTTCAGGACTGAAGATAGGAAAAGGGGAAGCCCAATATATAGGAGGGAAAAGCAGAGCAGTGATAGGTGGACAAAAGAGGGGAGGTGGGGTGGGCACAGGGTGGTGATAGGTAGATGCAGGTAAGAGGTAGTGATAGGCAGGTGCGGGGAGGAGGGGAGAGCAGATCCACTAGGGGATGGGTCAAAGGTAAGGACAGAGAGGGGAAAAAAGAGGGGTAGGAAAAAGAGAGAGAGGCTGGGAAGGGGAAGAAAAGAAGAGGCATAGTTGAGGGGGTGTGTGTGCAGGGGAGGGGGTTGTGGGGATTACCTAAAGTGGGAGAATTCAATGTTCATGCCGTTAGGCTACAAGGTTCCAAGACGGAAAATGAGGTGCTGTTCCTCCAGTTTGCGCTTGGAATTCTCCCGGCAGTGGAGGAGGCCGAGGACTGACATATCAGTGATAGTGTGGGAGGGGGAGTTGAAGTGATTGGCAACGGGGAGATGCAGGTCGCGGCTACAGACGGAGCGCAGGTGGGGAGGAAGGGATTGTCCACGTTTACAATCGAAACCCTGCCTCATAGAGTAATACAGCACGGAAACAGGCCCTTCGGCCCAACTCGTCGATGTTGACCAAGCCACCCATCTAAGCTAGTCCGGTTTGCCCGCATTTGGCCCATATCCCTCTAAACCTTTCCTGTCCATGAACATGTCTAAACATCTTTTAAAAGTTGTAATTGTACCTGCCTCTACCACTTCCACTGGCAGCTTGTTCCGCATACCCACCGCCCTCTGTGTGAAAAAGTTGCCCCTCAAGTCCCCTTTAAATCTTTCCCCCTCACCTTAAAACTCTGCCCTCTAGTTTTAGATTCCCCTGCCCAGGTATTGGTATTGATTTATTATTGTCACTTGTACCGAGGTACAGTGAAAAACTTGTCTTGCATACCGATTGTACAGATCAATTCATTACACAGTGCAGTTACATTGGGTTAGTATAGAGTGCATTGATGTAGTACAGGTAAAATCAATAACAGTACAGAGTAAAGTGTCATAGCTACAGAGAAAGTGCAGTGTAATAAGGTGCAAGGTCACAACAAGGTAGATCATGAGGTCAGAGTCCATCTTATTGTACAAGGGAACCATTCAATAGTCTTATCACAGTGGGGTAGAAGCTGTCCTTAAGTCTGGTGGTATGTGCCCTCAGGCTCCTGTATCTTGTACCTGATGGGAGAGGAGCGAAGAGGGAGTGACCCGGGTGGGTGGGGTCTTTGATTATGCTGGCTGCTTCACCAAGACAGTGAGAGGTAAAGACAGAGTCCAAGGAGGGGAGGCTGGTGTCCGTGATGCACTGGGCTGTGTCCACAACTCTCTGAAGTTTCTTGCAGTCCTGGGCAGAGCAGTCGCCGTACCAAGCTGTGATGCATCCAGGTGGGGAAAAGACTGTGTACATTCACCCTATCAGGGCCCACAGGTGATGTTCGACCCGTTGAGTTCCTCCAGCAGACCGTTTGTTGCTCCAGAGTCCAGCATCTGCAGTCTCCTGTGTCAGCAGATACAATATGACCTGCTTTCTGACCTGTAACGGCAAATCATCCCTGGAGTTTACCCCTGAACATGTCTGAATAAACCATCACGTACCACGGGAGACTGGAGTCATGATTCCATGACCTCCCAGGTCACTGACCAACATCCGAAACATCCAGTCCCTGCACTGGTACAAGTTGTCATACAGTCAGAGAGCTGTACAGCACAGAAACAGCCCTTTGTCCCAGCTTTTATAGAGATAAGTTGAGCAGGCTAGGACTTAAATAATTGGAGTGTAGGAAAATGAAGGGTGATCTTGCAGAGTCATTCTGTTATCACCCAGAATCACCCAGGTCATTCTGTTATTGCTTTTCCCTTGTACTATGTCAATGTACTGATGTGGTGAAATGATCTGTATGGATGGCGTATAAAACATTGTACCTTGGTACCCGTGACAATAATAAACTGATTTACCAATTTACATTAAACACAAAACAAAAAGCTGGAGGAACTCAGTGGGTCGGGCAGCATCTGTGGAGGGAAATGGACAGTCGACGATTCGGGTCGAGACCCTTCATCTAGGCTCCAGATTCCTACATCTGCATTCTCCTGTACCTGTTTACACTAACCCTATTCCATTCTCCTCACATTCCCAACAATTCATCCCACATTTTACCATCCACCCACACACACGCTGGGGGCAATTTACAGTGGCCAATTAACCTGCCAACCTGCACGTCTTTGGGATGTGGGAGGAAACCGGAGCACCCGGGGGAAACCCACGCAGTCACAGGGAGAACGTGCAAACTCCACACAGACGGCACCGGAGGTCGGGATCGAACCCGGTTCGCTGGAGCTGTGAGGCAGCGGCTCTACCCGCTGCGCCACGGTCCAGCTGTGGTTTGCTGATGTGTAACACAAGTGCAAGCGTAGTGACATCTTGTTCCAATTACATGAAGCCCCGGTGAGACAGCATCTGGAAGGTTACATCAGGTCTAGGCTCCCTAACCAAGGACGGACATTTATCTGGGAGTAAGTGCAGCAAATGTTCACCAGATTGGTTCCTGGGGTAGAGGCTGTTGTATGTGCTCTGGGAAGGGTCCAGAGGTCGTTCACAAGAATGATCCCAGGAATGAAAGGCTTAACGTATGAGGAGCGTTTGATGTTTCTGGGCCTGAACTCGATGGAGTTCAGAAGGGTGACGGGGGATCTCATTGAAACCTACTGGACACTGAAAAGCCTGGATAGGGTGGACGTGGAGAGGATGTTTCCATCAGTGGGGAGAGTCTAGGATCCCAAGGGCACAGCCTCAGAATAAAGAGACGTCACTTTCGAACTGAGATGAGGAGGAATTTCTCCAGCCAGAGGGCGGTGAATCTGTGGAATTCGTTGCCACAGAGGGTGGTGGAGGCCAAGTCATTGGGGATATCTAAGGCAGAGATTGACAGGTTCTTTACTGGTAAGGGGGTTAAGAGTTATGGGGAGAAGGTGGGAGAATGGGGTTGGGAAAAGTTCAGCCATGATTAAATGACAGGGTAGACTCGATGGGCCGAATGGCACAATTCTGCTCCTGTATCTTATGGTCTTATGAGGAGAGGTTAAGCAGAGTGGGATCATATTCACTGGAAGAATGAGAGATCTCTCAGAAAATACAAACTTCACACAGGGCTTGATGGTATAGATGCAGGACTGATGTTTCCGCTGTTTTGAGGTGTCTAGACCCAGGGGTCACTGCCACAAAATAAGGGCTTGACCATGGAGCCAAGAAATGAGATGGAATCGTTTTCACCCAGATGGTGGAATTGCAATCGGTTTATTATTGTCATGTTACCGAGATACAGTGAAAGACATTTGTTTGCAAGCTATCCAGGCAGATCATGCCACACAAGTACATCGAGGAAGTAAAGAGAAAACAGAGTGCAAAATATAGTGTTACAGTTACAGAGAAAGTGCAGTGCAGGTAGACGAATGAAGTGCAAGGGCCATGATGAGGTAGACTGGGAGATCAAGAGTTCGTCTTCTAGCATACGGGTGGTCTGTTCAAGAGTCTGATAACAGTGGGACAGAAGCTGTCCTTGAACTTGCTGGTACGTGCTCTCAAGCTTTTTTATCTTCTGCCTGATGGGAGGGAGGAGAAGAGAGAATGACCGGGGTGGGAGGAGTCCTTGATTATGCTGGCTGCTCTCCCAAGGCAGCAGGAAGTGCAGACGGAGTCAGTCGAGGGGAGGCTGGTTTGTGTGATGGACTGGGCTGTGTTCACAACTCCCTGCAGTTTCTTGTGGTCTTGGGCAGAATCCCCTACCCAGGAGATTCAGTCACTGAGTACATTCAAGACAGTGTTTCAGATATTAAGGGAGTCACGGCATATGATTCAACGTCACTGAATACAAATTGTGGGAGCTTGCTGTGCATAACCTTGGTGTCTGGTGAAAGGAGCCACTAAGCAAACCAGGCCCCTACTCTCCAGAGTTTCGAAGAACGAGATATCGGACTGAAACACACAAAATTACCACAAGGCATCGACCAGAACCACTGACTGTTCCCCCACTGATGTGACTGATCTTGGTGGAACACTAGATCCTCACCTCTCCAGAGACCCCGGTTCAATCCCAACCTCCAGCGCTCTCTGCGTGTGGTGTTTGCACCTTCTCCCTGTGGCCACGTGGGTCTCCCCCCGGGTGCTCCGGTTTCCTCCCACGTCCCAATGATGCGCCGGTTGGTGAGTTAATTGGCTGCTGTAAACTGCCCTCTAATGATATGCAGGAAATTGGAGCTGAGGTCAGAGATCGAATGGCAGAGCAGGGACGAGGGGTTGGAGGGAAACGTACGAAAACTCGCAGGGCATGGAACGGTGTGGTGAGGCAGTCCTTCTGGTGTCATTATCGCATCCACACGGCCTCCTCTACATCGGTGAGACCCAACGCAGGTCGGGGAACTGCTTCGTCGAGCACCTTGGTCCGTCGAACCAGCCGAGATCTCCCGGTGGCCGGCCATTTTAATTCCAGTACCCGTTCCCACACCGACATGTCTGCCCACGGCCTGCTCCACTGCCGAGCTGAGGCCGGACGGAGATTAGAGGAACAGCACCTCATATTCTGCCTTGGTCTTGTCCAACCTGACAACATCAACATTGATTTCTCTAAGCTCCGGTAACCACTCCCCTCTGCCGTCCCTTTGTTTCCCCTTATCCCACCGGCCCCTATACCCTTCTGTTTCCCCCTCCCCTGTCCTCTGGATCTGCCCATCACCCACACATTCCTCCCACCGGTTCCCCTCCCCACCTCCCTCCCTTGATTCCATGGTCCACTGACCATGGTCTCCCATGAGATGCCATCTTCTTCAGCCCTTTTCCACCTCCCGGCTTCTGACATCATTCCCAATCCCCCCACCTCCCCATCAACCCCCCCCCCAACCTGGATCCACCAATCACCCGTCAGCTCTCGCTCCACCCCCTCCCCCCCCCCACCCCTTTTCCACTGGCTATCGCCCCCTTCTTTCTCTCCAGTCCTGATGAAGAGTCTCGACCCGAAACGCCGACTGTCTCGTTTCCCTCCATAGAGGCTGCCCGACCCGCTGAGTTCCTTCAGCATTTTGTGTGCTGCTGAATGAAATCATTTCCTGTTCCTTTCTCCACAGGTGCAGTTCCGCGCGTTCCCTGAGTGAGGCCGCTCTGCAGCGTCTCTCTCCGACGTAGCTGGATGTCTGTTTGATGGTGACTTTTCGTGGCACTGTTCCAGGTGAAGCTGCATTCGCGGAATAAAAAAGCTGCAATTTCCCTTTCAAACCACGGCACTCACTCAGAGAGCAAGATCAAACGTAGCATCATTTCTGTCCGATTACTGGTTCCTTTGACACTGTACTACTGGCTACTGTCCAGGGATCATTGTGAACCTATCATAAGGGATTTAAACAGCTGGACTCTCTGGTGTGTGTGTGTGAAAGGTCCCATGGCTGATATTTGGGAAAGGGACTGCTGGTCCTCTCCCCAGTGTTCCTGCGAACAAAGGTCCCTCAGTTGCTAGGTGTCTGAAACTAAAGGTTTTACGGTAAGAGACTTAGAGGGGATCTGAGGAAGGACACTTTTATATTAGAGTCATGGGATTGTCAGGGCACAGAAAGAGGTCGTTCGACCCATTGAGCTAGTGCCATCTCATCAGTCCCACTCCCCTGCCCTGTCCCTGTGGCCTTGATCATCATCCCCTCTCCCCCCTCCCCACCCTCTCCCTTCTCTCCCCTTCCCACCCTCTCTCCCCCACCCCCCCTCCCCACCCTCTCTCCCCCTCTCCCCCCTCCCCACCCTCTCTCCCTTCTCTCCCCTCCCCACCCCCTCTCTCTCCCCCTTCCCCACCCCCTCCACCTCTCCCCCACCTCCCACTCCCTACCCCCTCTCTCCCCCCCGTCTCTCCCAGCCCACCTTCTCTCTCTCTCTCTCTCTCTTCCCCCCCCCACCCCCACCACCCCCAGACACTCTGTCTCCTGCAGGGCCGGGGCTGAGGATTCCGTCCAGCAGCTGTGAGCCTGTTGCTGCCTGGAGCCGCAGTCCCAGGTCCGGCTCGGGTTACATGGAGCGCCGGGAGGGAGGGAGAGAGGGAGGCCGGGGCGGGAGTGGGACTGTGGAGCAGCTGCTCCCCACCCCCCAACTCCCAACACATTCCCTCACAGCTCGGGGGGGGGGGGGGGGGGGGGGCAGGGGGTGTGGGATCCCAGAGACACGTCTGTCCCACCTGCCGGGTCCTGCCGCTGGGCACCTTGGCTGTCAGTGCTCGGGCCGGCACCTCGGCTGCCCCTCCATCCCTCCCTCTGCCTCCCTTCCGCCCCTCCGTTCCTCATCCCCTCCCCTCTTCTCCTCCTCTCCCTCCCTTCCACACTCACTTCCCCCTTTCTTCCTCCTCTCCCCTCCCTCCCTCTCCCTCCCCTCCCCCTCTCCCCTCCCTCCTCCCCTCCTTCTCTCTCCCCCTCCCTCCTCCCCTCCCTCTCCCTCCCTCCTCCCCCTCCTCCCCTCCTGCCCCTCCCTTCCCTCCCTCTGTCCCCTCCCTCTTTCCTTCCCTTCCCCTCCCTCACCCTCCCCTCCCCCTCCTCTCCTCCCCTCCCCTCCCTCCTCCCCTCCCACATTTTTGTCCCTCTGCCTCCCATCTCTCCTACTCCACCCACCCTTCCTCCTATCGCTACTCCTCTCCCTCCCTCCACCTCATCTCCTTCCCTCCCCTCCCTCCTCGCTCTTCTTCCACTCTCCTTCCTATCCCTCCTCTCCTTTCCTCCCTCCCCTCCCTCTCCCTCCTCCCACACCCTCTCTCCTTCCCTCCCCCTTCCCTCCCTCTCCCTCTCCCCCTCTCCTCCAACTCCCTCCTCCCACTTCCTTCCCCTTCCACCGGCACCGCAACCGTCACCCTAAACCTTCACCTCCTCCCCCTCTGGTGTGCAGTCTGTGCACCGTCTACAATACACTCCAATTGTACAGTAGCTCAGCAGGTGGAGCCGCTGCCTCACAACTCGAGAGGCCCGGGTTCGATCCTGACCTCCGGCGCTGTCCGTGTGTGGAGTTTGCACCTCCTCCATGGGACGGAGTGGGTTTCCCCCCTCCCCCCCTCCCCCCCCCCCCCGGGTGCTCCGGTTTCCTCCCACATCCCAAACACAAGTCGGTGGGTTATCTGCCCGCTGTAAACTGCCTCCCCCCCCCCCCCCCCCCCCCCCAGTGTGTGGGTGGGTGGTAGAATCTGGAGGGAGTTGAGGGAGAATAAAATTGGTGTGAATGGGCGGTCAGCATCGACCGAGTGGGCTGAAGTGATGTTTCCATGTTCCAGGGATTAGTTGGTTAAATATTGGGAACTTGTTCTGAGGAAAGTGCAGTTGGCTCTGGGGCCGTGACATTGTGGTCCTGGGTGTGACACACCACCAGCTTAATGGGGCGATGCTGCCATCTGGTGCCGAAGTAAATCAATTACTCCTCCCACAAGGGAGAAAAGATGGTTTAAAAGTTAATGTTTTCCATATTCCCTTGTGCCATCTATTCTATTCCAGCTCACAGAGCAATCCTCTTCCATGCTCCCCCCCCCCGCCTCACTAATTTTCCCTGTAACCTACTCCCCCAGGTTCTTGTCAACTTCCCCCAAAAATTCTACCACTCATCTTTACATCAGGGGTGTCAAACAGTGGCCAACTAACCTCCTGCCCCGCACCCGGTGGAACACCTACACAGACAGCGTCGGAGGTCAGGATCGGACCTGGGTTGCCGGAGCCGCCAGGAGGCTACACTCGCTGTGCCACTGCGCCATCAGTCTGGACTCACAGATAAGCCAGACCGGGTACGGATGAACACACACGAGACGCCGGAGGAACTCAGCGGGTCTGGCAGCATCCGTGGAGGGAAGTGGACAGTCGACATTTCGGGTCGAGGCCACCAGTCCAGGTGAAGGGTCCCAGAACGTCGACTGTCCACCTCCCTCCACGGATGCTGCCCGACCCACTGAGTTCCACCAGCATCTTTGTGTGTTGCTCCAATTCCAGCATCTGCAGTCTCTTGTATCTCCACTCGGATAACAGGTTTTATTCATTGAGTGGGCCACAGTTGTTTTGTGGTCACCGATACAGATACTGCTTTAATTCCTGTGTTATTTAATTACACATATTTAATCTCCCCAGCTGCTGCGGTGGGATTCGAACTCACACCCTGTGAGCCTCTGGTTGCTGGCCCAGTAACACACCTCCTGTGCTAGCATGCCATCTGGTGGCTGCACCGCATCTCTGCGAGGACCAACCCACATTCATGCTGGCACAGTGGTGTTGACAGTGGGTGCCGACGCCTCTGCTTCCTCAAGAGGCTAAGGAAAACCGGCATGTCCTCGATGACCCTCACCGATCTCGGCAGATGCACCACAGGAAGAATCCTAGCCAGAAGCATCGCAGCTTGGTAGGGCAACTGCTCTGCCGGAGACCGCAAGGAATTGCAGAGCGTTGTGGACCCAGCTCAGCACATCACGGAAACCAGCCTCCCTTCCAAGGACTCTTGTCTGCACTTCTCGCTGCCTCGGTAAAGTAGCCAACATAATCAAAGACCCCACCCACCCAGGACATTCTCTCTTCTCCCCTCTTCCATTGGGCAGAAGATACCATGAAAGCATGTACCACCAGGCTCAAGGACAGCTTCTATCCTGCTGCTACAAGACTCTCAAACAGACCTCTTATATGATAAAGATGAACTCTCGCCCTCACAATCTACCTCGTCACAGCCCTTGCACTTTATTTGTTTGCCTGCACTGCACTTTCTCTGTAACTGTTACACTATATTCTGCATTCTGTTATTGCTTTTCCTTGAACTACCTCGATGTACTGATGTTTTGAAATGATCTGTATGGATGGCGTGCAAAGCTAAGTTTTTCACTGTACCTCGGTACATGTGACGATAATGAACTAATTACCAGTTACCAGCCTGTGTGCATGTTTTCCCTGTGACTGCGTGAGTTTCCCCCGGGTGCTCTGGTTCCCTCCCACATCCCAAAGACGAGCTGGCGTGTTAAGTGGCCACTGTAAATTACCCCTGATGTAGGGAAGTGGCAGAAGAATGAAAGGGGGGTTGATGGGCGTGTGTGTGAGAGAGAGAGAGAAAACAGGGAAATAAGGAGAGGGGGAATGGAACGGATGGATTTGCCCTGTGGGCAGCCAGCATGGATGGGCTGAATGGCTTCCTTCTGTATTGCCATAAGTAATTGTGGCATCGTTTAGCATCGGCCAACTCTGGCACAGTGACACACTAGGCGCCTTTGGAGACAGAGAGAAGCAGAGTTAATGCTTGCAGGTTCTGTGACCCTCCAAACGGAGAAGGCTGTTCCACAGCCCACATTGTCCGCAGGAGTAGAGAGGTGAAGGAGACCTGTATTAGCGGTTGCTTGGGGGTCATGTATAGAGTGTAGATGGGCAGAAATGTTGGCATGGACGTGATGGGCCGAAGAGTCTGTTTCTGTGCTGTATGACTGTACATGATGCCAAGCGACCAATAATACTGGTCTGTCTTACTGTGCTCCAAGGCAAATCAGGGTAGGGTTTTCACAGTGAACAGTAGAGCCCTGGGGAGGGTAGTAGAACAGAGGGACTAACCCTAACCCAAAGTCAAAGTCGAGCTTACTGTCGTATGCACAAGTACACGTCTGCACAGGTGCAGTGAAAAACTTCCTTGCAGCAGCATCACAGGCACATAGCATCAGAGACACAACATTCACAAGAAAAACATAAATTAAACATAAATTATACACAATTTTTACAAGAAAGAACACAATTAGAACAAAAAAAATGTCCATTTTAGTGCAAAGGAGTACAAGTACAACATAACATCCCAGCTTCTATACTCAGTGCCCTGACTGATGAAGGCCAGCGTGCCAAAAGCCTTCTTCACCACCCTGTCTAACTGCGACACCATTTTCAGCGAACCATGTACTTGTACTCCTGGGTGGTAGGTGTCCGTTTCTCGTTCCACAGATGCTATCTGACCTGCTGGGTACTTCCAGCACATTTTTAAAAAAATTATTTCGGATCTACAGCATCTGCAGACTTTCATTTTGTGGTAATTACACGTGACTGGTTTAGTGAAAACCACGAACTGCAGTAACACTGCAAATTGCAGAAAGGGTGGTTTAGTCCTTGTTTTAGAGTTAATACATAGGAATTGAAGCCACGTTAGTCAAGAGTTAAATGCTGTGTGATTGTTAATAGCATAAAAGCAGCAGCAGTTCCTGGTGATTTATTACAGTTTGCAGCATATCTTATCACTGCAACATCACAATCTTCTGTCGTTTCTTGGAAGGCCTTACAGTGATGATATTTATTTGTATTATATTAATTGCCCTGAGTCTCAGTAAACTTTATACAAGAGTTTTGTGCTCGATGAGCATTGACTGCCTTCCCCCAGCTGATTAGGTTCAGATACTGGGGAGCAGAAAGGACGACCTACAGCCTAGATCACCAGTCCAGTAGCTTCATCACAGCACTACAACTATGCCCCTGCATATGGCAGAGAAACAGGCCGTTTGGACCCATCTAGTCAATACTGGGGCTCCGTACCTACCCACTCAAACGCCTTCTGCCGTTCTGTATCCAGGTGCATCAGTTTAACCCTCTGTTCCCTTCCCTCTTTTCCAGCCTGCCTTTGAGTCTGTGTACTGTTCACCTCAGAAGAACACTTGACTTGCCAGGGCATAATGGTGTACAGACTACGTGCTGGTACATTGAACAGCACAGGAACAGGCCCTTCGGCCCACGATGTCTGTGCCGCACATGATGCCAAATTAAATTAAATCCCTTCTGCCTACACGTGATCCACATCCCTCCATTCCCTGCATATTCACATCTCTGTCTAACAGCCTCTTAAACACCACTGTCGTACCTACCTCCACCACCACCCCTGGCAGCATGTTCCAGGCACCCACCGCTCTCTGTGTAAACAAAACTGTCCCACACACCTCCTTTAAACTCTTCCCCTCTCACTTTAAATACATGTCCTCTAGTATTTGAAATTTCTACCCTGGGAGAAAGATTCTGACTGTCTACCCTACCTATGCCTCTCGTAATTTTATAAACCTACCAGGTCCCTCCTCAGCCTCTGATGCTCCAGAGAAAACAACCCAAGTTTGTCCATAGTAGTGTAGCAGTTAGCGTAACGCTATTACAGCGCCAGCGACCCGGGTTCAATTCTGGCCGCTGTCTGTAAGGAGTTTGTACGTTCTCCCAGTGTCTGCGTGGGATTCCTCCGGGTGCTCCGGTTTCCTCCCACATTCCAAAGACGTGCGGGTTAGGAAGCTGTGGGCATGCTATGTTGGCGCCGGAAGCGTGGCGACACTCGTGGGCTGCCCCCAGAACACTCCACGCAAAAGATGCATTTCACTGTGTGTTTCGATGTACACGTGACTAATAAAGATATCTTATCTTGTCTGTACCCACGTGCCTGTGGTGCTGCTACAGGCAAGTTTTTCAAAAAGTGTTCTGGGGGCAGCCTGCAAGTGTTGCCACGCCTCTGGAGCACCCGTGCTGTAAAGCGTTACACTAACCGCTACACTACCACGCCTGCCCATTTCATCTAGATTCCTGTCTTGCCGAATGCTGTGACAGTTCTATCAGTCCACTCTTGTGCTTGGCAGAGCCCCTGAACCCAGCTCTGGAGATGCTGTGCTTACTCCCTGACAGTACAAGGAGCAAACCACGTTCCAGCACAGAATGCTACTTTTTACCTTCGAAGGAGAACAAGACATACCTCTCTGAAAGTGTCCCTGATGTGGAAAAAAAATACAGTGTCACATTAGTCCGGCCAATTCCTATTGACCTTTTCTGGAAGAGTGTCAATGGGTAGACGAAAAGGTGAACTGAGAATCATAGAGAGGTACAGCATGGAAGCAGGCCCTTCGGCCCACTGAGGCCATGCTAGCCATGAACCATCTGTTTGAACCAATCCCATTTTAATCTTCCCACATTCGCATCAGCTGCCCCTAGATTCTATCTCTCCCCTACACACTAGGGGCAATTTACAGGGGCCAATTAACCTACTGACCTGCACGTCTTTGGGATTTGGGGGGTGGGGGGGAGGTGGGGAATCCACGCGGTCACAGTGAGAATGTGCAAACTCCCCACAGACAGCACCCTGGAGTCAGGATCGAACCTGGTTCACTGGAGCTGTGTCAGCAGGTCCCACTCGCTGCGTCACTGCGAAAGCTTATCGAATGTATGACCCATACCGCAAGGCAGAGTGGCGCAGCGGGTAAAGCCACTGCCTCTCAGCTCCAACGACCCAGGTTCGATCCCGACCTCCGGTGCTGTCTGTGTGGGGCTTGCACGTCCTCCCTGTGTGTGGATTTCCTCCTGGTGCTCCGGCTTCCTCCCACAACTGATAGATTTGCAGGTTGGCAGGTTAGTTGGTCACTGTGAATTGTCCCTAGTGTGTAGGTAAATGGGTAGAATCTGGGGGGAAGAATAGGTTACAGGGAAAATGACCAGGGGAATGGGATTACACTGACGGCCGGCACAGATTCAATGGGCCGAATGGTCTTCTCCGATAAAGAAATACGGGAATGACTTGGGTGGCTGGGAAGAATATAAGAATAGAAGAAATAGAAGCATGAACAGGCCATTTGGCCCCTCGTACCTGTTCTGCTGTTCAGCGACTTAGTTCAACAACATAGGGCAACAACAACAACTTGCCTTTGTGCAGCCCCTTTTGATGTACCAAAATATTCCTAGGGTGCATATTCAAAGAAACTTTCAGCCTGAGCCACATAATGAGATATTAGAGCAGGTGGGTGCAGTGGATATCAGCAAGTGCAGGGGTTAGGGGTGATTAAGAATCGGTGATGGTTCTGATCAGGGGAACAGAGCATTGGATAAGCTTCCACTGTTATAAGACTATTGAACGGACCTTCTAGAACATAGAACACTATAGCACAGTACAGGCCCTTTGGCCCACAATGTTGTGCTGACATTTTATCCTGCTCTAAGATCCATCTAACCCTTTACTCCTACATAGCCCTCCATTTTTCTGTCATTCATGTGGCTATCTAAGAGTCTCTTAAATGTCCCTAGCTTTTCAGCTTAAAGAAAAGGTCGATGCATTCTTTGGAGTACAGGAGGATGATCTCATTGAAACATACAAGATCTTACGGTGATAAGATGGGGGGGGGCGGTGGTGGAGTGTTGATATTTCCATCAGTGGGAGAGGCTTGAACAAGGGGACACTTCTCGCTGCCTTGGGAAAGCAGCCGACATAATCAAAGACCCCACCCACCTGGGACATTCTCTCTTCTCTCCCCTCCCATCGGGCAGAAGATACAAAATCCTGAAAGTACGTACCACCAGGCCCAAGGACAGCTTCTATCCCGCTGTTATAAGACCATTGAACGGATCTTTTGTACGATAAGGTGGACCCTTGACCTCACAATCTACCTTGTCACAGCCCTTGCACCTTATTGTCTACTGGCACTGCACTTTCTCTGTAACTGTAACACTTTATTCTGCATTCTGTTATTGCTTTTCCCTTGGACCACCTCAATGTACGGATGTGATGAAATGATCTGTAGGGATGGCATGCAAAACAAAGTTTTTCACTGTACCTCGGTACATGTGACAATAATAAACCAATTTATCAGTGCAGGTAGACACAGCAGGGGAGTGTTAACCATTGGTTAAACCTCGAGCAGATACACAGGCAGGAGACAGAAACGCCTCGGGGCTTTGTGTTGCCAGCGTGGGACGCTATCAGGAAAGTGTCAGCTGTAGAGTGCAGTTCGTTCTGTTCAAGGACCGACTGAGCAGTGAGCACCACAGTGTGCTGGGACATTACCTTCACATCTCATTTCAACATGCCCGAGCCCTTCCTTGGCCATTCAACTGTTTTGCTCTTGACCAGCCCAACTGTTACTCCTCCCTTCCCAGAAAGGGAAGGGGGGGTAGTGGGTGGGGGGGGGGGGTGGAGGGGAAGGAAGGGTGGGAGGTGGTGAGCTCCGCTGGGTGGATTCACAGAGCCAGAGATTTGGGCTTTCTTCTCGGACGGGCTGGGACAAGGAGACTGAAGACCACGAGAGGAAGTGTGGACCACCATTGCTTCCAGCTAGACTCCCACCCTGGGTGTGCGTTGTTCTAGCATAACTGGGCAGCATGCTCCCACCAGACTGAAAGAAGGCAGTCAACACAAGAAGGGATCAATTGTTCTCAATCCAGGTCAGTGCTAAACAATCCTTAAAGAGCAATCATTACAGTGTGCATTCTCGATTGGAAGTCCCCTCTTTGAAAGGAGACATGTCCACCATTACAGTGGACATAAGTTATTTGTATTGACTGCACATTAACTGGCGTTGGAAGTCGGAAAGTGGTAGGAGTTTAAATAAACAGGAGAAGACATTGAAGGTCTGAATTAGTTCACGGTGATATTCCAAATTGAATTGCATGCAGGAGAGTACACAATTAATGGCAGGACCCTTAATAGCCTTGATGTATAGAAGGATCTTGGGGTACAAAAAGGTGGCTGCACAGGTTGATAGGGTGGTAAAGAAAGTATATGGCATGCTTGCCTTCATTAGTCGAGGCGTTGAGTTCAAGAGTCAGGAAGTTATGCTGTAGCTTTATAAAACTCTGGTTAGGCCACATCTGGAGTATTGCATTCAATTCTGGTCACCCCATTACAGGAAGGATGTGGAGGCTTTGGAGAAGGTGCAGAACAGGTTTATCAAGACGCTGCCTAGATGAGAGGGCACGTGCTATAAGGAGAGGTTGGACAAACTTGGGTTGAGGCTGAGGGGAGACCTGATAGAGGTTTATAAGATAGAGACATAGATAGGGAAGTCATCCGATATCTTTTTCCTGGATTCAAAATGTCTAATACTAGAGGCCGTGCATTTAAGGTGAGAAGGGGGTAAGTACAAAGGGGGTGTGCAGGGCACGTTTTTTTACACAGAGAGTGGTGGGTGCCTGGAATGCACTGCTAGGGGTGGTGGTGGAGGCAGATACGATAGTGGTATTTAAAAGGCTCTTAGATAGGCTCACGACTGCAGAGAGTGGAGGGTATGGACATCCTGTAGGTAGAAGGGATTAGTTTATTTAAGCGTGTGGTTACTAGTTTAATTAGTTCAGTGCAACATCATGGGCCAAAGGGCCTCTTCCTGTGCTGTACTGTTCTGTGGATTGATTTGCCAGGGCAAAGAACCTCCAGGCAAAGTTCTTACCCTTCAAAGATCCGTCGGGATCCGTTGCAGTCATACAAGACGTTGGTGAGGCCGCACCCTGAAGTATTGTGCACAGTTTTGGTCGCTCCGTATTGGAAAGACATCATTAAACTGGAAAGAGTGCAGAGACGATTTACGAGGATGCTGCTGGGACTTGAGAGCCTGAGTTATAGGGAGAGGTCAGGCAGGCTGGGACTTATTCCTTGGAGCGTAGGAGACTGACCTTATAGAAGTGTATAAAATCATGAGGGGCATAGGTAGGGTGAGTGCACTCAATCTTTTTCCCAGTGAAGGGGAACCAAAAACTAGAGGGCACAGGTGAAAGGGGAAAGATTTAAAAGGGACCTGAGGGGCAACTTCTTCACTCAGAGGGTGGTCAGTATATGGAACGAGCTGCCAGAGGAAGTGGTTGAGGCAGGTACATTAACAACATTTAAAAGATATTGAGGTAAGTACATGGATAGGAGGGGTTCAGAGGGATACGGGCCAAATGGGACTAGCTTGGTGGGCACCATGGTCAGCATGGATGAGTTGGGCCGAAGGGCCTGTCTCTGTGCTGTATAACTCTATGACCATGATAGAGGATGACTTGCTTCCGCTCTGGATTTGTGGGTTTGGAGGTGACCAGCGTTGGTGTCGTAGACTCTTCGGCGGACAGGGGGCGTGGGAAAGTGGGTGGTCATCTACATTGGGCTGACGTGTGTTCCCAACCAAGTCCAAAGATTCTCAACACCATCCCGAATGCCCCACTTCCATTCTTAGCGGCCATGGGTTGGAGTCCCCAAAGCATCGAGACCTTGTCTTGCGTTGGCCGCTGCTCTGTGGAGGTCTGTCTCTGAGTGGGCAGGTCCCACACCAGGGACCCTAGCGCAAAGAAAATCCAGGTCGTCACCCTGATGCAGTGCCGCGGGGTCCCTGCGCTGTGCTTCAGATGGGGTGTGAAACAGACCCCTTATCACTCCTTGCCGGGTTGCTAGGGTGAATGATCCCAAGTCAGGGAGTCCCGATGCAGGGGTCTCGTCCCGAAACATCAACCATCCTTCTGCATCCACAGATGGTCCCTGGCCTGCTGAGATCCTCCAGCAGCTTCAGATCCCAGAATCTGCAGTCTCGTGTGTTTTCAACACAGGGAGGCTCATTTTCTTTCTCCACCAAAGGGTCATCTATTTAAGACTGAAATGGGGTGATATTTTTTCTCTCCAGTGAGTGTTAATCTTCGGAAATCTCTTCCTCAAAGTTCAGTGGAAGCAGTGTCTTCATCTGTTCCCTGTATCTACACCCATCCCGAACTTGTACCCCATCCAATCTTTTCTCAACCTGCCTTGCTTCAAGAACAAGCCCTGCTTCCAGTCCAGATTGACGGTGAAATCCAACAGCACTTACATTGCCATTAATGCGATCGGTGCCTCTTGTGTTCCCTGCATCCCTTGGACATGCTTCAAGCAGTAATAGGGTCATACAGCATGAAAACAGGCCCTTTGGCCCATCGAGGTAATGCTGACCATCAAGCACCCATTTGCACTAATTCCACATTAACCCCATTTTCTATACCCCACATTCCCATCAATTCCTCCAAGATTCTACTCCATACACAGGAGGGGAGGAGGGGGGCGGGTGCAATTAACCCACCAACCTCCACATCGTTGGGATGTTGGAGGAAACAAGAGCACCCAGGAGAAACCCACACGGTCATGGAGAGAATGTGCAAACTCCACACGGACAGCGCCTGAGGTCAGGATCGAACCTGGCTCACTTGGAGCTGTGAGGCAGTAGCTCTACTACCTGGGCCACTGTGCCACCCTAAGAGTTTGGATGGGCTGCGATGCCTTCCAAAGTTGAATAGCCTCTGGCACCACTACATCTCCACTATCCCTCTCCCCCATTCTGCTGCCAGCTATCAGAAGCAGATAATTCTGTCTCCGAATCGTAAGAGGAAACCTTTGTGCGATGTGGGCACTGCCAGTAATGTTGGTATTGACTTACCCATGCCACCGATCATCATACAGCATGGAAGCAGGCCCTTCAACCCGTCTAGTCCATCCTGCCCGTTTACACTAGTCCCACTCTAATCCCATTTTATTCTCCCCATATTCTCATCAACTCCCTCCAAGGTTCTGCCACTCACCTACACACAAGGGGCAATTAACAGTGGCCGATTAACTTACCAACCCTTGACTATGTGATTGCTGAATCAGCCAGCTTCAACAAAGAGGAGAACCTTCCCACGGGCTTGTCTCTGGATCTTAGAAGGTCGAAATTATTTTGTTTTTCAGTTGCGGTTGAGCCTCTTCAAGTATCTGGGTCACTTTAGGCGTTGGAAGTATGTACAGAGCAGTGGCTTTCCTTCTTTTCTTGGCCCAAGGTAAGCTCACTGTCTTCCCGTTCAGCTAAACTCTGGAGGGGCTCAGGGGTTAGTCGGGAGGTTGGTGGGAGGAGGCCATATCGTCTCCTAGCTTCTGACTCTGTTCTGATGGGAATGCCGGAATTTCCGGGAGGCACTGGGCAAGGAGTAATTGGAGCGGAAAAGCTATAGATGCAGGAAATCCGAAACAAAAGCGGAAAACAATGGAAGCGGTCAGCGGGTCAGGCAACACCGGCTGATGGTGGAGAATCTTTGGTTTGAAACGTCGATTCTCCTTCTCTCCTCATGGAGGCTGCCTGACCTACTGAGTGTTCTCTGCTTTTGTTAAGGAGTTTCCAATGTTCCTAAGAGATTCGGGATTAGGACAATTCGAGGAAGAGTGAGTGAATTAGGAAGCTCAGCCGTTTGTCTATCATTTTTCTGTCTGTGGTGGGACAAAGGGAGACCAGTCAGCCCCTCTATCCTGTTCCACCATTCAACCAGTCCCTGACTGATGTTCATCCAAACTACGTGTGTCTAGTTTGGTTCCAGAACCCTTAATATCTTTAATAACAAAAGATCAAACCGCTCGGTCTTCAAAATCTCAAATGACCCCAACCGTTTTCAGAATTAGAAATAGAAGCAAGGGCAGGGCGTTCAGTTCCTCGTGTTCTTCAATAAGTTCACAATTGATCCACTATCTCAGCAAATCTTTCCTGTACCAACCCCAAACCCATAATATCAATCCATGCCTTCTACTGGGGCAAAATCTGCTGGAGGAAGTCAGCGGGTCGAGCAGCATCTGTGGGAGGAAAGGAATTGTTGACGTTTCGGGTTGAAACCTGTCCTGATGCAGGGTTTTGACCTGAAACGTCGACAATTCCTTTCCCCCTACAGATGCTGCTGGACCCGCTGAGTTCCTCCAGCAGATTGGTTGTTGCTCCAGACTCCAGCATCTGCAGTTTCTTCTGTCTCTCTTTTATTGGGGGACAAGGGAAAGTGGTTTAGATCTCTTCTGCTCTTTCTGACATCAATCTTTGTAATACCTTAGTTGGGAAGTTAAACCAGGGCTGGTCACACACATTCAATGGCAGGGCCCCAGAGAGTGTTGTAGAACAGAAAGATGCAGGTGTACAAGCACATAGTTCCCTGAGAGTAGCAACACAGGTAGACAAGGTGGTGAAGAAGGCATTTGACATGCCTGCCTTCATCAGACGGGGCACTGAGTACAAGAGTTGGGATGTCACGTTACAGCTGTACAAGACGTTGGAGAGACCACACTTGGAATATTGTGTGCAGTTCCAGTCACCTAGGTAATGGAAGGATGTGATTAAGCTGGAGAGGGTACAGAAAAGATTCACAAGGGTGTTGCCGGGACTGGAGGGCTTGAGTTATAAGGAGAGACCGGATAGACTGAGGCTATTTTTCAAAGAGAGAAGAGGTGACCTTATGAGCGGCACAGATAAGGTGGTTGGTCACAGTCTCCTTCCCAGAATAGGGGAGTCTAAAACCAGATGGCATAGGATTAAGGTGAGAGATTTAATGGGCGGCAGGTTTTTCACACAGGGGGTGGTGGGTATGTGGAACGAGCTGCCAGAAGAAGTGGTAGAGGCGGGTACAAGGACAATGTTTAAAAGACATTTAGACACGTACATGGATAGGAAAGGTTTAGAGGGATATGGGCCAAACACAGGCAAATGGGACTAGCTGAGAAAGACACCTTGGTCGGCATGGATGAGTTGGGTTGAAGGGCCTGTTCCCCTGCTGTATAACTCTATGATTCTATGGTTCACAATTTCTCCTGCTTTTCCAAATACTTTCTCAGCACAAGATACCCTATCAGTCTAGTTCCAATTGTAAGCTGTTGGTTAAGGAAAAAATGAACCGATTTTCTTTTTAAACGATGTCTCAAGGTTTGTCCCAGATCAGTCAATCCCTGGAGCGGGAATATCATTGGATACAGGAGCTAAAGAACTGTACTGAAGCCTGGCATTACTGCAGAAGTGTCTACACGGATCTGGCCAGCAACCGGAATCCGGAGGAATGGGAGGAAGTTTCCTGTTACACTCGACGAGGGGAGTGGGTTGGACTTTACAAGGACAACCAAACTTCTACTGGGTGGAAATGGACTACTGGAGAGATATTTAATTATACCAGCTGGGAACCGTGGAAACCACAGGAGCTCAGCACCAACTCTCTCACCTGTGTTTACACAAGCAAAATTCAATGGTTCGACACAGAGTGTGATATCCTACTGCCCTTCATTTGTTACAAAGGTACTCCCACTGGTTGAGTTGTCCACAGGAGACATCCCTGTTCTCTTCCCATGGAGTATGAAAGGTCTAAGGTTGGGTAAAACGTAAATAGGCGAGGGCTCAGTACACATGCAGTTTTTGGCAGTACACTCAGCTTATCGTGGTTACTGCCGCGGTTTGAAACGGGCGGCGCAGTGGCGCAACGGGTAGAGCTGCTGCCTCACGGCTCCAGAGACCCGGGTGCGACCCCGACCTCCGGCGCTGTCTGTATGTGTGTGCGGAGTTTGCACGTTCTCCCCGTCACCGCATGGGTTTCCCCCCGGATGCTCCGGTTTCCTCCCACGTCCCAAAGACTGTGCGGGTTGGTAGGACCACTGTAAATAGCCCCTAGTGTAGATACATGGAAGAATCCATGGGGAGTTGATGGGAAAGTGGATAGAATAAAATGGGATTAGAGTAGGATTGGTAAATGGGTGCTTCAAGGCTAGTGTGGACTTGGTGGGCTGAAGGGCCTGTTTCTGTGCTGTATGAATTAACATCCCACACACCATTGTTAATTCTTCACGCAGAGGCTGGTAGATCGTTGGAACTCACTAATCCATGACCAGCTCAGGTCACCTCTGCTTTTCTCTGGATCACTGGAGCCTTGTCTTGTCCTCAGTGAGGGATCAGTTGTTCGGGACTGAGATGAGAAGAGATTACTTCACTCAGGGAGTGGTGAATCTTTGGAACCCTCCGCCGAAGGGCTGTGGAGGCTCAGTCACTGAGATGGTTCAAAACTGAGTTCGATAGATTTCTGGATGTTCAGGGAAACAAGGGATATGCGGATACGGTGGGTAGAAGATCGATTATTAGAACATCAAACAGTACAGCACAGGAACAGGCCTGCAATGTCTGTGCCAAGCACGGTGCTGTATTAAACTAATCCCTTCTGCCTGCACATGATCCATATCTCTCCACTCCCCACATCTTCATGCATCTATCTAACAGCCTCTTAAATCCCTCTATCGTGTCTGCTTCCACCACCACCCCTGGCAGCACATTCCAGGCACCCACCGCCCTCTGTGTCAAAAAACTTGCCCCACACATCTCCTTTAAACTTGCCCCCTCTCACCTTAAATGCCCGTCCTCTAGTATTTGACACTTTTACCCCAGGGAAAAGATTCTGGCTGACCACTCTATCTATGCCACTCATAGTTTTATAAACTTCTATCTGTCTCCTATTATCTTGAAGAATGACGGAGTCGGCTTTTCCTGGTCCTATTTTTTTTGTGGTCCTCATCCATGAGCACTGGAGTGGCTCTCATCACCTTTTCATTGGGACTTTCCCAATGCCGGCAGTGTTCGGATTGTAAACATTTCTCCTCGGCTCCTGCCTCTGAATCTATCACTAATGGGTGTGGCTCCACAATGTCTGGTGACTGGAGTGTCAGATATCCTCTCTCTGTCCTGTCGGAATCTCATCGCCGTGACAACCTTGAATGGGTCTCCTTGTTATTCAATCCCATTCCGCGGAGAACTTCAGACACCTCCTCTTATCACCGCACCTCTCATCACTGTCAACATCCTGCCATCTTTCCAAGGCTTTGGCAAGCTTTCTGGGATGCCTAGATTTGTCCCAGTATTCTGACTGGATTTACAAAGATCCAAGGGACACATAGAGAAACTCAGCGGGCCGAGCAGCATCTGTGGGGGGAGAGGGATTGCTGATGTTTTAGGTCGAGACTGAGAGTGGAGAGGGAAGATATATTTCTTTATCTCTTTATGCTGGCTATCACCCCTCCCACTCTCAGTCCTGAGGCAGGGTTTGAACCCGAAACGTCGACAATTCCTTTCCCTCCACAGGTGCTGGTCGACCCGTTGAGTTCCTCCAGCAGATCGCTTTTTAACAAAGTTCCAGCATAGTCTTGCTATTATTTCCTGTCCATTTGCTTTTCAAACCCAACTAATGAATCTACTCTGCTTACGTTAAGCATCTATGTAAGATATCTGTATTAGTCACATGTACATCGAAACACACAGTGAAATGCATCTTTTGCGTAGAGTGTTCTGGGGGCAGCCTGCAAGTGTCGCCACGCTTCAGGCGCCAACACAGCATCCCCATAACTTCCTAACCCATATGTCTTTGGAATGTGGGAGGAAACTGGAGCACCTGGAGGAAACCCATGCAGTCACAGGGAGAACATACAAACTCCTTACAGACAGCAGTGGGAATTGAACCCGGGTCGTTGGCGCTGTAATAGCATTACGCTAACCGCTACATAATAACATTAGTGCAAGTTGAGAAAAGGAATTTCGTCCAAGGCAGTGTTAGAGTTTTTAAGGTGGGTTCAAGACCCTGACAGCAGTGGGGAAGAAGCTGTTGTTGAACTTCAGGCTCCTGTACCTCCTGCCTGATGGCAACATCGAGAAGAGGGCACGGCCCAGATGGTGGGGGTCCCTGATGATGGATGTCGCCTTCCTGAGACATTGCCTCTTGTAGACGTCTTCGATGGTGGGGAGAGCTGTGCCCGTGATGGAACTTGCTGAGTCCACCGCTCTCTGTAGCCTCTTGCGTTCCTGTGCATTGGAGTTTAAATATCAGGCTGTGATGCAACCATTCAGAATGCTTTCCACTGTACATCCACAGGAGCTTGTCAGAGTTTTTGATGATATGCCGGATAATCTCCTTAAATTTCAAAGGCATGGAGTGAGTCTCAGATCCATCATGGATATGTTGGTGCTGTATGTGCCACATTGTTTTATGTAACATATGAACAAACCAAATCCAGAACCCTGTGTGAACTCTTTTTCTCTTCCAGCGGTGACACCACAGCCAATGGCCGCTACCCCACGGGCTTTTGACATGCAATCTTCTGAAGCATCAAGAACAGGTGAAATCCAGATCCCATTTTCCTAACCCTCTGTTTCACAAGAACTGCAGTTGCAAATATTTTCTGAATATTTCCCTCTGGAAAGCTAAATTTTTGCATTGACTATTTACCCTGACTAAATTCATCAAAAGATCTTGTCAAAAGCTAGGAGCCCAAGATTGGATCCATTAACACCCATTTTTAATGAACAAATCCTGTATAAAAGCAATATACACCAGATTAGATTGTTCCAGCATTCACTCCCAAGTGAAATTGTGCCCATCGGAAAAGTGACTGGGTCACCTCTGATAATTTTCCAGCATCAGTCACCCATCTAGTGACAGAACCTGTTTCCTCCCTGACTGAGAAAGGGTGCAACCTACTACCCTCGTCGAGAAGTCACAACAAAACTAGGAGTGGTGGGAGGAATTCAAAGTGGAAGGCAGTAAGGTTCAAAGTGAAGAATAAAGGTGGGACGACCAAATTATGGCACACCCCGCCCCTCCCCCCCAACTCCCCTACCCCCTTCCAATCATTATGGGTGTTGAAGAGTATTCAGCACAGGATATGGAGCTCAATGCAAATCAAAGGGTAAAATGCACAAGCACAGGCTCAAATTTAAGAGGAAATTAGAAAGGCAAAGAGAGTGTGTGAAGTTACAATGCCCAAAGTTGTCCCTGGTGGAGGTGGGTGGCAGGAGAATTGGTTGGAAGGAAGTTGTTGGGCTTGTAAGAGTGAATAGGTGACAGGGAAATAAGCAGGGGAATGGGATTGATGGAATTGTTTCAAGAGCCGGCATAGACTCCATGGACCAAATGGTCTCCTTCCATGTTATAAAGAAATATGGAAAAAGTCTGATGGGTCAATAATGCCTGCAATTGGGAATTCAAGAGAAATTTTCTTCAGAGGTTAGTTAGAGTGTGGAACTCACTCCATTGTAACAGGTTGTGTAGTTACATGGAAGTTGTAGCTGAATTACTAGGAGAATGTGTTGATGGATCTGGGTGAAAGGGGTGGGAAGAGATTGATGTGATGCCTGAACATTGGCGAATCCCGACTCTTCCTTTGATCATGGGATGCGGATGTCACTCGTAACACCAGAATTTATTGCCCATGGATAATTGTCCCTGAGCTGAGGAAGTTAAGGAACGTTAGCATTCATCAGAGAAACAGAGGACAGCACATGCTGGAATCTAGATGAGAAACACGATGATGCTGGAGGAACTCAGCAGGCCAGGCAGCATCCGTGGAGAAAAGCAGGCGGTCAACGTTTCGGGTCAGGACCCTCCTTCAGAACTGAAGATAGGAAAAGGGGAAGCCCAAATTATAGAGGAAGAAAACTTCTTCGAAGTGGGCATCCTCTTTGGGCTCTATAGATTGGGCTTCCCCTTTTCCTATCTTCAGTCCTGAAGAAGGGTCCTGACCCGAATCATTGACCGCCTGCTTTTCTCCACGGAGGCTGCCTGGCCTGCCGGCCTTCATCAGTCAGGGCATTGAGTATAGGAGTTGGGATATTATGTTGCAGCTGTGCAAAATGTTGGTGAGGCCACACTTGGAGTATTGTGTTCAGATTTGGTCACCCTGTTAAAGGAAAGATGCATTAGGCTGGAAAGAGTGCAGAAAAGGTTACTGAGGAGGTTGCCGGGACTCAAGGGGCTGAGTTATAAGAAGAGGTTGGGAAGGCTAGGACTTTATTCCTTGGAGCGTAGGGGACTGAGGGGTGATCTAATAGAGGTGTATGAAATCATGGGGACATAGATAGGGTGAATACACACACTCTTTTTCCCAGGGTTGGGGAATCAAGAACTAGAGGTTTACAGTGAGAGGGGAAAGGTTTAAAAAGGACCTGAGGGGCAAATTTTTCCACACAGAGGGTGGTCTGGATGTGGAATGAGCTGCCAGAGGAAGTGGTAGAAGCGGGTACAATAACAACATTTAAAAGACATTTGGACAGGTACATGGATAGGAAAGGTTTAGAAGGATATGGGTCAAATGCAGGCAAATTAGACGAGCTTAGATGGGCATCTTGGTTGGTATGGACAAGTCAGGCTGAAGGGCACGCTTCCGTGCTGTATGACTCTAAGTGCATATCCCCACTGGTGGGTCTGGAGACTGGGTTGATTGGCCTGTTTGTGAGTGTATTCTATGTAATGTACAGAATTGGCAAGTACATTAACCTGTAAGTAACGTCACCCTGTCTCAACAGAACTGCTGCCATCCATTGATCCGGTGACCTTGACCGCGGCACCAACAAATGCATCGGCAACAGGTGAAGATCTTTCCAACCCGCTCTCTCAAGAATGGCAGCTTCTCTGCTTACAAATATTTGCAAAACCTTCCAAATGGAATGCTAAATTTTTGCACTGATCTATTTACTTCCTATGATACGGGAGGAGGACATTCAGCCCATTACGTCCATTCCGTCTCCCAGCAATTCCCAATCCCCCGACAACTTATTCTCTCTCACACATCTCTCCACTCCCCATTGATTGTTTTGCCACTTTACCTATACTGAGGGGTAATTTACAATGGCCAGTTAACCTACTGGCAGCAGGAATGTGCAACCTTCACACAGACAGCACGCGAGGTCAGGATCGAACCTGGGTAGCTGGAGCTGTGAGGCAGCAGCACTAACTGGTGCATGGCCATGCCAACTTTTGAGTTGATGCAATTAATTCAGAGTTTTAAAATCCATCTGTTAAGGTCTTTCCTTAACCTTTGGAAGTGGGAAGAGGGGAGAATCATTGTTAGGCGGTTAATAATTAGTTATAAGCTTAGACAGAAACCCAAGACTAATTACTGAGGTAATTTCACCAGATCCAGAATCTGGTTAGTCCAATTGCAGAAACTTTGTAGAAAGATCCAATGACTCTAGAGCAGTGATAATGAGGTTGTGGGTTCAATAATCTATTGCAGACTGCGAAAATAACAGAATAAAGTGCAGAGAGGGAGAGAAATTCCAGAAATGTATCCAAGAAAACATGCCCAACTAGTGTATGTCCAACCCAGTGAGGAAGGAAGTAGTTTTAGATTTGGATTAAGGAATTAAGTGATCTCAGTGGAAAATGTTTCAGTTCGGGAGCATCATGGAAGCAGTGATTATAATTTAATTAGGCTTAAAGTAGTTCTGGAAATGGACAAGCCTGAAGGAGAAAACATTCAACTGGATGAGGACTAATTTCTGTGGAATTGCAAAGGGATCTGCTCCAGTTTAAGTGAATCAATGGCTGGCAAAAAGAATAGTAAATTGACTGCCCACTCATAATATCCATTTAAAGGTCAGCACTGACTCTCAATGATGCTCACCTCACAAGACTGACAGACTCCTTATCCAACACCCAGTACCGGATGACCAGGAAATTCCTTCAACTCAGTATTGGGAAGACCAAAGCCCAAAGCCCAAGCCCCCACCTCAAGATCAATGACTCCACCCCTCTCATTCCCAAGTCAGAAACCACACATCTGTCCATTAACAATCTTGGTGCCCTATGTGACCACATGTTGCAGTTTGGAACTCATAGCTGAATCTTCACTGAAATCACCCATTACCAGGATGACTCTGCCAGTCTCAGCTGTTGAGATCCTTGCCTGAACCTGTGTGACTTCCTGACCTGACCATCCCAAACCACTTCTAATAGACTGAAGGTCAGTAAAAGCTCTGCTACCTGTACTCCCTATCAGTCATAGTTATAGAAAGGTACAAACTGGCCATTTGGCTCACCAAGAGCGTGCTGACCACCAACCACCCATTTACACATCCTACATGAATCCTATTTTATTTTCCCCACATTCCCATCAACTCATCCCGGATTCTACAACTCATCCCGGATTAAGTTACAGAGGCCAATGAACCTACCGACCATCAGGTCTTTGGGATGTGGGAGGAAGCCGGAGCACCCGGGGGGAAACCCAACATGGTCACAGGGAGAACGTGCAAACCCCACACACAGACAGTACCGGAGGTCGGGATCGAACCCGTGTCTCTGGCGCTGCGAGGCAATGACTCTACCAGCTGCACCACTGTGCCAGCCTGGTCCCTGGTTAATCAATGACCACATTTTAAATGATCCTGTCCTAGCTTTCAGTCCCTTGCTCTCTCCCTATCATTGTAACTTCATCCAAGCTGATAGTCCTCTGAGAAGCTCAGAGCTCTCTGTCCAACAACATTGAACTGAGGCCTTCAGATAGTTAGTCCAAGGCTCTGGATTACTAGTGTAATAATTTAACTGGTACATCACCACTCGGACTGTGACTAGTGGTGTTCCCCAGGGGTAGGTGCTGGGCCAATTTCTATTCATCGTCTATATGAACGATTTGCATGGGAATTTTCAAGGCATGCTTAATAAGTTTGCAGTAAGATAGGTGGTATGTTATACAGTGAAGAATGTTAGCAAAAATTACATGGGGATCTTGATCAGCTGGGTAACTGGGCTGAAGAACGGCGAATGGAGTTTAATTCAGATAAGTGCGAGGTGTTGCATTTTGGGAAGACAAATCCGAGTAGGACTTCCACAGTGAACGGTAGGGCCCTGGGGAGTGCTGTAGAACCGAAGGACCTGGGAGTACAAGTACATGGTTCCCTGAAAGCAGCGTCACAGGTGGACAGGGTGGTGAAGAAGGCTTTTGGCACGCTGGCCATCATCAGTAAACATATTGAGTACAGGAGTTGGGATGTTATGTTACAGTTGTACAAATGTCAGTGAAGCCATATTTGGAATATTGTGTTCCATTTTGGTCACCCTGCTATAGAAAAGACGCCATTAAGCTGGAAAGAGTGCAGGAAGGATTTATGAGGGTCTTGGCAGGACTCGAGGGACTGAGTTATGAAGTTGAGTTGGGCAGTCTATGACTTTATTCATTGGTTCATAGGAGAATGAGGGGTGACCTTATAGAGGTGTACAAAGTCATGTGGGGCATAGTCTTTTTCCCAGGGTTGGGGAATCAAGGTGAGAGGGAAAAGATGAGGGGAGAGGTTTAATAGGAACCTGAGGGGCAACTTTTTCACCCAGAGGGTGGTCAGTATATGGAATGAGCTGCCAGAGGAAGTGGTTGAGGCAGGTACATTGACAACATTTAGAAGAAATTTGGACAGGTACATGGGTAGGAAAGGTTTAGAGGAATATGGGCCAAATGTGGGCAAATGGGACTAGCTTAGATGGGCACCTTGGTCAGCATGGACTGGTTGGGTCGAAGGGCCTGTCTCCATGCTGTTTTGACTCTATACAAGGGGGTTCAATGAAAGGCAAACTTCGCCATCAACAGTATACATGTATGTCGGTGCAAAAAACAAACTGCTGGAGGAACTCAGCGAGCCGAGCAGCATCTGTGGAGGGAAAAGAACAGTCAATGTTTTGGACCGAGGGCCTGCTTCAAAAAGGAAAGGTTAAGAAGGGGTGAAAAATCAAGAGAGGGTTTCCAAGAGGAAGGGGAGTGCTGGAGATTTGAGAAGGGTGCAAAAAGATTTATGAGCTGTCACTGGGACTTTAGGGTTTGAGTTATGACTGGAATAGGCTGGGGCTTTTTTCCCTGGAGCTTAGGAGGCTGAGTGATGGTCTTATAAAATTGTGAGGGGTGTATATAAGCCCACAGTCTTTTCCCAGGGTAGGGGAGTTCAAAACTAGAAGGCATAGATTTAAAGTTTAGAGGAGAAAGATTTAAATATGACCTGAGAGGTAAATTTTTCACACAGAGGGTGGTGGGTACATGGAATGATCTGCCAGAGGAAGTGGTAGACACAGGTACAATTAGGACATTTATAAGACAGCTGGACAGATATGTGGGTAGGAAAGGTTTAGAGGGATATGGGCCAAACACAGGCAAATGGGTCTAGCTCAGGTAGGGACATTGGCCGGCATGGACGAGTTGGGCCGAAGGGCCTGTCTCCACGCTGTGTAACTCTATGAATATAAGGGGTCCTCAGTAGGAGGGTGAGGATTCCTTGCCATGGGGGCGGTAGCACATATGTTGTATGTTGGAGGCTACAAACTCGACACAAGGAACAGACAGCATTAGACAAAGGGGAATGGGTGTAGGCTGATGGAGGTGGATGGGCAGGCACGGTGGTGCAGCGGTTAGCGTAACACTATTACAGTGCCAGTGACTCGGGTTCAATTCCCGCCACTGTCTGTAAGGAGTTTGTACGTTCTCCCCGTGCCTGCGTGGGTTTCCTCCGGGTGCTCCAGTTTCCTCCCACATTCCAAAGATGTACAGGTTAGGAAGTTGTGGGCTTGCTATGTTGGTGCTGGAAGCGTGGCGACACTTGCGGGCTGCGCCCAGAACATTCTACGCAAAGATGCATTACACTGTGTGTTTCAATGTAATTGTGACTCATAAAGATCTTATCTTATCTTATGTGGGGCAGGGATTCCAGCAGCAACCAATTGGCCCAAATGGCCTGCTTCTGTTCTGTAAATTCTATGCACTAAGAACAAGGCTGAGAAAAAATGAAAGAAGGTAGCCTGCTGAAATACTTTACTCTTTTGGCAGATCTTCCCGAAACATCTACAGCCTCAGAACCAGAGCTCAAGCCAATTTATCCCCCGACAGAATGGGAAGCAGGTAAGAACGTCTCCACTGTATCAGGGCTGGCATAGAGGGATAGATTTCTACAGCGTGGGGACAGGTCCTTTGGCCCACCGAGTGCCTGCTGGCCATTAGGCACCCAATGACATGGATCCATTTTATTCTCCCCACATTCCCATTAACTTCCCCCAGATTCCACCACTCACCCTACACACCAGGGGCAATTCACAGTGGCCAATTAACCTACCGACCTGCACGTCATTGGGAAAGAACATGGAACGTAGAACAGTGCAGCACTTTGGCCCATGATGTCTGTGCTCAACACAATGCCGAATTAAGCTAAATCTATTATGCCTGTACACGATCTGTATCCCTCCATTCCCTGTATATTCATGTGTCTATCTAAAAGCCTCTTGAACGCCACTATTGCATCCGGTTCCACCACAACCCCTGGCAGCCTGCTCCAGCTACCCACCACTCCCCATGTAAATAACTTGCCTCACACACTTCTTGGTGGTGTAGAGGAGCAGAGGGATCTGGGGGTCTATATCCACAGATCCCTGAAAGTTGCCTCACAGGAGAATAGGGTAGTTAAGAAAGCTTATGGGATGTTAGCTTTCATAAGTCGGGGGATCGAGCTTAAGAGCCGTGAGGTAATGATGCAGCTCTATAAAACTGTGGTTAGACCACACTTAGGGTACTGTGTCCATTTCTGGTCACCTCATTATATGAAGGATTGGAAAGGGTGCAGAGGAGATTTACCAGAATGCTGCCTGGTTTAGAGAGTACGAATTATGAGGGGAGACTAAGGGAGCTAGGGCTTTACTTTTTGGAGAGAAGAAGGAAGAGAGGAGACATGATAGAGGTGTACAAAATATTAAGAGGAATAGATAGAGTGGACAGCCAGCGCCTCTTTCCCAGGGCACCAATGCTCAATGGCTTTAAAGTAATGGGTGGGAAGTTCAAGGAAGATATCAAAGGGAGGTTTTTTACCCAGAGAATGGTTGAGGCATGGAATGCGCTGCCTGGGGCGGTGGTGGAGGCAGGTACATTGGTCAAATTCGAGAGATTACTAGATAAGCATACGGAGGAATTTAAAATAGAGGGATATGTGGGAGGAAGGGGTTAGATAGTCTTAGGCAAGGCTTAAAAGTCGGCACAACATTGTGGGCCGAAGGGTCTGTATTGTGCTGTACTGTTCTATGTTCTATGTATCTCCTTTAAACGTTCCCCCTCTCAGCCTAAATTTATGTCCTCTAGTGCTTGACATTTCTACCCTGGGAAAAAGGCTCTGACTGCCTACCCTATCTCTGCCTCTCATAATCATACAAACCTCTATCAGGTCTCCCCTCAGCCTCCGACGCTCCAGAGAAAACAACCCAAGTTAGTCCAACCTCTCCTTATAGCACATGCCCTCTAATCCAGGCAGCATCCTGGTGAACCTCTTCTGCACCTTCTCCAAAGCCTCCACATCCTTCTTGTAATGGGGATGTTGCAGGAAACCATAGTACCTGGGGTAAACCCACATGGTCACAGGGAGAATGTACAAACTCCACACACAGACAGTGCCGGAAGTCGGGATCGAACCCGGGTCTCAGGAGCTGTCAGCAGGCTGCTCTACAGGCTGCAACACTGTGTCACTTCCTCTGCAGTTATGAATACACTGATGTCTTTGCCAAAATTCATTGAAAGATCTCAGAAGCACTTTTTAGTGTCTTCAAAGGAACGGGAATGGAAGAAAATTGAAAACCTCCCTGGTTGACGAAAGACCTGGGGATTAAAATGAAGGTACTTAACAGGAGAGGCCTAGATAGGATAATCAGGAAAGGCCTTCCAAGGAAGGCAACTCAATAGCATCAAACTAGGGGGCATAGAGTTAAGAGAGAGGATTAGAGAAGGAATTGGGAAAATCTCCTCACCGAGAGTGTAATGGAAGTCTGGAAACCTTCCCACCTGTAAAAAGTACCTGGATGATCATTGGTTAGTCCTCGTCCTCGGTGGTATAATGGTTAGTACGTCCACCTCTCACGCGGGAGACTGGGGTTCAATTCCCCGCTGGGGAGGTACAAACTTTAAAGTGGAGGTTGATAGGTTCTTGATTAGTGAGGGTGTCAAAGGTTATGGGAAGAAGGCGGCAGAATGGGGTTGAGAGGGAAAAATATATCAGCCATGATTGAATAGCGGAGCAGGTTCGATGGGCTGAATGGCCTAATTCTGTTCTGACGTCTTAAGGTTGTGCCATAATGTACCGGGAGCTGGAAATTTGGAAGTGACTAAACAGGTCTGCTTTCAGTCAGCATGGACGCAATGGGCTGAAGGGCCTTATAAACTGATATGATTCAACGATGAATTATGAAAGAGTGAGGAAAGAAATAACGGGGTCAAAGAAATTTTGGGGGATTAAGGCAGCACAGCGTCGCGGCTAGTAGAACCACTGCCTCAACTTTCCAGAGACCTGGGTTCAATCCCGACCTCCAGCACTGTCTGTGTGTGGAGTTTGCACGTTCTCCCTGTGACCACGTGGGTTCCCCCCCCCCCCCCCCCCCCCCAGGTGCTCCGGTTTCCTCCCACGTCCCAAAGACATGCAATTTGCAGGTTACTGGGACACTGTAAATTGCCCCTTGTTTGTAGGTGAGGGGTAGAATCTGGGGGGAGTTGATGGGAATGTGGGGATTGTAAAAATGAGATTAATGTAGGATTAATGTAAACAAGCGGTTGGTGGTTGGCATGGAGTTGGTGGGCCGAAGGGCCTGTTTCTGTGCTGTGTACCTCTATGCCTCAATGATAATGTGGCAGACTGCTAAACATTTTTATCTCTTTGGTAGAACTCCCACAAGCAACCATGGCCACTCTGCACACAGCGAGCACACAGCCCACCAACTCATTGGACACAGGTAAACCTATCACCTGATCTCAGCAACCCTTCCCCTTCGCATCGCGAGTACCTTCTTTTGCTGTTTTAATTCTTCGCAGTTTGGAACTGATAGCTGAGGGATAAGATATACATGCATCTGGAAAGACAGGGGTTGATTAGAGGTACGCATCATGGCTTTGTGCGTGGGGGATCATAGCTTACAAACATGATTGGGTTTATTGATGATGTGACCAAGAAGGTCAATGAGGCAGGGTAGTAGACGTGATTTATATGGACCTAAGGCCTTTGATAAGGTTCTACGTGGTAGGCTGCTCTGGAAGGTTAGATTGCGTGGAATCCAGCTGGGTACACAACTGGCTTGGTGGAAGGGTGATGGTAGTAGGTTGATTCTCGGACTGGAGGCCTTTGATTAGTTGTGTGCCTCAGGGGGTGGGTGCTGGGCCCATCATCTATATCAACAAGTTGGATAAGAATGCACAAGGCATGGTTAGTAAGTTTACAGATGGCATTAAAATAAGTGGTATAGTGGACGATGTAAAAGATGGAAGTTAATTCAGATAAGTACGAGGTGTTGCATTTTGGAAAGTCAAATCAAGGTAGGACTTTCACAGTGAATGGTGAGGCCCTGGGGAGTGTTGTAGAACAGAGGGACCTCGGAGTTCGAGTACAAGGTTCCCTGAAAGTGGAGTCACAGGTAGACAAGGGTGACGAGAAAGGCATTTGGCATGCTGGCCTTCATCAATCAGGGCGCTGGGTACAGAAGTTGGAACATTATGTTGCAGTTGTACATGATGCTGGTGAGGCTGCACTTGGAGCATTGTGTCAGTTTTGCTCAGTACCTGCTGTAGAAAAGATGCCATTAAACTGGAAAGAGTGCAGAAGAGATTTACAAGGATGTCTGGAGTGTTCTGGGCGATTATCGCGGTGAAGTGAGGCCGGGCTCAGTCTTCAGTCAGTTGCTGCTGCCCAGGCTCTGACTAGGCAGGATGTTGGCTGCCTCCGTGAGGGTCCTACCGGTCCGTGGGAAGAGTGGAGAAGCAGGAGAGCAGAATTTTATTTTTTTGAGGCTTTAGAGAGGGTGCAGAGGAGGTTTACCAGGATGCTGCCTGGATTAGAGGGCATGTGCTATCAGGAGAGGCTGGACAACCTTGGGCTCTTTTCTCTGGGGCGGCGGAGGCTGAGGGGTGAACTGTTGGGAGTGTAAAAAATTATGAGGAGCACAGATAGGGTGGACAAGCAAAATCTTTTTCCCATTATTGAGTGATCCAATACCAGAGGGCATGCATTTAAGGTGAGAGGGGGTAGGTTCAGAAGAGACGTGAGGGGTAAGTTTTTTACTCAGAGAGTGGTGGATGCCTGGAATGCGTTGCCTGATAGGGTGGTGGAGGCAAATTCATTAGGGGCTTTTAAGAGGGGCTTGGATGGGCACATGAATGAGAGGAAACTGGAGGAATATGGCCATTTTGTAGGTAAGAGGGAATAGCTATGTCGGCACAACATTGTGGACAAGGGCCTGTTCTGTGCTGTACTCTTCTATTTTCTATGTTCTATGTTGTCAGGTCTTGAGGGACTGGGTTATAGGGAGAGGTTGGACAGGCTGGGACTTCATTCATTGGAGCGTAGGACACTGAAGGTTGGTCATACAGAGGTGCATAAAATCATGAGGGGCATAGATAGGGTGAATGCACCCAGTTTTTTTCCCAGGGTTGGGAATCAAGAACCAGAGGGCATAGGTTTAAGGTGAGAGGGGAGAGACTTAATAGGAACCTGAGGGGCAACTTTTTCACACAGAGGGTGGTCCGTATGTGGAACGAGCTGCCAGATGAAGTGGTTGAGGCAGATACAATAACAATATTTAAAAGAAATTTGGACAAGTATATGGATAGTAAAGGTTCAGAGGGTTATGGGTGAAATGCGGGCAAATGGGACTAGCTGAGATGGACATCTTGGTCGGCATGGACGAGTTGAGCTGAAGAGCCTATTTCTGAGCTGTATGACCCTATGATCCAGATGAAGGGTCTCGATCCGAAAATTCGACTGTCCATGTCCCTCCACAGATGCTGCCTGACCTGTTGAGTTCCTCCAGCACTTCCTGTGTTGCTCCAGATTCCAGTGTCTGTAGTCTCTTGTAACTCTAAAAGCTGTGTTCCTTTACACTTGGGGTGCCCTGGTCTTGCACTGTACATTCCATGTCACTCTCCAAGTGAAAGTCAGTTTGTGAATGGACGCATCCCTGTGGCCTGTTAAGCCTTTCTCTCTTTCAGCAGAGCTCCCGCAAGCATCGATTGACAGTGAGTCAGAGGGCGCCAGTGGAGAGACGGCCAACATGTCGGGAGGAGGTAAAGACGTGAGCTGATCTTTCACTCCCTCTGTATCAAGGGATGAGCAGATGGACACGCTGAGGAAGGGAAGGGGGTTGTGTGGAGCTTCAACAATGGGCTGTGCCAGTGGGCCAAATGGTCTCTTTCTATCCCTTATATTCCATCCCATGAAAGTCTAAACTACAGCGTTGAGCACTTGAATGACCAAGGCATAGAAGTATATGGAAAATGTGTTGGTAATGGGATTAGTAGAGAAAAGAGATTGATTCTTGGATAGGGAGGAATGAAGGGCCTGTTTCTATGCGGTGTGACTTCATGTCTCCGTGACTCTCTCTCCTTCCCACAGGACCGTTGTCTACAACCATTACCAGTGAGTCGGAGGTCTCAACGCCACAAACTACAAACGTATTGGAAACAGGTATTGATAACCTGCCTTTGCGGTACAGCAGGTAGTGCTGCTGTTTCACACAGCTCCACTGACCCCGTGTTCGATCCTGACCACCGGTGCTGCCTGTGTGGAGTTTGCATGTTCTCCCTGTGACCGCGTGGGTTTCCCCTGGGTGCTCCGGTTTCCTCCCACATTCCAAAGACATGCCAACCAGTGGGTTAATTGCCTGCTGTAAAATGCCCCTAGTGTGAAGGAGATGGGTAGAATCTGGGGGGAAAGCTGAAGGAATAAAATGGGATTTGTGTAGGATTAATATCAATGGTTCAGCATGGATTCAGTGGGCTGAAGGGCCTGCTTCCATGCTATATGACTCTGTGACTCTCTGACACTACTGGAAGCTAATTTAACACCTTCGAAATAGTTCATTTAACCCTTCATGGGATGTAAACGTCACAGGTAATTGATAGTCCAGATGAAGGGTCTCGACCCGAAACGTCGACTGTCCACTTCCCTCCACAGATGCTGCCTGACCTGCTGAGTTCCTCCGGCTTTTTGTGTGCTGCTGCTTTGGGAATTGGTTTATTATTGTTCATGTGTACCAAGAAAAGCTTTTGTTTGCGTGCCATCCAGACATCATTCCATGGTAGTAAAAAGGCAAAAAAAAACAGAATGCAGAATATCGTGTTACAGTTACAGAGAAAGTGCAGTGTAGGCAGACAATGCATCTTATTGTCTACCTGCACTGCACTTCCTTTGTAGCTGTGACACTTTACTCTGTACTGTTATTGTTTCTACCTGTACTACCTCAATGCACTCTGTACCAACTCAATGTAACTGCACTGTGTAATGAATTGACCTGTACGATCGGTATGCAAGACAAGTTTTTCACTGTACCTCGGTACAAGTGACAATAATAAACCAATACCAATACCAATGAGGCGCAAGGGCCATGGTGAGGCAGATTGAGAGATAAAGAGTTCCGTTATGAGGCCCTTTCAAGAGTCTTATAACAGTTATTGACCGTCATTATTTGTGCCCAGTACCATTTCAAAGGATGATTCCCTTTGAAATGGTATTAGACATGAATAATGACGGACAAGGAATAAGGAGCAGAAAGGGAAGACCGAACACAGTTGGAGATTCCCTTCCCTTTGCAGTAGGACATTGGTGAACTGGATGTGTATTTTTGACAATCCAGATGTGTCACAGTCACTGATTGTGCTCGCTGAGAAGCTAGCAGGCAGAACCCACAAACAGTACTGAGATCCTGCCTTTGCAGTCTCTTGCGATCATAAATGCATTGATGCGTTGTCTTGACAGAATTGATCGACTGATCTTAAAATCATTTTTTAGGCTGTTTCCCTGCCCCATCCCCCCTTACTGTTAGAGAGAGGAGACAGACAGGGAGAGACCCTACCATTAAACAGCGTAAAAGGAGGGGAAATTTAATCAGGTCGAAATCTGCTCTGCCTGAGGATGGTCAAGTAATCCCCAGCGTCTGTCTAAGCCACAGCGCAGTTCTACCTTCGAAACCCATTCCACTGACTTATTTCCAATAGACCACGATGAAATGAATTGCAGAGGCAGATTGTAAAGTGCTGATGAGACTAAAAAGCACATTTCATACTATCAGCCAGGGTTGAATTTCCTTTTCATTTAATTTGTTTTATTTAATCATTTGAATTTCAATTCCCGAGTTGCTGTGGTGGGATTCGAACTCTCGTCTCTGCTTTCAGATGCTAGTTCAGCAACTTAACTCCTTTGCTACCAGAGCCCTCTTTGTGTGCATTGGTAACTGATTTTCTTCTCTTATTTACCTCTCCCCTCGCACAACCAGAAGTGGGTGATTTACAAGAAGTGGATGATTCGGTAAACTCCCTCCGTCCCTCTCCCCCTCCGTACTTTCTCACACCCGCCCTCATATCTGGCTGAGATATGGGCATCCAGTACAGTGGAGGCCAAAGTCATAGATTCATAGAATCATCGTTGTACAGCACAGAAACAGGCCCTTCGGCCCACCACATTTTTGCCCATTACACCAATCCCACTTGTCAGCATTGGGACCTTATCCTCCTCTGCCTTGCCTATTTAAGTGTCTGTCTAAATGCCTCTTCAACATAGTGATTGTGTCTGATTCCTCCACCTCCTCTGGCAGCACATTCCGGACATCAACCACTCTCTGTGTAAAACACTTACCCCTCAGGTCCCATTTAAAACTCCTTCCTCTCACTCAAACCTGCACCCTCTTGTTTTTGATACCTCTACCTTACGAAAGAACTCTACCCTATCTATGCCTCTCATAATCTTATATATTTCCATCAGGTCTCCCCTCTGCCTCCTTCGCTCCAGGGAAAACAAGCCCAGCCTATCCAATCTCTCCCCATGACCGAAATCCTCCAATCCAGGCAACATCCTGGGGAGTCTCCTCTGCACTTTCTCCAATGCAACCACATCCTTCCTATGGTGTGGTGACTAGAACTGTGCACAATACTCCAGGTGTGGTCTAACCAGTGTTTGGTAAAGTTGCAACATTACCTCCCTGCTTTTATATTCTATGCTTTGACCTATGAAGGTAAAACATGCCATATGCCTTCTTCACCAACCTATCCACCTGAGTCTGAGCGACGAGGTGCAAGCTCACACTTCCACCTTGTCAGTTCAACCCGCTGCCATCATTGTTCGGGATGTCAGTGCCATGATAACACCACCGTCTCTTTCTCCTTCTGGAGTGCCAGGAGACTGCCAAGGTTCTGGCTGCTGATTAGGAAGGCAGCGAAGAAGAAAGCCCCTGTGCCACAGTGGCACAGCGGGTAGAGCTGCTGCCTCACAGCGCCAGAGACCCAGGTTCGATCCCGACCTCCGGTGCTGTCTGTGGGGAGTTGGCACCTTCCCCCTGTAACTGTGTGCGTTCCCCCCGGGTGCTCCCAGTTTCTTCCCACATCCTAAAGAGCGAAAGGTGGGTTGTCTTATGAGGAAGAGTTTAGTTCAAAGGGGTATAGCTAGGGTGAATGCATGCAGGCTTTTTCCCCCTAAGGTTGGGTGAGACTAGAACTAGAGGACATAGGTTGAGGGTGGAAGGTGAAATATATAAGGGGAATCTGAGGGAAACTTCTTCACCCTCTGTGTAACGAGCTGCCAGTGGAAGTGGTAGATACGGGTTCTATTGTAACATTTAAGAGAAATTTGGATAGGTACGTGGATAGGAGAGGTTTAGAGGGATATGGTCCAGGTGCAGGTAGGGCCGAAGGGCCTGCTTCTGTGCTGTGGTACTCTATGACTCCATGACTATGTGTGGACTGGTAGGTTCTGTAAATTGCCCGCGGTGTGTGGGCAAGTGGTAAAATCTGGAGGCATCAAAGTAAATGGGTGTTTGATGCCAGCAGAGACTCAGTGGGCTCCCCCTGGCTGGTCTGGTGTCCTCCACATCCCAAGGATGTTCTGTGTTGGATGCCAAGATGGGCATCGAGCATCTACCGTACAGCAAGTGCAGAGGGGCAAAGAGCGCAGAGCTACATAGCCAGGTGAGCTGACAGGAGAGGAGGGAATGAAGTAGCGTTGGTATGGATGGGGTATGGTGATTGGGAACACCAGTTCAGACACGGTCGCCATATCAGATGGCCCATACGTTCCAGATCATTCAATCAATTAAAAACAAAATGTGATGTGAAACATTTTCCTCTTTCAACAGGTCAGCCACAAATGTCCAATGCCACCAAGCCAGACACCTGGGCTGAACACCCCACCAATACGTCAGATATAGGTGAATATATGACCCACTCTTTGCCATAACCTGAAACATTAACTCTTGTTTTTTCCCATAGATACTACCCGACCTGCTGAAGGTTTCCAACATTTTTTCTTTAGATCAGAATCTTATCCAGATAAAGTTCGGTAAAGTGGAGTGTAGAGTTCATTGATACATAAATTCCAGCACGGACCAATTGGACCAAATGCCCTGTAAATGCCATATGCTATTCTGTGAATTGTGAGTAATGAGTAAAAGCAGCACAGTGGCGCTGTGGGTAGATCCGCTGCCTCGCAGCGCTGGAGACCTGGGTTCAATCCTGACCTCGGACGCTGTGTGTGTGTGTGTGTGTGTGTGTGTGTGTGTGTGTGTGTGTGTGTGTGTGTGTGTGTGTGTGTGTGTGTGTGTGTGTGTGTGTGTGTGTGGAGTCTGGATGTTCTCCCTGTGGCAAAACAGCTTTCCTCCGGGTACTCCGGTTTCTTCCCACATCCAGAAGATGTGTGGGTTGGTGGGTTAGTAGGCTGCTGTAAATTTCCCCTTGTCTGCAGACTGGTGATGGAACATAGGGCAACACTGGAGGCAGGATGGAGAACGTTCAGTAAGTTGACTCCAGGGAGCGAAAGGTGGGTTGTCTTATGAGGAAGAGTTGAGTAGGTCTGGCCTATTCTCACCGGGGTTTAGAACCTAGAACAGCACAGCACAGGAACAGGCCCTTCGGCCCACGATGTTGTGCCAAACTAATTAAGCTTGTGATTAAATGCCTAACTAAATTAATCCCTTCTGCCTACACAATGTCCATATCCATTCTCTGCACATTCATGTACCTATCTAACAGCCTCTTCAAAACATCTATCGTATCTGCCTCCACCACCACCCCGGCAGCGTATTCCAGGCACCCACCACTCTCTGTGTAAAAAAAACTTGTCCCGCACATCTCTCTTCAACTTATCCCCTCTCACCTTAAATGCATTCCCTCTAATTAGACATTTTAACCCTGGGAAAAAGATACCGACTGTCTACTCCATCTATGAGAAATAATGGACTGCAGATGCTGGAATCCAGATAAAAAACACTCAGATGCTGGAGGAACTCAGCAGGCCAGGCAGCATCTGTGGAGAAAAGCAGACGGTCAACGTTTCGGGTCAGGACCCTTCCTCAGGACTGAAGATGGGAAAAGGGGAAGCCCAATATATAGGAGGGAAAAGCAGAGCCGTGATTGGTGGACAAAAGAGGGGAGGTGGGGTGGGCACAGGGTGGTGATAGGCAGGTGCGGGGAAGGAGAAGAGAGCAGTAGTACTCGAGAGTAATACCTGCTGTTCCTCGAGCATCATAGTGTTCTTCATCTAGATTGCAGCACCTGCAGTCCTTTCTTTCTCTGGTATTACTGCTCCACTGCAAAGTCTCTTCAAGGATGCTCGCTAGCTACCCCTTTTTTCCCCTTTCTCTCCTTCCCTTTGACCCATCCCCTGGTGCATCTGCTCTCCCCTCCTCCCCCTCACCTGCCTATCATTATCTCTTACCTGCATCTACCTGTCACCACCCTGTGCCCAGGGAAAACAATAACGGAATGCAGAATAAAGTGTTACAGTTACAGAGAAAGTGCAGTGCAGGCAGACAACAAGGTGCAAGGTCATAACGAGGTGGATTGTGAGGTCAAGGGTATATCTTTTTGTACAAGAAATACATTCAATAGTCTTATAACAGCGAGATAGAAGCTGTCCTTGAGCCCGATATATGCTTTCAGGCTTTTGTATCTTCTTCCCAATTGGGGGGTGGGGGGAGTGGAGGAAAAGAATATCCGGGGTGGGAGGGGTCTTTGATTATGTTGGCTGCTTTACTGTGGCAAAGAGAAGTGTAGACAGAGTCCGTGGAGGTCACCCAGAAGTGGGTGAGGGTCTGGAACTCACTGCCAGAAACCCTCGCCACACTTAAACAGTATTTGACGTGTACTCGAAGAGCTGTGACCTGCAGGATCCTGGACTCAGTTCTGGAAGGTGGGGTGAGTTTGGGAGCTCCCTTACAACCAGCACAGACAGAATGGGTCATAGAGTCATAGAGTCATACAGCATGGAAACAGACCCTTTGACCCAACTCCTCCATACCGACTGTGTTACCCAGCGAGCTAGTCCCACCTGCCTGCATTTGGTGCATAGCCCTCTAAACCTCTCCTATCCATGTACTTAACTAGATGGCTTTTAAATGGGCCAACTGCCTCCTTTCACTGTTGATTGTTATTAATTCTGCAATTTTAAGTATACAGGCTTCAGACTGTCCTTTCTTCGATTCTCTTTAGACGCTAACTTTAAGATGTTATCCTTCTGATGGAAGTTTCCATCGTATTTCTTCTATAAAGATACCTCCCAAGGCCTGTACCTGATTTCGAAGCTCTCGGGAAGAAGCTACCACTTGGTTACAGAAATGAAGAGCTGGACGGAGGCCAGAGACCACTGCCGGAGAACGTTCACCGACCTCGCCAGCATACCAAGCCCAGAGGAGGAGGAGGTCATCACCCGCTTCGCTGCCCCAGGGGTGTGGCTGTGGATCGGACTTTACAACGATGACAAGTCCCCCGGCGGGTGGAAGTGGACAACTGGAGAGAGCTTCAATTACAGCAACTGGGCTCCGTGGTACACGCAGGAGTTCAACGCCACATTTCCCGTCTGTGTGTACATCGACGTTGATCAGTGGATGGACACAGACTGCGAAATCCCACTGCCTTTCATTTGTTACAAAGGTATTCCCTTTGGTCGAGACAACTTCAGGAGGAGCCATGTTGTGCAACAAACAAGATGCTGGAGGAGCTCAGCGGGTCAGGCAGCATCTGTGGAGGGAACTGGATGGTTGATGTTTTGGGTTGGAACCCTTCATCTGGACTGGAAGTGTAGAGGGGAGGGGAAGGTGGATAGGTGGATCCAGGTGAGGAGGGGGGATGGGAAGATGGAGGAGGGGAGAGTGGGAATAGCAGCCAATGCTGGGAGGTGATGGGTGGAGGAGACAAAGGGCTGAAAATTTATGTTGTTGCTTTGGGTCTTTTGCCGTTTCTCACATGTCATCTTTACACATGGGGGTCCATTCAGCCCTTCAGTTCTATGCCGGCATTCAGAGCAATCCCATCAATGCTATTTCTCTGCACCCGATTCTCGTTTACCTGTTCATTAACACCCCCACAATCCTCCCAACCACACTCGGGACAATTTGTAGTATTCTTTAACCTACTGACCCACACGTCTCTGGGATGTGAGAGGAAACCGGAGCCCACAGTCAGAGAGAGAATGTGCAAACTCCACACAGACAGCACGGGAGGTTGGGATCGAACCCGGGTCACTGGGGCTGTGAGGCAGCGGCTCTACTTGCTGCACCACTCTGCCACGTTAAGGCAGGGGCATCTTAATGTATATGAAGGCCATAAGGATTCTTGCCTCTTCCCAGTTTGGAGCAGTTTATAAATAGCGTCATTGAAACTTTCAACATAGAGGAGCCCATTTCAGTAGGAAGACCTCTTAGGGACAAGTGAATCAATTTCACAAAAGGCAGGTCAGGACATATTCTTTTTCTCTACAGCTGGTTGCTCTCATTATAGGAAGGATGTGGAGGCTTTGGAGAGGGTGCAGAAGAGGTTCACCAGGATGCTGCCTGAATTAGAGGGCATGTGCTATAAGGAGAGGTTGGACAAACTTGGGTTGGTTTTCTCTGGAGCGGCAGAGGCTGAGGGGAGACCTGACAGATGTTTATAAAATTACGAGAGGCATAGATAAACAGCCAGTATCTTTTTCTCCCAGGGTCAAAATGTCTAATACTAGAGGGTATGCATTTAAGGTGAGAGCGGGAAAGTTCAAAGGAGATGTGTGGGGCAAGTTTTTTGCACAGAGAGAGGTGGGTTCCTGGAATGCACTGCCAGGGGTGGTGGTGGAGGCAGATACGATAGAGGCATTCAAGAGGCTCTTAGACAGGCACATGAACGTGCAGGGAATGGAGGGATATGAACCATGTGCAGGCAGAAGGGATTAGGTGTCATTAGGTGTTTAACACAACATCGTGGGCTGAATGGCCTGTTCCTGAGCTCTACTGTTCTATGTTCTACATTCTATTTGGTGGGAAAAAAATTGAACCAAATTTTGACATTTGGTTCAGACTAGTGGCCATAAATGTGAGATGATCATCAAAAAATCAAATTGGCAGGGGGGTGGGGGAGCGGGGGAATTCATCTGAAACTACATGAGACAAGGTTTCGTACTTTTTGAGAAACTCTGTAGCTGAAACCAAAAGGCGCAGGTATATTTAAGGTGAATCTGGATTGCCTCATGAGGGATAGAGGAGGAGGTCAAAAGAGTAGGTTGCAGCTGTTGGCAGATGTACCCACCAGTTGTCCGAATGACGAGGTGAAACGCACATTTTCTCTTTTAACAGATCCGTTACAGCAGTTAATTGTCCCTGACTCAGAGGTATCAACTGCAAAGCCTGCTAACCTTACGGGAACAGGTAAAAGCAAATCCTAGTCTTTCTCTCCTTCAGCTTTGCCTTCTACTCCAGGTTCTGAATATTTTCCAGGTTTTCCATGTGGAAAGGTATTTGTTTTTTTTTTGATTTGACAGAATTCACTGCAAGACCTTAACATTACTCAGGGTCTTCCCCGTACTGTGAGAAGTGAGGAGAGGGAATACTGCGTGATTAAACTGTTAAAATGTGGATCATATCCAGCGACTATTGCCAGAATAATCACACCATTCTCCTAAATTTGGTGACTGATTTCAGGGAATTTTATGGAGATACAGCAACAAAATGCAAGAAATACCTTATATAGACTAACAATTATGGGCAAAAAAGAGGAGGAATTTCTGAAATGTATCCAAGGGAACACACCTAATCAAGGTGTTTCTAGTGAAGAAGAAAGAGGTTCTCAATTTGATTTGGGAATGGACTGCAGCAAGTGGATTATGCTACAAATGGGGAGTATTTGGGCAACAACAATCACAATTTAGTTCAGTTTGTAGAAATGAAAGGGCCAAAAGGTGAAATAGGAAACAGGATAGACTCAAAGAGGATTGGAATAAAAGATTAGACTCATCATTCAGTAAAGAAACAATGAGAGGTCAACATAGGGGATAGGTTTCAGGTACCAACTCGAGGACGGGGGGGGGGGGGGGGTCAGTCAAAGCTGGAGTTCAAGGAAGACTCCCATTACAATAATTAATATGAAGATAGAATGAACGATGATAAATTCTGGGTTGTGAATTCAACAGGAAGTACAGGGGAGAAGCAAGAAAGGAAAGGAAGATGTCAAAGACAATGTTGGGAAACTGATTGTTGGGCAATATAAACGGGAGTATATGAGGCTTTAATCGTAACAGGACAGTCAAAGGAAGGATTGGGGATGAGTCCATGGAGGCATGTTTGAGGAACCAAATGAATACTCCGTGGGTCTTCACGTAAGAGGGTCCTATGATTAGACAGTGAAGGGAAAGAACATCAGAGAAGCTAGATAGGGTATAGGAGTGTTTCACTTTTTATTTGCCCCTGTATCCCAATGCTCTAGATTTCAACTCCAGCTTCTACATAAGCCTGAGAAACCTTCCTTGGTTTGTCCAAGAGCTATTTCCACCTCTAAGTTCAAGGTAACTTCTGTTTGGTAAAAGAATGACATAGTTTACTCGTGTTCCAAGGTTTGAACCAGGCCCAGCAGCTCTCGGGGAGAGGGTACCACCTGATCAACGAGTTGCAGGGTTGGTCAGAGGCCCGGGACTACTGTCAAAGCAGATACACGGACCTCGCCAACATCCTGAGCCCAGAGGAGTGGAAGGATGTAACCCGCTTCGCTATTCAAGGCGTGGGGCTGTGGATTGGACTTTACAACGACGGCGGGTCCTCCAATGGGTGGAAGTGGACAACAGGAGAGATGTTCAATCACGCCAACTGGGTGCCTTGGCGTCCCCAGGAGCTCAACACCACCTTTCCCAGCTGTGTGTACATAGACAGTGACCAATGGATGGACACTCAGTGCGATGTCTTATTGCCCTTCATTTGTTACACAGGTATTACGATAATATAAGAACATCAGAAATAAGAGCAGGAGTTGGCCGTTTGCTCCCTTGAGCCTGTTGAATTGGCCCCTGTAAATTGCCCCCTGGTGTGTAAGCAAGTGGTGGAATCTGGGGGGAGTTGCTGGGAATGTGGGAAGAATAAAGTGGGATCAGTGTAGGATTGGTGTAAGGTCAAAGTCGAGTTTATTGTCACATGCACAAGTACATTTATGCACAGCTGAAATGAAAAACTTGCAGCGGCATCACAGGCAGCATTCGCAAGAAAAAGCATATTAAACATGAATTATACACAATTTTTACAAGAAAGAACACAATTAGAATGAAAAAAACAAAGTCCATTTTAGTGCAAAGTGATCAAAGTGGTCATAGTGTTGCTAAGGTGAGGCAGTGATTAGGGTTGTGCAGGTTGGTCCAAGAACCAAATGGTTGAAGGGAAGTAGCTGTTCCTGAACCTGGTGGTGTGGGACTTCAGGCTTCTGTACCTCCTGTCCGATGGTAGCTGCAAGAAGACGGCATGGCCTGGATGGTGGGGGTCTTTGATGATGTTGCCTTCTTGCGGCAGCGCCTCCTGTAGATACTTGGATGCCTCATGTAGATAAGGGGTGCCTTTATCCCGAAGGTGATGAGTGGATGGAACTTGATCAAGGTTGGGATGGATATAATGGGCCGAAGGGCCTGTTTCCATGCTGTGTGGCTCTCTGACTCCTGGGACATTCTCTCTTCTCTCCTCTTCCATCGGGTAGAAGATACAGGAGCCTGAGGGCACGTACCACCAGACTTAAGGACAGCTTCTACCCCACTGTGATAAGACTATTGAAAGGTTTCCTTATACAATGAGATGGACTCTGACCTCACGATCTACCTTGTGTGACCTTGCACCTTATTGCACTGCACTTTCTCTGTAGCTGTGACACTTTACTCTGTACTGTAATTGTTTTTACCTGTACTACCTCAATGCACTCTGTACTAACTCAACGTAACTGCACTGTGTAATGAATTGACCTGTATGATCAGTTTGCAAGACAAGTGCTTCACTGCACCTCGGTACAAGTGACAATAATAAACCAATACCAAAGATCCTGAAGAATGAATGTATTTCTAAAGAGAGGAAGTTTGTGTGGAAAAGCGTAGTGTGAGTGTGTCGACCAAAAGACATGGAAGGGTAAGACGTGTAACTGTTATTCCCTTTGCCAGAGCTCCCTGTGCTATCCAGTGCTGAGGAACCAGAAACCTCAAGTTCACAGACTACAACAATACTGGAGACAGACGAGGATGAGTTCCAAACTTTAGAAGCCTTCTTAGCAAATATATCTTCTTCTGGAGGTAAGACTATCTCCTCGGCTTTTGAAAAGAAAGATATAGCTTCGTATCAGATTTTTGAACCAAAAGTGGATGTGAAAACAAAATCAGAATTTTTGATATTTTTGATGTCAGGGAGACCCGATAGACGTTTATAAGATTATAGTAGACAGCCGGTATCTTTTTCTCAGGGTCAGCATGTATAATACTAGAGGGCATGCATTTAAGGTGAGAGGGGGTAAGTTCAAGGGAGATGTGCAGGGCAAGTTCTTTTACACAGAGAGTGGTGGGTATCTGGAATGTGTTGCCAGGGCTGGTGGTGGAGGCAGATACGATAGAGGTGTCCAAGAGGCTCTTATATAGGCACATGGATGTGCAGAGAATGGAGGGATTTAGACATTGCGTAGACAGAAAGGATGAGCTTAGTTAGGCTTTTAATTACTAGTTTAATTAGTTTGGCACAACATCGTGGGCCTAAGGACCTGTCCTGTGCTGTACTGTTTTATGTTCTATGTTCTAATCATCCAAAATTATCCCAAGTTGTTAGTCAGGCCAGTATTTCAAGAACTGGAGAAGGTGGTGGTGACCCATCCTCAACTTAATAGCTCACTAGATGGGTAGCATGGACCTGGAGTCACATACAGCCCAGAATAGGTTAGGATGGCAAATGAAGAGAGGGAGCACTGTGACATTAATTTATTTGAATGAAACCTAGGGCCTTCCCTGGAATAATTACACCAAAGTGCGGTCAACTAGATTGGGTGGGCTTGAGTCACGTCAGAATTTGATGACTCCAATGAAGACAGATTGTAGAAAAAATGCCACAGGTTTGAAGCAACGATAAAGGTGTTCAGTTATCCTGGGAGAAATAAGAGATTAAAGGTGGTTGGTGGGGATGGAGGTGGAAGTGGTGTGGTGGATGAGAAAGTAAATAGGGAGGTTTCGGGGGAGTGAGATGGCTCAATCAGGATGTGTTTCAGTTGGGAGCACTTCAGCAGTCGCGATCACAAATTTGTCAGGTTTAGCCCTGGTAGGGTAAAACAAATGGGAGTGCCTTCATTTGGAGGATGGGTGATTTCATAAGTTCGGGTGGGGTGTGGCCCAGTTTTCAATTGTTTACAGCAAGCAGCCTTCTCTGGAAGCACCAGCATTTATAGCACAGCCCAAATTGTCCTTGAATAAGTTGTTAAACAACTTCTTGTACCATTGCAGTCCTTCAGATGAAGATGGTTGTTGGGTAAGAAGTTCTAGGGTGACTGAAGATTAACTTCCAATATTGTGCGTGACTTGGAGGGGAATGTGTAGTTACAGGGAAGGGTGAGGGATTTGCGAAGGAGCTGTCAGAAAAGCCTGGGCTAGTAGTTGCAGTGTATTTTGGAGGTGGTCCACACTGCAGCCACTGTGCGCTGGCGGTGGAGGCTGGGAGTGTGTAGGGTGCTAGACAGGGTGCTGGTCTAGAGGGCTGCTTTGTCTTGGATGGTGTGGAGTTCTCCTGAATTTTGTTGAAGCTGCATTTATCTAGGCAGGTGGAGAGGATTCAGTCACAGAGGAAGAAGGATAGGAAATGGGGGAATATGGGGGATTTATGGAAGGGAATCCACAATTGGTACTCCTGGGATAACAAAAGAAATAAGGATTAAAATAACACAGGGACAGGATATTTTTGATTCACGAATGTGACAGACACTTGCAAGGCCAATTTAATGTCCATCCTTAATTGTCTCGTCCCTTTAAACTTAAGGGCTTGTTGGGTCAATTCAGAGAGAGGTTAAGAGTCAATCCTCTGCACGTGGTGTCTCATTACTACTCACTTTGAGTTAGGATGACAGAATTTTCCATCTCTGAAGGAGATTAATTGGTAATTGGTTTATTATTGTCGCATGTACCGAGATACAGTGAAAAACCTTGTTTGTGTGCCATCCAGACAGATCATTCCAAAACACAAGTACATCGAGGTAATACAAAGGGAAAAGCAATAACAGAATGTAGAATATAGTTTTACAGCTACAGAGAAAGTGCAGTGCAGGGATTAGAATTGGAATTGGTTTATTATTGTCACATGTACCGAGGTAGAGTGAAAAACTTGTCTTGCATACAGTTCATACAGATCAATTCATTATGCAGTGTATCAAGGCAGTACAAGGTAAAACAATAACAGAGCGCAGAATAAAGCGTAACTGCGACAGAGAAAGTGCAGTGCATGTAGATAATAAGGTGCAAGGTCATAACAAGGTAGATTGTGAGGTCAAGAGTCCATCTTATCGTGCTAGGGAACCGTTCAATAGTCTTTTAACAGTGGGGTAGAAGCTGTCCTTGAGCCTAGTGGTACGTGTTTTCAGGCTTTTGTATCTTCTGCCCGATGGGACAGGGGAGAAGAGAGAAAGTCCGGGGTGGGTGGGGTCTTTGATCACGTTGGCTGCTTTACTGAGGCAGCGAGAAGTGTAGACAGAGTCCATGGAGGGTAGGCTGGTCTCCATAATGTGCTGAGCTATAAGGTGCAAGGGCCACATTGAGGTAGTCTGAGATATCAAGAGTTCATCTTTATTGTACAAAAGTGTGCTAACAGCAGGATAGAAGCTGTCTTTGAGCCTGATGGTGCATATTTTGAAGCTTTTCTATCTTCTGCCTGATGTGAAAGGGGAGAAGAGAGAACGACTTGGGTGGGAGGGGTCTTTGATTATGTTGGCTGCTCTCCCGAGGCAGCGGGAAGTGTAAACCGAGTCAATGGAAGGGAGGCTGGTTTTCATGAGGGACATTACTGATCCATTTGGGCAATAAGGTGGTGTCATCATCACTATTGGTACGAATCGATGAATGAGCAACAGGAATAGACCACTCGGCCCATCGATCCAAGTCCACCATTCAATAACATCATGACTGTAACCTGAACTCTGCACTCCTGCCCGCCCTGGTGACCTTGATCTTTAGGGCCATGGGTCTCTAGAACTCAACGGGCAGTGGAGTAGAGAGATTCTTAACAAGCAAGGGGGATGGATGGTCACAGGAATGTGAAGTACAATCAGATGTTCTAATTGAATGGCAGGACAGGTTTGAGGGGCCGAGTGGCCTACTTCTGCTCCCAAGTCATACATTGGTATGCGATTCTGTGTAATTATAAGCAAGGCATGAAAAAAACTAAGTTGGCAGCCCACTTAAAACCATGTCATTCTCCCGACAGAACTACCACCATTTTTCAACAGTGACGAAGAAAAGGATCTGACTGCACAACACAGGAATGTAGTGAAAAATGATGAAACCCAGAGCCAGCCTTTACACCCCCCTAAACCCCGAGTATCTGAATCTGAGGGTAAGGACACTATACCGGATTTACGAATCGATAGATCAGATTCTACCGCGATTCTTCTGAGCTGCTGGATCTTCAGTGTAACGATCTTCACTTCTTTCTTCTAAGGTCGACCTTTGCCCAGCGACGGGAGGGACAGGGAATATCACGTGATCAAAGAGGAGAAAACGTGGAAGGAGGCCCGTGACTACTGCCGGAGAAATTACACCGACCTCGTCAGTTTCAGGAATCCGAAGGAGGAGCAGCTTGTCATCCCTCTGCTTGGCCAAGGGGAGTGGAAGTGGATTGGCCTTTACAACGAGGAGCTGACCAATAACGGGTGGAAGTGGACAAATGGGGACGATTTCACCTACTCCAACTGGGCGCTGTGGTACCCAGAGCAGTTCAGCGCCAGCTCCTCCCCCATCTGCGTTTGCACGGCCCGGGATGAGTGGTTTGACCTCCAGTGTGATTTCACGTTGCCCTTCATTTGTTACACAGGTTTGAACAAATGGGATCTCTCACTTGTTTTACCATGGGTTAGCTTGTGCTGCTGTCAACAGCCTTTCAACACTACTTAAAATGCCTCTTTATTATTGGTTTATTACTGTCACATGTACTGAGATACAGTGAAAGGCTTTTTCTGCGTGCCATCCAGACAGATCATGCCATACATCAATACATTGAGGGAGCAAAAAGTAAACAGCATGGAGAATATAATGCTTTAGCCACAGGAAAAGTGCAGAGCAGGTAGACAAATAAAGTGCAGGGGCGCCAACTAAGTAAATTGGGAGATCAAGAATTCCTCTTTGGCATATGAGAGGTCTGTTCAAAAGTCTGATAACAGTAGGATAGAAGCTGTCCTTGAGCCTGGTGGTACGTGCCCTCAGGCTCCTGTATCTTTTGTCTGATGGGAGAGGGGAGAAGAGAGTATGTCCGGATTGGGTGGGGTCTTTGATTATGCTGGCTGCTTTACCAAGGCAGCGAGAGGTATAGACAGAGTCCATGGAGGGGAGGCTGGTTTCTGTGATATGCTTCCTTCTTACAGAGGTACAGCAATCAAAGGCAGAGTCGATCTTGCCCGAAGCCAAGAGTTATCTTCTGGGATCGGGAGAGAAACGGAACAGGCCGCCACAGCAAGTTGCATCTCCAAAGCATTCGGGTAAGGATTCTCCCAGTCATGTGCAGAGCAGATGTTAAATAGAATGCAAGAATCGTAGGACACTGAAAGGGGCTGTACGGTCCATGACTTCTGCGGTAGTACTATCCCATCGACCCAATTCCTCGCCCAGTACCCCACTCACGCTGCTGTTGGGTGCTTGCTGCCTGGGGTGTTACCACAGCACCACCACCTCCCCCTACCCCATGGTCAGAAGGTTTATTGGTTTATTATTGTCACTTGTACCGAGGCACAGTGAAAAACTTGTCTTACAAACCGATCGTACAGGTCAATTCATTACACAGTGCAGTTACATTGAGTTAGTACAGAGTGCATTGATGTAGTACAGGTAAAAACAATAACAGTACAGAGTAAAGTGTCACAGCTACAGAGAAAGTGCAGTGCAATAAGGTGCAAGGTCACACAAGGTAGATCGTGAGGTCAGAGTCCTTCTCATTGTATAAGGGAACCATTCAATAGTCTTATCACAGTGGGGTAGAAGCTGTCCTTAAGTCTGGTGGTACGTGCCCTCAGGCTCCTGTATCTTCTACCCGATGGAAGAGGAGAGAAGAGAGAATGTCCCGGGTGGGTGAGGTCTTTGATTATGCCGGCTGCTTCACCAAGACAGCAAGAGGTAAAGACAGAGTCCAAGGAGGGGAGGCCGGTGTCCGTGATGCGCTGGGCTGTGTCCACAACTCTCTGCAGTTTCTTGCGGTCCTGGGCAGAGCAGTTGCCATACCAAGCTGTGATACATCCAGATAGGTGTTTGGTTTAATCTCCTCTCCAGGATCCAACGCACCAACCTTAAAGGGCATGGCTTTAAAGTAAGTGGGAAGTTCAAGGGAGATATCAGAGGAAGGTTTTTTACCCAGAGAGTGGTTGGGGCATGGAATGCGCTGCCTGGGGCAGTGGTGGAGGCAGGTACATTGGTCAAATTCAAGAGATTGCTAGGTAGGCATATGAAAGAATTTAAAATAGAGGGATATGTGGGAGGAAGGGGTTAGATAGTCAGGCAAGGTTTAAAGGTCGGCACAACATTGTGGGCCGAAGGGCCTGTATTGTGCTGTAATGTTCTATGTTCTATCTGTCAGCCACAATATTAAACCAACGCCTGTGTGTCATCTCAGTTGGGGCACAGAAAATCCCACGGACGATGTCCCAAAGACCAGGAGAGTTCTCCCTGAGAAAATATTGAAGTTTCTACCACCACACCCCCCACTTCATTAAGCATATACAAACTTCTTAAGAAGGAAGGGTGGGGAGAGGATGTTTCCCGTGCCTGGAGTGTCTAGAACCAGGGGTTGCATTCTCAAAATAATCTGGGACAGAGAAGAGAAGGAATTTCTTTGCCCAGAGGGTGGTGAATCTTTGGAATTCTTGATTCCAGAGGCTCAGTGTGTTCAAGACATAATTGAAAAGTCATGGAGTCATACAGCACTGAAACAGGACGTTAGAACATCAAGCAGTACAGTACAGGAACAGGCCCTTCGGCCCATGATGTCTGTGCTAACCATGATGCCAATTTAAACTAATCCCTTCTGCCTGCACATGATCCTATCCCTCCATTCCCTGCATATTCATGCACCACAGTAGTGTAGCGGTTAGTGTAATGCTATTACAGTGCCAGTGACCCGGGTTCGATTCACGCCGCTGTCTGTAAGGAGTTTGTAATTTCCCCCCATGTCTGCGTGGGTTTCCTCCTGGGTGCTCCGGTTTCCTCCCACATTCCAAAGACGTACGGGTTAGGAAGTTGTGGGCATGCTATGTTGGTGCTGGAAGCGTGGCGACACTTGCGGGCTGCCCCCAGAACACTCTACACAAAAGATGCATTTCACTGTGTGTTTCAATGTACATGTGGCTAATAAAGATATAGTATCGTATCACCTATCTAAAAGCCTCTTGGACACCACTACCCATGGCAGCCTGTTCCAGGCACCCACCACTCTCTGTGTAAAAAATAACCTGCCCTGCACATCTCCTTTAAACTTTCCCCCTCTCACCTCAAAGCTAAGTCCTCTGGTATTTGACATTTCAACCCTTGGAAAAAGGTACTGCCTGTCTACTCTATCTACGCCTCTCATAATTTTATGAACTTCTATCAGGTCTCTCCTCAGCATCCGACGCTCCTGAGAAAACATCCCAAGTTTGTCCAACCTCTCCTTATAGCTCATACCCTCTAATCCAGGCAGCATCCTGGTGAACCTCTTCTGCACCCTCTCTAAAGCCTCCACATCCTTCCTGTAATGGAGGCGACCAGAACTGCGTACAATACCCCAAGTGTGGCCTAACCAAAGTGTTATACAGCTGCATCATGACTTCCTGACTCTTATATTCTGAGCACCTAGTGACGAAGGCAGGCATGCCGTACGCCTTCTTTGCCACTTGTGTTGCCTTTTTCAGGGAGCTATGGACTTGGACCCCAAGATCCCTCTGCACACAATACCCCAAGTGCAGCCTAATCGAAGTTTTTGTATACAGCTACAACATGACTTCCTGACTGTTATACTCAATGCCCCAACCAATGAAGGCAAGCGTGCTGTACGCCTTCTTTGCCACTCTATTTACTTGCGTTACCACTTTCAGTGAGCTAGAGACTTGGGAGCCATGCAACCCACCATATCTGTCAACCACACCTTTACACTATATTCCGACGTTAATCCAGTGTTAATTGACAGATGTTAAGAAATTTGAGGAATATGGAGAGAGTGGCACTGAGTTATACCAGCAGCTGGGAAGTCGTGGAATGATGGGCCGATTGGCCTACTCCAGCTTCCAATTCTTTCCCTCTGTTCCCCTCCAATGGTTTGTTTGAGATGTTCAACGATTGGCACCCGATCCTCGTTTCAGGGTACGTCCAGAGCATTGGGACGGAAGAGAGGTTATACTTCCTGGTCGACCAGCTGAAGAACTGGTCAGAAGCCCGGGATTACTGCCAGCGCCACTACACGGGCCTGCTGAGCGTGCGGAGCCAGCAGGAGTCCGAGATCTTGGGCCCCCTTCTGACCCAAGCCAAGTGGATCGGACTGTACAGCAACGGAGTCGGTAGCTGGCAGTGGTCCAACGGGGATGCGTACCAGTATGCCAACTGGTCCCCCTCCTACCCCTCCCGATACGCCGCTGGCTTGCCCGTGTGCGCCTATGCCTCGGACAAGGGCTGGGGAGAGGAAAAATGCGAATCCCACTTCTCTTTTGTTTGCTACCTGGGTAAGTGAGATCGAGGGAAGGGTGAGGGTGAGGGTGGGGTGCGAGTTATCGAGACATGTGAGACTGCAGATGCTGGGATCTGGAGCAAGGAACAAGATGCCAGAGGAACTCAGCATCTGTGGAGGGAGGTGGACAGTCGACGTTTGGGTTGAGATCCTCCATCTGGACTGAAAGAGTGGAGGGGAGATAGCCAGTATAGTGGGGTGTGCGAGAAGGGTGGAGCAAGAGCTGGCTGGTAATAGGTGGATCCAGGTGAGGAGGGGGTGACGGACAGATGGAGGAGGGGACAGTGCAAATAGCCGTAAGACCATAAAATATAGGAGCACAGTTAGGCCATTCAGCTCATTGAGCCTGCTTTGCCATTCGATCATAGAACATATCCTGCGGTGCTCTGCCCGAGACAGCAAGACCGACACAACAGTCCAGATGCTTGAAGAGGCTCCTGTAGATGTTTGTAAAATTGTGAGAGGCATAGATAGGGTAGACAGTCTGAATCTGTTCCCCAAGGTAGAAATGACAAACGCCAGAGGATGTGCTCTTAAGGTTTGAAGGGGGACGTTGATAGGCCACGTGAGGGGCAAGGTTTTTTTTTAAAAACACAGAGAGCGGTAGCCTGGAATGGGTTACCGGGGGTAGTAGTGGAAGCAGGCAGTTTGGAGTTTAAGATGCTTTTAGATAGACACATGAATATGAAGGGAATGGGGGAATATGGCTGGTACACAGGAGGAGGACATTTAGTATGAATTGGGATTAGAACACAGAAGACTACAGCACAGCACAGGCCCTTCGGCCCACGATGTTGTGCCAACATTTTATCCTGCTCTATCTAACCCTTCCCTCCCACACAGCCCCTCCATTTCTCTATCATTCATAATATCGATCATGGCTGATTTTTCTTTTCAAACCCATTCTCCTGCCTACTTCCCGTAACCCTTAACTCCCTTACCAATAAAAACAGTGCCAGAAGCGGGGAGGTGATGGGTGGAGGCAACGAAGGGCTGCAGATGACCGAATCTGATGGGAGAGGAAGGTGGAGCATGGAATCAAATGCGGAGGACAGGTGGGAACAGTGGGGGGAGGGGAACCAGTGGGGGGAGTGATGGGCCAGATGGAGTGGGTGGGGGAGGGGAGAGAAATAGGGTGAGGGGGCTGGGGAGGGTGTAGGAAGAACTGGGTGGATCAGGAGACAAATCACCCCACCTGGATCCACCTATCATCTGCCAGGTCTTGCTCCACCCCTTCCCCTCACCTCTATCTCTCAGTCTGGATGAAAGGTCTCGGCCAGATATGTCGACCGTCCATTTCCCTCCACCGACGCCGCCTGACCCGCTGAGTTCCTGCGGTGTCTTGTCTGGATGTGAGTTGTACTGGGTGGATGTGCACTCTGTCCAAGCCCCGCTCCTGGGGTTTGGATCCAGGCTGAGGCATTGGGTGCTATATGTAAAACTCCAGTAGTCCACTAATGGGAAATCCTCATGATTCCGGCTCTCCCTCCCACTCCCCGGGGCCCCGGTTCCCTACCCACTCAAAGTCAATGTCAACGTCGAGTTTATTGTCACATGCACAAGTCCATGTGTGCACAGGTGCAATGAAAAACTTGCTTGCAGCAGCATCACAGGCAACTAGCATCAGATAAGCAGCATTCACAAGCAAAACACAAATTATACACAATGTCTACAAGAAAGAACACAATTAGAACCAAAAACACAACATCCATTTTAATGCAAAGTGATCAAGCTGTGCATATTGTTACTAAACTACAGTTTAACAGTGCTAAACTGTTGCTAAACTCAAGATTCACTTTTATAATTCTGTGCAACATCTAAAAAAAGGTGAATTAAAAGTATTTGAGGGCATTGAATGAATGACATCCAATAGAATCATCTGGTCCAGTGCCAGCAAATTTCCAAGTGTGCTGGATTATTGGAGTTTTACTGTACTCCGGGCATGGGAATAAGCAGTTCCTTCTCAGACGCTGACTTGTGAGGTTTGGCACCTGGGACCAAACTGTTTACAGTATCAGAATTATTATCACTGACTTATAAGATGTGAAATGTGTTGTTTTGCCACAGCAGTACAGTGCAAAGACATAAAATTATTATAACTAAAATAAGTAAATAGTGCAACAAAAAAGAAAAGAATAACGAGGCATGGACTGTTCAGAAATCTGATGGCGGAGGGGAAGAATCTGTTCCTGAATCATTGAGTGTGGGTCTTCAGGCTCCTGTACCTCCTCCCTCATGGAGGTAATGAGAAAAGGGTGTGACCTGGGTGGTGGGGGTCTTTTAGTGACGGATGCTATCTTCTTGATCTTGAGGCACTGCCTCTTGAAGATGTCCTCGATGGCAGGCAGGGTTGTGTCTGTGATGGAGCTGGCTGAGTCGACAACCCTCTGCAGCCCCTTGCGATCCTGTGCACTGGAGCCTCCATCCCAGGTGGTGGTGCAACCAGTCAGAATGCTCTCCACCATACATCTGTAGAAATTCGTAAGCGTCTTTGGTGACGTACCAAATCTCCTCAAACTCCTAATGAAGTAGAGGCGTTGGCATGTCTTCTTTCTGATTACATCAATGTGTTGGGCCCAGGATAGATCCTCGGAGATATTGACACCCAGGAACTTGAAGCTGCTCACCCTTTCCACTGCTGACCGCAGGGGACCAAATTTCCTATTTACAAGGACACTGATGCCACAGCCCAACCCTAACCCAGCCCAAATCCTCCAGTATAACCCGAGGCTGTACTAGATTAAGACAAGGAGAGTTGGACTAAGGGAACAAAGATGAGGGCAGTTCAAAGTGGCAGCAACCAGTGAGGTGGATAATCTAAGGGGATGGGAAGATTGAGGGGCAATTAACTTGCTGCCCACAGACTGACACCCTAGCCTTAAACCAGGTGTGATGCTCAGTATTGAGGAGGATGTAAAGAGGTTCTAAGGGGATGTTGACAAGCTGAGTGGTGAGCAGATGGGATATAATGTGGAAAAAAATGGGAGGTGATTCACATCCAACAGGATCTTCCCATTCTGTCAAGGTTTCCTTTTTGTCTTGTGTCCAAGAGGGTTGTATTGGTCCTTTGGTGCAGAGTAGAATGGGCTGTGGGTCACACTGTCCCCAAGAGATGTCCTTGCCCAGACCTCTCAGTCAGTGGCAACTTCCCCGGATTTGCCTTTCCAACACAAATTCTAAAATTCTGATGTTACTGGAGTGGGATGCAATGTGGGTCAGAGGACACAGTGGTCGATGATCAAAAGGGAGGCGTTACACATTTGGAAGTTTACCACAGATGGGAATATCTAAATCACAACTCTCAGATTGGGATTCTCCTTTGACATGATGTGTAACACCTCCTGAGGTTTTAATACATTCAGAATGGATAATGGTTAAATCACTTCATCCTGTACTCTTGTACTCCCACAGACATGCAGTGGCCTCACCATGTTCTTTCCGGGGAGAACATCACCCCACCTATTGGTGAACACAAGGATATAACTTTGCGGGATACCATATCCGGAAGGAATTTCAGGCCAAGTAGGAAAAGTCTTGGATTGAAAGTGAAACTTGTGCTTTTCGTTTGTTTAACTTGCCAGTTTTTTTTTGCTTCAGTTTTTTTCTTTGATGCAAGAGGGTTATTGGGAGACCCCCAGGGTTTGGTGGCTGTAGTTATCAGGGGTAAAGTCAGGAGTTTGGAAGAATGAGACAACACGTTGAGGTGAACAAGGTTCAGAGAGGGATTTACTTACTTATTACGAAGCAAAAGTCAGGCAGTCATGTTATAACTGTATAAAATTTTAGTTAGGCTGCATTTGGGGTATTGTGTGCAGTTCTGGTTGCCCCATTACAGGAAGGGCGTGGAGGCTTTGGAGAGGGTGCAGAAGAGGTCTAGCAGAATTCGGCCTGGATTAGAGGGTATGAGCTATAAAGAGAGATTGGACAAACATGGGTTGTTTTCTCTGGAGTCCAAGAGGCTGAGGGGAGACCTGACAGAAGTTTATAAAATTATAAGAGGCAATAGAAAGGGGAGACAGCTGGTATCTTTTCCCCAGGGTTGAAATGTCAAGTACTAGAGGATGTAGCTTTAAGGTGAGAGGGGGAAAAGTGTAAAGGCGATAGATTTTACACAGAGAGTGGTGGGTGCCTGGAATGTGCTGCCAGGGATGGTGGTGGAAGCAGATGCAATAGTGGCATTTAGACACACACACATGAACATGCAGGGAGTGGAGGAATATGGATCACGTGGAGGCAAATAGGTTGAGTTTAATTTGGCAACATGTTCAGCACAGACTTTGCAGACCAAAGGTCCCGCTCCTGTACCGTACCGTTGTGTTCATACTCTTGTGGTTGCAAGATCCTAAAAGACTCTGAAAAATCTCTTTAAGATCGGAACCAAACAATCACGAGCAGGGACAGGACGTACTTCCTGATCGAGGAGGAAAAGACGTGGAACAAGGCCTGGAGTTACTGCCGGAATCACTACACCAACCTGGCGAGTGTGCGGAGCGCGGAAGAGGCCAGTCTGATTTCCGTGCTGGTGCACGGGCCCCAGTGGATCGGACTCTACACCGACGGGATGTCCGGGTGGATGTGGACCAACGGGGACCACTTCAGCTACTCCAAGTGGGGCCTTTGGCACCCATTCAACTTCAACAACAGCCTGCCCATGTGCGTGGCCGTCTTTGACGGCGAGTGGCACGAGGCCGACTGCGACTTTCCTTTCGCCTTCATTTGCTACCGAGGTAATGAGGAATAGAAGCAGCTCCAGGCTATTCGGCCCCTCACCCCTGCTTTCCCCCACTGGCTGAATGCCTTACCAAGTTTATAAAACTATGAGAAGCACAGATAGGACAGCCAGTAGGAGACTGTCCTATAAAACTATGAGAGGACAGCCAGTATCTTTGTCCCTGGGTCAAAATGTCTAATATGAGAGGGCATTCATTTAAGGTCATGGAATCAGTCACAATGTAATACAGGACCTTCGGCCTGACTGGTCCAGGCTGACCAAGTTTCCCATCTAAGCCAGACCCATTTGCCAGTGTTTGGCCTGTATCCCTCTAAACCTTTCCTATCCATGTACCTTTTAAATGTTGTTAAACCATTTCCTCCAGCAGCTCATTCCATATACAGATGAAAAAATTGCCTATCAGGTTCCTACTAAGTCTCTCCCCTTCACCCTATCTATGCCCCTCATGATTTTATACACCTCTATAGTAGCACCTCTCAATCTCCAATGCTCCAGGGAATAAAGTCCTAGCCTGTCCAACCTCTCCCTATAACTCAGTCCCTCAAATCCCAGCAACATCCTTGTAAATCTTTTCTTGCACTCTCTCTCTAGTTCAATAACACCTTTCGTTTATCAGGGCAACCAAAACTAAACACGACGACTCTAGTCCCACAGGATTCGGGCCCAAGGAGTTGGGAGAGAGTTTGTGTAACTCCAACCTATCTTCCCGCCCCTCGGGGGTCACCAGAGAGTTAACATATCAACAAAGGAGGGTGTTCAGGATTATGGTGCCAGCTGCAGGAGTGGGTGATTGAAGCATCTTTGGGAAGATGCACAAGGGAGGGGGGGGGGGGGGGGATAGAAATTTATTCCGATAGACTGACATGTGGCAAGACTGCCAGTGACTTGAGTGAGATGTAAACGCTGGCACAAATCAGATGAACCAAGTGGATTGTGTTTACATAGAATGTTACAGCACAGTACAGGCTCTTCAGCCTATGTTGTGCCAACCTTTTAACCTACTCTAAGATCAATCTAACCCTTCCCTCCCACATACTCCATTTTCTATCATCCGTGTGCCTACCCAAGAGTCTCAAGTGTCCCTAATGTATCTGCTGCCACCAGCACCCTGGCATCATGTTCCACCACCACCGTGTAAAAAAAAAAAACTTTGATATCCCCCCTGTACTTTCCTCTAATCACCTTAAAATTATGCCCTATTGTTAGCCATTTCCGCCCTGGGAAAGAAGTCTGACTGTCCACTCGATCTATGCCTCTTATCTGGTACACCTCTATCAAGACACCTCCCATCCAAAGAGAAAAGCCCTAGCTCACTCAACTTATCCTCATAAGGCATGCTCTCCAATCCAGGTAGCATGCTGGTAAATCTCCTCTGCACCCTCTAAAGCTTCCACATCCTTCCTATAGTGAGGCAACCAGAACTGAACACATTATGCTAAGTATGTTCTAACCAGGGTTATAGAGCTGAAACATTACCTCACAGTTCTTGAGCTCAATCCTGACTAATGAAGGCCAACACACCATATGCCTTCTTAATAACCTGATCAACTTGCACAGCAGCTATGAGAGATCTCTGGAAATGGACCCCAAGATCTGTTCCTCCACACTGTTAAGCATCCTGCCATTAACCCTGTATTCTGCCTTCAAATTTGACCTTGCAAAGTGAATCACTTCACACTTTTCTGGGTTGAACTCCCATCTGCCACTCCTCAGCCCACCTTTGCATCCATCAATGTCCGGTTGTAACCCTCAACCTTCTATACTATCCACAACACCACCAACCTTTGTGTCATCTACAAACTTACTAACCTACTCTTCCACTTCCTCGTCCAAGTCATTTATAAAAATCATAAAGAGCAGGGGTTCCAGAACAGATCCCTACAGAACACCACTGGCCACTGACCTCCAGGCAGAATACACTCCATCTACAACCACCACTTATGCATGAGCCAATTCTGAATCCACACAGCCAAATTACCCTGGATCCCATGCCTCCTGACTTTCTGAATGAGCCTGTGGGGAACCTTACCAAATGCCTTAAAGTCCATATACACCACATCCACTGCTCTACCCTTAATGAGTTTTGAATTCTGAGGATGTGACAATAAGGCTTGTGGCTCAAAGCAATGCTGACTAACCCAAATCAGACTATGCTTCTCCAGATGCTCGAATCCTATCCCCAAGAATCTTTTGCAACAATTTGCCCACCACTGAAGTAAGACTCACTAGTCTGTAATTCCCAGGGTTATCCCTACTCCCTTTCTTGAACAAGGAACAACACTGACATCCTCCATTCATTTGGTACTACTCCTGTGGCCAGTCAGATCATCACCAAGGGCTCAGAAATCTCTTTCCTCACTTCCCCTACTATCCTGGGATAGATCCCATCCAGCCACAGGGACTTATCTATCCTAATGTTTCAAAATTTCCAGTACACTTCTTAACATCAAGATGTTCTAGCTTATCAGCTTATTTTACACTGTCCTCACAAACATCAAGGTCTCTCTCACAGGTGACTACTGAAGGAAAGTATTCATTAAGGACCTCCACTACCTCCTCTGACTCCAGGCACATGTTTCCTCCTCTATCCCTAATTGGTCCTACCTTCACTCTAGTCATCCTCCTGTTCTTCACATACAAGTGAAATATCTTGGTTTTCTTTAACCCTACTCACCAAGACCTTCTCATGGCCCCCTTCTAGCTTGCCCAATTCCATTCTTAAGCTCCTTCCTGCCTACCTTGTAACTCTAGAGCCCTGTCTGATCCTTGCTTCCTGAACCTTAAGTAAACTTCTTTCTTCCTCTTCACTGGATATTCCACATCTCGTCAACCGTAGTTCCTTCACCCTACCATCCTTTTCCTGCTTTAAGGGCACAAACATATCCAGAACCCCACGCAAGTGATCTCTAAACAACCTTCAGATTTTCATTGTGCATTTCCCCCAGTATATCTGCACCCAATTTACACTCCCAAGTTCCTGCCTAATAGTATCATAATTCCCCCTCCCCCAATTAAATACTTTCCCATACTGTCTGCTCCTATCCATCTCCAAGAGGAGAGAGTTGTTGTCACTGTCTGAAATGCTCACCCACTGAGAAATCTGACACCTGACCAGATTCATTGCCTAGTACCAGATCCAGAACGGCCTGTCCTCTCATTGGCCTGTCTACGTATTGTGTCAGGAATCCTTCCTGGACACCTAACAAATTCCGCCCTATCCAAACTTTTTGTACTAAGGATGTGCCAATCAATATTAGGGAAGTTGAAATCACCCATGGCAACAACCCTGTTATTTCTGCACCTTTCCAAAATCTGCCTCCCAATCTGCTCCTCAGTGTCTGTTGCTATTGGTGGGTCTATAGAATACTCCCAATAAAGTTATTGCTCCCTTCCTGTTTCTGACTTCCACCCACACTGACTCAGTAGATGATCCCTCCAGGACATCTTCCCTTTCTACAGCTGTGATACTGTCCCTGATCAGCAAAGCCACTCACCCACCTCTTACCTCCATTCCTGTCCCTTTTGAAACATCCAGCAACCATTCCTGCCCTTGTGACAGCCAAGTCTCTGTAATGGCCACAACATCATAGTTTCATGTACTGACGTATGCTCCAAGTTCATCACCCTTGTTCTGATACTTCTTGCATTAAATTAGACACATTTCAACCCATCCAACTGACTGCAATTTTGCCTTATCAACTGCCTATCCTTCCTCACAGTCTCTCTACACACTGCATCAATCTGTACACCAACTGCCCCATCCTCTGACCTATCACTCAGGTTCCCATCCCCTTGCCAAACTAGTTTAAACCTTCTGCAACATCTCCAGCAAACCTACCTGCAAGGATATTGGTTCCCCTCCAGTTCAGTGTAACCTGTCCTTTTTGTACAGGTCATACCTTCCCCAGAAGAGATCCCAGTGATCCACAAATCCAAAACCCTACTCCCTGCACCAATTTCTCAGCCACGCATTCATCTGCCAAATCATCCTATTCTTACCTTCACTGGCACATGCAGCAATCCAGAGATTACTACCCTTGAGGTCCTGCTTTTCAGCTTCCTACCTAGTTCCCCATATTCACTTTTCAGGACCTCATCCTTTTTCTTTACCTACATCATCAGTAGGAATGTGCATCACAACTTCTGGTTGCTCACCCTCCCCCTTTAGAATGTTGTGGGCCCTATCTGAGATGTCCCTGACCCCAGCACTTGGGAGGCAACATTACCGTCCAGGAGTCTCTTTCACCTCTACAGAATCTCCTGTCTGCCCCCACCCAACTATAGAGTCCCCTCTCACTATTGCTCTCGTCTTCTCCCCACTTCCCTTCTGAGCCACAGAAGGAGACTCAGTGCCAGTGACCTAACCGCTACAGCTTTCCCCTGGTAGGTCATCTCCTCCCCCACCCCCTAACAGTATCCAAAGCAGTATACCTGTTACTGAGGGGAACAGCCACAAGGGTACTCTGCACTACCTGCCTATTCTCTTCCCCTCTCCTGACAGTAACCCAGCTACATGCCTCCTGCAACTTAGGTGTTCTCCTGTAGGAACTGAAAGTTATCCAGCTGCAGCTCCAGTTCCCCAACACAATCTGTGAGGAGCTGCAGCTGGATGCACCTGCCACAGATGTAGCAATCAGGGAGACTTGAGATCTCCCACATCAGGCAGGAAGAACACACAGCTGACCCTAGATCCATTGTCATTACTTTAGCTAGGCACTAATAGACAAAGAAAGTTACCTTCACCTCTTGAGCCAAAGCATCAGCTCCCTACTCTAACACTGATACACTCAAACAGTGGCTAATCCACTTGACCCTACCTTCTTTTTATTGGTTGTTGTCAATGGGTTAATTTCCCATTCAATTATCACCTAACAATTCACAGCTCAGCCTCTCATATTGTCTGGAAATACCTGGAAAAGAACTGGGTCCCGACACTCACCTCTTTATATGGCTCCCACTTCTTTCACTGAGAGTTCCGCTTCTCACTCCAAGTCATGGCCCTCTATTTTGTAATTCAAATGTTTATTGTAATTCAATGCAAAATCTCCATGAGGATTATAGACTTGGCATTTGGAAGATATTTGTGCCTTTTTATGTAAACAAGAAAACGCTAACCAAAGCTCATTTGTAACTCGACAGACCTGAAGTCCAATTCCAGACCCCCAGTATTCCCAGCCAGCAACGGAGTACCACCAGCAAGGACCGAAATACCTTACGGATCAAAAGATTATTCGGATCTTCTCAGTGACCTTAATGTAGGTAGGAACAAGTTTAATACTCTAGAAATCTAATATTTCGAGTCTGTCTTCTGGGCAAACAAAAAATGAAGAACTCTTGCAGTCTCTGCTGATTGGGAGGTAGGAATGTGGGATTAAGAGAATATTCAGCCCCATAAGACTCCATTCAATGGGATCGTGACCAATCTGTAGCCAAATTCCTCACTTCCTTCAACCTCTATCAGTCTTGGATTTCCAATTAATAGTTGACTCTGCATTGATTTCGACCGTGTCCTAATGTGGATATATTCGCCAAATGCTTCTGAATTTTTTAGACCTAGTTCTTGACTTCCCATCCAGTGGAAATCACATCTTGCTGTCAGTTCCCCTCAATATCTGTGAAAACTTGGATCAAGTCACCCCTTAAGCCCTTCACGTCAAGTCGAGTTTATTGTCATGTGTACAAGTACGGTGAGGTACAGGTACAGTGAAAACCTTGACTGCAGCAGCGTCACAGGAATGTAGGTTCAGACAACATATAAGGCATAAATTATATCAGCCAATGAAAATAAAAGACTGCAAAACAAGACATTAGTGCAAAAAGACACAATCGGAGACAAGTCCAGGATGGTACGTAGTGTTAGGGTTAAGGTTGTACAGGTCGGTTCAAGAACCTGATGGTTGTAGGAAAGTAGCTGTTCCTGAACCTGGTGGTGTGGGACTTCAGGCTTCTGTACCTCCTGCCTGACAGGAGCAGTGAGAAGATGGCATGGCCCAGGTGGTGGGGATCCTTGATAGTAGATGCCACCTTCTTGAGGCAGCGGTGGTGCCAGTGGTGTCTGTGGTGGGGAGGGCTGTGCTTATGATGGACCGGGCTGTATCCACTACTGTCTGCAGCCTCTTGCGTTCCAGTGTGTTGGAATTGCTGTACCAGGCAACCAGTCAGGATACTTTGCACAGTGCATCTGCACAGGTTTGTTGGAGTACTTAGTGACTTGCCAAATTCCAGGAAGCACCATTTCAAAGGTATGGGCTCACCGCTGCTCAGGGAGATGTCCGATGTGATGGTGACCATCACTGATGTTCAGTGAGCATCTTTCTCCTTGAAGTATAAATGCTTGGAGACCGGAGGTCCGTTTTTTTTTGAAAGGTGTTGGGTGGTGAGCTCAGGGCAACTGCTGGAGTCTTCCAGGGCAATGGAAAGGGACTGGGAAATCAAGATGATAGAGGTGGGGTGGAGAAGGTAAGCAGAGTTTTAACTGAACCTAATTATTATGGAATGGTGGCCTTGCCTGGCTTCAAGTTCAAGTTTAGGATTATCGTTGTCATAGGCATACATACACAGACTGACTCATCCCTTTCCATTTGAAACAATTGGCTTTACAGGAAGATCTCTCAATGGGGAAAGGACGTGATTGCCCCTGAGAGGGTGCAGAGGAGGTTTAAAAGGATGTTACCTGGGATGGGGCTTTTCAGTTATGAGGAGAGGTGGGATAAACCGGGTTTGTCTTTCTTGGAGTGGATTTCTGAGCACTTCTGGTCACCACACTATAGGAAGGATGTGATTGCAAGGGAGAGGCTGCAGAAGGAATTTCACCAGGACGGATTGGAGAACTATGGTTATATTGGACAGGCTGTGTTTGTTTCCCCTGGAGCGAAGCGGGTTGAGGGGTGATGCGACTGTAGTACATAAAATTATGAGAGGCATAGGTAAGGTAGAGAGCCAAAATCTTTTTGCCCCATTGTTCGGGTACCAAACACAAGAGGGCATAGGCTTAAGGCGAGAGGAAGGAGCTTTAAAGGGGATCTGAGGGGTATCATAGAATCATAGAACAATACAGCACAATACAGGCCCTTCGGCCCACAATGTTGTGCCAACCTTTAAACCTCGCCTAAGACTATCCAACCCCTTCCTCCCACACATCCCTCTATTTTAAATTCCTCCATATGCTTATCTAGTAATCTCTTGAATTTGTCCAATGCACCTGCCTCCACCACCGCCCCAGGCAGCGCATTCCATGCCCCAACCACTCTCTGGGTAAAAAACCTTCCTCTGATATCTCCCTTGAACTTCCCACACATTACTTTAAAGCCATGCCCTCTTGTATTGAGCATTGGTGACCTGGGAAAGAGGTGCTGGCTGTCCACTCTATCTATTAATATTTTGTACACCTCTATCATGTCTCCTCTCATCCTCCTTCTCTCCAAAGAGTAGAGCCCTAGCTCCCCTAGTCTCTCCTCATAATGCATACTCTCTAAACCAGGCAGCATCCTGGTAAATCTCCTCTGCACCCTTTCCAACGCTTCCACATCCTTCCTATAAATGGAATATGTGGTCAGAGGAGGTGGAATCAGATACAATTACTACGTTTAAAAGGCACTTGGACAGATACTTAAGTGGGCAATGCATAGAAGGATATGATCCTAATGTGGACAAATTATTGTAGATGGGCAAAAAAGATCTGCATGGACACGTTGGGCCGAAGGGCCTGTTTCTGTGCTGAACAACTCAATGACCCTATGACTCTAGGGCTGAAGGGTTCCTGATGGAGGTGTCCAAAATTAAGATGGGCATAGAGCGAGTAGAGAGCAGGAAACCTTTCTCTATTGCATAGGTCAGAGATAGGAGATTTAAGGAAGAATACTTTCACCCAGAGGATGGTTGGAATCTGGAACGCACTGCCTGAGTGGGAGGTGGAGGGAGAGACCATCGCAATATTTAACTAGACAAGGACTTGAATTGCAAAAAGGTAGAAGACTCGGAACTAAGTGTTGTTAACTAGGAGTGGTATGGATGGGTACTTGGTGGTCAGCATGGATAGGTTGGGACGAAGGGCCCGTTTCTGTGCTGTATGATGAAGATATTGTGAAATATGGTCAAAAGCCTTGATGAGAAAGGATTTAAGGAGCAGCTCAAAGCATGCAGATAGACCGAGGTCTCAAGGGGAATTCCACAGCTCAGGGCTCAGGGAGCTGTAGACACAACTGGCAAAGGTAGGAGGACCAGCAGTGATGGTACTCGGAGATTTTGGGCTGGAGTTGGAAAGGGCGAGACCACAGATAGATTCGAGAAGAAGATTGAACATCCAGCCAGTTGCTTAGCCAGTGTGGGTCAGTGGGGCAATGCTGGCCAGAACTTGGGGTAAATCGGGAAGCAGGTGACGGTGTTTGAAATGACATCAGGTGAAGGGAGAACGGAGGGAGGGAAGCCGGCCGATGATGGTGTTGGATTGACATACTCAGAGATAACAAAGGATAAGGGTTTAGGCAGTAGATAGGCAGAGGCAGGGATGCACTCGGATCCCATCATACCCAGGTAGGTGTCATTGTACCAAGGTGGAAACAGGCGGTCTATGTGAAGCAGTGCATGCTCTATCCCAGAATCAAATGTAACACCCAAGTTTGTGTGCTCTCTGGCTCAGTTTCATAACGTGCCCTGGGAGAAGGGTGAAGAACAGCGCCAGAGACCCGGGGGTTCGATCCCAACCTCCGGCACTGTCTGTGTGCGTGGAGTTTGCACGTTCTCCCCGTGACCGCGCGAGTTTCCCCGCCAGGGTGCTCCGCTTTCCTCCCACATCCCAAAGGCACGCGGGTCAGTGGGTTAATCGGCCACTGGAGATGCCCCAACAAGGGAGCTTGTGGGGAGATTAACATGAGTTGAGGGAACTCGGACTTTTCTCCTTGGAGAGACGGAGGATGAGAGGTGACCTGATAGAGGTGTATAAGATGATGAGAGGCATTGATTGTGTGGATTGTCAGAGGCTTTTTCCCAGGGCTGAAATGGTGGCCACAAGAGGACACAGGTTTAAGGTGCTGGGGAGTAGGTACGGAGGAGATGTCCGGGGTCAATTTGTTACTCAGAGAGTGGTGAGTGTGTGGAATGGGCTGCCGGCAACGGTGGTGGAGGCGGATACGATAGGCTCCTTTAGGAGGCTTTTGGATAGGTACATGGAGCTTAGAAAAATAGAGGGCTATGGGTAAGCCTGGTAATTTCTAAGGTAGGGACATGTTCGGCACAGCTTTGTGGGCCGAAGGGCCTGAATTGTGCTGTAGGTTTTCTATGTTTCTAAGGGTTCAATGTAAATGGCTGGTTGATGGTCAGGACAGAGTCTGTGGGCCGAAGGACCTGTTACCGTGTTGTGTGACTCAGCTGATGGTTAGGGAAACTCCCATGAGGAAATTTCACCTGCCCGCAATCCCAAATAGCCAACCCCTCTAATCCAAAGTATGGCCCCTATTTCTTCTCCCTTGGGAGAGACAGGGTGGTGAAAAAGGCGTTAGGCAGGCTGACCTTCATCAGTCAAGGCACTGAGTATAAGAGTTGGAATGTTCTGCTGCAGTTGTATATGTCGTTGGTGAGGCCGCACATGAATATTGTGTACGGGTTTGGTCGCCCCCCCCCGTTATAGGAAAGACGTAGTTATACTGGAAAGAGTGCAGGAAAGATTTCAGAGGACGTTGCCAGGACTCGAGGGCCTGAGTTAGAGTTAGAGGTTGGCCAGGCTAGGTCTTTATTCCTTGGAACGTAGGAGAACGAGAGGCGACCTTATAGAAGTGGTTAAAATTATGAGAGGCATAGCAGGAAGGCAGCAGACAGGCAAGACGGTAACAGTCCTTTTGCCAGGGTAGGGGAGCCCAAAACTAGGGGGCATGGGTTTAGGGTGGGAGGGGAAAGATTTAAAAGGGAACTGAGGGGCAACTTTTCCACACAGAGGGTGGTGGGTGTATGGAACGAGCTGCCGGAGGAAGTGGTTGAGGCAGGTACAATATTATCATTTGAGAAGCACTTGGATAGGTACATGGAGGGGTGGGGCTTGGAAGAATATGGGCTGAACGCAGGAAATTGGGACTAGCGGGGTGGGCACCATGGTCGGCATGGACTGGTTGGGCCGAAGGGCCTGTATCTGTGCTGCATCTATGACTCTACAAGGTGCGGCCACACAATCCCTGTATAATCCCAGCACCATTCCCCATTTTTATACTCCATTGTCCTCCTCCAGCTTTCAAACCCATCACCACAGGGGATTATCATTCTTTATGTGGCTGTCTCCAACATCACTGGAGACAGGAAGGTCTCTCGCCACCTCCTTACTGGGAGCCTCTCCTTAATCCACCATCAGTAGGTTGGGAGACCTTCACCGTAAGAGAGGGACTCTCAGCACACTTTACTGGGAGCCCTTGCTCAATCCCCGCCACTAGTAACGTGGAAGACCTTCACCGTGCTTGTTGAATGAATGTGCCCCTTGCTGGTATGAGATCAAAGTCAAAGTTGAGTTTATTGCCACATGCACAAGTACATCTATGCACAGGTGCAATGAAAAACTTACTTGCAGCAGCATCGCAGGAACACAGCATCAGAGACACAACATTCACAAGAAAAACATAAATTAAAGATAAGATATTTTTATTAGTCACATGTACATCGAAACACACAGTGAAGTACATCTTTTGTGTAGAGTATTCTGGGGGCAGCCTGCAAGTGTTGCCACGCTTCCGGCGCCAACATAGCAAGCCCACAACTTCCTAACCTGTACATCTTTGGAATGTGGGAGGAAACCGGAGCACCCAGAGGAAATCCACGCAGACACACGGGGAGAACGTACAAATTCCCTACAGACAGCGGCCGGAATTGAACCCCGGTCGCTGTTGCTGTAATAGCATTACACTAACCACTATGTTATCGTGCCTGCCCTAAACATAAATTATGCACAATTTTTACAAGAAAGAACACAATTAGAACAAAAAAAGAGTCCATTTTAGTGCAAAGTGGTCATAGTGTTGCTATACTGAGGTAGTGATTAGGGTTGTGCAGGTTGGTTCAAGAACCGAATGGTTGAAGGGAAGTAGCTGTTTCTGAACCTGGTGGTGTGGGACTTTAGGCTTCTGTACCTCCTGCCCGCTGGTAGCTGCGAGAAGATGGCACGGCCCGGATGGTGGGGATCTTTGATGAGGGATATTGCCTTCTTGAGGCAGCGCCTCCTGTAGATACCACCGATGGTGGGGAGGGATGTGCCCGTGATGTATTGGGCTGAGTCCACTACTCTCTGCTGCTTCTTACATTCCTGCACATTCGAATCACTGCACCAGACCAGGATGCATCCAGGGCATGGACTGGAGACCAAAGGTTTTATATTTACCTTTCCAAGACAGCGCATCCAGGAGGCTGTATCACAAGGTCAACATGGAGAGGACCTGGCCCGATGCCCGGGACTATTGCCGGGCACACTACACCGATTTGCTGAGCATCCGGAATGAGCAAGAGAACAACTCAACCCGCGCCCTGTTCAGTGAGCTCAAGCAAGGCTGGTGCGGCCTGTACAATGACCGCCAGCGGGCCGACTCCTGGGAGTGGGCTGACAGCAGCCCTGTCACTTACGTGCACTGGAAGCCGGGCCAGCCCCACCGGTACAGCCTCCTCTCCCCGGTCTGTGTTTATGTCGAGGAAGGCCAGTGGATCGATGCCCCCTGCCGGTTTTTATTGCCCTTCATTTGCTACACAGGTAACGTGCGGCGGGGCAGGGGGCAGGGGGAAGGGGCGAGGAGGCAGAGGGTCAAGGCTTCCTCGGCATGGTCTTACCCCTGCCTGGGGTGAAAATGTTCTCGAACCTGTCACCACTGTGGGGGATTATCACGAGGGCCGTAGATTGGGTGAATGCCCATGATCTTCTCCCCAGGGTTGGGGAATCAAGAACTAGAGGGCATAGGTTTAAGGTGAGAGGGGAGAGATTTAATAGGAACCTGAGGGGCAACTTTCTCACCCAGAGGGTGGTCAGTACGTGGAATAAGCTGCCAGAGGAAGAGGTTGAGGCAGGTACATTAACAACATTTAAAAGGCACTTGGGCAGGTCCATGAATAAGAGAGGTTCAGACAGATAGGGACCAAATGCGGGCAGATGGGACTAGCTTAGACGGGAATTTTGGCTGGCATGGACCAGATGGGCTGAAGAGCCAATTTCCATGCAGTATGACTCTACGATTCTTTATGTGGCTGTCCCCAGTAACACTATGGGGGCTCCTTTAACACAGGAAGGTCTCTCACCATCCACTTTACCGGGAGTCTCTGCTTCATCCCCTCCATTAGTAGTATTGAGGACCTCAACTGTGAGAAGGTCTCTCCACTACTTTAGTTGGAGTCTCTGCTTAATCCCCACCATCAGTAGCTAGAGGGAGAGAAGGTCTCTCACCACTACTTTCCTGTGTAAAAGAAAACTTGCCCTGCACATCTCCTTTGAACATAACCTCTCTCATCTTAAATGCATGCCCTTTAGTATTGGACATTTCAACCCTGGGAGAAAGATACCGGCTGTTTACCCTATCTATGCCTCTCATAATTTTATAAATTTCTATCAGGTCTCCCCTCAGCCTCCGACACCAGAAACAACCCAAGTTTATCCAAACTCTCCTCATAGCACATGCCGCCTTATCCAGGCGGTATCCTGGTGAACCTCTTCTGCACCCTTTCCATAGTTTCCTATAATGGGGGCAACCAGAATTGAATGCAATACTCCAGATGCAGCCCAACCAGAGTTTTATAAAGCTGCAACATAACTTCCTGACTCTTGAACTCAATGCCTCGACTAATGAAGGCAAGCATACCTTTACCTCTTTGTCGACTTGTGCAGCCACTTTCAGGGAGCTATGGATTTGGACCCCAAGGTCCCTCTGTACAAAGTCAAGGTCAAGGTCGAGTTTATTGTCACATGCACAAGTATGTGTATGGACAGGTGCAATGAAAAACTTACCTGCAACAGCATCACATCAATGATGATAAGGCTCCTGCCATTAACTGTGTACTTTCCCTTTGCATTTGATCTCCCAAAGTGCAACACCTCACACTTGCCCAGATGTGCAAAGGACCTCTGATCAACCAAGTGAGGGCAATGTGGCACTCCCTCCGCAATGTACTGGAGAGTCAGCTGGAATTCTTGTTCCCAAAAGCCTGGAGTCTGAATCAAACCCACATCTCACCGGCCTGGGGCAAGAATCTCCTCGAAAAGCAGCAGTTACTACACCTCTGAAGTTACTCCATTGGCAGAAGAGTGCTTTACGATCAGCTGAGTTATAACCATAGAACCATAGAACACTACAGCACAGGAAACAGGCCATTCAGCCCTTCTAGTCTGTGCTGAAACTTTATTCTGCTAGTCCCATTGATCTGCACCCAGTCCATAACCCTCCAGACCTCTCCCGTCCATGTATCTATCTAATTTATTCTTAAAACTTAAGAGTGAGCCCGCATTTACCACGTCAGATGGCAGCTCGTTCCACACTCCCACCACTCTCTGAGTGAAGGAGTTCCCCCTAATGTTCCCCCTAAACCTTTCCCCTTTCACCCTAAAGCCATGTACTTATCTCTTCTAATCTAGGTGGAAAGAGCCTACTCGCATTTACTCTATCTATACCCCCTCATAATTTTGTAAACCTCTATCAAATCTCCCCCCATTCTTCTGCGCTCCAAGGAATAAAGTCCTAACCTGTTCAATCTTTCCCTGTAACTCAACTCCTGAAGACCCGGCAACATACTAGTAAATCTCCTCTGCTGTTGTGAAAGGTGTTATACAAATGAAATATTCTCCCACATAGGGAAGTTAATACTAGCAGGAAGAGGCAAAAGAAGGCAGCCCGGATTTAACAAAGAACGGATTTGCGGCTCACTGTAGCCTCACCATTGTTCTGACTGTAAAATCTCTTTTATTTCATCAGATTTGCTTCAAGGTCCAAAGCAGCAGGTCTTCGCACCCTTTGATTTCGAATTGCTTTCTTCGGTTGATGAACAAAGCCAGATATCCATGCTGTCAGCAAGGAATCCCTTTGCAGGTAAGAGCACCACTCTGTCGGCCTGTGTCCGAGCCGGCACCATGACTGAGTCAAAACGCAACAAACAGTCCGCTGGAGGAAACCAGCAGGTCGAGCAGCATCTGTGGGTGGGGGGTGGGTGGGGGAAGGAATTGTCGACATTTCAGGTTGAGACCCTGCATCGGGACCCGAAAATGAAACGTTGGTAATTCCTTTCCCCTCTCACATGTGCTGCTCAACCCGCTGAGTTCCTCCAGCAGGTTGTTTGTTTTTCTGGATTCCGGCGTCCTGCGTCCCCAACTCAGAACGCCTCGTTGTCCTTCCTCCCAAGGGTCTATCCCAGTGTCCGACACAAAGGATTACATCTTCGTGAAGCACGAGAAGATGTGGATCGAAGCCCAAAATCATTGCCGGGCGGAATACTCAGACCTGGTCAGCATACAGTCCCTGGAGGAGAACGCACTGGTAGCACAAGTGCTCCAGAGCGATTCGCCAGCTTGGATAGGCCTGTTCAACAGGCATCAGTCGGAATACAGCTGGATGTGGGCCAATGGCGATGAGTTCAACTTTTCCAACTGGGACCATTTCTACCCGATGGATTTCACCACCATGTCGGTCTGTGTTATTATGCTCAACGGTCGGTGGAAAGACGTGCCTTGCGATTTCAAGTTCCCCTTTGTCTGCTACGTAGGTAAGGACTACTGCAGTGCTTGGAGTGTCAGCTGCTCTGGTGTACCCATTCACTTTACAGGACCTGGGCTGGCTCCTTCCCAGCTGCCCTTGAGAAGTTGGTGGTGAGCTGTCTACTTGCTGTCCTCCTGGTGAAGGGACAGAGCTTCAGGGTGTGGCCCCAGTGATGGAAAAAGACCATAGAGTCACAGAGTCAGCATGGAAATAGGCCTTTTGGACCAACAGGTCCATGTCTCCCCAAGATTCCCATCGAAGCCAGTCCCATTTGGCCCATGTTTGTCCCATATCCCTCCAAACCTTTCCTATCCATGTACCTGCCCAAGTATCTTGTAAATGTTGTTAAGGTACCTGCCTCAACCACTTCCTCTGGCAGCTCGTTCCATATACCGACCACCCTCTGGCTGAAAAAATTGCCCCTCATGTTCCTTTTAAATCTCTCCCCTCTCACTTTAAACCTATGCCCTCTAGTTCTTGATTCCCCAACCCTGGGAAAAAGAGTGTGCTCACTGACCCTATCTATGCCTCTCATGATTTTATACACCTCTACAAGGTCACCCCTCAATCTCCTATGTTCAATAATGATATATAAGATTTCTTTTTTAGTCACATGTACATTGAAACACACAGTGAAATGCAGCTTTTGCATAGTGTCCTGGGGGCAGCCCGCAAGTGTCGCCACGCTTCTGGCGCCAACGTAGCATGCCCACAACTTCCTAACCCGTACACCTTTGGAACGTGAGAGGAAACCAGAGCACCCGGATATGAGGAGATCAAATGAAGTTCTGAAACCCTATTCCATTAATGGTGTGACAGAATCACAGATAGATACGGCAGGGAACGTAGAACATAGAACTGTACAGCCCAGGCTCTTCGGCCCACCAAGTTTATGCCAACCCTCAACCACCCATTTACACTGATCCCACATTAATCCCAGTTTTTATTCTCCCCACATTCCCATCAATTTCTCCCAGATTCTACCACTCACCTGCGCACTGGGGTTAACTTACAGCGGCCAATGAATGTACCATGGAATGTGGGAGGAAACCGGAGCACCTGGGGGAAACCAATGCAGTCACAGGGAGAACATGCAAACTCCACGCACAGACAGTGCCGGAGGTCGGGATCGAACCCGGGTCTCTGGACCTGTGAGCCAGCGGCTCTACCCGCTGTGCCACTGCACCGCCCAATTTTTAACTTGTGATGTTTGGCATTGGTATTGGTTTATTATTGTCACTTGTACCGAGGTACATTGAAAGACTGGTCTTGCATACCGATCGTACAGGTCAATTCATTACACAGTGCATTGAGGTAGTACAGGGTAAAAACAATAACAGAATACAGAGTAAAGTGTATACAGAGTTACAATTCCATTGCTTCAAGTATAGCAGAATATGAAGCAACGTGAAAATACAGATATCAGTACATAGTATTTTAGAAAATGTCAAATCTGCCAGTGGATTTGGAGGATATCTGTGGTGCAGAGCTCTGTCTCCAGATTTTATACAATGTCATACATACCAAACAATCCATGGGTTATGGAGACACAAGCTTCAAAGTCAAGTTTATTGTCATATGTACAGGTGCAATGAAAGACTTACCTGCAGCAGGATCACAGGCACATAGCATCAGAGGCACAACATTCACAAGAAAAACTTAAACATAAGTTATAGAAAATTATACAAGAAAGACAATTAGAACAAAAAATAGTCCAAAGAGATTGCAGATGCTGGAATCTGGAGCAAAAAACAAACTGCTGGAGGAACTCAGCAGATCGAACGGCATCTGTGGAGGCAGAGGGATGGTTGACATTTTGGGTTGTGACCCTGCATCAGGGCAAGACAAGGTTATGGTGGTGTGGTGGTTAAGTTACTTGTATTCAGTGGCTTGCTCTGGAATTGTGAGCTCAAAGTCTTGAATTAAATTTCGGTACTTAAATAAATCTGGAATTAAAATTCTAGTGTCAGTAATGGTGACCATCAAACTGCTACCCGTCAGAAAAACTGGTGCTGTCTGGTAGTTAAGGGAATCCTCAGACTTTACCCAGTCTGACTTGAAGGAGGGGAGATCGGGCTCGGTAGAGCAGATGCCTCACAGCTCCAGAGGCCCGGGTTCGATCCTGACCTTCGGCGTTGTCTGTGTGGAGTTTGCACATTCTCCCTGCGACAAATGTGGGTTCCTCCAGGTTCTGCAGTGTCTCATAGAATATAGAACAGTACATCACAGGAACAGGCCCTTCATCCCACGATGACTGTGCCGAACACGATGCCAAATTAAACTAAATCCCTTCTGCCTGCACACAATCCACATCCCTCCATTCCCTGCATGTTCATGTACCTATCTGAAAGGTGGGTGATTGGAGAAGGAGAGGGGAGTTAATGAGGATGTAAGGGAATAGGTAACAGTGATATTAGGACTGATGGGATTGCTCTGTGAGCCAGCATAGACTCCACAGGCCGAATGGCCTCTTGTTAGAAAATACTGAGAAAACTTTGCAAATTTTGCATGGTTTTGTGAAATCTGTATTTCTAAGGGACGATTTTTCTTTGCCTTTCAGGGTAGCTGGGCTTTCGCTTCAAGAAGGGAAAAATCCTCTGGAAATCATCAGAGTTACTTGAAACTTACACTCAATGGCCTGTTGGTAGTGACAAAGTTACTATCTTATATATTTGACCCACCCCACATCCTCAAGATTGAAAACATTGCTTCTGTGTCAATCACGTTAACAACCTTTCCTTTATAAAATGCTCCAGTCTGTGTTGCTTTTAATCAATGACATCCCCACCTTAATATAATCTTTGAGGGGATGTTATTGCACCTTCTCCAATGCCTCTGCGCACTTTTCTTTAATCGCCAGAATCACCAACCCATTTTACCAAGTTTGCACTCTCCAGCTCCCTGAATTATTACTCCCAGCGGGATTAAATGGCAGCCTGTCCTGAAATGTGCACCATGAGCAGAAGTGGACAAAAACAATGCTAATGCTGAAATCTCGCCAGAGCTGCTCTCGGCAAGCACTTGAAGGCAAAGTTAACCACCTCACCCCTTGCAGCCACCGTCCAGGAGTTGTCTTGATGTAAACTGAACAACGCCACTGTTAAGTGGCTACTGTTTCAGCTCTGAGTTGGGCCTTTGTAGTCCTGAAACTGATTCTGTCCACACCTTGAAACTGTAGTGAAATGTTTTGATGGAATCGCATTCCGCTCTTCCACTGTAATAGTTCTCCACCTTGTAAATATGGTTCAATAAAGTCTTTAGTATTGCGACGCACGGTGTCAAGTCATTTTTCTCCAGTGCCTTCAGACAGTGAGGTGGGTGGATTGGGTTGTGAGGTTGTCACTGATTTGGGCAAAAGGGTCTATTTCTGTGGTGTATGATCCTCTGAATCTATTCGGAGAAATCTCTTCACTCACAGGGTAGTGAATTGCAGGAAGGGAAGTCGCTGTTATGGAGGTTTAGCCATTGAGTTAATTGAAAATGAACATTGCTCAATTTTTGGTCATGAATGGGATTTGGGGAGATGGTGTTGGTGTAAATTTCTATAGATGTGCAGTGGAGAGTACACTGAATGGTTGCATCACAGCCTGCTATGGAGGCTGCAATGCACAGGATTGCAAGAGGCTTCAGAGGGTTGCAGACTCAGCCAGCTCCATCACGGGCACAACCCTCCCTGCCATCAAGGACATCTTCAGGAGGCGGTGCTTCAAGAAGGTGGCATCCATCACTAAGGACCCTCATCATTTGGGACATGCCCTTTTCTCATTACTACCATCAGGGAGGAGGTACAGGAGCCTGAAGACCCAAACTCAACGATTCAGCAACAGCTTCTTCCCCTCCGTCATCAGATTTCTGAATGGTCCATGAACCCATGAACACCACCTTTTTATTCCTTTTTTTTGCACTATTTATTTATTTTATAATTTAAAGTCATTTTTATGTCTTTGTACTGCACTGCTGCTGCAAAACAACAAATGTCACGACCTATAAGTCAGTGACAATAAACCTGACTCTGGGGTTGGCAAATGGTGCTGAGGTATCATAATGAATGGGAAGGAGAGGACCTATTCCATTTCTGGTGCTCTTATGTTATGTGCTGGTGACACCCCGGTCAAGGATGGTTCCTACAATGAGCCAGCTGCCTGATGCAGGACACCCAGGCAGAAAAATAAAGGTGATGTCAGAAAAGCTGCAGAGTGGATGGTGGCGGGAAATGGAAGGAGGCCGAGCAAAGAATTCCCGCCCGGGATTCAAAAATCATCCAATGGGAGTGCGGCAAAAGAACCAATCAGCTGCGTCTGATTCGCGGGGGAGCCTGGCGGGGAAAGCAACCAATCCGCGGCGGCGCGGCCGTCTGAACCAATCGGATGGCTGTCCTCGGGCAGCCAATAGGGTGCGCGTCCCGCAGCGACCAATGGGAGGAGGCCCCGCGGGGTTTAAAAGGCGCGGCGGCGGGCGGTGCCGCTGATGCGGTCGGGCGAGGAGAAAGGGAGGAGGATGGCAAGGACCAAGCAGACGGCGCGCAAGTCGACGGGTGGCAAAGCTCCGCGCAAACAGCTGGCAACCAAGGCGGCCCGCAAGAGCGCTCCGGCCACGGGTGGCGTGAAGAAGCCTCACCGGTACCGACCGGGCACGGTGGCGCTGCGGGAGATCCGGCGCTACCAGAAGTCGACCGAGCTGCTGATCCGCAAGCTGCCCTTCCAGCGCTTGGTGCGGGAGATCGCGCAGGACTTCAAGACCGACCTGCGCTTCCAGAGCTCGGCCGTGATGGCCCTGCAGGAGGCGAGCGAGGCTTACCTGGTGGGGTTGTTCGAGGACACCAACCTGTGTGCCATCCACGCCAAGCGGGTCACCATCATGCCTAAGGACGTCCACCTGGCGCGGCGCATCCGCGGCGAGCGCGCCTGAGTCTGGGGGCCGAGGCGTCCGGCGCCCCCCACACAACGGCTCTTTTCAGAGCCACCCACTCGCTGCAAAGGAGCCGCAACCCCGCCTCACCCTCATCTGTTCATTTCCAGAGTCAATCTGACCAATAACTCGTCCGATCTGATGGACCAAATAACGGGTTTATATCAAATATGTTCCCACTATTGTGAAATTGATGCAATGGCGCTCAAGGGATAACTATTGGTTAACTACACTCAACAAGAAGCTTAATGTGGATGAGTGGTGACCATTTCCCCTGCCTGAGGTGTCTAGAACCAGAGATCAGATATTCAATCTGAGACTGACGAGAAATTTTTGCCTAGAGTGGGTGAATCTTCAGAATACCAGTCCGAGTGGTTTGTTGAGTCCTGTCTGTGCCTGTCCACCTCTGTGTCCCTGAGGACCAATCCAACCATAACATGAAATGACAGGTTTCTTGGCTATGATTGTCTGCAAAATGGATGCAGTGGAGCTAAAGAGAAAACTGCTGATGGTTTGTGAAGGGAGGGTATCTGCAAGTCTAGGTCTGATTTGAATGAGCTTCTGCAGTCAAGGTTATTTCTCTGTAGTTGTGATACTTTACTGCTATTGTTTTTACCTGTACTACATCAATGCAATCTGTACTAACTCAATGTAACTGCTGTGTAATGAATTGACCTGTACGATCGGTTTGTAAGACAAGCTTTTCACTGTACCTTGGTACAAGTGATGATAATAAACCAAGACCAATACAGAATTCCCAATCTGACTAAGGAAATTTCACTTCCATTCTAACACTTGGTTTCATGTTCCTCAGCCAAAGAAACATCTGGCTGGTTAAAGCTTCAGTATTTTGTTCATTTCATTGGGATTTCATTCTTGCAAACCCTTCAGACTTGCTCTCAATCTCTATGTGGCAAACGCACCATCCCAAAAACAAAATCACCCCAAGTGATTCCAAGAACTGACCCCCCTCGCTACTTTTTCTTCTGCACCCTATCACATCTATATCCGTTAGGTTTAGAGACCAAAACTACACAACAGTCCAGATATTTACCTATATAATGCAGTAAACTTAACCCAGTTGCTTATTTCAAGCTCCACTTCTGGATGACAATAGGTTGCAATCAGAGATATCTAACTGTATTTGGAAGATAAGGGTCAAGGTTTTGAGGGGGGGAGTTTAAAGGAGATTTCACTCACTGAGGGGCCAGCAGTGGAAAGGGTGAGCAGCCTCAAGTTCCTGGGCATCAACATCTCAGACAATCTATCCCTGCACCCAACACACTGATGCAATCACAGAGAAGGCACACCAGCGCCTCTACTTCATTAGGAGTTTGAGGAAATTTGGTCCGTCACCAAAGACTGCAAATTTCTCTATATGCACAGTGGAGTTCATTCTGACTGGTTGCATCACTGCCTGGTACGGAGGCCCCAATGCACAGGTTCACAAAAGGATGCAGAGGGTTGTAGACTCAGCCAGCTCCATCACAGGCAGAACCCTCCCCTCCCTGAAGCCTCTCCATCCTGCTCCCTGCCCACAATCTGGTCTTTATATCATCTGCAAACTTGGAAACGTGACATTTGGTTCCCTCAGCCAATTCGTTGATATAGATTGTGAATGGCTGTGTCCCAAGCATCGATCCCCACTATTCACAGCCCGGTCAACCCTAGAAAGATCCATTTATTCCTAACGCTTTGCTTTCTGTCTGTTAACCAGTTCCTGATCCGTGCCAGCATCTATTCCCAATTCCACACACTGCAACCTAGTTGAAAGCCTTCAAAGCAGAAAAGCACCACATCCACTGGTCCATCCTTACCCAGTCACATTCTCAAGGGACTCGAGCAGATACTTGACTTACCCTCATCAATTGAACAAGGTGAAGTCTTGACCTATTTCCTTTCTGCCACTGAACAAGTTTTGGATCCAATTTGCCTGCTTCATCGGACCTTTTCATTCTCCATGCAGAATACAGTTAACTGGGCGTGTTGAATCTTTTGAGGTAACAATCAAGTTGGCAAGACACAACCTTCCCTTAACAAGTTCATACTAACTTTCCCTGCTTAATGTGTGTCTTCCTGAAGGTTTATACCATTCATTCAGAACTGCAATAAATTGTCCACTGACGTCAAATGAACTGGGTTGCAATTATTCAGCGTACCTGTCTTTTTTTCTGATTCAGCTGTAAGAAGAGAGCTGTATGGATGCTCCAGCCAAGGTTAAATACAAGCTTTAGCAATGAAATTAATTGCTCGTGCATCTTTCTCTCCAAGCTGGCTTTGTTCCCACTGCATTAGGAAGCAGGCCAGTTGGATTCACTTTGGCAGCAATCAGAAGTTCAATGTTAGCCTTCATTCAGAAAAGTAATCAGTGTGGATTTAAGGGGAGGTCGTGTTTGATTCACTTTATTGATCTGTCAGAGGTTTGAGGCAGGGTCAAGTGTCCTCTGGGGTAGACAGTGGCCAATATTTACCCCACCAACAGAATTGTGACACCTGATCTCCACAACTCACTGTGCATAAATTAGCTTGCATATTTTCTGTATCATGACAGTGAGCACAGAGAAGGTGCTTGGGAGCTTCAGGATGTCCTGAAAACCATAAAAAGTTACAAACCTCATGAAATTCTGTTCTAAGACTCTGCTCTTTGCCCAGGTGACAGGAATCACTTGCAGCCAATGAGGTAGATCTGGGATTACCTCCAGAGCAAAGTCACTGAAGGGACATGATATGGATCAAGCAGGTGGCTAATATTTGAATAGTTAAAAATGATCCAGTCACAATGCCCCAAGACTTCTCACCACATACCAGTCCAGTCACATCTGTATCTTAGCAATCGGTGGATTCAGAAAACCAGCTTTTACGGCCATTTAATCTTTCCAGCAGTCACTGATACATAAATGCAGAAGTAGCTAAAAGTGTATCCTAGAACCTTATTCCATCAACAGCCCTTGCAGCAATTCACCTTCCCCATCCTCCTCAGACCTTGTCATTCCATTCCTCCACCTAGTACAAGAAATGGGAGGCCATTCAGCCCTTCTGGCCTGTTTCACCCTTCAAAGTCATGGCTGGCCTTCTGCCTCAACACTTACACATCCCCACACATCCCCACACATCCCCACACATCCCCCTAATTCCCCCAATGCATCTGGAAACCTATCGACCCATCTTAAGATGGAATGAGTGAACAATCACAGACCCTCAGTGAAAATTTCCTCACATCTTAACCAGACTATCCCTTGAGACTATGGTCCCTGCTCTTGCTTTCTCAGCTGGGGAAACATCTTCCCTCTGTGGATGTTGTACATTTCAAGGAAGTCACCTTCCTTCACCTAAACTCCAGACAAAACAGACTAAGCCTGCACCACCTCTCCACGTAGAGCAAACCCACCAGCCCAGGAACCACCAGCCTTCACCACACTCCCTCCGCAGTAATTTTCTTATATATATGGGAAGACCAAAGCTGTACATCAGGACTTTAATGGCGCCACATTAAGATTTTCCAGTCCAGAGAAACTGCCTCGCTGTAAGACATCGCCTTTTGATCTCCCTCCTCAGATGCTGCCTGACTCGGTAGTGTTTCCTGTATTTGCAGTCTCTGATGTCTACAGGTTTTCCCCAGAGTTGCTCTTACAATATTAAAATACTTTTATTTCAGCTCTTTTAACATAATGCGGTATTGTGATAAATTTCCAGTGAATCCGGCGAGTTTAAAGGTATCAGGGAATAAAATTCTAGCAACAAGACGAACTGCTGGAAGGACTTGGCAAGTCGATAAGCATCTGTGGGGATGGGATGGTCGACAGTTCGGGAGTTTGGAGACTTGACAGATGCCACCCGGCCCGAGTTCCTCCAGTAGTTAGTTTGGAGCATCGGATTCCAGCATCCCGCAACTCCAGTACATTCCTCTGGCTGCAGCCCCCGCCCCATTCCCGACCCCTGGTGCGTCGAGGGTGAGGACAAGAGCGGAATATTGGCACTAACTCCCCCGGTCTCCACGCAGACCCTGACAGGCGAAGCTCCGAACCGAAAGTGTGGGGTTGGCTCTGAAAAGAGCCGTTGTTGGGTGGAGCCCGGGGGGAAGAGGAGGGCGCCCGGCCTCACTTGGAGCTGGTGTACTTGGTGACCGCCTTGGTGCCCTCGGACACGGCGTGCTTGGCCAGCTCGCCGGGCACCAGCAACCGCACGGCCGTCTGGATCTCCCGCGACGAGATGGTGTGGCGCCGGCTGTAGTGAGCCAGGCGCGACGCCTCGCAGGCGATCCGGTCGAAGACGTCGTTGACGAAGGAGTTCATGATGCTCATGGCCTTGGAGGAGATACCCGTGTCTGGGTGCACCTGCTTCAGCACCTTGTACACGTAGATGCCGTAGCTCTCCTTGCGCACCCGGCGCCGCTTCTTCTCGCCCTTCAGGTGCGACTTAGACGCCGCCTTCTTGGCTCCTTTCTTGGCGATCACCTTAGTCCCACTCTCGGGCATCTTCACCGCAGCTGCTCCCCGGCTGCGGGATGTCGCCTCACCCCTTCCCGCCGCCTTTATATACACCCCGCTATGCTAATGAGGGATTGGCCAGCCCTCACTTCCTATTGGCTCGCTGCCCACCCACGATCACGTGATTGGCGGCGTTCTCCGTCCCCGCGGCTGGGCTCCCGTTCCCTATACACGTGACATTTCGGCTTTATCCGATTGGTCGCGAATGATTAGCGCGGAGTTCCAGGTGGCGATCAGTCCCACTGGGTCACGCCGCAGCCTATGAGAAGCCGGGAGGGTTAGCGCCGCTTTCCGATTGGCTCTCCCTTGCGCGCCAAAACTTGCCTGTTACAATCTAACAAGTTGCACTATGCACTTTTCATCTGTTTCTAGAACCATAGAAAAATACAGCACAATACAGGCCCTTCGGCCCACAATGTTGTGCCAACCTTTAAACCTCGCCTAAGACTATCTAACCCCTTCCTTCCACGTATCCCCCTATTTTAAATTCCTCCATATGTTTACCTAACACTTTCTTGAACTTGACCAACGTACCTGCCTCCACCACTATCCCAGGCAGCGCATTCCATGCCCCAACCACTCTCTGGGTGAAAACCCTTTGATATCTCCCTTGAACTTCCCACCCATTACTTTAAAGCCATGCCTTCTTTTATTGAGCATTGGTGCCCTGGGAAAGAGGTGCTGGCTGTCCACTCCATCTATTCCTCTTTATTCACATTGATTTGCAAAGTCACAACGAGCTTTTATATAAAGCATTGGCTGCAATAGTTAAATGAACCTTAGCATCAGTTGTTTGAACGAGTGCTTTTAGTTACATTTCCCACTCTCATTCCGAGTGCCATTTATGGTTCACCTAGCTGCTTATTGGGATACTTAATAATAGTATAATTTAAATCAACAATTCTTTGTGGCATATTCATGGTGTGCATTGAAAACGACACTAACTATCCCCAAATGTCATTAAATTATTCTGCGAATGAAAAGATAATGAAGGCGGGAAATGTAGCAGAGAGAAGAAAAACTCAACAGGCCGCTATTTGGTTTGAAATCCATTCAGTTTTAGAAAGCCCTGGTCGATTCAGTTTCCACTTAACAAGCTCAGAATTCCAGATCATAACCCCATTCGTTTGAAGAGTTAACAATTGTTACCTCAAATTGCCCTGGGTTCTTCAGCCACGTTCTACTGGGAACACCTGCCTTCTTATTCAGATTTATATAGATTAGATTTAGATTAGTTCATTGTCATATACACCAGGGTGCAATGAAATTCCTTGCTCATGTGAAGCTCACAGAGGAAACAATTATACAACAATAAATACAACGATGTGTGTAAAAACAGCAGAATGGTGCAGAAAAAAATAGTCCTAAACCAGTTTTTAAACACCTCTACCAAATCTACTCAATTATCTTTGCCCCAAGACAACAAACAAGCTTCTCCATTGTTACCCTGGAATGATTCTCGTAAATCTTTTCCGCATCTTCTCTTTAACCTTCACAGGTGTAGTGGCAACACTTAGAAAGCAACACTTCAACTGCTGCCCAACCAAAGCTGTACACAGCTTCCCTGCTTTTGTGCTCGATGCCTCTATACATGAATCGCAAATGCTGCAACATGCTGGTGTACTTCCAAGGATTATGCATAAACACACCCAGGTCCTGCACACCCCTTAGAGCTGTGCCATTTAGTCTAAGTTGTCTCTTATTCTGTCAAAATCCATCACTTCACCTTCTTGCATTAAATTTCTTCCACTCATTCTGTCCTTCTGAGATCTATTAGCACCCGCCTCATATTTCCAAGTGTTGTACCATCTGCAAATTTGCAATGTTTACCCTGTGCCCCCAGATCCAAGTCATTTATATATAAAATGCATCAGTCTTTGCACTGAGCCCTAGAGAAATCATTATCCTCCAGTCTGAAAGCAACCATTTAACACTTCTCTTTCTGCCTTTAAACCAATTTGAGTCATAGAGTTGTACAGCACCGAAACAGGCCCTTCAGCCCACCACATCCATGCTGTGAACCTTTGCCCATCTACGCTATTTCCTATCCATGTTACTTGTGACCCTTTCATTACCAAGGCCTTAAATTTTGCTGATCATCCTTGCATTGGACCTAATCAAATTTCTTCCACAGACAAGGCCCCAGAGGACTGGAAGCCAAATTTGTTCCTCTGTTTAAGAAGGGCAGGAGAGACAAACCAGGAAATTATAGGCCAGTGAAATTATAGTCAGTCCTAAATGACACCTTACTTTGAAATCAGATCTAGACACCCCAGACAAGGAAAACATCATCCCTGCACTTATCCTATGAAGTTCTTTCTTTTTACAATATTTTTATTAATTCTGAGAAGTTCTATATATAAATAAAATAATTTGATATGTGTTAATGAGATTTCTCTAAACCCTCGTGAGTATCCTTAACTTATACAACTAAATCACCATCCCTGGAATCAACCCCTTAAGCACAACCGACCTCTAGTAACTCAAATTTTCCATCCATCACCACTTCAACCAACCATGGATACATTTAAAATGTCCCTTTCCTTGTACAGGTCTGTGCCAAAGTAGTTAGTTAGTATTCCAGTCTGTGCATCGATCACCTGCATCACCTCTCGTACAGCCATAAGCCTGGGCACTTTGTGATATTAGAACACAGAACATTACAGCACAGTACAGTCCCTTCAGTTGTGCCGGCATTTTGGCCTGCTCTAATATCTAACCCTTCCCTCCCACATAGCCATCCATTTCTCTGTCATTCATGTGGCTATTTAAGAGTCTCTTAAATGTCCCTAATGTATCTGCCCCCACAAACTCTGCAGGCAGTACGTTCCACGCACCCACCACTCTGTGTAAAAAACTTACTCCTGACATCCCCCTTATACCTTCCTCCAATCACCTTAAAATTATGTCCTCGTGTTAGCCATTGTCGTCCTGGGAAAAAGTCTCTGACTGTCCACTCGATCTATGCCTCTTATCATCTTGTACACCCCTATCAAGTCACCTCTCATCCTCCTCCTCTCCAAAGAGAAAAGCCCTAGCTCCCTCAACCTATCCTCATAAGATATGCCCTCCAATCCAGGCAGCATCCTGGTAAATCTCCTCTGCACCCTCTCTAAAAAGCTTCCACATCCTTTCTATAATGAGGCAACCAGAACTGAACACAATATCCAACCAAAACTGATATTAATAAGGTTTAAAATACAATGTGGCTCTTGAAATAGTTTAGGTTTAGCACAAAAACCATAATAGGCATTGGGAGGGTGGGAGAGGTGTCAGAGGAGAATCAATTAAAGTAAACAAGGAAAATTAGCTTTGCCAGTTGATGATCAACAGTAAACAAGCAACATGTTTTTCTTTTCGTATAGATATTTTATTAAGAATAAAGTTTATTTTTGAGATTAAGCTTCTGATCATCAACTTGGTGACAGATGCCCTTTGGTCTGCCCGAAAGTTGGTTAGTCTTCAAGCCCAGTGAGATGTCAATAAGGGAATGCTGCCAACTGGCCACAGTCCAGGCTGCAGGAGTACACAGGGATGCACTGAAGCTGAAGATTGACACAAGTACCCAGGGAAGGAATTTAATTTAATATCATAACTTGTTTGAAACAAACATTAAGGGGTAAAGGGCCTGTTCCTATAATGTTCTATGAATGTTTTGTCACCATTCTGCATGACTTTACAATTGTCTTGAAAAAAACACCAAACCTCTGGATTCATCATCTCTGGGGATAACTTCCTTATGTCTGTCCCAGATTTTGAATATCTGATCTATTTCCAGACACCTCGGATAGGAGAAACATTCCTATCCCATCCACATCAAGCTTAAGTAGTTAACCAACAATTAACTCTTGAGCTCTATTGCATCAATTTCACAATAATGGGAACATATTTGATATAAACCCGTTATCCGGTCTATCAGATCGGACCTGTTATTGATGGGATGGACTCTAGAAATGAATAGACGAGAGTGAGGCGCGGTTGCGACTCCTTTGCAGCGAGTGGGTGGCTCTGAAAAGAGCCGTTGTGTGGGGGGCGCCGGACGCCTCGGCCCCCAGACTCAGGCGCGCTCGCCGCGGATGCGCCGCGCCAGGTGGACGTCCTTAGGCATGATGGTGACCCGCTTGGCGTGGATGGCACACAGGTTGGTGTCCTCGAACAGCCCCACCAGATAAGCCTCGCTCGCCTCCTGCAGAGCCATCACGGCCGAGCTCTGGAAGCGCAGGTCGGTCTTGAAGTCCTGCGCGATCTCCCGCACCAAGCGCTGGAAGGGCAGCTTACGAATTAGCAGCTCAGTCGACTTCTGGTAGCGCCGGATCTCCCGCAGCGCCACCGTGCCCGGCCGGTACCGGTGCGGCTTCTTCACACCACCCGTGGCCGGAGCGCTCTTACGGGCAGCCTTGGTTGCCAGCTGCTTGCGCGGAGCTTTGCCACCCGTCGACTTGCGCGCCGTCTGCTTGGTCCTCGCCATTCTCCTCCCTCTCTCCTCGCCCGACTGCATCAGCGGTACCGACCGCCGCCTCGCCTTTTAAACCCCGCGGGGCCTCCTCCCATTGGTCGCTGCGGGACGCGCACCCTATTGGCTGCCCGAGGACAGCCATCCGATTGGTTCAGACGGCCGCGCCGCCGCGGATTGGTTGCTTTCCCCGCGAGGCTCCCCCGCGAATCAAACGCAGCTGATTGGTTCTTTTGCCGCACTCCCATTGGATGATTTTTGAATCCCGGGCGGGAATTCTTTGCTCGGCCTCCTTCCATTTCCCGCCACCATCCACTCTGCAGCTTTTCTGACATCACCTTTATTTTTCTGCCTGGGTGTCCTGCATCAGGCAGCTGGCTCATTGTAGGAACCATCCTTGACCGGGGTGTCACCAGCACATAACATAAGAGCACCAGAAATGGAATAGGTCCTCTCCTTCCCATTCATTATGATTCCTCAGCACCATTTGCCAACCCCAGAGTCAGGTTTATTGTCACTGACTTATAGGTCGTGAAATTTGTTGTTTTGCAGCAGCAGTGTCAAACCCCACTTGGAGCACTGTGCTCAGTTCTGGTCGCCTCACTACAGGAAGGATGTGGAAGCCATAGAGAGGGTGCAGAGGAGATTTACAAGGATGCTGCCTGGAATGCGGAGGATGCCTTATAAATACAGGTTGAGGGAACTCGGCCTTTTCTCCTTGGAAAGACAGAGAATGAGGGGGGACCTGATAGAGGTGTATAAGTTGATGAGAGGTATTGATGGGGTAGATAGTCAGAGGCTTTTCCCCAGGGCTGAATTGATGGCCACAAGAGGAGATAGGTTTAAGGTGCTGGGGAGTAGGTATAGAGGAGATGTCAGGGGTAAGTTTTTTACTCAGAGAGTGGTGAGTGTGTGGAATGGGCTGCTGGAAATTGTGGTGGAGGCTGATACGATAGGGTCTTTCAAGAGGCTGTTAGATAGCTACATGGAGCTGAGTAAAACAGAGGGCTATGGGTAAGCCTAGTAATTTCTAGGGTAGGGCCATGTTCGGCACAGCTTTGTGGGCCGAAGGGCCTGAACTGTGCTGTAATTGTTCTATGTTCTAAAGACATAAAATGACTTTAAATTACAAAATTAATAAATAGTGCAAAAAAAAGGAATAAAAAGCTAGTGTTCATGGGTTCATGGACCGTTCAGAAATCTGATGGCGGAGGGGAAGAAGCTGTTGCTGAATCGTTGAGTGTGGGTCTTCAGGCTACATCAAGATACATTCAAGATACATCAGCACAATTTGCTGATTGGCTCTTTTGCCACACTGCTATTGGAGCATTTTTCAATCCCAGGCGGGAATTCATTGCTTGGTCTCAACTCCCCTCAGTCCTTCCTGCAACTTTAATTATCCAGAACATGTTCATTCTTTTTTAAATGAACCGCATATTCGAGCAGCTGCAACACCCCAGGGCAGAGAATTCAGCAGGTTTACTCCCCTGGGTGAACACGTTTCTTGTTTTCTCACAAATATTTGACACAAATATTTCCACTGGCCCCTGGCTCTCCAGTCCTCAACCAGAGGAAACAACTTCTCCGCAACTTTCTAAAACAAATGGCTCCAAGTTCTCAGGACAACCACAAATTAGATTAAAATCTACAGGAGGTTAATGTCTGTAATCGATTTAGGTATTTTTCTTTTGTTTTACTGCCCCTTCCTGTCTTGGTTGCAACGGATTCAAATCCCAGTCCCAAACCCTAGCCCGTCATCTGGGCCAGACTCAAACAGCAACTGACGGACCGACATAGTAGCGATATGTCAGATCAAAGGCTTCCATCGGTCCCAAGCAGATATACAGGACTTCATGGTCACTACTGTGAGCAGAGAAAGCTCCCGAAATCACGCTAGTGTTGAAGAACAGCTTAAGGGGGATCTTCTCTGGGACTGGTCTCCCAGATGTGTTAGGATATGGAAAAATACTTTGTGCAAAAATAAAGTCCAGCCAAGCACTTGAAAGAAAAAACAGTGGGCTTAGATCACCATTTTCACAGAGTCAGATTTATTCAGCACAAGAACCGGCCCCTTTGACCCAATTCATCCATGCTGACCAAGATATCTGTACAAGTCACTGAAGAGACAACATTTGGAGTACTGTGCGCGGTTCTGCTCACTCGGCTACAGGAAGGATATCGTTCAGCTGGAAAGGGTGCAGGTGTTCTGTGAAACGGTCACCTAGTCCGCGTTTGGTCTCACCATTGTAGAGGAGGCCACACTCGGAGCACCGAATGCGGTCGATGATATTAAGGGAGGTGCAGGTGAATCTCAGACTGTTCGGGCCCCTGGATGGAGGTGATGGGGGTGGTGTAGGGGTAGGTGTTGCACCTATGCCGGGGGCAGCGGAAAGTTCCCGGGGTGGGAGCAAGATGGGTGGGGGGGGGAGGAGTGAACTAGGGAGTCACGGAGAGAGCGGTCCCTGCGAAAGGCAGAAAGAGGTGGGGAGGGGAAGATGTGTTTGGTGGTGGGGTCCTGTTGGAGATGGCGGAAGTGGCGGAGAATGATGTGTTGGATACGTAGGCTGGTGGGATAAAGTGTGGGGACATGGGGGACCCTATCCCTGTTGGGTCTGGGAAGGGTGGGGGTGAGCGCTGAGGTGCAGGAAATGACAGAGATGTGGGTGTGAGCTCTCTCGACCACAGTCGGGGGGAAGACCCAGCTAGAAAAGAAGTTGGACACCTCGGATGTCCTGGAGTGGAAAGTCTCATCTTGGGAGCAGATGTGGCGGAGGTAGAGAAATTGAGAAAAGGGGATCGTGTCCTTGCAAGAGACAGGGTGGGAGGAACTGTAATCGAGGTAGCTGTGGGCGTCAGTGGGTTTGTAGAAGATATCAGTGGATAAGGAATCTCCTGAGGTGTCAGAGACAGTCCAAGTGAATCGGAGAGCAGGGTGAAAATTAGTGGTGAAATTTATGAAACTATCGAGTTCCACACGGGTACAAGAGGTGGCACCAATGCAGTCGTCAATATAGCGGAGAAAGAGCTGAGGAATGGGGCCAGAGGAGGCTTGGAACAGAGTGTTCAACGTAGCCATCGAAGAGACAAGCATAACTGGGGCCCATGCAAGTGCCCATAGCTACGCCCTTGGTCTGTAGAAAGTGAGAGGAATTGGAAGTTGTTTAAGGTAAGGACAAGTTCAGGCAGGCGGAGGAGAGTGTTAGTGGAAGGGGACTGGTTCTGTCTCTGGTCAAGAAAGAAGTGGAGGACGTTGAGGCCATCATGATGGTGAATGGAGATATGTAGGGACTGGACACCCATGGTGAAGATGAGGTTGTGTGTGCCAGAGAACTTAAAGCCATGGAAGAGTTGGAAAGTGTGTGAGGTGTCATGGACATAGGTGGGAGTGGATTGGACCGGGGGGGGGGGGGGGTGGGACAGGATAGTGTCCAGGTACGAGGATACGAGCTCAGTGGGGCAAGAGCACGCAGAGACAATAGGTCTCCCGGGACAGTCCATCTTGTGGATTTTGGGGAGGAGGTAGAAGCGGGCCGTCCTAGGTTGCGGGACTATCATGTTGGTAGCTGTGGGGAAGAGATCTCCCGAGGTGATGAGGTCAGTGATAGTGTGGGAGATAACGTCCTGGTGGTTAAGGGGTAAGTAGGAGGAAGTGTCCAAGGATCAAGTGCAGCTTCTATCCCAGTGTTATAAGACTATTGAACGGTCCCCTAGTACGACAAGTTGGACTCTTGACCTCACAATCTACCTCGTCATAGCCCTTGCACCTTATTGTCTGCCTGCACTGCACTTTCTCTGTAACTGTAACACTTCATTCTGCAGTCTGTTATAGTTTTCCCTTGTTCCACCTCAATGCACTGTTGTATGAAATGATCTGTATGGACAGCATGCAAAACAAAGTTTTTCACTGTACCTCGGTACGTGTGACAATAATAAACCGATTTACCAATTATATCCCTCATGATTTTATAAACCTCTATAAGGTCAGCCCTCATGCTGCTGCACTCCAGGGTTCAAAGCCACAGCCTATCCAGCCTCTCAATCCCTCCAGTCCCGGGAACATCCCCGTGAGTCTTTATGCACCCTTTCCAGCTTAACGACATCTTCCCTATAGCCGGGCGACCAGAACTGCACACAGTTCCAGACTTGGTCTCGCCAATGACAGGCAACACCTGGAGAGGAACAGAGTTAATGCTTCGTGTGCAAGACCCTTCACCGGGACAGTGTGTTGGGCCTGAATTGTTAATGCTGTTTCTCTATCCACAGCCGCTGCCTGACCTGCTGAGTGTTTTTCGGACTTCTTGTTTTTATTTCAGATTTTTAGCACCTGTAGGTTTTCGATTTTCTGGGACTGTGGGTGATTGGAATGTGGAAAAAGGTAAATGATTCTGACCATAATCTTCCAACAAGAACGGAAAATGTTGGGAACACGTCAGCAGGTCAGGCAGTGTATTAGACCATAAGCCCATAAGACAAAGGAGCATAAGTCGGCCATTCGGCCCATTGAGTCTACTCCGCCATTCTATCATGAGCTGATCCATTTAGCCCCACTCCCCTGCCTTCTCACCATAACCTTTGATGCCCTGGCTGCTCAGATACCTATCAATCTCTGCCTTAAATACACCCAATGACGTTGCCTCCACAGCCGCCCGTGGCAACAAATTCCACAGATTCCCCACTCTCTGGCTAAAGAAATTTCTCCGCATCTCTGTTCTGAATGAGTGCCCTTCAATCCTGAAGTCGTTCCCTCTTGTACTAGACTCCCCTACCATGGGAAACAACTTTGCCACATCTACGCTGTCCAGGCCTTTTAGCATTCGAAATGTTTCTATGAGGTCCCCCCTCATTCTTCTGAACTCCAAGGAGTACAGCCCAAGAACTGTCAAACGTTCTTCATATGTTAACCCTCTCATTCCTGGAATCTTCTCTGAACCCTCTCCAACGTCAGCACATCCTTTCTTAAATAAGGAGCCCAAAACTGCGCACAGTACTCTAAGTGAGGTCTTATCAATGCCTTATAGAGCCTCAACGTCACATCCCTGCTCTAATATTCTATTCCTCTAGAAGTGAATGCCAACATTGCATTCGCCTTCTTCACCACTGACTCAACCTGGAGGTTAACTTTTAGGGTATCCTGCACGAGGACTCCAAGGTCCCTTTGCATCTCTGAATTTTGTATTTTCTCCCCATTTAAATAATAGTCTGCCAGTTTATTTCTTCAGCCAAAGTACATGACCACACACTTTCCAACATCATATTTCATTTGCCACTTTATTGAGAAAGAGAAACAGGGTTGGCGTTTCCAGGGCACCGTGGAACAGCGGATCGTGCTGCTGCCTCAGCTCCGGCGACCCAGGTTCGATCCTGACCTCCGGTGCTGTCTGTGTGGAGTTTGCATGTCAAACTTGCAGTTCCATTGGCGTTTTGGTTGAATTACATCAGTATTTCCACAGCCCGAGTTTTAGTTGGCTCCAGCTCCCAATCACCCCCCAGTTAATCATTTCAACAATTTATTAAATAATTTCACAAACAAAAGTATTAAAAGAATTAAAAGTTTGAAAGGAAGAGGGGGCAGGTGCAGTGGCGCAGCGGGTAGGACCGCTGCCTCCCAGCTCCAGAGACCCGGGTTCGATCCTGACCTCCGGCGCTGTCTGTGTGTGGAGTTTGCATGTTCTCTCCCTGTGACTGCGTTTCCCCCCGGGTGCTCCGATTTCCTCCCACTTCCCAAAGACGAGCAGGTTGGCAGGTTAACTGAAAATTGCCCCTAGTGCGTAGGTGAGGGGTAGAGTCCAAGGGGTAGTTGATGAGAATGTAAGAATAACAGGTTACAGGAAAAAAATTAGCATGGGAAAGGGATTGCTCTGGGAGCCAGCATAAACTCAATGGGCTGAATGGCCCTCTCCTATACTGTAAAGAAATATGGAAGACCCTTCGTCATTCACTATGCTGAAACAAGGTCCTTGACATGAAACATTAACTCTGTTTCTCTCTCCACAGATGCTGCCTGACCTGCTGAGTGTTTCTGGCATTTTGTTCTTATTTCAGATTTCCAGCATCTGTAGTTTTTTTTTAAATTTTCATAATCGTCCAACATTATCTGGAAGAATTTTCAGATTGGAAATTTTCTCCTGTTCCAAGGAAGTGTGACAGCAAGAAGTCATCGTCAGCAAACTACTGGCATCAGTAGTTAATGAGGGAGTGACTCAGCTTTGGAGAGTTTATTGGTCAGAGGGAGTGCAGCATTGATTTGTCGCTGACCAATGTGGTAAATTTTCCAATGAAGTTAACAGAGCAGTTCATCTGCATGGATAGCAATTCTCCCGTCTTGCAAAAGTCCCTGGATAGGAGCAGCTAACTGAAGCTAAATAACTAAAGCTAGATGTCATGGAGCTGAAGGGGAAGTACAGAGTGACTACTTTTATCGATGCACCACAGAAAGCATCCTATCTGGATGCATCACGGCTTGGTACGGCAACTGCTCTGTCCGTGACCACAAGAAACTGCAGAGAGTTGTGGACACAGCCCAGTGCATCACGGACACCAGCCTCCCCTCCCATGAACTCTGTCTATATCTCTCGCTGCCTTGGTGAAGCAGTCAGCATAATCAAAGACCCCACCCACCCGGGTCATTCTCTCTTCTCTCCTCTCCCATCAAGCAAAAGATACAGGAGCCTGAGGGCACGTACCACCAGACTCAAGGACAGCTTCTATCCCATGGTGATAAGACTATTGAACGGTTCCCTTATATGATGAGATGGACTATAACCTCACGATCTACCTTGTTGTGACCTTGCACCCTATTGCAATGCACTTTCTCTGTAGCTGTGACACTTTACTCTGTACTGTTATTGTTTTTACCTGTACTACATCAATGCACTCTGTACTAACTCAGTGTAACTGCACTGTGTAATGAATTGACCTGTATGATCAGTTTGTAAGACAAGTTTTTCACTGTACCTTGGTACAAGTGACGATAATAAACCAAGATCAATACCAATACCAATTCAGACAAGCACAGAAACGGGCAGGGAATGGAGGGACATGAACCTTGTGCAGGCAGATGGGATTAGTTTGGATTGGCATCATGGTTGGCACAGACATGGTGAGCCATGAGGGCAGTTCCTGTGCTGTATGTTCGATGTTCACTTTGCTGATAATCTTCTGGGCCACAATGTATGCCAAGTATGTAGGGCCATCACATTACCATGAGATTAATAGATTCAGCAAACCAAAGTCATGGTAAATGTATTCCAATGTTGGCAAGGTTTTGAACTGCCAACACATGGGATACGGACCAAGTGCTGGTACATGACAAGAGCACAGAAAGGTAGCCGAAGGTCAGCATGGATATGGTGGGCCAAATGACCTGTTTGTGTGCTGTATGACTCTATGTTTGTACCTAAACAGAGTAAAACAGAGTGTGTTCCAAATGGGGAGATGCCAGGAGAGGTGGAGGCTTTTTCTTTATCCTTGTAGGAGATCTGGGAATGGTTGACAAGGGCACTATTTATCACCAATCTCTTCTTGCCCTTGACTCCTCATAAGCTAAAGATGAACTCTTGATCTCCCAATCTACCTCGTCGTGGCTCTTGCAACTTATTTGTCTGCCTGCACTGTACTTTTTCTGTAACTGTAACACTATATCTGCACTTCTGTTTTCTTTTTACTACCTCCATACACTGATGTATGGTGTTTGTCCCACTGTCGTCTGGCAAGCGGTACTGGAGCATCCGGGCCAGAACTACTAGACCGTACAACAATTTTTTCCCCCACGCTGTCAGGCTCCTGAATACCCTGGAACAGTTTCAGACAAATGCCGCGTCAAAAGCTCTGGTTTACACAACGGCGTATAAGAACTTTGGCCGCTGCTGAACATGTTTATACAATTAGTGCAACATACTGAGTTCTGTATTTTCTTCATCCAGCTCGGTTTTGCACTAACTGCACTAAATTTGTATTCTGTATATACTGTTTTTTGCGCTATTTGTACTTGAACAATTATTTTGCCTGCATTTATTGTATGTCCTCTGTTCTATGTGTGTCCTCTGTTGTGTGAGTCTGGGGGGAAATGACATTTCGTTCCTCCATGTGTTTTTATAGCATATGGGTGAATGACAATATAGTTTGAACTTGAACTTGTCTGCCTGCATGGCACGCAGACAAAAGCTTTTCACTGTATCCCGGTACACGTTGCAGTAATAAACCAAAAACAGTAGAAGGCAGTGGTGAGCCACCACATTGAACCACTGCAGTCCTTTTGGTGATGAGACAGAGTTCCAGGACTTAGACCCACCAATGATGAAGGTCCAACGATATATTTCGAGGTCAGGACAGTGCGTGACTTCACTGAAACCCAGAATGGTTACAGGAGGGAAGGAGGCCCTTCAGCCCACTGAGTCCCTCCTGGCTCTGTGGAAGAGCACTTTCTAGTCCCACTGCCCAACCCTCTCCCCACAGCCCCACAAATTCTTTTCTTTCAGAAACTTATTTAGCTTCCTGTTGAACACTCAGTTGATTCTGCCCCCAACAAGGCAGTAACAATCCAAACCTCACTGTGTAAGAGTTTCTCCTTAAATCCCTTTGTTAGTCACCTTCACTTTGATCCCTTCCACTAACGGAAACAGTTTCTCTCTGTAGCGCCAGCAACCCGGGTTCGATTCCGGCCACTGCCTGTAAGGAGTTTGTACGTTCTCCCCATGACTGCGTGGGTTTCCTCCGGGTGCTCCGGTCTCCTCCCACATTCCAAAGACGTACAGGTTAGGAAGTTGCGGGCATGCTATGTTGGCGCCAGAAGTGTGGCGACACCTGCGGGCTGCCCCCAAAACACTACGCAAAAGATCTTATCTTACACTCCTCATGATTTTAAATACCTCCATCAGGTGCCCTCGCGTCCTCCCAAGGAGAACAACCCCAGCTCCTCCTCTCTATCCACATCCACTGAAGTGCCTCATCCTCGAAACAAAAGTAAAGAATGCTGGAAACACTCAGCAGGTCAGACAGCACCTGTGGAGAGAGAAACAGCTAACGTTTCAGGTCTGGGACACTTCATCAGTTCTGGAGCATTGACTGTTTTTTTTATCCACAAATGCTGCCTGACTTGCTGGATGTAGACATGTTAGACTCCCTCTTGTAGGCTACTGTTGTCGGACGGATCAGAGGTGGCGATGAGTCACGGCACAGGGGCGAGTTAGGAACACCTGGCTGAGTGGTGCCTCAACAACAACGTCTTGCTCAATGTCAGTAAAAGTAAATAGCTTATCGTTGACTTCAAGCAGGGGAAGGAGGGTGAATGTGTGCCAGTCTACATTGGGGGATCGGCGGTGGAGAGAGTCGGCAGCTTTAAATTCCTGGGGCTTAACATATCGGACGACCTGTCCTGGGCCCGGCATATAGATGCAATCGCATGGAAAGAGCACCAACATCTTTACTTTCTTAGGAGGTTAAGGAGGTTCGGCTTGTCACTGAACACTCTAACAAACTTCCGCAGATGTACTGTTGAGAGTATTCTGACAGGCTGCGTCCTGGGTCTCGTACGGCAATTTGAATGCGCAGGAGCATAAGAAGCTGTAGAGGGTAGTGGACTCAGCCCAATACATCACAGACACATCCCTCCCCACCATCAAAGTATCTACAGGAGGCACTGCCTTTAGAAAGCAACATACGTCATCAAAGATCCCCACCATCCGGGCCGTGCCATCTTCTCGCAGCTACCGTCGGGCAGGAGGTACAGAAGCCTGAAGTCCCACACCACCAGGTTCAAGAACAGTTACTTCCCTTCAACCATTCTGTTCTTGAATCAACCTGCACAAACCTAATCACGACCTCAGTATAGCAACACTGTGACCACTTTGATCACTTTGCACTAAAATGGACTTTTTTTTTGTTCTAATTGTTCTTTCTAATAAAAATTGGGTATATAATTTATGCTTCTGATTTACTTGTGAATGCTGCTTATCTGCTGCTATGTGCCTGTGATGCTGCTGCAAGTAAGGTTTATTGCACCCGTGCACACATGTACTTTGTGTACGTGGCAATAAACTTGATTTTGACTTTGACTTTGAAATGATCATTGCCTGTCACTTGTGTGGTGCAGATGTTACTTGCTGCTTACCAGCCAATAGCTGATAGTTGTCTTTACCTAACTGCATGCAGTCAAGGCTGCTGGATCTTCCAAAATGTTTCAAGTTCAATTGACATCAACACATTTGCCTGTCTGGCTGCTATTTCAAGGAATTCAAGTGCATATGTCAGTTTCCTCATGTTAATTGCACAACAAAGCAGAGGTTGTGAAACAGTTACATAAACTGTGACATAAAGGTCTTCTGGGGCCTTATCAGCTAGAGCAAAAAAATTCCATCTCATCTTGGCTTCAACCACACTGTTAGTCCGAACCTCACGTGGACCTGATGCAGGGAGTCTTCCTCTGTTCCAGAAGCAATTTCTGGGCACGTTTTAATTGTACAGAAGTCGCCCTTGCTGTCAATCCTCTTTTCTGAGGCAGTGGAGATTGGGGGAGTTGTGGACAGTGAAGAAAGTCGTCAAAGAATACAGCGGAATATGGATCAGTTATGGACATGGGCGGAGAAGTGGCAGATGGAGTTTAATTCAAGCAAGTGTGAGGTGTTGCACGTTTGGAAGGTCAGATGTAAGAAAGAAATGTACAGTTAATGGTAGGACTCTTGAAGCATTGAAATACAGAGGGATCTTGGGGTCCAGGTCCATACCTTGCTGAAAGTGGTGGTAAAGAAGGCGTACGGCATGCTTGCCTTCACTGGTAGGGGCATTGAGTATAAGAGTCAGGAAGTCATATTGCAGCTGTATAAAGTTATGGTTAGGCTGCACTTGGAGTATTGTGTGCAGTTCTGGTCGCCCCATTACAGGAAGGATGCGGAGGCTTTGGAGAGGGTGCAGAAGAGCTTTACCAGGACGCTGCCTGGATTAGAGGGCATGAGCTATAAGGAGAAGTTGGACAAACTTGGGTTGTTTTCTCTGGAGTGTCAAAGGCTGAGGGAAGACCTGATAGAAGTTTGTAAAATTATGAGAGGCATAGATAAGGTAGACAGTCAGTCTTTTTCCCAGGGTTGAAAAGTCAAATACTAGAGGGCATGCATTTAAGGTAAAAGGAGTTAGTTTAAAGGAGATGAGCAGGGTAAGTTTTTTTACACAGAGAGAGGTGGGTGTCTGGAACAGGCTGCCGGGGGGAGTGGTGGAAGCAGACAGGTGTATAAGAGGCTGTTAGATAGACGCGTGAATACGCAGGGACTGGAGGGATATGGACCATGTGCAGGCAGAAGAGATTTACTTTAATCTGGCATCATGCTTGGCACAGACACTGTGGGCTTAATGACCACGTACAGGAATGTGGTCATCAGGACCTTCTGCTCTCGCCGAGGAGGTGCTTTCCAAGATGTGGGATGTGGACCATGTTTCCAAGGTCCTTACTGCCCACCTTTAAGCCAAGTCAAGTTGAGTTTATTGTCATGTGCACAAGTACGGTGAGGTGCGGATACAATGAAAGACTTGTCTGCAGCAGCATCACAGGTGCATAGGTACAGACAACACACACGCTATAAATTGGATATGTTATTGTTCGAGGTTGTTTCTTTGGCAGGTTGCTCGAGGACCTTTCCTGAGCCAACGTTAATCCCGAGGTCCATTCCTTCCGTCCACTTCATGAAGTGAATTGATGATGACTTGGAGCTTGGCTTCCAAGGGCTCACAAGCACAGACTTCACCGGCTGCCCGGCCACTTCAGCTGCTGAGGGCTTCAAAGCCAAAGTCGAGTTTATTGTCACATGCACAAGTACATGTCTGCACAGGTGCAATGAAAAACTTACCTGCAGTAACATCACAGGCACCACAGGCATCAGATTCATAACATTAACGCTATTACAGCGCCAGCGACCCGGGTTCAATTCTGGCCGCTGTCTGTAAAGAGTTTGTACGTTCTCCCCGTGTCTGCGTGGGATTCCTCCAGGTGCTCCGGTTTCCTCCCACATTCCAAAGACGTACGAGTTAGGAAGTTGTGGGCATGCCATGTTGGCGCCGGAAGTGTGGCGACACTTGCGGGCTGCCCCCCAGCGCATTCTCAGTAACACAAAAAGACGCATTTCACTGTGTGTTTTGATGTACACGTGACTGATGAATAAATATCTTAAGATAGCTTAATTTCTTAAAAAACATAAACATAAATAATGGAAGATTACAGTGCAAATAGAACTTAGCATTGTGCAACTGGTAAAACATCCCCATTTCTGATGAAGCACAGATCATCAATGAAGCAGCTTCCTATTACTACAAAAATCCATGGGCATGCTTGGTGAGGGGAAGATCTTTTCCTCAATTATTGTCATCGTTGCAGGCATTCACCAATTATCATTTATCTCATGTATTTGAAAAACTTACATATTCAAACAGGTTACTTATTCTCCCCCCAAAATTTCTTTATTCTTAATATATTCAGTAAGAAGAGTCAGTAACCCTTCTTTCTCTGCATTCAGTTTACAATCAATTCAATACATTCTCTTACAATGCATCAAAACCACTTCTGATTCCTCCTTCAATTATGCACCTGCAAAGTGTTTGAGAGGATGTTACACAGGACCCAGTCCCTCGGTATCCAGTGGCCGCAGAACCCCAGACTGCGGTCCTTCCCCACAGAGCCTTTGCGTTGGCTGCACCGAGCTTCAGTGCATCCCTCAGCGCGTACTCCTGCAACCTGGAATGTGCCAGTCAGCAGCACTCCCTTGTGGATATCTCCCCGCACTGGAGGAGCGACGACTTTCGGGCAGTTTGCGCCTTTGGTTGAGTTGTCTGCAAAGTCTCCAAAGTGCGTGCACGCGGCTCCCTGATCAGTGATCGCGCTCTCTGGCTTACTTGCAGAATTCTGCAGAAGTCCTCTCACCCAAGGTGAAAATAATACTCCGGACAAGGTGCTTGCCTTTTGTAAATGAGCTGAAAGGCAATGGTTTAGCTATCAATTATGATTATAGAGCGTAAATTTTCTCCAAGGCATTCTCTAGAAACATTGCATCAGCACATTGATACCAGTTTAGCTCATTCTAATTACTTAAAGTCTGCATTGCATTAGCTTTGACACAACATTGCTTATCTATTGTAACCACAGAATAAGCACCAGTAATTATGGTTAAATAACTGTTTCACAACCTGTTTTGCATGCTACTTGAAGAAACTGGCTTCCCCTTCTCATGATCCCACTCAAATTTGGGATCCTGGAGTCCAAGTTTGTACCTCCCTGAAAATGACCACGCAAGTAGACAGAGTGGTAAAGAAGGCATACAGCATGCTTTCCTTCATCAGTTGGGGTATTGAGTATAAGAATCACAAAGTCATGTTGCAGCTGTATAAAGCTTTGGTCAGGCCACACTTGTAGTACTGTGTGCAATTCTGTCGGCCCATTACAGGAAGGATTGTGGAGGCTTTGGAGAGGGTGCAGAAGATGTTCACCAGGGTGCTGCCTGGATTAGGGGTATGAGCTAGGAGAGGTTGGTCAAACTAGGGTCGTTTTCTCTGAAGTGTCAGAGGCTGATGGGAGACCTGATAGAAGTTTATAAAATTATGGAAGACATAGACAGAGTAAGCAGTCAGAATCTTTTCCTCAGGTTAGAAATGTCAAGTACTAGAAGACATGGACTTAAGGTGAGAGGGGGAAAGTTTAAAGGAGATGTGCGGGGCAAGTTTTTTACACAGAGAGTGGTGGGTGCCTGGAATGCGCTGCCAGGGGTGGTGGTGGAGGCAGATACGAGAGAGGCGTTTAAGAGGTTGTTAGACACATGGATACACAGGGAATTGGGGGATACGGACCATGTGCAGGCAGAAGAGATTTAGTTTAATTCAACATTGTGGTCAGTGCAGACATGGTGGGCCGAAGGGCCTGTTCCCAGCTGTACTGTTGTTAACTCCTTTATAACAAGTTTATCAAGATTCACTCCACCACCAGACATCAGGGTTTGGGCTGATGTTTAGGCACGCACAGCTCCTGAGCAATTGAAGCAGCCCATCTCCTGCACACCGCAGGACACAGACAACACTCAGGTGCGGGCTGAGTGGGAAGAAGTAACGTTCACACCACACAAGTGCCAGTTAATGACCACCTCCAATGAGGAGGAGTCTCACCACCTACCTGTGGACATTGGACATTGGTTTATTATTGTCACATGTACTAAGATACAGTGAAAAGTTCCATTTTTGTGTCATCCAGACGGATCATGCCACACATAAATGCCCTGGTCCCCCCCACCCCCACATTTGTTTCCCTCATTTCTGTGACACCCCCCCCCCCCCCGCTCTCCCCATCACTGCTCTCTGGTTCCCCACCTCCTTCCCTTTATTCCATGGTCCACTGTCCTCCCCATCAAGATTCCTTCTTCTTCAGCCCTTTGCCTCTTCACCCATCACCTCCCAGCTTCTCACGTGATCCCCTTACATCCCCCCTCCCACCTTACCTTCCCCCTCTCACCTGGACTCACCTCTTACCTGCCTGCGTGTGCTCCTCCCCCCTCCCCCCCCCCCCCCCCCCCCCCCACCTTCTTATTCTGGCTTCTGCCCTCTTCCTTTCCAGTTCCTGATGAAGGGGTCTTGGCCCGAAATGTTGACTGTCCATTTCCCTCCACGGATGCTGCCTGACCTACTGAGTTCCTCCAGCGTTTGTGTGCGTTGTTGCAGAATCTCATGTTACAGTTGCAGAAAAAGTGCAGAGCAGGTAGCCGAGGTAGATTGAGAGATCAAAAGTTCATCTTTTTGCGTATGAGAGGTTCGTTCAAGAATCTGATGTTCTGACTCGGTCTGTCTTGGTCTTCACTATCTGAATTCTTAAGAAGTTGTCTCCACACCGCACCTGGAATTTTTTGTTTTGATAGCATCTATGTGTGTATGCATTGAGGAATCAGTCATCCTCTGTATAGGTGTGGTGATCAGTCTCCAAACCACTTGTATCAAGTAGATAAAGATATTTGTTTATTAGTCACATGTACATCGAAATACGCAGTGAAATGCGTCTTTTTGCATTACTGAGAATGCACTGGAGGGCAGCCCGCAAGTGTCGCCACTCTTCCGGTGCCAACGTAGCATCCCCACAACTTCCTAACCTGCACGTCTTCGGAATGTGGGGGGAAACCCACGCAGTCATGGAGAGAACGTACAAACTCCTTGCAGATAGTGGCCGGAATTGGACTGCTTACTGTGTACTGTCCCTTCACATTTGATCTCCCAATGAATGTGGGAAATTGGAATTAGTGTAGGATTAGTGTAAATGGGTTGTTGACAGTCGGCGCAGACTCAGTGGGCCACAGAGCCTGTTACTTTGTGCTCCACATTATTTTGACCCTCTCTTGAAATTTCAGACGCAAGCGAAGTTCACTCACTGTGCCCAAGTATCCACAAAACCTCACAGACATCTCCCTGGAACCTTCTCCCCATAAATGTTAACACACTGGCCTAAAATTCAAGCAAGCTGTAGGAGTGAGTATCTTCAAGGCCCCTTAAAATTACCGACCAATCCCCTAGTTGACCACAGAACACTGAGTCATTTCCTTCCCGTTCATTACAGTAATGTTCTGATATTTTTGGTTCAGACTCACTGAGACCCACACTCTGCCTGCTAATTTGCTTCAGTACTTCATCCTGTGGCTTCAGCAGAAATCACTTTATTAGTGTAATGTCCCTGAGCTCCTTCTGTTTATATCAACAGTTTAAGATAGAAACACTGCTGCATCATCGAAGCAACTTTGTCAGTGAGTCAGCAGTTTCCAATTTCCCAACAGAAGAAACACATAAGGTGGCAGAGTGGTGAAGCCAGCAGCTACACAGCTCCAGCGACCTGGGTTCAATCCCCACCTCTGGCATTGTCTGTGTGTGGAAGTCTGTGCATAGTCTGTGCAACTGTGAGGGTTTGCCCTGGGTGCTTTGGCTTCCTTCCACATTCCCAAAGTCATCTGAGTTGGTCAGTTAATTGAGAACTGTAAATTGTCCCTGGTGTGCAGATGACGGATAGAATCCAGGGGGGAGTTGATGGCAATGTGGAAGGAATAAAAATGGGCCTTGTGTAAGCAGGTGCTCAGTACAGTCTCGTTGGGCTGAAAGGCCTGCTTCTACATTGCATAACTCATTAGAGCACATCAGGGCGGTCAATCAAATGCTTGGTGACAGAGCTGCTGTTCAAGGAGTGGTTTAAACTTGTTTTTATATCATGGGTTCTGTAAAATAGGAAACAAATGAGGCACAGCAAGATCCCAGACCTGGCATTGTGATAATGAGCAGACTATCTTTTTTTTAAGCGCTGATGAATGCTGAGTTGATTGGTGGCATTGTAGGGAACTGGCCAGACTAGTAATGCAAAGGCCTCAACTAATATTCCAGAAACCTCAGTCTAAATCTGACCACAGGCTGAAATCTTCAAGATCCCAGGTGTAAATGTCACGAACAATTTGTCCTGGTCCAGCCACATGGACACTATAGCCAAGAAAGGGCACCAACACCTTTACTTCCTTAGAAGGCTAAGGAAATTCAGCATGTCCCCGATGACTCACACCAGTTTTTACAGATGCATCACAGAAAACATCCTATCCGGATGCACCACAGCTTGATATGGTACTTGCTCTGCCTAAGACCACAAGAAACTGCAGAGAGTTGTGAACACAGCCCAGTCTATCACACAAACCAACCTCCCCTCCATTGACTCCATCTACACTTTATAATCACTGACATAATCAAAGACCCCTCCCACCCCAGTCGTTCTCTCTTCTCCCCTCTCCCGTCGGGCAGAAGTCAGAGTCAAAATTATTGGTATGTGTACAAGACCGTGTGTGCACAGGTGCAATGAAAAGCTTACTTGCAGCAGCATCACAGGGACATAGCATCAGATAAGCAGCATTCACAAGCGTCATAAGGAGCATAACACAAGAGCTTGAAAATACATACCACCAGGCTCAAAGGCAGAGGTATTGGTATTGGTATTGGTTTATTATTGTCACTTGTACCAAGGTACAGTGAAAATCTTATCTTGCATACCAATCGCACAGGTCAATTCATTACACAGTGCAGTTACATTGGGTTAGTACAGAGTGCATTGAGGTAGTACAGGTAAAAACAATAACAGTACAGAGTAAAGTGTCACAGCTACAGAGTAAGTGCAGTGCAATAAAGTGCAAGGTCACAACAAGGTAGATTGTGAGGTCAGAGTCCATCTCATCGTATAAGGGAACCATTCAATAGTCTTATCACAGTGGGGTAGAAGCTGTCCTTAAGCCTGGTGGTACGTGCCCTCAGGCTCCTGTATCTTCTGCCCGATGGAAGAGGAGAGAAGAGAGAATGACCCAGGTGGGTGGGGTCTTTGATTATGTTGGCTGCTTCGCCAAGACAGCAAGAGGTAAAGTTTCCATCCTGCTGTTATCAGACTCTTGAACTGACCTCTTGTACATTAAAAGATGAACTCTTGATCTCCCTGTCTACCTTGTCGTGGCCCTTGCACTTTATTCGTCTCCCTGCACTGCACTTTCTCTGTAACTGTAACACTATATCCTGCATCCTGTTTCTACCCTTTTGTACTACCTCGATATACTTACATATGGAATGATCTGTCAGGATGTCAGGAAAGCTTTTCACTGTATTTTGGTACTTGTGACAATAATAAACTAATTGTCAGGTCCTCTCCAGGTAACAACAAGGTTCCGTTCCCGAGAACTATTCGTAAACGGAACAGTCAGCAAATCGGAAGTGTGGCCACTTGGCAATATATTTAAATAAGAACATCGGCCAACCAAGGGCAACATGTCGTTAAACCAGGGTGTTTAACTCAACCATTCAGAGTTTGCTGCAAACCGCGTTCTCACCCAGCAGGAGATGCCTGCAGCCCTGCAGCAGCCGGCGAATCTGTCCCGCCGGTCTCTGAAACACTCGCCTGTATGTATGGCTGTGCATAGGTCGGGCATTCATAAGCCGGGATGGATCTGCGTGCCAGCTGTGGAATTTTGCTTCAGTTAGTGAATTTCTTTAAAAGAAGAGCAGTGTAATTGATGATAAGATGAGGTATAAGATATCTTTATTTATCACATGTACATCGAAACACATAGTGAAATACATCTTTTGCGTAGAGTGTTCTGGGGGGCAGCCCGCAAGTGTCGCCACGCTTCCGGCGCCAACATAGCATGCCCACAACTTCCTAACCCGTACGTCTTTGGAATGTGGGAAGAAACCGGAGCACCCGGAGGAAACCTACGCAGACATGGGGAGAACGTACAAACTCCTTACCGGCAGCGGCGGGAATTGAACCTGGGTCGCTGGCGCTGTAACAGCGTTACGCGAACCGCTACAGTACCACGATCACATGATGATCACAGAAGCACTGGATTATCTTAAAAGACTGCCTGGTTCACGAATTCCTTTCGGGGAGGAAATCTACCAACCTTACCTGCTTCTTACCTCCGGAGCCCTCGTGCACTTACTGTATTACCTGCAGCACAGAAAGATCCCATTCTGCCTGATGCCAGGTCAGTCATATTAATTCCCCTTCTTGTTATACACCTCCACTTGTCCCAAGGAGCTGCCTAACAGAGCACTCAGTAATTTGTGGGCTGTTCCCAGGGACACACGCCAAGGCAGACACCAAGCACTGCTGGGAGATCATCAGCTCGGTGAAAGACATAATCTAGTTTGTTCAAAACTTGTTGGTCTTCTGGTGTAAGGAAGGGAACACTGCTGACTGGCACAGTCCAGGCTACAGCAGTACGCACTGAGGGATGCGCTGAAGCTCAGTGCAGCTACTGCAAAGGCTCAGAGTCAGAATCGGGTCTATTATCACTGACATACGTGTGAAATTTGTTGTTTTGCAGCAGCAGTACAGTGCAAGACATAAAAATAACTATAAGTTACTAAATAAATAAATAGATAGATAGTTAGATAGATAGTGCAAAAGAGGAATAACAGGTCATGTTCATGGGTTCATGGACCATTCAGAAATCTGATGGCGGAGGGGAAGAAGCTGTTCCTGAATCATTGAGTGTGGGTCTTCAGGCTCCTGTACCTCCTCCCTGATGGTAGTAACGAGAAGAGGGCATGTCCCGGATGGGTGAGGGTCCCTAATGATGGATGCCGCCTTCTTGAGGCATCACCTCTTGAAGATGTCCTCGATGGTGGGGAGGGTTGTGCCCGTGATGGAGCTGGCTCAGTCTACAACCCTCTGCAGCCTCTTGCGATCCTGCACATTGGAGCCTCCATACCAGGTGGTGATGCAACCAGTCAGAATGCTCTCCACCGTACATCTATAGAAATTTGCAAGAGTCTTTGTTGACTCTGTGGGGGAGGGCCACAGTCTAGGGTCCCGCACTCACTGGACCCTGAGGGGCTGGGTCCTGCGTAGAGCAAGTAGAGCTGCTGCCTCACATCTACAGTGACTTGAGGTTCGATCCCAACCTCCGGACGTGGAGCATGCATGTTCTCCCTCTAACAGGGTGGGTTTACCCCAGGTGCCCCAGTTTCCATCCACCTCCCAAAGGCGTGCAAGTTGGCACCCTACCGCTAGTAGAGTGATAGATCTGGCGGGACGTTGATGGGAATGTAGAGAGAGTAGAAGTGGAATTAGTAGAGGATTGGTGTAAATGGGTACTTGGCGGTTGGTATGGGTTTAGTGGGCTGAAGGGCCTGTTTCTGCACTGTATGTCTCTATGACTCTAACGGCAATGTCTTTCTACAGTTGTCTGGGATCTGGCGAAACTCTCCTTAATTCACCATCTGCAGTTTAGTCTGCATGTCCAAAATAAGATGTAATCACCCCGGAGACTGTCTTCAAAGATACAACAGAGAGTGAATTTTCTGTAAATGAGGAAGTTGCCTTATGACGAGGGCATGAGAGAGGCAGGCTGATGTTCACAATAAGAATGAGGTGGACGTGACTGTGTCACACAAGGTTCCTAGAAGGATGAACAGGCAGGGACATCAAGTCGGCATTTCTGGAGATTCCAGAACCAAAGCCAAATTCAAAGTCAAGTTTATTGTCAAATGCTCAAGTTCATGTGTGCACAGGTGCAATGAAAAACTTACTTGCAGCAGCATCACAGGGACAGAGCATGAGTGACAAAACATTCACAAGTACTGTAAATTATATACAATTTTTACAAGAAAGAACACAATTAGAACAAATAAAAACAAAGTCAATTTTAATCCAAAGTGATCAGAGTGGTCATAGTGTTGCTAAACTGTAGTGATTAGGGTTGTGCCGGTTGCTTCAAGAACCGAATGGTTGAAGGGAAGTAGCTGTTCCTGAACCTGGTGGTGTGGGAATTCAGGCTTCTGTACCTTCTGTCCGATGGCAGCTGTGAGAAGATGGCACGGCCCGGATGGTGGGGATCTTTGATATTACCTTCCTGAGGCAGTGCCTCCTGTAGATGCTACTGATGGTGGGGAGGGATGGGCCCGTGATGTATTGGGCTGAGCCCACCACTCTCTGCAGCTTCTTATGTTTCTGCACGTTCCAATTCCCGTACCAGACCAGGATGCAACCAAACGTCACAGTCTCAGGATAAGAATTCGACCCTTTAGGACTGAGGAGGGGAAAAGCTTCTTCACTCAGAGGGTAGTAAAAGAAATAAGAAGATACATTGCTGGGGGAGAAGAAATGGGCGGAGTTACTTGAAGATGATTGACATCCCAGAGTCCCCTGTGGTGCATTACATAGAATTAATGGAACAGAATAAGGCCATTCAGCCCAACTGATGCTCCTCTCCATCATCTGCAACTGCGGCCCTCTGTTTCCTTCTCCCTCCTGGCCTTGTCCAGCATTCCTCTGAAGAGAACCCCTTCTTCTGAGGCAGTCCCACAGGACTTGCTTTTACGCCAGTTCTGTGGGGACGGAGGTGGCTGATGAGGCTGAAGTGGGAACTGAGGACTCTTCCACAGATGGGGCAGGGGGGTGGCCAATGGGATAGGCGAGTGGAGAGTTTGGGAGGTAGCTTTTTTATTTTGAGGATATACTTTATTCACAATATACATGGATGAGTTATTTCTTTCTCTACAAACATTGTACCGTCAGTTCAATACATTGTCTTGCAATGCATCAATGTCACCCATGTTTCCTCTTTCAACAGTATACCCATGAACATCTATAGCCATGGAGGCATAGATAGGGTGAATGCATACAGTCTTTTCCCAGGGTTGGGGAATCAAGAACTAGAGGGCACAGGTTTACGGTGAGAGGGGAGAGATTTAATAGGAACCTGAAGGGCAATTTTTCACCCAGAGGGTGGTCCGTATATGGAACGAGCCGCCAGAGGAAGTGGTTGAGGCAGGCACATTAACAACATTTAAAAGGTACTTGGATAGATCCATGGGTTGGAACGGTTGAGAGGGATATGGGCCAAACGCGGGCAAATGGGACTAACTTAGATGGGAATCTTGGTCGGCATGGACTAGTTGGGCGAAGGGCCTGTCTCCGTGCTGTATGACTCTCTGACTCTAATTGTTTGAGAGGCTGTTACACCACGACTCAGTCCCTCTGTGTCCAGGGGCGGCAGGGACCCTCATCTGCGATCCTTCCCCACAGAACCCTCACATTGGCTGCACCGAGCTTCAGTGCGTCCCCAGCAGGGTCCCCCGCAGCCTGGAACATGCCAGTCAGCAGCATTCCCTTACGGACATCTCCTTACACTGGAAGGCCAGCACAGTTCGGGCAGACCAAAGCGCATCTTTCACCAAGTGATGATCTTCCAGCAGCACTTAGTGCTTGAGAGGTGGCGCATTCTCCCACTGCCATTTACACTGAGCTTCTGTGCGCTCTGGAGGTTTGTAGCTGAGCTTCTCAATGCCATCCTGAACACCCTTTCCCCACTTTGAGTGGGTCCTGAGCTGGGAATGCCCAGGAGCTGATGGCGATGGAGCCTTTGTGAACATCCCTGTGGGAGTGAGCCCCACACACTCTCACCTCTCTTTGCTTCAGAAGGTTTCTACTGAATTCACTACTGGAGTTCTTACTGACTTCCTAACCTTAATGCTCTCTATTTGCCACAAGTGGAAACATTTTCTCTGCATCCACTTTATCGAAACTCTTCATAATTGTGAAGACCTTTATTAGATCACTCCAACAGAAGAAAGACCCAGTCACCTCATCCTTCCCTTGTTTTGATATTAAGTGTACCCGTTCCAGTGTTTCTAAACTTATCAGTTATAAGTGTCTACCAGTATCCTTACTTGAGGGAGATTATACTGTACCAACTTAGCAATTTTTATCGAAGCACCATAGAAAGCATCCTACCTGGATGCATCATGGCTTGGTATGGCAACTGCTCTGCCCAGCACCGCAAGAAACTGCAGAGAGTTGTGGACACAGCTCAGCACATCACGGAAATCAGCCTCCCCTGCTGGACTCTGTCTACACTTCTCGCTGGCCTCGGTAAAGCAGCCAACATGATCAAAGACCCCCACCCAGCCCGGACATTCTCTCTTCTCCCCCCTCCCATCGGGTAGAAGATACAAAAGCCTGAAAGCACGTACCACCAGGCTCAAGGGCAGTTTCCATCCCACTGTAATAACGGTCCCCTAGAACGATAAGATGGACTACTGACCTAACAATCTACCTTCTTTTGGCCTTGTACCTGTTGTCTACCTGCACTGCACTTTCTCTGTAACACTTTATTCTGCATTCTGTTATTGCTTTTGCCTTGTACTACCTCAATGCACTGATGTGATGAAATAATCTGTATGGATGGCATGCAAAGCAAAGTTTTCCTGTACCTTGGTACATGTCACAATAATAAACCAACTTACCATTTATGTTTCAATGACTAATTTACGTAACTACTTTAGTCTCTTTCTCTGAAGGGGTTTAGCTGTCAATAATCATTATTTTGAGTGGTGGGTCTCCCCTCCCGGCCAAGGAAGAAGTTCTTCCAGTTAACAAAGCAGATTAAACACCATTATTTTAAATGGACCATGTTTATTTTGAGGAGATTATAATTCTACAAAGGATTTCCAAAACACAAGTACATTCTTAAAGACTAGAAAAACAGACCAATGAATTGCAGAAGAACAAGTCATCTGTCACAGAAAGAAAGCTCTGGGAGGAGATCCTTCTCGGACCGAGGCTGAGGACTGTATTCTATTTCTTCGTCTCCTAACAACCCTTGCTGCCTTCAAATGTTTATATTGTTTCTTAACCGGTCATCTGATTACAACCTCACCTGCAAGCAAACATCATTTATCCTGAATAGGTAAACAGGATTAGCAAAGAGTACTAGTTAGGAAGTTAAATTATTTAATGATAAGCATCATAGGGCAGGCACGGTAGTGTAGCTGTTAGCGTAACGCTGTTACAGCGCCAGCGACCTAGGTTCAATTCCGGCCGCTGCCTATAAGTTCTCCCCGTGACTGTGTGGGTTTTCCTCCGGGTGCTCCAGTTTCCTCCCACATTCCAAAGACATACGGGTTAGGAAACTGTGGGCATGCTATGTTGGCGATGGAAGCATGGCGACACTTGTGGGTTGCCCCCAGAACACTCTACGCAAAAGATGCATCTCACTGTGTGTTTCAATGTACATGTGACTAATAAAGAAAATCTGATTTATTCTTAATCCCTGGACTGTTTCTCCTGCTGCGCTAAAAAGCTGAGGTTAGTGATAAGCCTCCAGGCCCCATCACATCCTGACACATTAGCCAACATATTTCTGCCATTATAGACCTTCTCTGCCACCTCTCCAATGCCTCTCTGTTCCTGTCTGTAAAGGGCGCCCAGGAATGTACAGAGAGTTCAAGGTCCGATGAGGTTAGGTGAGTCAGGAGGTTTAGGAGGTGCCAGGTTGATCACCAGTATTCCTTGTCAAGGCCAGCTGTGTGTTAACGTCACTAGCCTGTGCATGTGCGTGTGCGTGTGCGTGTGCGTGTGCATGTGCGCGTGTGTGTGTGTGGTGTGTGGTGTGTGTGTGTGTGTGTGTGTGGTGTGGACTGCAGCAGTGTGAGGTGCCGGCAGTGTGGGGGGCTTAATGGGGCAGGGTCACGCCTCCTATTGCAGTGGCTGATCCCAGTCCCTAGCTCTGCTCTCTGTGAAGTTGTCGTTTATTTATTTTCGCGTTTAGATGTCTGCCTCGGTTCTCCTCATTAACGTTTAGGTTTGAATGTTCACGGCTAACTTTATGATTTGAGCTCTGGACCCAGGTTTCCTGTTCCAGTTTCCTCCCACATTCCAAAGACGTACGAGTTAGGAAGTTGTGGGCATGCTATGTTGGCGCCGGAAGAGTGGCGATACTTGCAGGCTGCCCCCAGGACACTCTACGCAAAAGATGCATTTCACTGTGTGTTTCAATGTACATGTGACTAATAAAGATGTCTTATCTTAGCTTAGCTTTGCAGTCCTCTCAGCACTCTGATGACCCAACATGTGACTCCAGCCCCCGGATTAGAGTGGTTAGACCCTCTCGCCATCCTGTAAAGAGCTCAGTTCGGGGGGGGAATGAGGAATGGGCAATAAATGCTGGCCTTTCCAGGGTCATTCACAAACATGAATAAATAACTAAGAAGAAAATACCATTTTGCTGTGCGTGAATGGAAGTTGTTCTGCATAGTCTAACATCTCCACATTTCCCAGTTTCACATACGCCAGTCTACATTGGTGCATTGGCCGAGGAGGAGGGTCAGCACCTTTGAATTCCTGGGCATTAACATATCAGATGACCTGTCCTGGGCCCAGCACATAGATGCAATCACAAGGAAGGCCCGTCAGCATCTTTACTTCCATAGAAGGTTAAGGAGGTTCAGCTTGTCCCCGAGCACTCTAACAAACTTCTACAGATGTACTGTGGAAAGTATCCTGACCAGTTGCATCCTGGTCTGGGATGGCAATTCAAATGTGCAGGAATGTAAGAAGCTGCAGAGAGTAGTGGACTCAGCCCAATACATCATAGGCACATCCTCCCCACCATCGGTGGTAGCTACAGGAAGTAGCATCCATCACCAAAGATCCCCATCATCCAGGACGTTCCATCTTCATGCAGCTACCATCAGGCAGGAGGTACAGAAGCCTGAAGTCCCACACCGCCAGGTTTAAGAGCAGCTACTTCCCTTCAACCACTCAGTCTTGAACCAACTTGTGCAATCCTAATCATTATGGTATTGGTATTGGAATTTGTTTATTAGTGTCACTTGTACTTGAGGTACAGTGAAAAACTTATCTTGCATACCATTCATACAGATCAATTCATTACACAGTGCATTGAGGTAGTAACAGGGTAAAAACAATAACAGAATACAGAGTAAAGTGTTAACAGCTACAGGGAAATGCAGTGCAGGTGGACAATAAGGTGCAAGGTCACAACAAGAAAGATTGTGAGATCAAGAGTCCATCTCATCACATCAGAGAACCGTTCAATAGTCTTATCACTGTGGTCTTATCGCAATAGTCTTACCTCAGTATTGCAACACTAGGACCACTTTATCTCTTTGAACTACATGGGACTTTGTGTTTTCATGTTCTAATTGTGTCCTCTCTTGTAAAGATTCTGTATAGTTTATGTTTAAGTTATGTTTTTCTTGCAAATGCTGCTTATCTGATGCCATTGCCTGTGATGCTACTGTAAGTATTTCATTGCACCTGTGCATACATAAATTTTGACTTTGACACTCTATGTCAATTTTTGGAATCATAAATGTAAAATGAATTCATTTCATTTGATCTCAGAATTGTCCTCTCACCCATCTGTTGGGCTAGATACGTTGGCCAAGTGAATTCTGGAATTTACCTATCAGTCAAAACTGTCAATCAATGTGAATCAACATCCGCAATCTCATTCATTGTGGGTAGATCATGCAAACAGTCTGGGTTAATTGACGCCACATCCTCTGGAGATCTCCCACCACATCTCTTGACCTCATAATCTTCTGTCCCAGCAAAAACCCCTTCTACCTCCTCCCCAGATCCTGAAACAGGACCATCCCAATAGCCCCCTTGTTACTTACGCAGACAGAACTTATTGGAAATTGGTTTGCTCTTGTCACATGTACCGAGGTACAGTGAAAAGCTTTGCCTTGCCATGCCATCCATACATATCATTTCATCACAATCGGTGCATCGAGGTAGTACAAATGAAAAGCAATAACAGAGATGCAGAATGAAGTGTTACCGGTTACAGAGAAAGTGCAGTGCAGGCAGACAACAAGTTGCAAGGCCATAACAAGGTAGACTGTGAGGTCAAGAGTCCATCCTATCATACTAGGGTACTGTTCAATAGTCTTATAACAGTGGGATAGAAGTTGTTCTTGAGCCTGGTGGTACGTGCTCTCAGGCTTTTGCATCTTCTGTCCAATGGGAGAGTGGAGAAGTGAGAACATCTGGGGTGGGAGGGGACTTTCATTATGTTGGCTGCTTTCCCAAGGCAGTGAGAAGTGTAGACAGAGCCCATGGTGGGGAGGCTGATTTCTGTGATGTGCTGAGCTGTGTCCACAACACTCTTGAGTTTCTGGTGGTCTCAGGCAAAGCAGTTGACAGGATGCATCTATAAAAGTTGGTGAGGGTTAATGGGAACATGCTGAATTTCTTTAGCCTTCTGAGGAAGTAGAGGAGTTGGTGTGCTTTTTTGGCCGTGGCATCTACGCAGTTGGACTTACTTATTCTTCCCACCTTGTCCTGTCTCTTTCCACTTAAATTTATGGCATCTCTGGAGCCTCTACTCCTGATGCGCAGTGTGTGTGCATTTAACTCTGAATGAACCAGGGAGTCAGGGTGAAAGCAGCTTTGAGACCTTTGCACTGAAATATTGGCCAAGCTTTACATCTCAGAGTGCCGTGAGAAACCATGGGCTGCAAATGAAAGAGACACTGGAGGGAGTTAGTCATACAGAGAAAGAAACAGGGTGGACTTCATATTGATCCAAAGAGAATGATCAGACCATGCAATGATTAATTCTAACCATCAGTCTGTTCCCCAATGGCCATCCACAAGGACTGACAAGTAGTAACCATGGCTCCACCAAGGCCTACATTAATCCCCAAAGGGCCTTGGAAATGCTGAAGCTCATGTCGTTAGCAGCTCAGAACTCATTCATCCATTGACAGACCCTGAGTACTGCCTATCAAAACCTGTGATGGTGGAGGGGTGGGTGAGGTGTTGCATGTGGGTTTTATGTTACAGAGAAGGAGGGTTTCATGGGAAAACCTTAGACATTTGCAAGAGAACTACGAGCACCATTAGTCATCTGTATATACGGGAACGGACTCATGGTCACCAGTGTCAGTGGTATTCAAAATGAGGTAAGTGTTAGAAAGATCTACATATGGTTGTGGAGACACAAGAGGACTGCAGAAAATGGAATCTGGCCATGATCTCACCACCAGCCACAGATTCCTCTCTCCACCCCTTTCTGCAGGGAATACTCCCTCCTTGATTCCTCCCCACCCATCCCTTCTCCTTCCCAGGCACTTTCCCCAGCAACTGTTGGGGGTGTAACACCTGTCCCCACACCTCCTCCCTCACCACTGTTGGATTAGAGCCCAGATTGTTGCTTTATTGTGTTTTTCTTTGTAGATTTCCTTTCTTTACGCTTCCTTATATGTTTGTACAATCACCTGTTTGCCTGTAAACTTTTAGTCGTATATTTGTTCTATACTTCTGTAGTTTTTTTATCTGCAAGCTAAAGTGTGATTCAGATATTTCACAGGTTTCCCTATCTGGGCAGCATGGTAGTGTAACGGTTTAGCGTAACGCTATTACAGTGCCAACAACCGGGTTCAATTCCCGCCACTGTCTGTAAGGAGTTTGTACGTTCTCCCTGTGTCTGTGTGGGTTTCCTCCAGGTGCTCCAGTTTCCTCTCACATTCCAAAGACGTACGGGTTAGGAAGTCTGGGCATGCTGTGTTAGCGCCGGAAGCGTGGGTGAAACTTGCGGGCTGCCCCGAAAAACTCTACTGCAAAAAGATGCATTTCACTGTGTGTTTTGACGTACATGTGACTAATAAAGATATCTCTATCTCTATAAACCTGAGATGGAGGAAGAGCATGTGGTCAAGTTCCTTTGTTATTTCTTTTTACTTGCCTTACATGCTGGTACAAGCTGACCCTGTCTGACCTGTACTATAATGAACATCTAATAAAACTGCTGTACCTGTAAGATTTGTACCTCATTCTTGGCTTCCAGACAACCTTCTGGTCACATCTTCTCCAGATCTAAGACCACCATCCAGGGACCTAACCAGCCCTTCCAGCAGAGGCGGAGATTCACGTGTTCCTCCTCCAACCTTGATTATTGCATTTGGTGTCTCGAAGATGCCTCCTCTACATCGGCGAGACCAAACGGAGACCAGGCGGCCGCTTCGCCGAGCACCTGTGCTCCGTCTGCCGTGGCCGTCTGGAGGCCGCGGTTGCCGGCCATTTTAATTCGCCCTTCCCATTCCCGCAGCGCCCTGTCCGTCCTCGGCCCCCTCCACCGCCAAACCCAGACTAGAGGAGCAGCACCTCGTATCCCGCCCAGATAGTCTACAACCTGATGGGCATGGGCATTGAATTCTCCAATTTCCGGTGAACTGCTCCCCTTTCTCTCTCCTCCTGACCTATCTAGTTCCTCCTACGCCATTTCCCTGCTTCTTTCTCCTCCCCCACCCATTCTATCTGCCCGTCACCCACACACCCCTCCCACCCGGTTCCCCCCACTGTTCCCACCTGCCCTCCCCACCTCCCTCACTTGGTTCCACGGTCCACCTTCCTCTCCTATCGGATCCCTCTGTCACCCTCCACCTGTCACCTCCAGGCCTCTGCCCCCATCTGCCCGTCACCCTCCTCACCCGGACCCACCCATCGCTTGCCAGCTCTTGCTCCGCCCCTCCCCAGTCACCTCTTTCCACCGGCGATCTCCCCTCTGCTCTTTCAGGCTGGATGAAGGGTCAAGGATCGGAGAGACGGCCCCTCCACTTGCTGCAGTTCAACCCCTTTTAGATTGATTATGAGGAAGCAAAGCCAGGAAGGAGGGGGTGTCAAACACTAGCGCCGGGGATAAATGGAAGCAGAAAGTGGGTCTGAGGTGAAGGGTGCTCTTGGGAAAAGGAGTTTTAATTCCGGCAGAAGTTGCCCGAAGCCGTGGGCAAACAGGTTTTACAAGAGTTCGGCATGGGAACAGAGTAGAAAACATTCGACGTTGTGGGGCCGAGGCCCTTCATCAGGACTGGAAAGGGAAGAGGGCAGAAGCCAGAATAAGAAGGTGGGGGGAGGGAAGTCTCCAACGTGATGGCCTCAGCATTGATTTCTCTAACTTCCAGTAACCCCATCTCTTCTTTTCTTCCCCCCCCCACCCCACTGTCCTTTGTCTTCCCTTATTCCTGTGGCTCCCTTTCCCCACCTTGATGACCTGCCCATCTTCTCTCCTCCCGCCTCCCCCCTCTCTATTCCATGGTCCCCTGCCCTCTCCTCCCGGAGTCCTTCTTCAGCCCTTGGCCTCTTCTACCCATCACCTCTCAGCTTATTACATCTTCTCCCCCTCCCCCACCCACTACCCTCCAGGTTAAAATAAGGAAAATATCAAAATTCAGGCTTTTGCTTTCTTTCTATGTGGACCTCTGTTTGTAACTGTAAAACTTAAAAAGGAAATTATACTTATTTATTTTCTCCCAGCACAGTCTAACAGCTTTTTCACACAAAACTCTCCCTCTCCGTCCCCCTGAGTGAATCAAAAGGACTCACCTGGACTCACCTGTCACCTGAACTCACCTGTCACCTGCCCGCGTGTGCCTCTCCCCCTCCCACCACCTTCTTCTGCCCTCTTCCTTTCCAGTCCTGATGAAGGGTCACGGCCCGAAACGTCGACTGTTTATTTCCCTCCATGGATGCTGCCTGACCCGTTGAGTTCCTCCAGCACTTTGTGTGTATTGCTCCAGATTCCAGCCTCTACAGAATTCCTTGTGTCTCAGAATAGAAAGTGAGGAAGCTTAGAGTCCTGGTGGGCTGCTTGAAGTCACAGTCGAGTTTACTGTCACACACGCAGGTACACGTGTGCACAGGTGCAATGAAAGACTTACTTGCAGCAGCATCACAGGCACACAGCGTCAGAGGCACGACATTCACAAGAAAAACATAAATCATGCAAAAATCACACGAGAAAGAACACAACTAGAACAAGAAAAAAAAAAACAAATTCCACTGTAGTGCAACGTGGTCACAGTGTTGTTATACTGAGGCAGTGATCAGGGTTGTACCGGTTGGTTCAAGAACCGAATGGTTGAAGGGAAGTAGCTGTTCCTGAACCTGGAGGTGTGGGACTTCAGGCTCTGTACCTCCTGCCCGACGGTAGCTGCAAGAAGATGGCACGGCCCAGATGGTGGGGATCTTGAAAATGCGTAAACCTTAAAGTTTAAAAATCTCCTTGGAATGCACATGGCTATATTATTTCCCTCGTATCTGCTTAACCCTTTCAATAGTATCTTCATTATTTTCCACATTTCGTTATGACATAGAAAGAGGCATTTTGGCCCATTGAGTTGATGCTGACTCACAAGAGAAATCCTTCCTCCTCCCCCCTTCCAGTTCTCCCTCACATGTCTATCAACCCTCCCCACAGAACACACATTGGGGACAATTCACAGCGGCCAATTAACCCACCAACCCACACATCTTTGGGATGCGGAAGAAAACCGGAGCACCTGGGGGGGGGGGGGACCCACACGTCCTCAGAGGGAGATCGTGCAAACTCCACACACAGACAGTGCTAGAAGTTACGATCGAATCTGGGTCACCAAAGCCGAGAGGAAGCAGCTCCACGAAGCTGCTCTTTATTTTGTGTGAATGAGTTCAAAAATAGCACATGAAGTTTCACAGTTTATGAGTTCCTTTGATTCACTCAGAGGGAGGGGGAGGGAGAGAGTGTGTGTGAAAAAGCTGTTAGACTGTGCTGGGAGAAAATAAATAACTTCCTTTCTAAGTTTTACAGTTACAAGCAGAGGTCCACATAGAAAGAAAGCAAAAGCCTGAATTTTGTTATTTTCCCTATTTTAAATAAATGCTATTTTTTTTTCTTTTCCCCTTATCATAAACAACATTTATATCTCATTATTACGGGAAGAATTAAATGCTGGAATCACAGAACGCTCCTGTGCAGTTCTGTTGAATGTGAATGATGTGATACTCTCCAGTTCCAGCTATGAGTTGTCACTGTCAACGTTGAGTGGAGTACGGAAGGAGATAGAGAGCCTAGTGACATGGTGTCATGACAACAACCTTTCCCTCAATGTCAGCAAAACAAAAGAGCTGGTCACTGACTTCAGGAAGTGGGGGGGCGGTGCACATGCTCCTGTTTACATCAACATTGCTGAGTTGAGAGGGTTGAGAGCTTCAAGTTTCTGAGAGCAAACATCACCTGATCCAACCACATAGATGCCATGGCTAAGAAAGCTCACCAGCGGTTCTACTTCCTCAGGAAGCTAAAGAAATTTGGCATGTCCCTTTGACACTCACCGATTTTAATCAATGCACCATAGAAAGCATCCTATCCAGATGCATCACAGCTTGGTATGGCAACTGCCCTGCCTGAGACCACAAGGAATTGTAGAGAGCTGTGGACACAGCCCAGCACATCTCGGAAATCAGCCTCCCCTCCATGGACTCTGTCTACACTTCTCACTGTCTCGGTAAAGCAGCCGACATAATCAAAGGACCCCACCCACCCCGGACATTCTCTCTTCTCCCCTCTCCCATCAGGCAGAAAGATGCAATAGCCTGAAGCATGTACCACCAAGCTCAAGGACAGCTTCTATCCCACTGTTATAAAACTACTGAACAGTCCCCTAGGTACGATAAGATGGACTCTTGACCTCACAGTCTACCTTGTTATGGCCTTGCAACTTGTTGTCTGCCTGCACTGCACTTTCTCTGTAGTTGTTAACTTTATTCTGCACTCTGTTATTGTTTTCCCCTGTACTATCTCAGTACACTGTTGTAATGAAATGAACTGTATGGATGGTATACAAACAAATTTTCTCATTGTAGCTTGGTACATGTGACAATAATAAATGAATTTACCAATTTAATTAATATTTCAGAAAATAGTTGGAACCAATTGAGGAGGGAGTAATTTCAAACATTGCCTTCCTATGAAAATTTATTATAAAAAACAGTTTGTACCGATAATGCTCATGACTTTTGCCATTCTGACATCTGGTCTGCAAATGTAAAATTTATGTGTCCTGGATCCAACACATTGATGCAATCATGAAGAAGGCCATGCCAGCAAATCTACTTCGTTAGGAGCTTGAGGAGATTTGGTATGTCACCAAAGACTCTTACAAATTTCTGCAGCTGTACAGAGGAGAGCATTCTGACTGGTTGCACCACCGCCTGGTACGGAGGTTCCAATGCGCAGGATCGCAAGAGGCTGCAGAGGGTTGTAGACTCAGCCAGCTCCATCATGGGCACAACCCTCCCCACCACTGAGGACACCCTCAAGAGGTGGTGCCTCAAGAAGGCAGCATCCATCACTGAGGACCCTCACCATCCAGGACATGCCCTCTTCTCATTACTACCATCAGGGAGGAGGTACAGGAGCCTGAAGACCAACACTCAATGATTCAGGAACAGTTTTCTTCCCCTCCGCCATCAGATTTCTGAACGGTCCATGAACCCATGAACATTCCTCATTATTCCTTTCTTTTGCACTATTTATTTCAATTCATATTTATGTCACGTCTTGCACTGTACTGCTGCAAACAACAAATTTCACGTCATAAGACAGTGATAATAAATCTGATTCTGATTCTGAATTCTTCTATCCTTTTTATATTCAACTTCTGGGGTGCCATTTCCCTTCTCAATTCTGTGTTCTGCAGAATGGAAAGTGTCTCATACCTTACCGAGAAAACTACGGGGATTTTACTGTGAGTTATCCTGTAAGTTGTGTAACCAAAGTACACTTAATTTATAACATTTGCAAATATATAATCCAGTACATTCATGTCACCATCACAATCCAAGAAATTGTACTCAATTTGATTACAAGGTTATTATCTTAGCATACCATCAATTTTCCTTTACGTACAATGAAGTGAACGATGAGTTTAAGTGGTTTATATGGTTCCACCCCGTCTGTGCAATGGTGGAAGGGGCCTTGGGGTGACTGTACAGAGCTTCAGTACATCCCTTGACACAGAGTCTGAGACCATTGACTGTACCAGCTGTTAGTAATCAGTCACAGATAACATCTTGATCTGGAAGACCGACAAGCATTGGGCAGAGCAAAGTGCGTCTTTCACTGGGCTGATTATCTTACAGCGGCCTTTTGACATTTTTCTTAGTTTGCATCTCTGGGAACAGCCCGTAGATCAGAGTCCTCGATCATGCAGCTTCTCGGGAAGGACCGCAGCCTCTGAGATCTTCTCGGCAAAGCCGCAGCCCGCGAGGAGGTGGGCGATCGCCTCCGCTGCCCTGGAGCTGCCTCAAGAGTCACTGTGTGGTGCGATCAACTACCTATCTGTGTGTGAAGGATCTGATGGGGAATGGCCCCTCTCACTATCCATCCAAGGGAGTCTTGGTGCTTGTTGATAAGTTCTGGTGATGAGGCAGCCAGCTTCTTGGCTGTGACAATCCACTCAGGAAACCATCCCTCTGAACCCTTGGTGTCCTTCTCCCACAGGGCCTGCAGGACGTTCCGTGCTGACCACTTGTGGTCAAAGGTTTATCTCCTTTGACTCTCACCAACTTTTATTGATGCACCATAGAAAGCACCCTATCTGGATGCATCATGGCTTGGTACGGCAACTGCTCTGCCCAGGACCGCAAGAAACTGCAGAGAGTTGTGGACACAGCCCAGAGCATCACGGAAACCAGCCTCCCCTCCATGGACTCTTGCCTTTACCTCTCGCTGCCCTGGTGAAGCAGCCGGCATAATCAAAGACCCCACCCACCCGGGTCATTCTTTCTTCTCCCCTCTCTCATCAGGTAGAAGACACAGGAGCCTGAGAGCACGTACCACCAGGCTTAAGGACAGCTTCTACCCCACTGTGATAAGACTATTGAACGGTCTCCTTATACGATGAGATGGACTCTGACCTCACAATCTACCTTGTTGTGACCTCGCACCTTATTGCACTGCACTTTCTCTGTAGCTGTGACACTTTACTCTGTACTGTTATTGTTTTTACCTGTACTATATCAATGCACTCTGTACTAACTCAACGTAACTGCACTGTGTAATGAATTAACCTGTACGATCGGTATGCAAGACAAGTTTTTCACTGTACCTTGGTACAAGTGACAATAATAAACCAACACCAATACCAATGTGATTTTTCCACAGGAATTTCTGGATCAGGGTCAGGCGGTGCAGCAATGTTCGACGGAATGGAAAGTTCCCATGCAGAATTCCTTCTAACTGGGTATCAGTCCCATCCTCAGTTGGAAAGGGAAAGGATATGTGGCCTGAAGTGCACTGATCACCTCTTACGTGGTCAATGGAGGCATAGAATGTAGAACACAGAACGGTACAGCACAGGAATAGGCCCTTTGGACCACAATGTCTGCACAGAACATGATGCCGAATTAAACTAACTTTCTTCTGCCTGCACATGATCCATATCCCTCTATTTCCTGCATATTCATGTGTCCAGCTAACAACCTCTTAAAACATCGCTATCTTATCTTCCTTCACCAATCCCCCCAGCAGCCCATTCTAGGCAGTTACTGCTCTCTGTGTTAAAAAAAAACATGCCCCGCACACTTCCTTTAAACTTTCCCCCTCTGACCTTAAATGCATGTGCTCTAGTACCTGACAGTTCTACTCTGGGAAATAGAGTCATACTGCACACTTTTCCCCATTGCAATGAAGCTCCCAATTCCATCAATCCAACACTGGTCTCATTGTTATATTCCCATCAACTCCCCCCAGATTTTACCCCTCACCTACACACTGGGGGCAATTCACAGTGACCAATTAACCCACCAACCCGCACATCTTTGGGATCTGAGAGGAAATCGGAGCACCCAGTGGGAAACCTACGCGGTCACAGGGAGAACGTGCAAACTCCAAACACCGACAGCACCGGAAGTCGGGATTGAACCCGGGCCGCTGTAGCTGTGAGGCAGTGGCTCTGCTCATTGTGCCACTGAGCTTCATGGGTTCTTAACTCCTAACCAGGTCCACGGCAGAGTGTCCAGACTGGTACACATGACATGGAAGGAGCTTAAACAAAGTCTGTGCAGTTTATTCATGGGTTGACAACATAAAAAACTAAGAAATAGGAGTAGGTCGTTCATTAAAATCATATTACAGTTATTTCTGAATGCTGTTTGGCCCATCGAGTCTCTGCTGGCTCTCAGACCAATCTCATCAGGCCCATTCCTCTGATCTATTTTCCTCTGACACTCCCATCAGCTCCACCCACCCCCCACCCTGCCCCGATCTTCCTCCAGCCAACCTACAATGGGGGCAACTTACAGTAACCAATTAACCTACCGGCCAGTCTTTGGGATGTGGGAGATGGATCTTCTCCCTTGGTACTATTCTCCAGCACTGTCCCCATATCCCTTGATTCCCCAGTGAAGAAATCTACTTCCTCAGGAGGCTAAAGAAATTTGGCATGTCCCCATTGACCTTCACCAATTTTAATCAACACACCATATAAAACATGCCATCTGGATGCACCACGGCTTGGTACCGCAAGACACTGCAGAGAGTTATGGACACAGCTCAGCACATCACGGAAACCAGCCTCCCCTCCATGGACTCTGCCATGGAGTCTGCACTTCTCGCTACCTCAGTAAAGCAGCCAAAATAATCAAAGACCCCACCCACCCCAGACACACTCTCTCCTCCCCTCTCCCATTGGGCAGAAGATACAAAAGCCTGAAAGCACATACCACCAGGCTCAAGGACAGCTTCTATCCCGCTGTTATAAGACTATTGAACGGTTCCCTAGTACGTAAGATGGACTCTTGCCCTCACAATCTACCTCATTATGACCCTACACCTTATTGTCTACCTGCACTGCTCTTTCTCTGTAACTATAACACTACATTTTGCATTCTGTTACCGTTTTTCCCTTGTACTACCTGTGGTGAAATCATCTGTATGAACGGTATGCAAGACAACTTTTTCACTGTACCTTGGTAATAAACCAATTTACCAATTTAGACTACCTCTGGAACTTTCTACACATGTGGTTGTCATCCAAGGAGGACCTAGTCACATGGCGCAGTCCTGAAAGTATTGACAACATTGAGGTAAGCAATTATTGTTCACATTCATATTACGAATGCCACATTCATGGTGAGTCACCACTCTACAGGTGAAGTAAATAAGAAGGAATAGAAGGAATGATCCTGGCGATGGAGTTATCGGGAAGATGATGGATTTCCTGGAATGCCTGGCTGTCAGATGAGGCAAAATTGGATTCCATTAATTGTTACCAAAACAACTGAGTCAGATTCCAGGCCCACAACAATGTGGCTGACTCCCTCTGAAGTTCCGACAAGACTTTGGGTTCATTGGTGAGGGAGAATAATGTCTCTGCAAGACAACAATGTCCTTTTCCTTCGACTGATTAAAGAAAGAAAGCCTCATGGCCTCAAGAAGCAAAAAAGCTGGGCAAAATTCACGCTGTGGTGCATTTGAGTTGGGAGATATATTCACAAACTCTTCCTCACGGCAAAGGTGACCGAGTGGTGCAGTGGGTAAAGCCGCTGCCTCAGAGCTCCAGAGACCCAGGTTCAATACTGACCTCGTGGCGCTGTGTGTGTGTGGAGTTTGCCTGTTCTCCCTGTGATGGCATGGGTGCTCTTCCTACATCCCAAAGAAGCTACAGGTAGCTGGCCACTGTAAGGTGTCCCAGGGATAGAATCTAGGGTGGAGTTTTTGGGAATGTAATTGGTTTATTATTGTTGCATGTACCAAGATACAGTGAAAAACTTTGCTTTACGTGCCATCATTCCAAATATAAGTACATTGAGGTAGTACAAAGGGTAAAGCAATAACAGAATGCAGAATAAAGTGTTACTGTTATAGAGAAAGTGCAGTGCAGACAGACAATAAGGTGCAAGGGTCACAATGTGGTAGATTGAGAGATCAAGAGTTCATCATTATAAGATATATAATAAGATATTTATTTATTAGTCACGTACATCGAAACACACAGAGAAATACATCTTTTGGGTAGAGTGTTCTGGGGGCAGCCCACAAGTGTCACCACACTTCCAGAGCCAACACAGCATGCCCACAACTTCCTAACCCGTACATCTTTGGAATGCGGGAGGAAACTGGAGCACCTGGAGGAAACCCATGCAGACACGGGGAGAACGTACAAACTCCTTACAGACAGCGGCGGGAATCGAACCCGGGTTGCTGGCACTGTAATAGAATTACACTATTACCGTGCCACCCTTATATACAAGAGGTCCATTGAAGAGTCTTATAACAGCGGGACAGAAGCTGTCCTTGAGCTTGGGGGTGCATGTTTTCAAGCTTTTGTATCTTCTGCCCAATGGAAGCGGGGAGAAGCTAGAATGGTTCTATGATTATGTCGGCTGCTTTCCCGAGGCAGCGGGGAGAATAAAATGGCATTCGTGTCAATGGATGGTTGATAGTCAGCATGGACTCGTTCAGCCTGTTTCTGTGCTGTATGACACCGTTATTCAATGTGCCTGCAACCAGAGGGCATAGGAGTTTAGGGCAAGGGGTGAAAGGTTTGGAAGGGAACTAAGCAAGGATTTCTTCACCGAGAGGATGGTCGCAACCTGGAATATGCTGCCTGAGGGGGAGATGGAGGCAGATACTCTCACAACATTCCAGAGGAGCTCCGGAACTGCCAAGGCTTAGAAGGTAAATGGGATTAGTATAGATAGGTACTTGATGGTTGGCATGGACCCAATGGGTTGAAGGGCCTGTTTCTATGCTGTATGACTCTATGATTCTATAATCTTTTGACTAATGATCTCATAGAGTAATACAGCACAGAAACAGGCCCTTCAGCCCAACTTGCCCACGATGACCATGGTGCCCACCAAGCTACTCCCATCTGCCCAGGTTTGGCTCATTTCACAAGATCACAAGACAAGGGAGCAGAAGCAGGCCATTCGGCCCATCGAGTCTGCTTCAAGGAAAGGCAAATAGAAATGAGAAATGGGGAATGGGGGAAGAAGAAGAAAAAAAACTATTCTAATCCCAATTTCCGGCCTTATCCCCATATCCCTTGATATCCTGACTATTTAGATATCTATCTATCTCCTCCTTGAACGCCCCCACTGATCTGGCCTCCACTGCTGTACGTGGCAAGGAGTTCCACAAATTCACCACCCTCTGGCTAAAGAAATTTTTCCTCATCTCTATTTTGAAACTGTACCCTCTAATTCTAAGATTTTGTCCTCTAGTCCTGGACTCACCCACCAAGGGAAACAGCCTAGCCACATCTACTCTGTCCTTTCCTATCAATATTTTAAATGTCGCTATGAGGTCCCCTCTCATTCTTCTGTACTCCAGCGAGTACAGTCCAAGAGCCGACAAACGCTCCTCATACGTAAGCCCTTTCATTCCTGGAATCATCCTCGTAAATGTCCTCTGAACCCTCTCCAACATCAACACATCCTTCCTAAGATGTGGGGCCCAAAACTGCGCACAATATTCCAAATGAGGCCTCACTAGTGCCCCATAGAGCCTCATCAACACTTCCTTACTTTTATACACTATACCTCTCGAAATGAATGCCAACATAGCATTCGCTTTCTTTACCACCGATCCAGCCTAGTGGTTAACCTTTAAGGTATCCTGCACAAGTACCCCCAGGTCCCTTTGTACTTACGTGCTTTGGATTTTCTCTCCTCCTAGATAATAATCTGCCCGCTTATTTCTGCTTCCAAAGTGTACAACTGCACATTTCCCCACATTGAATCTCATCTGCCATTTCCTTGCCCATTCTCCTAAACTGTCTAGGTCCCTCTGCAACCTTCCTATCTCTTCAGTACTCCTTATTCCTCCACCTGTCTTGGTGTCATCCGCAAACTTAGTTACGAAACCATTTATTTCATCATCCAAATCGTTAATGTACAAGGTAAAAAGGAGCGGTCCCAACACCGACCCCTGCGGCACACCACTAGTAACTGGTAACCAACCAGAACGAGATCCTTTTATTTCTACTCTTTGCTTCCTGTCAACCAGCCAATGCTCCACCCATTCTGCTATCCTACCTGTAATTTCATGACCTCTCATCTTATTAATCAGTCTCTTGTGAGGCACCTTATCAAAGGCCTTTTGGAATAAATACACAACATTTCTCTAAGAGCCCCTCCTAACCATGTACTTATCTCAATGGCTTATAAATGTTGTATGTTACCTGCCTTAACCACTTCCACTGGCAGCTTGTTCTATAAACGCACCAACCTCTGTGTGAAGGAGTTGCCCCTCAGGTCCCTTTGAAACCTCTCCCCTCTCACCTTAAACCTGTGCCCTCTAGTTTTTGATTCCCTTTCCCTGGGAAAAAGACTGTGTGTATTCACCCTATCTATGCCCCTCAGGATTTTGTACACCTTATAAGGTCACCCCTCCATCTCCTACGCTCCAAGGAATAAAGTCCTATCCTGTCCAACCTCTCCCTATAACTCAGGCCCTCGAGTCCTGGCAACAGCCTCGTAAATCTCCTTCGCACTCTCTCCAGCTTAATGAAGTGTTTCCTATAACAGGGTGACCAAAACTGAACACATTGCTCCAGCTGTGGCCTCACAAACGTCTTGTACAACTGCAACATAAGATCCCAGCTCCCAGACTCAGTGCCCTGATGGATGTATAGAGAATGGGGAGCAAGGGTACAGAGAGGGTAAAACTGGTAAATTGTTTTGTTATCATCACATGTAACGAAAGATTTAAAAGGTCCCTTTTAAATCTTTCACCTCTTGCCTTCAAACTATCCCTCTAGCTTTTAATTCCTGTTCCCTGGGAAAAAGACTTATAAAGAGTTCAGTTTACGGACAGTTCTCAGGAACGGAACTCTGACTCCTGTCCCCTTGAATCCTTTTCTATGACCACCTGGTCATCTCTTCCCTCGACAGAGCTCGGAATATGATACAGCATCATTGAGAAACATGCGGCATTCTTGTACGGTGTTGGTCTCCTTATTTGACGGCACAGTAGTGTAGCGGTTAGCGTAACGCTATTACAGTGCCAGTGACTCGGGTTCAATTCCCACCGCTGTCTGTAAGGAGTTTGTACGTTCTCCCCGTGTCTGCGTGGGTTTCCTCCAGGTACTCTGGTTTCCTCCCACATTGCAAAAAGACGTACGGGTAGGTTAATTTGGGTTTAAAATGGGCCACGCAGACTCATTGGGCCGGAAGGGCCTGTTACCACGCTGTAAATAAAAGATTAAAAAAATAAATTTTAATTTTAATTTAAAAGGACGTTAAAGCATTGGAAGCAATTCAGAGTTTCACTAAACTGATACCTAGAATGGGACAAACACAGAAAACACTGAAGGAACTCAGCGGGTCAGGCAGCATCTGTGGAGGGAAATGGACAGTCGATGTTTTGGGTCGAGACCCTTCACCTGGACTGCTTTTTACAAAAGGTAGAGAATGGAATCAAGGGAGGGAGGTGGGGAGGGCAGAGGGGAGCAGTGGAGGAGGGGAGAGAGGCATGGTGACAGGGGCCGAGTGGATCAGGACAGAGAAAAAAGGGACAGAGGGGGAGCAGTTGTCAGAAGTTGGAGAACTCAATGTTCATCCCACCAGGTTGTAGACCACCGAGGCAGAATATGAGGTCCTCTGGTTTGCATTTGTCCTCAACTTGGCAGTGGAGGAGGCCGAGGACAGATACGTCAGTGTTGAAGAACAGTCCAGATGAAGGGCCTAGACCCAGAATGTCGACTGTCCGTTTCCCACCACAGATGCTGCCCGACCCGCTGAGTTCCTCCAACATTTCGTGTGTTCCTCCAGGTTTCCAACATCTGCAGACTCTTGTGTGTCCCTGGAATGGGAGGTTTGACTAAAGAGGAAAGGTTGGACAGACCAGGCTTGTATCTGCTGGAGATTAAAAGAGCAAGGTGAGGGGGAGGGGGGAACTTGATTGTAACATAGAGGATTATTATAGATTTATTATTGTCACAGGTACTGAGATACAGTGAAAAGATTTTGTAAGTGTGCCATCCAGACGTAAGTACATTGAGGTAGCAAAAAGAAAAACAGAATCCGTGTATAGTTCTGCAGTTTCAGGGAAAGTGTAGTGCAGGTAGACAAATAAAGTGCAAGGGCCACGAGGAGGTAGATTGAGAGATCAAGAGATGATACTTGACAGAGTGAATGTGGAGATAGTTCTAGATTCTCCCACAGGAGGAAACATTTAAAAATAAAGGGTCACTCATTTAACACAGACGAGGCAGATTTTGTTTCTCAGAGGGTTGTGAGTCTTTAGAACTCTCTTCCTCCAAGGGCGGTGGAAGCAGAGTCTTTGTTTTTAAGGGAGATAGAGTTTCCGATAGGCGGTGGGGTTGAAATGCTGCTGTGGGTAGGCGGAAATGCAACGTTGAGATTACAATCAGATCAGCCAACAGGGTAGCAGTCTGTGCTCAGTATGCCTTTATATGGAACGAGCTACCAGAGGATGTGGTTGAGGCAGGTACATAGGCAACATTTAAAAGACATTTGGACAGGTACATGGGTAGGAAAGGTTTAGAAGGATATGGGAAAAATGGGACTGGCATCTTGGTTGGCATGGACTGGTTGAGCTGAAGGGCCTGTTTCCGTGCTGTATGACTCTGACTCTTGCTCTTCATCTATATCTTCATATGTATTCTCCCTGTCATCCATTCCACAAAGAACACACACAAGAGGACATGGTAACTTGAATAACGTCTTGGTTTTATTGCAGTGAATCTGTTCATTGAACAATTGTACATGTGACCAAACTATTCACATTCTCTGTTACAAAGGCACATTTAACTTCCTCACCTAACTGGTGAAGTCAAAACTCAGTAACTATCTTACTGCACAAGTCAGGGTTTAACAGGCCTTACACACACAAGGCTAAACATTTTAAATAAGTTAATAAATAAATTAAGTATATTTAAATAATAAAAACATAATTAAACCGATGAACATATTTAGCAAGGTCCCATAACTTAACAATTAACTAATATAACACACATTGAATGCACTGAAGTAAAAGCAGAAAGCACTGGTAGATATATTTTTATAGCACAAAAGTCCTCAAGGAACAGGATGGAACAGGATCTGAAGTGAATGATAGGCCAGGAATGTTGTCGGGGCCAAATGGCCTATTCCTATTTTCAGTGTTTTTAAACTCAGGGTAGCACGGTGGCGCAGCGGGTAGAACCACTGTCTCACAGCTCCGGAGACCTGGGTTCGATCCCGACCTCGGGCGCTGTGTATGGAGTTTGCCCGTTCTCCCTGTGACCGCGTGGGTTTCCCCCCACATCCCAAAGATGTGCAGGTCACTGGGTTAATTGTCCACTGTAAATCGCTCCTAGTGTGTGTGGGTGAGTGGTAGAATTTGAGGAGGCGGGGGGGGGGGGGGTGTTCCCTGAGAATGTGGGGAGAATGAGATTAATGTAGGTTTAATTGATAAAACGGACTCAGTGGGCCGAAGGGCCTGTTTGTGCTGTATGCTTGGATGACGCGATGGGTCAGGCAGAACACATGTGGAAAGAGAAAGGGAGTCAGTACTTCATAAAATCATGTAGCGCAGAAATGGGCCTTTCAGCCCATCATGTCCATGCTAACCTCCAAATGCCCATGTATACATCCCACATACAGGTCAAGAGGTGGCTTAGTTTTGTCAGTATGTTCTATCCTTAATTCTGGTAGGCAGCACCTACAGTTTAGTCAGCTTTTTGTTTTACCATTATGGAATTCATGAAAGCCCAAACCTGGAAGAAGTTTAAGCTTAGATGGGATTCCAGTTTCAGAGACGAGCCCCAAGTTCTTTTCTTTAGTTCGTTCATGGGATGTGGGCTTCGCAGGCTGAGCCAGCATCTAGTTGCCCACTCCTAGTTGTCCTGGAGAAGGTGGTGGTGAGCTGCCTTCTTGAACCACTGCAGTCCTTGAGGTGTGGATCAACCCACACTGCTGTCAGGGAGGGAGTTCCAGGATTCTGACCCAGCGACGGTGAAAGAACGGTGATCTATTCCCAGGTCGGGATGGTGCATGACTTGGAGGGCGACTTCCCAGTGGTGTTCACCATGCTTTGCTGCTCTGTCCTTCCAGCCGGTAGAGGTGTTGGGTTTTTGCAACAGGTGGTCTTCAAGGGACTGGGGTCAGGGAGTGAAGATGTTTGCCAACACATTGTAAGTAAGAGTCAGTGCCCGGTGTCCTTCTGAGACAAAGCAAGGTATATCCACAACACTGCCTCAAGTGAAACTCTGAGCACTACCAACATCCAGCATAAACTCCCGAGAACAAACAGCCAATCTGGAGTAAAACTCCAAAAATCTGGCATGCTCGGGAATTTGGAGGTGCTGGACTGGCAGATTTTCCGGACTCTTGGATGCCGTTGACATCAAACACATTTTTTAACTCACTGTTTTTTCAGATGTGACACTGTTATAGAATAAATTTAAGGAAAACTTAGAGGGAGCATAGGAAACCGGACCCTCACATATTGGAAGAGAGTGTGGGAAACGGGAAGACCGTGAGTAGGAAGAGGGTGCGGGAATCACGGCCCCGATGGGTGAAAAAGAGGGATGAGAAGCAGGGCCCTGGTCGGTTTAAGGAAAACAGGGGGGAACAGGGCTCCAGTGAATCAGAAGGGAACATGGGATTCTGGGGCTTCAGCAAGTGAAGAAGGAGAATACAACTGCTTTATAAAACACTAGTTAGACTGCATCCGGAGTACTGCATCCAGTTCTGGTCACCCCATTATGGGAAGGATGTGGAGGCTTTGGAGAGGGTGCAGAAGAGGTTCACCAGGGTGCTGCCTGGATTAGAGGGCAGGTGCTATAAGGAGAGGTTGGACAAACTTGGGTTGTTTTCTCTGGAGCGTCGGAGGCTGAGGGGAGACCTGATAGAGGTTTATAAGATTATGAGAGGCATAGATAGAGTAGACAGCCAGTATCTTTTTCCCAGGGTTGAAATGTCTAATACTAGATGGGACTACATTTAAGGTGAGAGGGGGTAAGTTCAAAGGAGATGTGTGGGGCAAGTTTTTTTTTACACAGAGTGGTGGGTGCCTGGAATGCGCTGCCAGGGGTGGTGCTGGAGACAGATACAACAGAGGTGTTTAAGTGGCTCTTAGATAGGCACATGGATGTGCAGAGAACAGAGGGATATGGACACTGTGTAGGCTGAAAGGATTCATTTAGTTAGGTATTTAATTACTAGTTTAATTAGTTCGGCACAACATCGTGGGCCGAAGGGCCTGTTCCTGTGCTGTACTGTTCTATGTAGAACGTAGATAGAACATAGAACAGTACAGCACAGGAACACAGGGCCTTCACCGTGTCTGTGCTGAACACGATGCCAAATTAAACTAAATCTCTTCTGCTTGCGCATGGTCCATGTCCTTCCATTCCCTGACATCCATGTACCTGTCTAAAAGCTGCCATCTGCTTCCACCACCACCCCTGGCAGCCTGTTCCACAGGAACCAGAGACTCCGGGGTGGGAAGCGAGGTTGGGAACCTGGGCCCCAGTGAGTTGGGAAGGAGCACCTGGTGAGTCTGGTGCTAAAGCATAGGGATATCCGAATGATCGGATAGTGGAATATCAGAATTGCACCGTATATTGATCAACAACTAATGATTCAACCTCAAACAAATTGACACACATGTTACATGTACACCATCGTGGCTGGGCAAGGGTAAGCAAGTTCCAGGGCTCGGGCTGATGTTATACATGGACTGGTCTCCATTTCACCCACCCAGCTGGGAATCTTTGACAGGGCATCGCAGGGTACTGAGAGACTGCCACAGATCTTTCTCCACAAGTTCGAGGATGCAGTGCGCGTCAGTCCCAGTAGGCACAGTCGGGAGGAGGTTGGCACCAGACCAAGGCAGGTCACGGGCCTGTTCGCCTCCACTGGGTTGAGGCTGGCCTCGTCCTCGGTCGCATAGTACACCTGGAGGATGACAATGGAGAGGAAAGCGAGAAATAGCCTCTTGGCCACGTCAGTCTGAACGGGAAGCTTCCTGACCTAAAGAGAAACAGCTGTTAGAAAACAATGCATTTTCTTTCATTTCAAAAATAAATTTCATTCATAAAAATATATAGAGAAAATACAGTACAAACAGTACAAGTCTTTCTGATGAAATGATCTGTACGGACGGCATGCAAAACAGTTTTTCACTGTACTTCGGTACATGTGACAATAATAAACCAAAAAGCCATTATAGAACAGTACAGCACAGGAACGGACCTTCTTACAATGAGGTGTACACCAAAAATAATGCCAAATTAAACTAATCCCTTCTGCCTGCACATGATCCATATCCCTCCATTTCCCGCCTGTTCATGTGGCTATCTAAAAGTTTCTTGAACACCACTATCATATCTGCTTCCACCACTCCCCCGGCAGCCTGTTCCCTGCACCCACTGGTCTCTGTGTAAAAATAACTTGCCCCGTACATCTCCTTTAAAACTTCGCCCTTTCACCTTAAAGTTATTCCCTGTATTATTCAAAATTTGTACCCTGGGGGGGGGGGGGGGGAAGAGATTCTGATTGTCTACAGTCTCATAGTTTTTATCAACCTCCCTCAGCCTCCGACGCTCCAGAGACGACAACCCAAGTTCGTCCAACCTCTCCTTAGAGCTAATACCCTCTAACCCAGACGGCGTCCTGGTGAACCTCTTCTGAACCCTCTCCAGAGCCTCCACGTCCTTTACATGCACAATGGTAAGATCATCAATTACAACGTACCGATGTCACATGCAGCCTTCCTGAACACTATACCCGTTTGAGGGGCTGGCACACTGGACTCAGTCCCTCACTGTCTAGTAGGTGGCATGCCCTTTGCTTGCAGCCCTTCCTCACAAAGCTTTTGATATGACAGAGGAGTAAGGAGCCAGCAAGGAACACAGCTCTGAGAGCCAGCCAGTAACAGCGGTTATTGTAAAAACGACTGTCCACGCCACTGAGTTCGGTCTTTACTTTCCAACTTTAAAAATCTCCTGGAAGGGAAGTGCATCACTCCTAGTGGTACTGCAAAACCAGGCGGGTGGAGAAAGCCCCTTTTCCATCTCCCTGTTCCAAAAGGCAATTTGGTAATTGGTTTATTATTGTAATATCTACCAAGAGACAGTGAAAGGGTTTTTCTGTGTGCCATCCAGACAGATCATTCCGTACATAAGTACATGGAGGTAGTACAAAAGGAAAAGAAAAAAGCATAATATAATGTTACAGTCGCAGAGGAAGTTCAGTGCAGGTAGGCAGATAAAGTGCAAGGGCCATGACGAAGTAGGCTGGGAGATCAAGAGCTCATCTTTATCGTCTGAGAGGTCCGTTCAAGAGCCTTATAACAGTGGGATGGAAGTTGTTCTTTAGCATGTTGGTAAGTGTTCTGAAACTTTTATCAGACATTAAACTGATAAGAACAGATACCTTTTTATTTCAAAAATGATCTTGATTCATAAAAATATATATAGGAAATATATTACTATATACACAAAATAAATACATTTTTGAAATAAAAATAGAGAGATTGGAGGAGATAGATAACACGGAGAGGAATGGATTACCATACACAGTAGAGAAATGTGTATTTTAATAAATATATGCACATATCTCTCAACCCATTAACGTATATCTATGAAAAATCTGCAGATTCTGGAATTCTGAAATAAAAACAGAAGATGCTGGAAAGACTCAGCAGGTCCAGCAGCGTCTGTGGAGAAAGAAGCAGAATGTTAAAGTTTCAGGAGACCTAATAGACTGCAGATGTAGGAATCTGGAGCACAAGTCAAACTACTGGAGAAACTTGGCGAGTCAGGCAGCATCTGTGGAGGGAAAAGGACACTCAACGTTCCTCGACCCAAAACGTCGATCGTGCATTTCCCTCCACAGATGCTGCCTGACCCACCGAGTTCCCCCAGCAGCTCGTTTTTCGCTTCTCCTGTTGCAGGTCTGAAATCCTCAGACGAATGCACACAGGCACACACTCACGTATAACCCTGACTCTTCTCCCATAAGGCAGACTTATCAGTCTTACCCGGTGATCGGGGTAGAGCACACGTCGCCTGCGCTTCTTGCCTGCGACCTTGGGTTTCCTCTCGGTGATGGGCTCGAAGTTGAAGATCAGGGGCTGGTCCCTGGTGGAGGGGACGGGGAGCATTTTCGGCCGCTCCGCATCGCAGCTCGTGAACTGTCTGGCCATACACATTATGAGGTCTCTACGTTTCCAAAACTATTCGTAAGTTCTGCAAATGATTTAAGAACATGCACAGCGCTCTCTTCGAAATGCAATTACTCCCTCCTCCCGCTGTCCGGTATAGATATCAGGGTCGGGGCGGGGCAGTGGATGACGCCAGCGCCACTCTCAGTCCTGATTGGGTCTTCAAACCTCCCCGCTCCCAATTGCATTGTAAGCTCAAGTTGATTGATGTTTTCCGGATGCCCGCCGAGGCGCAGCGGGGAGTGCGGCTGCCTCTCAGCTGTGTGGAGCCGGGTTCGATCCCGACCTCCGCTGCTGCCTGTGTGGAGTTTGCACTTTTTCCTTGGGGCTAAAATCCCTCGGGTGCTCCGGTTTGCCACCGCACACCGCCCCCCCCCCCCACCACACACACATCCCGGAGCTGAGCGGATGAGTAGGTTAATTGGCCGCTGTAAACTGTCCCAAGTGTGTAGGTGAGGGGCAGAATCTGGGGGAGGGGGAATTAATGACAGTGATATAAAGTGGGATTAGTGTGGATGGATGGTATGTACTTGATGGGCTGAAGGGGCTATTTCTGTGCTGTAGGATTCATTCTCTTTATATTCACTCTGCCGTTAGATCCGTACATTCAATTTACAAAGAATCAAATCCACTCACATGCCTTCTTTATCAAAAATTTTTTGTTCCAATTATGTTCTTTCTTGTAAAATTTGCATATATTTAATTTATGATTTTCTTGTGAATGCTGCTTGTCTGATGTTGTGTGCCTGTGATGCTGCTGGAAGGAAGTTTTTCATTGCACCTGTGCGGACGTGTACTTGTGCACATGACAATAAGCTCGACTTTGACTTTGTGTTTAAGAGACTATTACACTGGACGCAGAAGGAGCCGACATAATCAAGGACCCCTCCCACCCCAGTCATTTTCTCTTCTCCCCTCTCCCATCGGGCAGAAGGTACAAAAGCTTCAGGGTGTGTACCACCAGACTCAAGGACAGCTTCTATCCTGCTGTTATAAGAGTCTTACTTGGACCTCTTGAAAGATAAAGATGAACTCTCAATCTACCTCCTCATGGCCTTGCACTTTATTTGTCTACCTGCACTGTATTTTCTCTGTAACTGTAACACTATATTCTACATTCTGTTTTTTTTCCTTTTATACTACCTTGATGTACTCATTTATGGAAATGATAGGGCAAGCACGGTAGCGTAGCGGTTAGTATAACACTATTTACAGAGCCAGCGACCCGGGTTCAAATCTGGCCACTGTCTGTAGTGAGTTTGTACATTTTCCCCATGTGTGCGTGAGTTTCATCTGGGTGCTCCAGTTTCCTCCCATGTACCAAAGACGTGCGGGTTAGGAAGTTGTGGGCATGCTATGTTGGCATTGGAAACGTGGCGACACTTGCGGGCTGCCCCCAGAACGCTACGCAAAAAGATGCATTTCACTGTGTTTCGATGTACATGTGACTAATAAAGGTATCTTATCTGTCTAAAGGGCACACAAAATGAAGGCGTTTCTCTGTGTCGTGGTACATCTGACAATAGTACAACAATTACCCTCAATGTCTAGTGGCTACATGACCCTAGACTGTGGTCCTTCCCCACTGAGCCTTTGCATTGGCTGCACCAAGTTTCAGTGTGTCCCTCAGCAGTTCTCCTGCAGCCTGGAATGTGCCAGTTCGCAGCATTCCCTTATGGACATGTTGTACTGGGAGACCAACAGGTTTCGGGCGTCTTTCACTGAGTTGATGATCTTCCAGCTGCTCTGGATGCATCCTTGGGAACAGCCCGTAGATCAGAGAGTCCTCTGTAACGCAGCAGCTCGGGATGAACCTCAACAAGGACCCTTGCATCCTTTCCCAGACCTTCTTTGCGAATACACAGTCGACAATGAGGTGGACGATATATTTTAGAGATATTTTGTATCTCGCACTGGGGGGGAGTCCCCGACATGGAAATATGCATGAAGATGCATATTATCACCACTTGATGCTGTGGATGTTATCTAGTGAATCGGTGAGCTTTAACTCTCTCACAGAAATGCTTGCAGTTTTGACAGATAAGGTTTTAAGATCCCCTCTTCTCTCAAAAGTTTTGACCCTGGTGTGCGGTGCTGCAGAATGTCATCATTGTTGTAATGCAGCACAGCAAGATCCCATGAACATAAAGGCCTCCTTAAGGAATTCCCTGTGAGGGTGGTGTTTTGGGGGGTGAGGGGGGGGGGGTGTTGGGGAAGGCTTTGCTGGCAACTCATTGAATATATTCAAGCTTGAGATAGACCGTAAGGCAGTCAGAGGGTAAAAGGGAACAGGCAGGGACATGGAGCTGAGGCCCAGATCTAAACAGTCATCATCTTATTCAACAACAATGGAGGTTTGAAGGACTAAATGGCCTTGTATAAGAGCATAAGATATAGACAAATTCGGACATTTAGCCCATCGAGTCTGCGCTGCCATTCAATCACATTTTTTTCAACCCTATTCTCCTGCCTTCTCCCCGTAACCCTTAACCCCCTCACCAATCAAGAACCCATCAACCTCTGCCTTAAATACACCCAATGACTTGGCCTCCACAGCCCTCTCGTGACAACTAATTCCACAGATTCACCGCCCTCTGGCTGAAGAAATTCCTCCTCATCTCAGTTCAAATTTGACATCCCTTTATTCTGAGGCTGTGCCCTCGGATCCTCTCCACATCAACTATCCAGGCCTTTCAGTATTCGGTAGGTTTCAATGGCATCCTTCACACCCCACCCCCCCACCCTTCTGAACTCCATCGAGTACAGGCCCAGAGACATCAAACGCTCCTCATACATTAAGCCTTTCATTCCTGGGATCATTCTTGTGAACCTCTTTCCGGATTAATTCTGACTTGTGCAAATCATCCATGGATTTTTACAGGGCCCCATGGTAACAGGATTCAAGGATGGACATCTCCCACTCAGAACGGACAGGAACTAAGACATTTCCAACTACAAGAGATCACCTGACAGGGGATAAGTAGATGGGGGAGGGGAGAACAGTGTGGGTGTTTCTCATGAGCAGTAATGCTCTAAAAAAAATTTATGAAACTGTCATGTTCTGCACGAGTATAAGAGGTAGCAGCAATGCAGTCATCGATATAGCAGAGAAAGAGTTGAGGAATGGGGCCGGAGTAGGCTTGGAACAGAGACTGTTCAACATAGCCAACGAAGATGCAGGCATAGCTGGGGCCCATGCGAGTGCCCATAGCTACACCCTTGGTCTGTAGAAAGTGAGGGGAATCGAAAGTGAAGTTGTTTAGAGTGAGGACAAGTTGAGCCAGGCGGAGGATAGTGTTAGTGGAAGGGGACTAGTTCTGTCTCTGGTCAAGAAAGAAGCAGAGGGCGGTGAGGCCGTCACGATGGGGAGTGGAGGTATATAGGGACTGGACGTCCATGGCGAAGATGAGGTTGTGCGTGCCGGAGAACTTAAAGCTACGGAAGAGTTGGAGAGGGTGTTTCTCATGAGCTAGTAAATATTTCCGGCATTATTTGATTTTATTTCAAATTTCCAGCATCCACTTTTGTTTTTAATTTCCATAATCCCCCAAAAGTTATCTGGATTTGGGAAGCATTGTTTAGATTGGAAACTTGCTCTCATCAACTCCCATACTCATGAAAGGCAGATGATGGAAAGTTGTGGTCAGGAAACTATAGAAGTCTATAGTCAAAGAGGGAGTCGGCCAGCCTTGGAAATTTTGCTGATCAGAGGGAGTGGGCATTGATGGGAACTTTGCTGACCAAAGTGAATTTGATTAACAGATGGGTTCACGTGCATGAGTGGCATTTGCCCAGCATTGCAATAGTCCCTGATTAAGGGCAGTTACCTAGAAGTCATGGAACTGAAGGAAAGTTAAATGCTCCAAAGCACAGGATCACAATAGTCTGCAGAGCGTTGTGGACTCAGCCAGCTCCATCACGGGCACAACCCTCCCCACCATCGAGGACATCTTCAAGAGGCGGTGACTCAAGAAGGTGGCATCCGTCACTAAGGCCCCTCATCATCGGGGACACTCCCTCTTCACGTTACTACCATCAGGGAGGAGGTACAGGAGCCTGAAGGCGCACAGTCAATGATTCAGGAACAGTTTCTTCCCCTCTGCCATCAGATTTCTGAATTGTCCATGAGCACTGCCTCATTATTCCTTTTAGTTTGCACTACTTTTGTGTTTTAGTAATTTTATTTCTTTGCACTGTACTGCTGCCGCAAATCTCACGTCATCCAGGTCGGTGATAATAAATCTGATTGAGCGATCTGTCAGCCCGAGCTCCCAGTTTCAACTCTCCTCATTGCCACACTGACCTGTTTTCCACCTTCTCCACTGCCAGGGTGAAGCCCAACGCAAACTAGAGGAACAATACCTCATTCTACCTGGGTAGTCCAAACCCAATGGTATGAACTTCCCAACTGCAGGTAACCCTTAACTCCTGTATTCCACCCCCCCCCCTTCCTACCCACCTCCAGTCCTCCCATTTTTGTTCTTTTCCCCATAATCCCCCCCACCCCTGACCTATTTTTATCCTCATCCTGGTTCCATCATCTACTATCCACACATTTAACCCAGAAGATAACCTCCATTCAATTCCATTTGCTCCCTCAACACCTCCCATTATCACCTTAGGTTTCCAACACTGGTAGCCTCTGTCTTTGCTTATCTCCTAGCAGCCATTTTCACCATCACCCTCTCCCCACCTGGTTCCATCTCTCCCCCCCCCCTCCTTTTGTTTGCTTCCACATCACCTACATATCTGTCCCTAACTCCACCCCTCCCACCTGCCCATCCTTCACCCCTCCTGGGCCATCTCACCTCTCCACTTAGTCCTGCAGGGGGCTCAACCCAAAACACTGACAATCCCTCCCTTCCCCCACCCACGCTGCTCGACTCACTGAGCTGCTCCAACAGATTTTTTTTTACTGAGCAACTTAGCGAAGAGCAAGATGAAGAGCAATGGTGGGCAGCTCAACAAATCACCATGGTTCTAGCACACAGGATTTCTGACAAAGGATCTTTGACCTGAAACATTATCTGCTTCCCTTTCCTCAGATGCTGCCTGACCTGCTGAGTATTTCCAAGATCTTCACCTTGTTAGGTTTGATTTTGATGTTCAAGGTCACCAAATATTCTGTAGTCTGAGCATCCCCAGCTTTGAGAGAAGACTCCCCCCCCTCCCTGTTACAGGGTAATAGCGGTTAGCGTAATGCTATTACGGCGCCAGCAACCCAGGTTCAATTCCAGCCACTGTAAGTTCGAACATCCTTCCCATGTCAGTGTGGGTTTCCTCCGGGTGCTCAGATTTCCTTCCATGTTCCAAAGACGTACAGGTTAGGAAGTTGTGGGCGTGCTATGTTGGCACCGGAAGCATGGTGACACTTGCAGGCTGCCCCCAACACACACTACACAAAAAGATGCATTTCACTGTGTTTCGATGTACATGACTAATAGAGATCTTCTCTTATCTTAATTTTTGAAATACTCAAGTGGTTCAAGTACTCAACAACCCAGACTGGGAGTAAGGGTACAGGAAAAGCCCAAAGAGCTTTAAGTATAAATTGAACACTAATCCTGTTTTTTTTTAAATTTAAACCTACATGATCTGTAAGATAACAGGCTTCCCCCTTCAAATTAGGGGAGCCTAAACTAGAGAGCATAGGTTTGTGAGAAGAGAATGATTCAAAGGGGATTTTTTTTGGGGGGTGGTGGTGTGCCAACTCCCCACTGCCCCCCCCCCAGAGGGTGGTGGGTACACAGAATAAGCTGCCAGAGGAAGTGGAGGTGGGTGCAATTACTAGGGTTAACAGCCTCCTAGGAAAGCTTGGAGGATATGGGTCAAACAAAGAAATGGAACTAGCTCAAGTAGACAGATGGGTCAGCATGGATGAGTTGGGCCAAAGGGTCTGTTTGTGCACTGTACAGCTCAATACCATCCATCATCTCAGTTCTGGACTGAAGTGTCAGGCTGACTTGGCAGCTTCAGTCTCTAGCCTGGGACTTGAACAGGTAACTGCCTCCATCAGAGGAAAGGGTCTGACCCTACAACCAACACTGGTCATCTGGACCAGAAACAGTAAATGCTGGAGTATGTAGCATGCCAGGCAGCATTTGTGGAGGGGAAAAACAGGGTCAATGACTTGAAACATCCACAGATGCTGCTAAGTTCCACATCTTTAGATCCAGTGTCATTTCTGGCTTTAATAGGTTACCTCAAAGCACTGGAAATATCACTCTGCAGACCCCTCCAAACGCACTGGCAGGACTAGTGAACCAATGTCTTACCCTTCTCCCAGTCCAACACCCCTCACATCAAGGCCATAATTTCACCCAGTCAGCTGTTGGGCAGGCTGTTTTATCTGGAATTGGTTTAGTGTTGTCATGTACTACAGTACAATGAAGAGTCTTTCATACAGATCAATTCATAACAGTACATCAAGGTAAAAATACAAAATGAAGTAACAGCTACAGAAAAGGTGCAGTGCAGTTAGACAAAGGGTGCAAGGCATTGTAATTCTTAGACAATTTAGATTTAAAAGTAGAATAATAGAAGTAATGAGAGCAGCTTGCAGCAAGTTTCTATGCTCTGGTGCCAACACCAGACTCTTGAAATGGACAGTATTCCTAGTTCCATTTGTCAGGCAGACCAGATTAAAGGAGGGACTCAAAGCCTTGTTTAAAAAGTGAAACATCTCCACAGACTCTTGAGAGTCTCTGGCCCATGACTGTTCAAAGTGGAGGAGGAGCTTGGGAGAGCAAGAGGTAGTGTGCTCCATTTTCTGTCTGAACTACCCATCAGGTACCTCCCACCCCAGGGGTCTGTAATTTCCATCCTCAGAACTGGTTGTGGAGGCAATTCATCCTCTATCCTAAGGGACTGCCCAAGACAATCAATAGTATCAACTCAACTGCCGAGGTGGTAATGACAGTGAAGGGGCAAGCTTCACTATCATGGATAGAGCTGGATTTTAACATGTGCATGAAAAGATTGATAATCTGCTCCATTTTGAAATCAATGGTTTGGCATCTGGCCCAGATGTTTGCTGTGGTCCATCCAAATCACTGGGGCCCTGGTCAGAGTCACACCTCAAACACCCTCTCAAGTCCAACTCACAATTTCTTATGCTCCCTTAGTCTTCTGGTTCACTAACATTTTAAAAGCAAATTGAGATAGTGTTGGACAATAGAAATAGTCTCAAAAATCCACACTGACAGTCTGAAGCCTGTCAGGTTGGAGTTTTTCTGTACACAATTACTGGCACAGCTTCAGGAATGGAGCCCCATCCTCTGTCCACACTGTTTACAACCTTCACACTAAGCAAAGGAAAAATTGCACCCATTCATAAACCCCCACCATGCTATGGGCACCTCTTGCCTAATCTAGGAATCTGGTTGCCACAGGGACATCTGTCACAGCCCAAAAACCACCCTCAATCCCTTGGAACTGCCCAAGACGATCACTACTCAGAATTTCTATTCCTGGCAAATACATTGCTGCAGAATTTACCACAAGTGCAAAAAAAATGCAGCCTTTGACACTTCCCGTTTCTGAGATCACTGTCCACTAATGACAGCACCAGGTACTTGAATTGATGTGGTGCCCTCTATAGGACTGACCAGGGAGAAGCTGTGCCCTTCTGCAAATGAAGTATCAAACCAGAATGGTGAATTCAGTACCTAGTCAGGTACAGAAAGCAAAGGTTTTTAACAGACAAAAACAATGTTCTTTTTTAAAATACACTTTTATTCCTTCAGCATTTAATTTCCAGCATTGCTCAATAACTAGATTTCAAACAAAGCTTTAAGATATTCTTCAATGGACAAGTCCCAACATTCAAAATAGTTAAGGCATAACATACACATCACATAACATCACATGAATTGACATACAAGTCTTCTAACTTATGAAATGGCTCATTAGTCTGTATTCACCACACAAACTTCAGATGAAAGTTGATTGGGGAAAGACTTGAGGGTATTTTAGTTTAACAAGAAATGAGCCAAAATCAACCAACTTCAGGAATCCTGCATCTAATTGACAGGTCACTTATGACATTCTCATTTTTGCACAAATGGTGAACACCCTTAGCTTGTTTATCCTCCTAAATCAGTCCTTTATCATGTCAACTACAATATAAATAAACTAACCAAGAATAAATAGTTAGACAATACAGAACATCCAAATAAATTAAAATCATTTCCATGAATACCCAAACTTTTGGATTATGAAAACTTCTAATACTTCCAGTGCTTCATGTGGGAAGTCAGAATCCTTGTTGAAAATTCCAAATCCTCAGGTACAGGGAGTATTGTGGGAAGCACAGATAATTGTTATGGATACAAGGAACTCTGGTTTCCAAGGAGGGGCTTCAAGTTGGGATACAGCCTTGCTCTTCTGCATGCTTCAAGGTGCTCAACAGCACACAACATTCCCATCCCCTTAAAAGATCACTTCAGGACAAGCACTTGTCAGCTCATATCCCATTCCTTTAATGTTTCCATTGTAAACTCCTCTCCCCATATTTCAATAAACTCCCCAGATACTACAAATTGCCCCTAGTATGATTGTTATTGGCTAATTAACCTACCAACTTGCATGCTTTTGGGATGTGGGAGGAAGCCCACAGTTATAGGGAAACAAACCCCACCCTGACAGCACTGGAGGTCAGGATTGAACTTGGGTCACTGGAGTAATGAAGCAGCAAGTTAGTGTCCCAAGTCTTCTCTTCATCCACTTCCTGTTGAGTGGAGAGAAGTTCAAACCAGCTGCCACCCACGAAATGAGCCTTGTAAACTTGCTAATTACCCAATCCTCCATTACATTATTACACAATACTGTATCATGGAAACATTCAAGAGTGATCTCACTCAATTATATGGAACAGCATAGGAACAGACCCTTCAGCCCATGTTGGGCTAGAATAATTAGTCACCTACCAAACTAATCCCTTCTGCCTACACAACATTCATATCCCTCAATTCCCAGCACATTCATGTGCCCAAGGCCTCTTAAGCACCATATTTGCCTCCACTACCACACCAGGCAGTACATTCAACATACTTGCCTCTAGAAGCTTGCCCTGCACATCTTTGAACTTACCCCTCACCTGAAATGTATGCCCTCTAGTATTAGATATTTCAACCCTGGGAGGAAGACATTGCTGTCTACTCCATCTACACCATTTTTATAAACTTCTCACGTCTCCCTCAGCCTCTGCCACTAGAGAAAACAACCCAAGTTCATAGAACCTCTCGGCATAGCATGTTCCCTCAAATTCAGGCAGCATGCTGGGAAACCTCTTCTGCACCCTCTCCAAAGCCTCCACATCCTATAATGGGGTGACCAGAATTGAATGCAATACTCCAGATGCAGTCTAACCAGAGTTTTACAAAGCTGCAACACAACTTCTCGATTCCTCAACTAATAAAAGCAAGCATGCCACACACCTTGACCACCCTATCAACCTGTGCAGCCACTTTCAGGGAGTGATGGACAGACCTCAAGATCCCTTTGAAGAAGCTTTTGGCCTTCTAAGAAAACTTGGACAAGATATCATAGAAAAACAGGAGAATAAGCATTGACAAAATTTAAATATGCTACATGTTTTTGCTATGAGAATTCAAATACAGGAATTTCCAACAAAATCCTTAAAATGTTGGCAAATTAATACTCTAGATGGCAGCAAAATGCCACCTGATTTTAGAATTACAATCCGAACATCTTCATTGAAGCTTTTTTAAATTAAACACCATTCTCACCCCCACCTGCAAGTTTTGTACTTACAGGTAACAGTAGGCTCTGGGCTTGAACAAACCCACTCCCAGAGATGGGTGTGTCACTGGGGGAAGTCCAAGCCAGCCAAATCCAAAGGTGAGCAGTTAATGGTGCCCAACCCAAATCCCCAGTCCTTAAAAGTCTCACTTCAGTCCTATGACAGTGGTCAAGATGTTTCCCCAGTTGAAATTCTGCTTCAAGTGGTGGTGGGGAGGGTTGATTTCCAAGATAATTGGTGTTATATAGCTCTTCTTAAAGTTGATCACTTGGAGGGTTGCCCCTTCAAGTAACTGTGGGACACATGTCCAGTTGGACAGGTAATATTCACTTGGACTCCTTGCAGGGAGTCAAGGAAAGAAGTGGAACAAGACATCCAAAGTGGCCAAGACAGGAGGGAGAATTCACCTCCAGTTCCCACCTCCACTCCCTTAGGAATGACTGATAGCTCATCTGGGTGGTCTGTCACGAGGTAGACCTGCAGAGCGACAATGGAGAGCAGACACAACAGAATTCTCTTCGCAACATCCTTCTCAGCAGGGAGGGTCTTCCGAGGCTATAGATCCAACAAAGAAAAGAGAGTTAATGGAAGGTTCTTGGGAATGGTCTCCCAATCAGATCAATTATGGGATCCCACTTTCAGCAACCTCTAGTTGAACCTTCCCACTCTGATTGGGTAGGGTTAAGATTCAATCAATGGCTTACCTCCCTTCTCCATCAGCCCATATGAGATGCAATCTGAGCATCAAGTTGAAAAATTATTAGTGTACACAAGTAGGCCATTCAGCCCCTCATGCTTGCTCCTCCATTCATCATGGAATATCCTTCCGAGCACCACTTCCCCAATTCCATGGAATAGAAAAAGTCTATGTCTATCTTGAAGATACTCAGTGACAACTGTTACAGCTCGAGTCTAAAATTTTAAAGATGCATCACCTAATCTGGTCTGAATTGACAAGCTGCAATAGAGACTGCAGCTAGATACCTTAAGCCAAGAGTCTTCACTCCTACAACTACCTGATCAGGCCCCTTCAGAAGTTTGTACATTTCAATTATGCCAACTCATTCATTCTTCTACACACTGGCATATGGGCCCTTCTGCCTACTCCCAGGCATTTCAGGTGAAGCAGTACTAGCAGTTAGCTTAATGCTGTTACAACATCAGCAAGCCAGGTTCAATTCCAGCCACTGAGGAATTTGGACATTCTCCCTATGTGTCTGTGTGGGTTTCCTCAGGGTGCTCCAGTTTCCTCCCACATTCCAAAGACATACAGGTTAGGAAGTTGTGGGCATGCTATGTTGGCACCAGGAGCATGGCACCTGTGGGCTGCCCCCAGAACACTACACAAAAGATGCATTTCACTATACACATGACTAAAGATATCTATCTAGCCCCTCTGTCAGAAGCAAGCCCTTAGGTAGGAGGCTAGACCCAAAGACATGCCAGATAGTCTGAAGCAATTGCTGAAGACACTTGCCTCCTACTCAAACAGTCAGACCACATTTGGAGTATTGGGGACAATTTTGAGTCCTATATCCAAGGATGTGCTGGCATTGGAGAGGGTCCAGGGGAGGTTTACAAGAATGATCCCAGGGATGAAAGGGTTAACGTGTTTGCTGGCTCTGGGCCAAACTCATTGGAGTTTAGGAGGGATTAGGGGATCTCATCGAAACCTACCAAATATTGAAAAGCCTGGATAGAGTGGATGTGGGGAGAGGTTGCTTCCAGTAGGGGGAGAATCTAGGACCAGAAGGTACAGCCTCAAAATAAACAGATGAGGAGTTTCTTTAGCCAGAGGGTGGTGAATCTGTGGAATTCATTTCCACAGATGGCTGTGGAGGCCAAGTCATTGGGTGTATTTAAAGCAGAGGTTGATGGGTTCTTGATTAGTAAGGGTATCAAAAGTTATGGGGAGGCAGGAGAAAGGGAATGAGGGGAAATAAATCAGCCACGACTGAATGGCCAAGCAGACTCAGTGGGCTGAGTGGCCTAATTCTGCTTCCAAGTCTTAAGGTTTCAAATCTTCATCATAAAGGTCAAAACACTGCCTTAATTGATTTGTACACCCACATTGACTTTCAGTGACTAGTTATACTCCACACCCTCCTCCCCATACACTTCAAGATCCCCATTTGAAAATTTCCTACCCACTCAAAGCAGAACCTCATCATGATCTACCTGCCTCTTCCCATTCACTTAACCCATTTGTACTAACCCCCCCAACATACCCACCTTAACATACCTGGTCACCCAGCTTTGGACTATCAGCTACTGGACATACCCCACTTGCTCATCCCATTCAATCATTGATAGGAGTGGTAACCCAGCATCCTGAAAAACATTTTCCTATGTCTTTGACCATTAAAGAAACCTCCATCCACACTAATCTCCACAAACATGTTCTAACTTTAAACACCCTCATGTGGCACTTTACTGGAAGTCTAAATGCATCATACCCACTAACTGGCAGAATAAAGGGGAACCAATCTCAAATGTTTGAGAAATACCATTTCCCTTTCACAAGGGACACTAAACCCAATTTCAAAGTGCTCTTTGCATTTCTTTAATGGTAGTAAGAAAGTTGGAATCTAATATGTTAAAGTGAATAACCTGTAATGACCTCAGTTTCATTTCCCCTGCAAGTCACAGAAATGCCAGAGTTTGAGTTTTGGATGCAGGGGAGAAATAAGAGCACTCAGGGAAAATCTATAGTGACAGGGAGAGCACGCAAACCCCCACACAGACAGTACTAGAGGTCAGGATCAACTCTAGGTTGCTGGATCTGGGGCAACATCCCCACTAGCTGTTTCACCTTCTTCCCTGCCATTTCCTTATACAAACCTTTGCTTCAATCCCTGTAATTCATATTGGAACTAATTTTTTTCCTCTCCATACGTCAGAAGTTTAGACTATTAGATTAATCTTATATTTCTTCCTTTCTGAACTTCTTGACTACTTTTGTGCTGGTTACACTTAGCTAAACCAGATTAGGCCGAGCAGAAGCTACAACCCACCCTTAATTTGTGAAGTATCCCTCCGTGGGAAGTGTTTTAAGAACACCATAAACTGTGATGAGCCAGTAACTCTCTGCCCACTGTGTATCCAGATGGATTGTACCAAAGCAGCTTTGTAAAATTGAAGCCTGGCACCTCCAAGGAGCAACAACATTTACCACAAAAATTCACAGATTAAAAGTTTGTAAATTGGGGAATACTTGGTTTAAAATAAGCTTTAGTATGCAAGCAAACTCCCCTCACGTATACACAGCTAACATTAACCTTGAACAATGCAATACAAACCACCTCCGGCTGGAATTGAAGTCAATCTGCTTTCCTCTGGAAGGTTATACTCGTCTCGGCACTTGAAGCAGTGGGATACTTACCTGGTAAATTGGATAAAGGACTTTCAATGAGCGCCTCTTAGATCTGCGCCCATACTTGGGCTCTGGGATTGCGTCGAAAGTGAACACCTCGGGCTCAGTGTACCTCCGGGTGCTCAGGTTGCTGAGATTCTGCGTGTTGCTGGACGCACTGATGTGGGCTACAGTCGAATGCATCAGTGACACTTCAACAGGTACCGCACTACAGAGTGACACCGCAGCAATAACCTTGCATGACTGCAGCAGCACCTTTTAAGCATCCCGGCTTGATTGACAGCCGCGGGGGAGACGCTGATTGGTCAATCCTTGAGGGTCCCGTTTCGTCGCCTGAATTCCTCACCAATTACCGGCACCAAAAGAAAACCCAGGCCCCGCCTCCATTGCACAATCATTGGTTACATCTCGAGCAGGGTGGGGTCCACCGCTTAAACCTGGGTGAAAATGCAAAGTAATGTTGGGTGTGCCAGAGGTATGGAGGACGAAAACAGGCCATTCGGCCCAGCAAGTCCATGCTGAACATCAAGCACCCATTTACGCCGACCCCATTTTGTTCTCCTCCCCATTCCCATCCATTCCATCCCTCACCCACACGTTGGGGGGGGGGGGCAATTTACAGTGGTCAATTAACCTACCAACCCACACGTCTGTGGCATGTGGGAGCACCCGGGGGGGAGAAACCCAAGCAGTCACGGGGAGAACGTGCAAAGGGACCTTCCACCTGGGAGGTGATAGGTGGAAGGTCTGTCCTCCTGATCCAACTGGCCCCCATCACTTGGTCTCCCCTGCCCCACCCTCGCCATCTGCCCATCACCCACACACTCCTCCCAGCGGTTCCCCTCCCCACCTCCTTCCCATTATTCCACGCTCCACCGTCCTCTCCTGTCAGATTCCATCATCTTCCAGCCATTTAAGGTTTGACCCCTCTCATGCCTGTATTCCCCCCCCCCATCTGCCTTTCACCCTCCTCACCTGGATCCACCAATCACCTGCCAGCTCTTGTTTCACCTCTTCCCTCCACCTCCTTATACCGGCTGCCTCCCTCTCTGTCTTTCAGTCCAGTTGAAGGGTCTCGGTCGGAAATGTCGACTGTCCATTTCCCTCCATAGATGCTGCCTGACCCGCTGAGTTCCTCCAGCGCTCTGTGTGTTGTATGAGAGAGGTCAAATCAAGTCGTCGAATTTATTGTCATGTGCACAAGTACGGTGAGGTACAGGTACAATGAAAAACTTGTAGCAGCATCACAGGCATCACAGGTTCAGACAACACACAGAGCATAAATTACACATTAATTATACAAGACAGTGAAGAGAAAAAAAAGACTGTGCAAAACAAGACATTACCACACAAAAAAAAAACACACGCTACCAGAGACAAGTCCATGGTGGTGCAAGAGGTAGTCCGTAGTGTTCAGTTGTTGAGATAGGTTTGTGAAGGTTGGTTCAAGAACCTGATGGTTGTAGAAAAGATGATGATTCCAAGTTGTGGGATTACTCAGGTCAAAGTCAAAGTTGAGTTTATTGTCGTATGCACAAGTACATGTGTGCACAGGTGCAATGAAAAACTTACTTGCAGCAGCATCACAGGCACATAGCATCAGACACACAACGTTCACAAGAAAAACATAAATTAAACATAAATTATTCTCAATTTTTACAAGAAAGAATACAATTAGAACAAAACAAAGTCTATGGTAGTGCAAAGTGTTGCTATACTGAGGTAGTGATTAGGATTGTGCAGGTTGGTTCAAGAACCGAATGGTTGAAGGGAAGTAGCTGTTCTTGAACCTGGTGGTGTGGGACTTCAGGCTTCTGTACCTCCTGCATGATGGTCGAAGCCTCCCTGTACGCGGATGATGTCATTGTCTTCTGCTTGGACCCACGGACGGTCCACAGATTGATCAGTATCTGCGGGCTATTTCCAGGGACACACACCAAGACAAACATCGACTGCAGCTGGAAGGCCATCAACTCGGTGAACAGGACGCACCCTGGCCTGCCTGAAACTCGTTGGTCTTCCAGTGTGAGGAGATGCCCGTGAACGAATACTGCTGACTGGCGCATTCCAGGCTACGGGAATACACACTGAGAGAGCTTTCCAGTAGATGTACCAAGCACTGAAGCTTGGTACGGTCATGAGAAAGCTCTGTGGGGAAGGATCACAGTCTCAGCTTCTGCCACCATTGAACACAAGGAGGCTGGGGTCTGCATAACTTCCTCTCAAACACTTCATGGTTCACTGTTTAAGAAAGGAAGAGGAGTGGTATTGACACATTGTAAAAGAATGCATTGAATTGTTGCTACAGTAAATGGCGACAATGTCAATAGGATGAATTAAATATATTTTCGGGAAAAGCTGTTTTCTTGGAAGGGTTCAATGGGATACTTGAACGCTTTACAGCACCAGCAACCCAGGTTCAAATCTGGCCACTGTCTGTAAGGAGCTTGTACGTTCTCCCCGTGTCTGCGTGGCTTTCCCCCGGTGCTCCGGTTTCCTCCCACATTCCAAAGACGTACGTGTTAGGAAGTTGTGGGCATGCTATGTGGGAGCAGGAAGCGTGGCGACACTTGCGGGCTGCCCCCCAGAACACTTTACACAAAAGGTGCATTTCACCGTGTGTTTCAACGTACATGTGACTAATAAACATACCTTATTGCTTATCTTTTGGGCAGAATTATTAAAGAGTAAATAATATTTCAAATCAAGATTCTGTTGCTTTGATATACACCCACCACTGTTTTTATTAAATGTACTGTATCATAGTAACAGTGCGTTCTTCCATGGAATGTATTTGGATGACAGATTTGAATGCTCTCTGGCTGCTGTCTACTTTTAAGTGAAGCGTAGCCCTCTTCAAGGCTCTGTCCCTCATGCCTGTGCCCTTCCTGAAGGATTCATAAAGTGTTCAATAGAATACAAAAATGAGAACAGTGGGAAACCCTGCCTGTAATTGGTCAATTTTTCATGAATTATGCCAAGGTCTGGTTTAGTTCCACCAATTCATGTTCAACCATTCTTCAGTGTCTCCACATCCTTTATATAATTTGGAAGTTATAACTGTTCACCATACTCCAAGTGTCCAAGTCAGAATAAGACTTGGAGTTTGAGTAACTGGATTTGTCCTTAGCTTAAAGGAGATAATTGTTCGGGAAGCAAATTCTCTTCGGGCGGCAAATTCCTCAGTAATTCACGGAATATAACCTGGGTCACTCCCACTGAGCAGGTAAAGAATATAGAACGTAGCACAGTACAGGCCACGCAGGTCGATAGGGTTGTTAAGAAGGCGTATGGAGTTGGCCTTTATTAGTCGGGGTATGGAGTTCAAGAGCTGCGAGGTGATGTTGCAGCTCTATAGAACTCTGGTCAGATCACACTTGGAGTATTGTGTTCCATTCTGGTCGTCTCATTGTAGAAAGGATGTGGAAGCTTTAGAGAGGGTGCAGAGGAGATTTACCAGGATGTTGCCTGGATTGGAAAGCATGTCTTATGAGGATAGCTTGAGCGAGCTGGGGCTTTTCTCTTTGGAGAGAAGGAGGATGAGAGGGGACTTGATAGAGGTGAACAGAATGATAAGAGGCAAAGATCGAGTGGACAGTCAGAGACTTTTTCCCAGGGCGACAATGGCTGACATGAGGGGACGTGATTTTAAGGTGATTGGAGGAAGATATAAGGGAGATGTCAGGGGTAAGTTTTTTACACAGAGAGTGGTGGGTGCGTGGAACGCGCTGCTAGCAGAGGTTGTGGGGGCAGATACATTAGGGACAATTAAGAGACTCTTAGTTAGACACATGAATGATAGAAAACTAGGGGGCTATGTGGGAGGGAAGGGTTAGATAGATCTTAGAGCAGGATAAAATGTCGGCACAACATTGTGGGCCGAAGGGCCTGTACTGTGCTGTAGTGTTCTATGTTCTAGAGGCCCTCTGGCCCACAATGTTGTGCTGACATTTTATCCTGCTCTAAGATCTATCTAACCCTTCCCTCCCACATAGCCCCCTACTTTGTTATTTAGAGGAAAATAAGAGGAAGGAATGAGAAGTGACCAGAACCTGGTCTGATCACATCACCTGAAACCAGGAAATGAAACTTGCAGTTTCATTGGTGTTTCAGTTGAATTACATCAGTATCTGTTTCCAGATCACCACAGGCCCGAGTTTTAATTGGCTCCAGCTCCCAATCACCCCCAGTTAATTACTTCAACTCCAATTTATTAAATAATTTAACAAACAAAGGTATTAAAAGAATTAAAAGTTTGAAAAGAGGACAAGTACAGTGGGTAGAGCCTCTGACTCACTGCTCCAGTGACCAGGCTTTGATCCTGACCTCCGATCACAAGATATAGGAGCAGAATTAGGCCATTCAGCCCATCGAGTCTGCTCCACCATTCAATCATGGCTGATTTTCTCAACCCCATTCTCTTGCCTTCTCCCCATAACCCTTAACCCCCATACCAATCAAGAACCCATCAATCTCTGCTGTAAATGACTTGGCCTCCACAGCCCTCCGTGGCAACGAATTCCACAGATTCACAACCCTCTGGCTGAAGAAATTCCTCCTCATCTCAGTTTCAGCTGGACCTCCCATTATTCTGTGCCCTCGGATCCTAGACTTTCCCACTGATGGAGACATCCTCTCCACGTCCACTCTATCCAGTAGGTTTCAAATGAGATCCCCACTCATCCTTTTTAAGTCCATCAAGTACAGGCCCAGAGACATCAAACGCTGCACATACATTAAGCCGTTGAGGAGCTTGCACATTCTCCCTGCAACTGCTTGGTTTCTCCCAGGTGCTCTGATTTCCTCCCACATCCCAAAGACTTACGGATTGGTGGGCTAATTGACTGCTATAAATTCCTCCTGGTGCGTAGGTGAATGGTGGATCTGAGAGGAGTTGTTGAGAATGTGGGGACCAGATTTTTGAACAGTCTTTTCTTCTCTCTCTCTTTACTGTCTTGTATAAGCTACATATAATATACATTCTGTGCGTTGTCTGTATCTGCATGCAAGCAAGTTTTCATTGTACCTGTATCTCACTGTACTTGTGCACATGGCAATAAACTCCACTTGATCTGAGAATAATAATTGGGATTGATACAGGACTAGTGTAAGTGGATGTTTGGTGTTTGCTGTGGACTCAGTGACCCAGACATTTTTCTGTGTTCTATGACTCAATGACTCTGAAAGTTAAAAGAGCAAATTGAGTTCTGAAGGGTTCAAACTACTAGTCACTAGGAACTGATGCAATTCTCACAGAACAGAAACCGTCTCATTCACAGACACCTCTCACCTGTTTTAGGTCATGGAGACTTAAAGTAGCAGATTATCTGATAAACCAGGAACTAAACTGTCTGTTCCTTTACATCCTGTGTGGCCAGTGGGAGTAACTTAGATTTATTTTAATTTCAAAGGTAAACTTTATCCATAAAATTGTATGTAAGAAATAAAAAAAAACTCAGTATCAATCAATAAGCTTCAAAACCTGGGCCTCTGTACCTCCCTCTGCAACTGGATCCTTGACTTCCTTAGATTAGGAACAGCTTCTTCCCCTCCGCCATCGGATTTCTGAACGGTCCATGAACCCATGAACACTACCTCGTTATTCCTCTTTTGAATTATTTATTTATTTTTGTACCTTATAGTAATTTTTATGTCTTTACGTCTTGCACTGTACTGCTGCCGCAAAACAACACATTTCATGACCTATGTCAGTGATAATAAACCTGATGATTCTGAAAACAGAACATGGCTTTCTTTACGTACGTAATGTCATCCAGTCTATACCTCCATACTGTTGTCTGGTCTATACATCAGTAACATCATCAGTTTAATACATTGCATGTACAAGTCACCAATGCCACTCACGTGGCCCCTTTGAACAATACACCCATTAATTGTTTGTGGGACTGTTACACAGGACTCAGCCCCTGAATGTCCAGTGGCAACAGGACCTTAGATTGCACTCCTTCCCCACAAAGCCACTGAGCTTCAGTACATCTGATTACCTCAAATGAAACCAGCACATACAAGGCTTCAGTACATCTGATTACCTCAAATGAAACCAGCACATCCACTTGCGTTTCAGTTGAATTACATCAGCATCAATTTCCACAGCCTGAGTTTTAATTGGCTCCAGCTCCCAGTTCATTATTTGAACTCCAATTTATTAAATAATTTAAAGAACAAAAGTATTAAGAGAATTAAATTTTGAAAAGAAAACAGGGGCACAGCGGGTAAAGCCATTGCCTCAAGTTTCCAGTGATACAGGGGGTTCGATCCTGACTTCCGGTGCTGTCAGTGTGGAGTTTGCATGTTCTCCCTGTGACTGAGCACGTACTCCTACACCATGGAATGTGCCAGTCAGCAGCATTCCCTTATGGACGTCTCACACCGGAAGTTCAACAGGTTTCGGGCAGACCAAAGTGTGTCTTTCACCTAGTTGATGATCTCCCAGCAGCACTTGACGTCTGCCTCGGTGGGCGTCCCTGGGAACAGCCCGTAGATCGGAGTCCTCTGTTACACAGCTGCTCATGATGAACCTCAGCAAGGACCCTCTATCCTTTCCTTGCGAAAGCAAATTTGATTCTTGAAAGTCCCGGTGAAACCGGAAAGCAGAGTGGGGACATGGTTATACTGGGGCCAATCGTCTCTTTCTGTGATTTACCTTCCTTCAGCACTCCAGCTCTTGGGTCAGAGACGTGTGTGTCCCAGACCTTCTCCACAGCATGTATCCCTCATCCCGGCTGCAGGAATGCTACACTGGAATCTCGTGGTGGACAGCATCCTGGAGCAGGGATTAAAGTCCTGTCCTTCTTTTTCAGGGGGTCAGCAGCTGACTTCGAAGCCGAGTTCCTTGTTATTGCCACTTTGCTGTTTAAAGGAGGACACTGTAGTAAAATTGGCTCCCCATTACATTTACAAAAATGTCCACACTTCAAAAATTCTTCACTTCTTCAAAGGAAACCTGGGGAGAGCTGAGATCATGAAGAGCACTTTGGAAATACAAGGGAGACACAAGAGACTGCAGATGCTGGAGTCTGGAGCAACACACACTCTGCTGAAGGAACTCAGCCGGTCGAGCAGCATCCGTGAGGGGGAAAGGAATTGTCGACGTTTCAACCCTGATGCAGGGTTTCAACCAGAAATGTCAACAATTCCTTTCTTCCCACAGATGCTCCTCAACCCGATCCTCCAGTGGATTGCTTGATGCTTGGAAATGCAAGGGTTTGGAAATTTCACAGTGGCATAACTGAGGTGCTGCCTCACACCACCGGAGACCCGGGTTCAATCCTGACCTCCGGTGCTGTCTGCATGGAGTTTTGACTGTGTGGGTTTCCCCCGGGTGCTCCGGTTTCCTCCCACAGCCCAAAGACGTGCAGGTTGTTTGTTTAATTGGCCAATATAAGTTGTCCCTTGTGCGTAGGTGAGTGGTAGAATCTGGGAAGAACTGATGGGAATGTGAGGAGAGTAAAATTGGGATTAATGTGGAATTAGTGCAAATAGTTGGTTGATGGTTGGCATGGACTGGATGGGCCTGTTTCTATGCTGTATCTCTCTATGACCCCATGGAGGACAAATATTCCAAAGGTCTCCACAGAGATGTCTTTCCCTCAGAACAAATCACAGCTGGAAATTATAGTTGTCAGCCTTTAATAAAATATATTGATCTACAACTTCCTTCTTATGGGAAGTTACATAGAACATAGAACAGTGCAGCATAGAACAGGCCCTTTAGCCCACAATGTTGTGCCGACATAGCTAGTCCCTCCTACCTACAGAATGCCCATATCCCTCTATTTTCCTCTCATTCATGTGCCCATCAAAGCTCCGCTTAAAAGCCCCCAGTGAGTTTGCTCTCACCACCCTATCAAGCAACGCATTCTGGGCACCCACCACTCTCTGAGTAAAAGCTACCCTCATGTCTCTTCTGAAACTACCCCCCCCTCACCTTAAATGCATGCCCTCTGGTATTGCGTCACTCAATAAAAGGGAAAGATATTACTTGTCCACCCTATCTATGCCCCTCATAATTTTATACACTTCCAACAGATCACCCCTCAGCCTCCACCGCCCCAGAGAAAATACCCCCAAGTTTGTCCAGCCTCTCCTGATAACACATGCATAGTTCTAGAATTCACATTGATATTTTTGGATCTACCCAGGCAGCTGCCTTCGAACATGCTCGGACCTATGTGTTCTGACTTGCTCAGAAGGAGAAGCAGGTGTTTCGCCTTTGTGCTGAATTAACAGTTTTCTGTTGAAAAAGTAAACCTCTGAAAATACTTTGAACACCACACAATTGTATCAAATGTGAATACATTGCCCAATGCCTACATTGAGTATAGATCTCCCTTAGCTATATCCTGCCCTTAATGATTGAAACATCATCAGGAATGCAGCCACACCTGTTAGACAAAGGGAAGGGGGTGGTGTGGATGATCCACACTGATACCACCCTAGGTAAAATCAGACATTCCTATCGGGGATTTTTTTTTAGCTCACTGTGCCCACATTATTGCATTCCTACAAAAAAACTTGGATTCCCACGGGCAAGACCACATCCAACAAGTTTCACAATATCATGTGGTTCTGATTTGTATTAACTATACCCCTCATTAAAATCTTGGAAGGATTACAACAAAGTGCTCACTGCCTCGGTTCGTACATTGAATGAAATCTCCCTGGTACCTACCTGAAATGAGCAAGGTGGATTTTAGTTAAAGAATTTTTTAAATTAAACTATTGGTATTGGTTTATTATTGTCACATGTACCGAGATACAGTGAAAAGCTTTGTCTGTGTGCCATCCAGATAGATCAGGCCATACGTAAGTTCATCAAGGTAGCTAAAAGGAAACAGAATGGAGGAATTTAGTGTAGCGGTTACAAAGAAAGTGCAGTGCAGGCAGACAAATAAAGTGCAAGGGACATTAAGTTGGGAGATCAAGAATTCATCTTTAGTAATATAAGAGGGGAGAAGCAAGAATGACCAGGGTGGGAGGGGTCCTTGATTATGTCGGCTGCTTAGAGAATTTGTACGGAGAGGCAAGCCATTCAAGGACACAGGGCGGCACAGTACCGCAGCGGGCAGAGCTGCTGCCTCACAGCTCCAGAGACCTGGGTTCAATCCTGACCCCGGGTGCTGCCTGTGTGGAGCTTGCATGTTTTCCCCGTGACCGCGTGGGCTTCCTTCTGGTGCTCCGGTTTCCTCCCACATCACAGGTTGGTAGGTTAAATGGTTGCTGTAAATTGATATGATAAGAAAAGATAAGATAAGGTATCTTTATTAGTCACATGTACATCGAAACACACAATGAAATACATCTTTTGCATAGAGTGTGCTGGGGGCAGCCTGCAAGTGTCGCCATGCTTCCGGTGCCAACATAGCATGCCCACAGCTTCCTAACCCGTACATCTTTGGAATGTGGGAGGAAACCAGAGCACCCGGAGGAAACCCACGCAGTCACCGGGGGAGAACGTACAAACTCCTTACAGACAGCGGCCGGAACTGAACCAGGGCTGCTGGCACTGTAATAGCGTTACGTTAACTGCTACACTACCGCCCCTAGTGTGCAGGTGAGCGGTAGACTCTGGAGGCAGTTGTTGAGAATATGGGGAGCCCTAATAAATGGGTCATAACGTAGAATTAGTGTAAATGCATGGTTGATGTTCAGTACAGGCTCAGTGGGCCGAAGGGCCTGTTTCTGTACTGTATCACTTTATGACTCTAACCAATGTGTTCCTGGTCAAATATAGAATGGCAGCTGCTCTGCCCAAGGCTGCATGAAACTGCAGAGAGTTGCGAACACAGCCCAGTCCATCACGCAAACCAGCCTCCCCTCCACTGACTCCCATCTACACTTCCCACTGCCTCGGGGAAGCAGCCAACATAATCAAGGACCCCTCCCACCCCGGTCGTTCTCTCTTCTCCCCTCTCCCGTCGGGCAGAAATTACAAAAGCTTGAGAGCACGTCCCGCCAGATTCAAGGACGGCTTCTGTCTCGCCGTTATCAGACTCTTGAACGGACCTCTCATACGTTAAAGATGTATTCTTGATCTCCCGATCTACCTCGTTGTGGCCCTTGCACTTTATTTGTCTACCTGCACTGCACTTTCTCTGCACTTGCCTGCACCATATTCTGCATCCTGTACCTTACTGGCGTGCAGACAAAAGCTTTTCACTGTATCTTGCTGCAAGTGACAATAGTAAACCAATTACCAATATCAGTGATCTTACTGGGACAGAGGAATATGCTCTGTCCTCTCATACACTCAGTTCAAAGGAGGTTTGGTTGTTTGGCATTACAATGCAGCCTTCACATGTAGATCCTCTGCATAGGCCTCACCTTCCTTACGAGTCTTCTACCCCATACCCCTTGGAGTGTGCTAATGCCAAAGTTAAAGTCAAAGTCAAAAGTCAAAATTGAGTTTATTGTCACCGTGCACAAGTACATGTGTGCCACAGGTACAATGAAAAACTTACTTGCAACAGCATCACAGGCACATAAGCAGCATTCACAAGAAAAAACATAAATTAACCATAAATTATGCACAATTTTTCAAGACAGAACACAATTAGAACAAAAAAAACAAAGTCCATTTTAGTGCAAATTGATCAAAGTGGTCATAGTGGTCGTGCAGGTTGGTTCAAGAACAGAATGGCTGAAGGGAAGTAGCTGTTCTTGAACCTGGTGATGTGGGACTTCAGGCTTCTGTACCTCCTGCCCGATGGTAGCTGCGAGAAGATGGCGCAGCCCGGATGGTGGGGATCTTTGATGATGGATGTTACTTTCTTGAGGAAGCGCCTCCTGTAGATACCACCGATGGTGGGGAGGGATGTGCCCGTGATGTACTGGGCAGAGTCCACTGTCTCTGCAGCTTCTTACGTTCCTGTTCATACAAATTGCCGTCCCAGACCATGATGCAACCAGTCAGGATACTCTCAACAGTATATCTTAGAAGTTTGTTAGAGCGTTTAGTGACAAGCCAAACCTCCTTAACCTTCTAAGAAAGTAAAGATGCTGGCGCACGTTCCTTGTGATTGCATCTACGTGCTGGGCCCAGGGCAGGTCATCCAATATATTAACACCCAGGATGCCAGGGATGAGGTCAGGTTGGAGATGTGTGGTGGTCCTCCTGCAAGTAGCTGCATAACAGAGGACTCTCTGATCTATGGGCTGTTCCGGGGACAGACAAACATCAAGCGCTGCTGGAAGATCATCAACTCGGTGAAGGTACACATTGGTCTGCCCGAAACTTGTTGGTCTTCCGGTGCAAGTGGACATCCTGTAAGTGCATAGTACATTCCAGGGAGCAGGAGGATGTGCTGAGGGACTCACTGAAACTCAGTGCAGCCACTGCAAACCCTCTGTGGGGGGAAGACCATAGTCTAGGGTCCTGCTGCCTCTGGACACTGAGGGATTGGGTCCTGCGGAATGACCTCTCGAACACTTCCAGATGTTTTAAGGCAGAATCATGAATGCACTGACATACTATAGGACGAAGTATTGAATGGCTGTCACAATAAACAAACAGAAAGACACATACTGATTTTACTTTGCTACTGACATCCACCCTGTCCACAAATTCACTTGGGATTTTTCCGATACCTCTCTCCCACTTCTTGATCTACCTGTCTCCATCTCAGAAGAGAAACTACCCACTGATCCCTCTACTGATTGTATTTACTGTATATGTTACGAATAAAGTAGACTTTTAAAAAAATAATCTGCGGTGGTTTTCCTTGGGACAAAGGAAGTTCAAAGGAGACTTCAAAGAGGTGAATAAGATAATGATTCATTCAGACCAACTAGGCAGAGAAACGCTGTTTCCATTGGTTGACACACAAGGACTAGGGAATACATTTGTTTGGGGTGAGATGACAGACAGCTTCTTAACTCATTGTAAGAGTATCACACTACAGGAGACAGTGCTCCCAAATTATGACACATTGCTATTCATGATTAAGGTTTGAGGGTGTGACCTAATCTGTGAGAAACTAACTGAGGTTGAGATTGATATAGAGGTGTAGAAAGTCATCAGGAGTTTAGATAGGGTGAATGCACACATTCTCTTTCCCAGTGAACTAAAAACTAGAGGGGAAAGATTTAAAAGGGACCTGAGGAGCAACTCCTTCACACAGAGGGTGGTGCGTATATGGAACGAGCTGCCAGAGGAAGTGGTTGAGGCAGGTACAATAACAACATTTAAAAGGGATTTGGATAAGTACAAATGTTTAGAGGGATGTGGACCAAACATGAGCAAATGGGATTAGCTTGGGTGGGCACCATGGTCGGCATGGACAAGTTGGGCCGAAGGGCCTGTTTCCATGCTGTATTACTCCATGACTCAGTGAGAAGTAATGACCCCACCCCCCCTCCCCCAACTTCCCACTTGCGAGGTTGGTGCAAGCAGAGAGCATCAGTGAAATTGGATCGAGATGAGGGAAATAAACTTGGCTACAAGGATAAAGCTTCACAGTGGGACCGGCTAGATTGCCAGCATGGATTCGATGGGCCAAGTGACCTCCTTCCATGCTATATTAACTGGGGTGCAGGCTGTTCCCAGGAGGGCACACCGAGATAGACATCAAGTGCTGCTGGAAGATCATCAACTTAATGAAAGGTGGACTTCTGGTCTGCCCAAAACTTGTTGGTCTTCCATTACAATGAGACATCCGTAAGGGAATGCTGCCGACTAGCACATTCCAGGGAGCAGGAGTACGTGCTGAGGGACGCACTGAAGCTCAGTGCAGCCAACACCAAGGCTTTGTGGGGAAGGGCTATCGTCTAGACACTGAGAGACTAAGCCTGGTGTGAACATAGAACATAGAACAGTGCAGCACAATACAGGCATTTTGGCCCACAATGTTGTGCCGACCTTTAAACCTCACCTAAGACTATCTAACCCCTTCCTCCCACATATCCCTCTATTTTAAATTCCTCCATATGCTTATCTAGTAATCTCTGAATTTGACCAAGTACCTGCCTCCACCCACCGCCTTCAGGCAGTGTATTTCATGCCCCCAACCACCTCTCTGGGTAAAAACCTTCCTCATTATCTCCCTTGAACTTCCCACCATTACTTTAAAGCCATGCCCTCTTGTATTGAGCATTGGTGCCCTGGGAAAGAGGTGCTGGCTGTCCACTCTATCTATTCCTCTTAATATTTTGTACACCTCTATCATGTCTCCTCTCATCCTCCTTCTCTCCACAGTAAAGCGCTAGCTCCCTTAGTCTCTCCTCATAATGCATACTCTCTAAACCAGGCAGCATCCTGGTAAATCTCCTCTGCTCTCTTTCCAACGCTTCCACATCCTTCCTCATAGGTGGTGTGGAAACCTCTCAAAGTTTGTATCATCCCAGGAGCCCACATGAGTGGCAATATTGCTCTGTACACAGAATGTGTTAACACTACCAATGTATAGAACTGATAACACTGCGAATGTACAGACTGAACGACACTACGAATGTAAAGGGAGCCATGCACTATGTTTGCTGAAGTGCTGAAGGCTGGTGAAGTCCTGGTGAAAGGTCTCGACCGGAAACATCAACTGTTTATTTCCCTCCATAGACGCTGCCTGACCTGCTGAGTTCCTCCAGCATTTTGTGTGCGTTGCTCCAGATTCCAGCATCTGAAGAATCTCTTGTGTCATCTTTCTTTCTTTATCTTTATTGGTCACATGTACATCGAAACACCCAGTGAAATGCATCTTCTTGCATAGAGTGTTCTGGGGGCAGCCCGCAAGTGTTGCCACGCTTCTGGCGCCAACGTAGCATGCCCACAACTTCCTAACCCGTACGTCTTTGGAATGTGGGAGGAAACCGGAGCACCCGGAGGAAACCCACGCAGACACGGGGAGAACGTACAAACTCTTTACGGACAGCGGCCAGATTTGAACCCTGCTCACTGGCGCTGTAAAGCATTATGCTAACCGCTACACTACCGTGCATCATGTTCTCTGTTTTTCTTATACTTTTTTTCAACAAATAAAACTTAGTTTTAAAATATTGAACCCCATGACTCTATGCTGCTGTTGACGATTGAGAGAAAATTGGCAGACCTTCCCAGCCAAGAGGGTGAAGCAAAGGGCGGGTGTAAGTTTAAATTTCTTACTGGTGTGCTGTACCTGACCATATCCCACCTCTGAGAGTGGGTGGAGTTGTGAAGTAGATCAAGAGTGACCTTCTCCGGGGGCTGGACTGATTCTAGGGGCTGCGTGGTCTGTTCCTATGACAAATGCGATAACCTGCATAAGGTATTTTCCCCTGAGTAGATTATTCTTCACAGAAGGTTGGCTGTTATTGATTTAAGCATTCTTCAAACATGTGTATCTCAAATCTGCAGGGTTATAGGAGATCCTACCCTCTATATGACTCCTTGATTTGATATTAATGTGGCAGTTCCTTTGAACATGCTTGAACCCTGCATATTTTCAGATGATTCACGGAGCTCTCATGCTGACTGCAGTGGGGGCGATGCACAGGTTCCAGGTGTTTTACTTTACTTGGGTGCTGAGTCAGTGGATTAGGTCAGAAATATTTTGAATAGTATGCATTTTTTTAGCAAACTGTGAAATACGTTGCCCCCAAGTCCCTGTTGTCCATTGATCCCTCTTCGCCAACACCTGTCTGCAATGATTGTGGGTTGAAAGGAATGCAGGCACACCTGCTAAACTAAGAGAAGAGAGGTGTGTCAAGGATTTGCAATGATACACCCCTACTCACAATGAGAGGTCCCTTTTAACATTTGAGTCTCACTGCACTCAGATTATGTCAATCCCCACCCTAAATTTAGGTTCTCACAGATGAGGCCACATCCTTGTCTTCAGCATGAATAACACTCATGTTATATTTTGGGAGCACCATTCTCCTGTAGTGTGAGAATCTTACAATGATTACAATTAATGTCACATTTGGGTCAATTTACGTAATCTGAGTCTTAGAGTCAAACAGCACAGAAACAAGTCCGTTGGATCTGTGCCAGCCATTGAGCACCCACTAACACCAGTGCTATGCCAATCCCATTTTATTCTCCCCACATTCCCCTAAATGCCACTCACCTACACGCTAGGGGCAGCTCAGAGCGGCTGGTTAATCTACTGACCTACGTGTCTTTGGCCAGAGTTTTCCTAAATGGTGGTAGTGGAGAGGGTGTTAATTCTGAATGACCCTGGTGTTTGAAAAACATAGAACATAGTACATAGAATAGTACAGCACAGGAACAGGCCCTTCGGCCCACGATGTCTGTGGTGAACACGATGCCAAATTACACTACTCCCTTCTGTCTACACATGATCCATATCCCTCTTATCCCTTCATGTGTCTCTCTAAAAGCCTCTTAAATGCCACTATCGTATCTGCTTCTGCCACCACCCCTGGCAGCTGGTTCCTGGCACCCACCACTCTCTGTGTAAAAACTTGCCCTGCACATCACTTTTAAACTTTCCCCCTCTCACCTTAAATGCATGCCCTCTAGTACTTGACATTTCTACCCTGGAGAAAGATTCTGACTGTCTGCCCTATCTATGCCTCTCATCGTTCTATAAACCTCTATCAGGGTCTCCCCTCAGCCTCTGACACTCCAGAGAGAACAACCCCAAGTTTGCCCAACCTCTCCTATAGCTCATATAGGCAGCATCCTGCTGAACCTCTTCTGCACTCTCTCCAACAGCCTCCACACCCTTCCTGTAATGAGGGCAACCAGAATTGCACACAATACTCCAAGTGCTGCCTAACCAAAACTTTATATAGCCCTATGGCCCTATTCCAATGACACACCACCCTCATCTTCTCACCTCAGTACTGAATAAACCATCTCTGTATTCTGAGCCCATGACTCCTCATCCATGGCAAAAACATCCTCCAGCATCCAGCTTGTTGACCTCAGTAAGAATTTCCTAAATTTCTATGATATCTTCTCTCATTCTTCTAAACTCTCAAGAATATGGGTCCACTCATTTCCTCTTTGCAATACAACCCTGTCATCCTTGAAATCAGTCTGGTGAGCCTTCATTGCACTCTGTCTATGGCAACTATATTCTGTTTTAGGTATTGGCATTGGTTTATTGTTGTCACATGTACCCAGATGCATGTGTACATGATGCTATGTGCCTGTGACGCTGCTGCAAGTAAGTTTTTCATTGCACCTGTACTTGTGAATATGACAATAAACTCGACTTTGACTTTGATACAGCAGAAAACTTTTGTTTGCCATCCATACAGGTCATTTCATAACACAAGTACATCGGGGTAGTAAAAAGAAAAACAGAATGCAGAATATAGTGTTGCAGTTACAGAGAAAGTGCAGTGCTGGGAGACAAGTAAAGTGCAAGGGCCAGGACAAGGTAGATTGGGAGATTAAGAGTTCATTTTTAGCAAATGAGGTCTGTTCAAGAGTCCTGATAACAGCGGGATAGAAGCTGTGCTTGAGTCTGGTGGTGCATGCTTTCAAGCTTTTGTGTCTAGATCACAGCAGCACATAATATTGCAAGTGCGGTCTCACCAAGGTCCGATGTAAATGCAGTAAGACATAGATGAAGCTGAAAGTTAGATAGATGAAGAAGGAGAGGAAAGAGAGAGATAAAAGGTTGTTTATACTCCAGCTTTTCTATAGCTTTTGACATCCACTGAAGTGCACTGATCTTCTAATTTATGGAAACAGCAGCGAGAAGATAGCATGGCCCGGATGGTGGGGATCTTTGATGATAGATGTTGCCTTCTTGAGGCAGCGCCTCTTATAGATACTTTCAGTGGTGGGGAGGGATGTGCCCATGATGTCTTGGGCTGAGGCCACTACTGTCTGCAGCTTCTTACATTCCTGCGCATTCGAATTGCCGTACCAGACCATGAGGTAACCAGTCAAAGGTATAACATTTAAACACATCACCCAAAGTATTTCTATAGCTAGCAAATGCTATACTAGAAGCGGCAAGTATGCTTTAAGCATCTTCTGTCAGATTAGAAAGAGTTAGAAAGAGTTGCAACTTTCTTTGACATGTGCTAAACTGGTGTGAAAGATCAGCAGAGAAGACACAAGTGACTACAGACTCTGGAATCTAGAGCAACACACAATCTGCTGGAGGAACTCATCGGGTCGAGCAGCATCTGTGGGAGGAAAGGAATTGTCGACATTTCAGCCCTGAGGCAGGGTCTCAACCCGAAAGGTAGACAATTCCTTTCCTCCCACGGATGCTGCTCGACCCGCTGAGTTCCTCCAGTAGATTGTTTGTGGGGAACAATCAATCAGCAGCCTGATTAAACCTCAAAGGAAAAGAAAGGAAGTCACACCATCAATATAAAAGAACTGACAGTTTGCAACTCTAGTTGAGGTCCAGGTGACAACCTTTCTTTTTCTCATGAAGCCAAATTTAAGTGCACTTAATAGAATTGCATGTATATAGCAACTTTCATAGCCACACAAGAACCTTCCAATGTGTTTTCAGAAGTGCAGCAGATTTAATGTTGTTTTACCTGTACTCTGTTACACGAAAAGCACCACGTTTTCTCTCAGCTGCAGGGACACAGGTTCAAGACAACATCCCACCCCCACCCCCACCCACACAAAGGGTGGTGGGTGCCTGGAACTCACTGCCAAGAGAAGTGGCGGAAGCAGATACAATGACGACATTTGAGAGGCAGGTGGGGAATCAGAATCAGATTCACGTGTCATGAAATTTGTTGTTTTGCGGCAGCAGTACAGCACAAAGATAAAAAAATGACTATGAATTATAGAAATACATGAATAGTGCAAAGAAAAGGTTTCATGGACTGTTCTGAAATCTGATGGCAGAGGGGAAGAAGCTGCTTCGGAATCATTGAGCGGGAGTCTTCCAGCTCCTGTACCTCCTCCCTGATGGTGAGGAGAGGGCAGGGAGCAATATGGACAACATGCAGCAAGATGGGTTTAAATTGGCATACAGACAGTGATCCAAAGGGCCTGTCCCTGTACTGTAGTGTCATCTGTTCCATATTCTAATCCTGACCGTGTGTGCCGTTTGCATGCTCTCACCCATGGGTGCTCCAGTTTCCTCCCACATTTGCAGTCCTTGCTCCCATACCTAAAACCTCCAGAGAAAAGGCCAATGCATCATTTCCCTTAACTGTTTACTCCACCTGCATGCTTGCTTTCAGTGATTCATGTACAGGGATACTCAGATGAAATTTATCAGTCACATGTACATCAAAACACAGAGTTAAATGTGTCTTTTGCATAGAGTGTTCTGGGGGCAGCCCACGAGCGTCGTCACGCTGCCGGCACCAACATTGCACCATAACTAACCAATATGTCTTTGGAATGTGGGAGGAAACCCACACAGATGCAGAGAGAAGGTACAAACTCCTTACAGACTGCAGCTGGAATCTGGCACTGTAATAGTGTTATGCTAACCACTACACTACAAACAATGGTACATTAACATGTACCCACATATAAAACTCCACCTATCTTTTCCCCACCACCAAATCAAATAAGTTTATAATATCTATCCCCAATTACTTTTATATCTACTCTGCCTTGACCTGAAAAACCTTAATTCTACCTCAGACTATATTTCCCTTCAACTTTCACTGGTGTCACTACGTCTATTTTTTTCATGTATGGATAAGTTATATTAGTAGTGCACCGTAAAAACCAAATTTTCACTGCATTTACACCCTGGGGACATATGCACTTGACAATAAAGTTGAGTTTCTTGTATCCCATCTAGTCTCACGTCATTAGCAAACTTTAGAAATATTACATAGGAATCTTTCGTCCAAAATAATCCCAACAGGATTTAATTATCATGAATGCGACCAAAATATTTTTCGATTAAATAAGTTTTATTTTAAAAATTGTTCACAGAACATACCAGCATCAAAATGGAACAGTCATTTTTTCCCCCACAGGCTGCCCCATTAACCAGACTTCGTTATAAAGTGAGTCTCTTCATCCCACCGTTAAGGTAAGATGTTTATAAACACTTATTAAAAAAAAGGAGATACTTCTGAAACAAGTCCTCCACGTTTAGTATTAAATTAAATATTAAAATTACAATTAAATATTAATTTAAAAGTCTTAAATACATGTCTGTACTTCCAGCTTACAAGTAGGAAGCGTGTAAACAGCAAAATTACATTTTAGTTCATTAGCATTGAGGTAATAAATTGAGTCTTAAGGCGTTATTAGTACAGTCCAGAACCGGAGATCTCTGGGAGACCCGCCCCAGTCTCAAACACTGATGTGTCCCAGAATGGATATTTGCATCCACCTGTTGCAGTCAATAACCCTGTCTCGCGTACAAGGCATGGTATGCTGCACACAAGTTCTAATTCACATCCTGCAAGCCAAGAAGCTTCTGAGGACAGCGTCTCCACCTGGAAGAGGCCGGCTGTAGTTAGATTCAGCTTCCGGGGACAAGATGACCGAGAGAGAAGAGGCGGCCGGCGCGGAAGGAGCCGGGGATTCACCAGACGTGGTAGGAGTTTCCTGGACGCCTGTAAACTCCGGGTCGGCGAGGTTTAAATCATCTTCAGTAGCGGTGTAGATTTGGAAGACAACAACGGACAGCAAGAAGAGAAGCAACCTCTTGGCCAGGTCTTTCTGGGTAGGAAGTGTCCTCCTAACCTATAGGAAAGAAAGGCAATGGAGTTTAATAACACGGAAAATCCAGCGCTTTATCACAGCTTGCAACAACGGGAACTAATTTTACAGCAATGTGATCAGATTGTTACCTGGTGAGGTGGATAGAGAACTTTAATAAATCGTTTCTTGCGTCTATTGGGTCTCTTATTTTCTCGGATTGGCTCGAAAGTGAAGACCTGGGGCATTGTAGGCTGTCGGCCGGCGAACCCCATACTGCGCTGTTGCGTGATAACAAGCTGCCTTAACTCAGCTGTAGTGTTCATTGTGTTGCAAAGCGCTGTTGTGAATGAATCGCCAGCGGCCTTTGCCGCGCTTTTATCTCCCCCTCTGGCCCCGCCCCCTAGCTGCCAAACCACCACGTCACAATGCATTACGCAACAGCGCCTGTTTGTGATTGGACGAGGTGTGTCGGGGTGGGGCTGTGAATGAACCGAGGCTGGAAAGAGTGGAAGGGAGGGGAAATCCCCAGATTATTTGCCGTAAGGGGGTGAGGGAAGAGCTCCAGAAGGAAATAGATATACTGGCTCTTCTGTTCTGGGGTAAATTATTTAAAAGAAGCCGCAATGCAAATAAAATACCCGCGGCATATAGAGGGGGGAAAGCGTTGCACAATGCATTCTGCAATAGGTAAAGTTGTTTAAACATGTTACATCGAAGGAAGATAAAAATTCTGCTCTGGTTGGATCGAGGCCGTGATGATGAACTAAGAGCCAGGGAAGAGGCACCAGACTGGCTATTACTCTTGTCCATTTTTGGTGGTATCGCCCAGCTTTCATTCCAGTCGAGGAATGGAATTTCTTCGTGCATGAATTCTTCTAACATGGAGTAGCTCTGCACAAGAAATGTTAAAAGTGCAACAAGTGTATTTAAAATGAGAATAGAACACGCACAAGGAATATAATCTGGTTGGCGTGCAAACGTGCCTTGAATCACTGGGCCAGGGCTTAATTAGGAAATGTAAACATCTGGAAATTGTGAATAAACTAAAGGATTTCAGAAGGGATGGGAATGACTTGCCCAGTGTTACTGGATTCTATAGGGTCTTCTAATTCCTTAGAGTGCTGTAATGCACTTAGCGAGTTGGATACAAAATAGGAAACAGTGTGCAAGACATGCTGGTGCAAGCAAAACAGCTTGGTGTGGCAACTGCTCTGCCCAAGACCGCAAGAAGCTGCAGAGAGTTGTGGACGCAGCCCAGTCCATCACGCAAACCAGCCTCCCCTCCATTGACTCAGTCTACACTTCCCGCTGCCTCGGGAAAGCAGCCGACACAATCAAAAACCCCTCTCACTCCAGTCCTTCTCTCTCCTCCCCCCACCCCCCATTGGGCAGAAGATACAAAAGCTTGAGAACACGAACCAGCAGGCTCAAGGACGGCTTCTATCGGCAGTTGAATGGACCTCATATGATAAAGATGAACTCTTGATCTCTCAGTCTACCTCCTCGTGGCCCTTGCACTTTATTTGCCTACCTGCACTGCACTTTCTCTGAAACGAAATGCTATATTCTACATTCTGTTATTGTGTTCCTTTTGTACTACCTCAATGTACTTAATTATGGAATGATCTGTCTGGATGGCACGCAGACAAAAGCCTTTCACTGTATCTCGGTACATGTGACAATCGTAAACCAACTACTGAAAAAAGCTCTGCTGCTCCCAAGTACTGAGGCCAGGACCAGCACTGTTATGAATCAGAAGAACAACATAAAAAGGCTGAACAAAATGGCTAAGACAACAGGTTTAGCTTACCCCAAGAAAGTGTGTGACGAAGTCAAGAAAGACGGCAACAAACTTCTACACCAACAACGGCAGAAGTCAGGATTGAACCCAGCTCACTGGAGCCGTGAGGCAGTAACTCCACTAGCTACACCACTCTGCTGCTCTGAGAGGTCTTAACAGGTTGACTGTATTGGTAAATGGTATTGGTGTTGGTATTGGTTTATTATTGTCACTTGTACAGTGAAAAACTTGTCTTGCATACCATTTGTACAGATCAATTCAATACACAGTGCATTGAGGTAGTATAGGGTAAAAACAATAACATAGTACAGAGTAAAGTGTCACAGCTACAGAGGAAGTGCAGTGCAGGTAGACAATAAGGTGCAAGGTCATAACAAGGTAGATTGTGAAGTCAAGAGTTCATCTCATCGTATAAGGGAACCATTCAATAGTCTTACCATGGTGGGATAGAAGCTGTCCTTGAGCCTGGTGGTACGTGCCCTCTGGCTCCTGTGTCTTCTGCCTGGAGAGAGGGGAGAAGAGAGAATGACCCGGGTTGGTGGGGTCTTTGATTATGCTGGCTGCTTTACCAAGGCATCAAGGGATAAAGACAAGAGTCCATGGAGGGGAGGCTGGTTTCCGTGACACGCTGGGCTGTGTCCACAACTCTCTGCAGTTTCTTGCGGTCCTGGGCAGAGCAGTTGCCGTACCAAGCCATGATGCATCCAGATAGGATGCTTTCTATGGTGCATCGATAAAAGTTGTTGGGGGTCAACAGGGACATGCCAAATTTCTTTAGCCTCCTGAGGAAGTAGAGGCACTGGTGAGCTTTCTTGGCCGTGGCGTCTATGTGGTTGGACCAGGACAGGCTATTGGTGATGTTCACTCCTAGGAACTTGAAGCTCTCAACCCTCTCAACAGAAGCATGTGCACCGCCCCCTTTGCTGAACTCAATGATCAGCTCTTTTGTTTTGTTGACATTGAGGGAAAGGTTGTTGTCATGACACCATGTCACTAGGCTCTCTATCTCCTTCCTGTACTCTGACTGATCATTATTTGAGATATGGCCTACAGTGGTGGTATCATCTGCAAACTTGTAGATGGAGTTAGAGCAGAATCTGGCCACACAGTCATGAGTGTATAAGGAGTAGAGTAGAGGGCTGAGGACGCAGCCTTGTGGGACACAAGGTAATTGTGGTTAATTGGTTGACTATTGTCACATGTACCAAGATACAGTGAAAAGCTTTTGTTTTTGCCTGCCATCCAGACAGGTCATGCCATATGTCAGTATACCAAGGCAGTAAAAAGAAAACAGAATGCAGAATTGTAGTATTGCAGTTACAGTTGTCAAATGGGTGTTGCAGTCAGGTTAAAACAACCTCTCCTCCTTGATGAAATGGATAGAGGAGCTGGAACTAGTGGCACAGGTTTTCAGGGTTACCTGAAACCATTTAATGTAAACTGGGGATATTTGTAGAATCATTGAAACATACAGCACAGAAATGGGCCCTTTTGGCTCATCTCATCCATGCCGACTGTGATTCCAATCTATGCTAATTCCATTTTCCTGCATTTGGCCCACATTCCTCTCCTAACCACGTGCCTGTCCAAACACCTGTTAAACGTTATGATTGTATCTCTCTCCACCTCCTCCTCTGGCAGCTCTTTGCATACAATCACCCTCTGTGTGGAAAAACTTACCCCTTTAAATTTCTCCCCCTCTCCCCGTAAACCTGCGCCCCCTATTTCTAGACTTCCCTACCCCAGGAAAATGACTATCTATCCGATGTATGCCCCTCATAATTTTATAATCCTCTCCAGGTTACCCCCTCAACCGAGATAGTAAAACGAAAAGAGAATGCAGAATATAGTGTAACAGTCACAGAGAAAGTGCAGAGCAGGTAGACAAGTAAAGTGCAAGGGACATGACAAGGTAGATTGGGGGATCAAGGGTTCAAGAATTCATTTGGATTCTTGAACCCTTGATCTCCCAACCTACAGAAGAGCGGTCCATTCAGGAGTCTGATAACAACAGGATAAAAACTGTCCTTGAGTCCGGTGCTCCGTGCTTTCATACTTTTGTATCTTCTGCCCAATGGGAGAGGGGAGGAGAGAGAGTGTCTGGGGTGGGAATGGTCCTTGGCTGCTTTCCTGAGGCAAAGAGAATGTAGAACTAGGGGCCACTGTTTAAAACTAAAGAAGTTGCCCAGTTAGGTTGGAGATGAGGTGAAATATTTTCTCTTAGAGTGTCAAGTGTCCTTTGAATTCCCTTCCTCAAAGACTAGTGGAAGCAGAGCCTTCGACTATTTCTCAGGCAGAGGTAGATAGATTTTTGTTAAACAAGGAGTGATAGGTTACTAAGGGTGGAGGGAAATGCAGTGAAGATTACAACTGGATCAGCCGTGTTCTTACTGAATGGCAGAGCAGGCTCGAGGGGTCGAGAGGCTAACTCTTGCTTGTATATCATGTGGTCTTGTCTCTACCACGGCAAGCTCACCAATGGCATCAGAGTCTGGTCCATCTGGATCCTATCTGGATGTATCATGGCTTGGTACGGCAACTGCTCTGCCCTGGACCGCGAGAAACTGCAGAAAGTTGTGGACACAGCCCAGCGCATCATGGACACCAGCCTCCCCTCCTTGGACTCTGTCTTTACCTCTCATTGTCTTGGTGAAGCAGCCAACATAATCAAAGACCCCACCCACCCGGTACATTCTCTCTTCTCTCCTTTTGCATTGGGTGAGGGCACGTACCACCAGACTTAAGGACAGCTTCTACCCCACTGTGATAAGACTTATACGCTGAGATGGACTATGACCTCACGATCTACCTTGTGTGACCTTGCACCTTATTGCACTGTACTTTCTCTGTAGCTGTGACATTTTACTCTGTACTGTTATTGTTTTTACCTGTACTACATCAATGCACTCTGTACTAACTCAATGTAACTGTACTGTGTAATGAGTTGACCCGTATGATTGGCTTGCAAGACAAATATTTCACTGTATCTCAGTACAAGTGACAATAATAAACCAATACCAACCGATACCAATACCATGACAGCAGCTGATTGAGAGCTGGGAGTGGGAACCAGCATAAACCAGGAGGAGACCAAACAGATCCAGGTGCGAAAATTCATATCATTAAATGGTAGATGATGTAACTTCTATGAAATAGAGAATAGAATTTCTCTCCTTGATGACAATTGATGAGATCAGCATAAGACAAAAGAATTTGCTTCCTTTTTGGGTGAGGTCAGGTTTACTGAGAAGGGAGACTGGGTTAAATGTGGGATACATTTATGCAGAGTGAGTGAAATGTGGTTATTGAGCTAACACAGTGTAGTGGAATCTCACCTGATGTACCACACCTAAAGGGCAAGACCAAGCATCTCCCTCTCGTGTGAATGGGATAGAATCAGAATCAGATTTATTATCACCAACCCGAATGACATGAAATTTGCTGTTTTGCGGCAGCAGTACAAAGACCTAAAATTGCTATAAATTACAAAAATAAATAAATAGTGAAATAAAAATGCATAACGAGGTAGTGTTCATGGGTTGATGGACCGTTCCGAAATCTGATGGTGGAGGGGAAGAAGCTGTTCCTGAATCACTGAGTGTGGGTCTTCAGGCTCCTGTACCTCCTCCCCGATGGTAGTAACATGGAGCGGATGTCCCGGATGGTGAGGGTCCTTAGTGATGGATGCCGCCTCTTGAGGCACCGCCTCTTGAAAATGTCCTTGATGGTGGGGAGGCTTGAGCCTCCATACCAGGCTGTGATGCAACCAGTCAGAATGCTCTCCACTGTACATCTGTACAAAGTGTTTGGTGACACAGCGAATCTTCTCAAACTCCTAACGAAGTAAAGCCGCTGGCGTGCCTTCCTCGTGATTGCATCAGTGTGTTGGGCCCAGGATAGATCCTTTGAGATGTTAATGCTCAGGAACTTGAAGATGCTCACCCCTTCCACCGCTGACCCCTCATTGAGGACTGGTGTGTGTTTTCCCAACTTCCCTTTCCTGAAGTCCACAATCAATTCCTTGGTCTTGCTGGTTAATTAAACTCTGCTCAGCCATGTTGGTTCTTGTGTGAGATGGTCATAAGGGCAGATTTTTTGAACTAGAATTACCTCCTCAAAGAAAGAGCTGGAAATACTTATCAGGTATGTGAAGAGAGAAACAGATATTCTCTTAAGTTGATGACTTTATCAGAACTCCTTACACTACTGACAACTCCCGGTGAACGGGCAAAATCTATGAGGAGCATTTGATGTCTCTGGGCCTGTACTTGATGGATTTCAGAAGGATGAGGGGGGAATCTCATTGAAACCTACTGGATACCGAAAGGCCTGGATAGAGTGGATGTGGAGAGGATGTTTCCATCAGTAGCAGAGACTAGGATCCGAGGGCACAGCCTCAGAATAAAGGGACATCCCTTTAGAACTGAGATGAGGAAGAAGTTCTTCAGCCAGAAGGTGATCAACCTGTGAAAGTTGTTGCCTCAGAGGGTGGTGGAGGCCAAGTCTTTGGGTGTATTTAAGGCAGAGATTGATGGGTTCTTGATTCGTAAAGGGGTTAAGGGTTATGGGGAGAAGGCGAGAGAATGGGGTTGAGAGAAAAAAAAATCCATGCTTGAATGGTGGAGCAGATTTGATGGGCCGAATGGTCTAATTCTGCTCCTATGTCTTATGGTCTTATGATCTATCTCTCTGACCTCTCCAATCCTAGAATCATATATGTTGCTGGTTTCCATTCCTCCCCATTTGGCAGCTGAGACACCTCTGTCAGCTTACTGCCTCTCTTCGTCTTTACCCTCCTCACAACCTATCTCTTTACCTAAGCTTCCACATCATGATTCCAGCAATTTACATTTGTTTATGTCCCAGATATTGATGTTCCAGTAACAGTGGAACCGCTGCCTCACAGCTCCAGAGACCCGGGTTCAGTCCTGACCTCCAGTGCTGCCTCTGTGAGTTTGCACATTCTCCCCGTGTCTGCGTGCGTTTCCCCCCGGGGTGCTCCGGTTTCCTCCCATGCGGGTTGCTGGGTTAATTAGCCGCTCTGAATTACCCCCAGCGTGTAGGTGAGTGGCCAAAACTTTGGGGGATCTGATGGGAAAGTCAGGAGAATAAAAAAAGAATGGGAATAGTGGGGTTTCGCAGGATAGAAATGTCAAATACTAGAGGGCATAGCTTTAAGGTGAGAGAGGGAAAGTTCAAAGGAGATGGGCGAGACAAGTTGTTTCACACAGGCAGTGGTGGGTGCCTGGGGATATGGTGGAAGCGGACACAATAGTGGCATCTAAGAGGCATTTGGACAAGCACAATGACAGATAGGGCTTGGAGGGATATGGACTGTGTACAGACAGATGGGATAAGTTTCATTTGGCATCATGCTTGGCACAGACATCGTGGGCCAAAGCGTCTGTTCCTGCGCTGTACTGTTGTATGTTCTATGTTCGATGTAGGATCAGCGTAAAGGGGTGTGAACTGCTCAGGGCAGATTGCTGGGCTGCAAGGCCAGTTTCCGTGCTATACCACTCTAGGACTCCATTATGAGAGACCCAGGCAGAGTGAATGGGAAGGATAGCTTCAAAGTTAAAGTTGAGTTTACTGTCACATGCACAAGTACATGTGTGCACAGGTGCAGTGAAAAACTCACTTGCAGCAGCATCACAGGCACACAGCATCAGATAAACAGCACTCACAAGAAAAACATAAATTAAACATAAATCATACACAATTTTTACAAGAAAGAACACAATTAGAGCAAATAAAAACAAAGTCCATTTTAGTGCAAAGTGTTCAGAGTGGTCATGGTGTTGCTAAACTCTAATGATTAGGATTGTGTCGGTTGTTTCAAGAACCGAATGGTTGAAGGGAAGTCGCTGTTCCTGAACCTGGTGGTGTGGGACTTCAGGCTTATGTACCTCCTGCCCGACTGTAGCTGTGAGAAGGTAGCGCGGCCCGGATGGTGGGGATCTTTGATGATGGATGTTGCCTTCCTGAGGCAGCGCCTCCTGTAGATGCTACCGATGGTGGGAGAGATGTGCCCGTGATGTATTGGGCAGAGTCCACTACTCTCTGCAGCTTCTACGATCCTGCACATTTCAATTGATGTACCGGACCAGGATGCAACCAGTCAGGGTACTTTCAACAGTACATCTCTTCACTGTATGGTGGAATTTATATCTTGTGTCTTATCTGTGCCTACTCAGCTATGATACTGGTGCAAGAAAGCTTTTCATTGTTCCTGTGCCACATTACTTGTGTTCATGACAATAAACTCAACTTGACTTGACTTGATTCGTCCTCAACATTCCTTAATATCCTCCTGTTTATTGTCCATTCCCAATCCCTGAAGCATCTCCTCTGATTCACATCTCCTACTTGTCTGCATTCGACTGCATTTGTCAGTTACCTGCCTTCCTGACCAGACCATCCACATGACCTGCCCTGGGCCCAGCACATAGATGCAATCACAAGGAAGACGCGCCAGCATCTTTACTTTCTTAGAAGGGTAAGGAGGTTCGGCTTGTCACCAAACACTCTAACAAACTTCTGCTGTTGGTATTGGTTTATTACTGTCACTTGTACCGAGGTACAGTGAAAAACTTGTCTTGCATACCGATCGTACAGGTCAATTCATTACACAGTGCAGTTACATTGGGTTAGTACAGAGTGCATTGATGTAGTACAGGTAAAAACAATATACAGAGTAAGTGTCACAGCTACATGAGAAAGTGCAGTGCAATAAGGTGCAAGGTCACAACAAGGTAGATCGTGAGGTCATAATCCATCTCATTGTATAAGGGAACCATTCAATAGCCTTATCACAGTGGGGTAGAAGCTGTCCTTACGTTTGGTAATACGTGCCCTCAGGCTCCTGTATCTTCTACCCAATGGAAGAGGAGAGAAGAGAGAGAGTTGAAAGTGTCCTGACTGTTTGATCATGGTCTGGTGCAGGAATTCGAACGTGCAGGAGTGTAAGAAGCTGCGGAGAGGAGTGAACTGTGCCCAATACAACACGGGCACATCCCTCCCCACCGTTGGTGGTATCTACAGGAGGCGCTGCCTCAAGAAGGCAGCATCCATCATCAAAGATCCCCACCATCCAGGCCATGCCATCTTCTCGCAGCTACCATCGGGCAGGAGGTACAGAAGCCTGAAGTCCCACACCACCAGGTTCAGGAACAGCTACTTCCCTTCAACCATTCGGTTCTTGAACCTACATCCACAACCCTGATCACTAAGTATAACAACACTATGACAAATTGCACTACAATAGACCTTTTTGTTCTAATTGTGTTCTTTCTTGTAAAAATTGAGTATAATTTATGTTTAATTTATGTTTTTTTAATGGATGTCTTGTATCTGACGCTATGTGTCTGTGATGTTGCCGCAAGTTTTTCATTGCACATGTACTTGTGCATATGACAATAAACAGGACTTTGATTTTGACTTTGATTTTGACTTTGACATCTTCCGGAAGAATAAAGCTTCCCTCCCCCTTATCAACCACAGAGCCATGATACTGTTATCAGCAGAGCCAGCTGACTCTGCAGGTATGCGAGTCACATTGTAAACTTCCGACGTATTTACATGCTTTCTTAAATAAGTGCGTAAGATGGGGAGAGCCTTATCTCCACTTGCAGAGGGCAGCTTGCTGACGTTCTCCTCCCACGGTTCTAATTACAAGCAATAGCTATGAACTGGAGCCAGGAGTCTGTGGAGTGGCGGGTTGTGATTGCAGGCCTTAACAGTTGAGGCACCATCTGATAATCCACACTCCACTGATTCACCACTGGGGTTTTGGCAAAATGTAAAATAAATTGACATTATTCTGTTCCACACTGAGTGTGTCAAAATTCCATAGAATCTATGACTCTGGTTACTCACATTTTAATCCCTGAGAATTTCTGATGTAATTTTTATTCATTTGCATGCAACGGAGATTTAGAGATAATTTTGAAGCATCTTCAGTGGAACATATCTTCAAAGGATACAAAATGAGACTGAATATACTTTCTTCAATGTGCTCCTGTATCAACTTTCATTTGAACGGTGCAAGAATGAGGCAAGGAAACGTTTCACGAGTGTTGTCAAAGAAAATATTTGATATAGAACCAAGAGACATTGAGACAGATAAAGGGACAAATTTTAAGAAGTGACTTAAAGCAAGTGAAATGGTAGCAGGAGTAGGCCATTCGGTCCCTCGAGCCTACCCTACCAATCAATAAGACTATGGCTGGTCAGATTGTAACCTTGACCCCACGTTCCCATGTACCCCACAGTAACCTTACAGTCTCCCTGCTTTTCAAGAATTTCTGCCTTAAAAACATACAAAGACTCTGCTTCCACTGCATTTTAGAACATAGAACGGTACAGCACAGGAACAGGCCCTTCGGCCCACAATGTTGTTCCAAACTAATTAAACGGCTAACTAAACTAATCCCTTCTGCCTACACAATGTCCACATCCCTCTATTCTCTGCACATCCATGTGCCTATCTAAGAGCCTCTTAAATGCCTCCACCACCACCTGTGGCAGCACATTCCAGGCACCCACCACTCTCTGTGTAAAAAAACTTGCCCCGCACATATCCTTTGAACTTACCCCCTCTCACCTTAAATGCATGCCCTCTAGTATTAGATATTTCGACCCTGGGAAAAAGATACCGGCTGTCTACTCTATCTATGCCTCTCATAACCTTATAAACCCATATCAGGTCTCCCCTCAGCCTCCGCCACTCCTGACAAAACAACCCAAGTTTGTCTAACCTCTCCTTATAACACATGCCCTCTAATCCAGGCAGCATCCTGGTGAACCTTGTCTGCACCCTCTTGTTGTGGAAGAGATTTCCCAAATCTCAAAATCTTCCAAGAAAAACAAAATTGACCTTGTCTCTATCTTAAATGGGTGACCCAAAATATATATTTTTAAACAGTGACCCCTAGTTCCAGATATTCCTACATCTTCTCAACATTCACCCTGAGAGACTGGAGATGGTAGGTCTATTCTCCCTGGCGTGGAAGAAGTTGAGAGGGGACGTGATTGAGATTTAACACTGCCTCAGACTATATTTCTCTTTCCCTCTCTCAACTTGCACTAAAGTCATTATATTTATTTTGTCATGTAATATATGCATAATTTAGGTTAATTTAAGTTTATTTTAACTTACGTATGTCATGTTTGTAACGTACTGTGCTGCTGCTGCAAAAAAGTTAACTTTCATGGTCTTTATACTTGTGTATGCCTGTGGCAATAAACTTGAACTTGAAACTCTATAAAATTATGAAGGATATTTATAGGGCAGACTGCAGGAAACCTTTCCCCATATCAGAGTTAAGGAAAACTAAAGATTTAAGGTAGAGGAGAAAGATTTAACTAGAGGATAAAGGTTAGGGGGAAGAGATGTAGAGGGGATCTAAGGGGGACCTATTTCACCCAGGTGGGTACCTACTGGTCAGTGTAGACATGGTGGGACAAATAATCTGTATGACTGCAAGCCCCTCAAGATCTTTTATGTGTCAATAAAGTCATGACTCACTCTGACTTAAATGATTTAAACTCCAGCGGATACAAACCTAGTCTGTCCAACCTTTCCACATTAGACCACCCACTGCTGATATTAGTCCACTAACCATTCTCAGAACTGCTTCCAATACAGTAGCATCCTTCCTTAAGTAGGGAGACTGATACTGTACTCAGTACTCCAAATATGGTCTCACTAAAGCCCTATATAACCGAAGCATGACCTCATTAATTTTGTATTCAATTCCCCAAGCAACAATTAATATGGTCAGTCTGCTTCCAAATTACTTGTTGTATCCGCATACTAGCCTTTTATGAATCATGTACCATGACCCACAGAGAAGCAAGAGGTGGAGGGACAGAAGGGCTTAGGGAGCTCAGGGCCCAGGCACAACAATCTGGAGCGACTAACCTGGAAGAAGCACAAGAGGTCCGGGAACATAGGGGAGGAAGAGGTTAAGGAGCTAGGGAGGGGTGAGACAGTGGAGGGATATGAGAAAGGTTTCGCAGAACACCTGCGCTCCATCTGTAACCGCGATCTGCATCTCCCCTTTGCCAGTCACTTCAACTCCCCCTCCCACACTATCACTGATATGTCAGTCCTCGGCCTCCTCCACTGCCAGGAGAATTCCAAGCGCAAACTGGAGGAACAGCGCCTCATTTTCCGTCTTGGAACCTTGCAGCCTAACGTCATGAACATTGAATTCTCCCACTTTAATTTCCCATCCTCCCCACCAACACCACGCTTCTTTTCTTCTTCCCTTTCCTAGCCCCTTTTCTCCCTCTCTCTCCTTACCTTTGACCCATCCCCCGGTGGGTCTGCTCTCCCCTCCTCCCCCGCAGCTGCCTATCACTGTCCCTTACCTGCATCTACCTGTCAGCACCCTGTGCCCACCCCGCCTCCCCTCTTTTGTCCACCTATCACTGCTCTGCTTTTCCCTCCTATATATTGAGCTTCCCCTTTTCCTATCTTCAGTCCTGAAGAAGGTGTCCTGACCCGAAATGTTGACCATCTGCTTTTCTCCACGGACGCTGCCTGGCCTGCTGAGTTCCTCCGGCATCATCGAGTTTATCATCTCGATTCCAGCATCTGCAGTCCTTTGTTTCTCTAAGAAAGGTAAGCTTTGAAGACAGGGGCTTATTGAATGGGACTTAGATTGGACGGGTGAACAGGACTGAAGGGGTGATGGTGATTTTGAGAAAGTTCAGGTTGGTTCTTTGCAGCGGGATGGAAGAAAGAAGGTCGATCAGGAAAGTATTGGAATAGTCAAGTCATGAAGTAGCAAAGGTGCGGGCAAAGGTTCCCGAGACAGATGAGAGATAATGCTGAGGTGGATTTGGTGGTTTATGGAGTCGTACAGTGCAGAAACAGGCCCTTAGGCTCACCATCTCCGGACCAAGCCCATTTACCAGCACTTGTTCCATAGCCTTAAACACTTTGGTGATTGAAGTATCTGTCTGGATACTTCTTAAATGTTGTGAGAGCCCTTGCCACCACATTGGGCAATGCATTCCAGATTCCGACCACCCTCTGGGTGAAAAATTTCTTTCTTGGATTCCCCCTCCAACTCTCTTAATCTTCACTTCAAATCTCTGGTTTTAGATGTTCCGTGTTATGGGGAGAAGGTTATCGCTCTTGATGCCCAGCAGAATTTTGTGTACCTCTATCAGTTCTCCTTTACCGCCTCTTCCATTCCAAGGAAGACAAACCACAGCCTATGACTTGATAGAGGTGTACAAGATAATAAGAGGCATAGATCGTGTGGACAGTCAGAGACTTTTTCCCAGGGTGACAATGGCTAACACAAGGGGACACAATTTTAAGGTGATTGGAGGAAGGTATAAGGGGGATGTCAGGGGTAAGTTTTTTACACAGAGAGTGGTGGGTGCGTGGAATGCACTGCCTGCAGAGGTTGTGGGGGCAGATACGTTAGGGCCGTTTAAGAGACTCTTAGATAGACACATGAATGATAGAGAAATGGGAGGCTATGTGGGAGGGAAGGGTTAGATAGATATAGGAGCAAGATAAAATGTCGGCACAACATCGTGGGCTGACAGGCCTGTACTGTGCTGTGGTGTTCTATCCAGTCTTAAAATACAAAATGCTGGAGGAACTCAACAGGTCAGGCAACATCTGTAGAGAGGAATGTTGACGTTTCAGGGTGAGAACCTTCATCCAGACTCAGGCACTTTCAGATGAAGGGTCCCGATCCGAAATGTCGACTGTCCACTCCCCTCTATAGATGCCGCCTGTCCCTTTGAGTTCCTCTTTGCTCCAGATCCCAGCAGCTGCAGTCTCCTGTGTCTCCATCCAGTCTTAGCAAGGGTTCAAATCCACAGTCGGTAATGAAACCTAGGGATATGTAGGACACCAAGTTTGGAAACACCTACAGATGATTGATAGTGTAAGGAATGCGAGATAAGCCAGGGAGTGGAGTTGGCGACAGACCCCGGGAGGATCAGTAGAGCACTCTAGGTACAGTAATTAACACCGAGCCAAGGAAGAGGCATTGGGATGAATGAGTAAAAGCTAGGGCCAAGCAGGTTATGAGGAATATGTCAAGGAAGAGTGGCAGGCTTCAGACAGTCAATTCCAGAGCTCTGGGCTAAGGCAACTGAAGATGTAACTGCCAATTACAGACCGGGGTAGACCTTTCAGAATGAACAGTAGGACCCTGGAGAGTGTTGTAGAACAGAGGGACCAAGGAATACAAGTTCATGGTTCCATGAACGTGGCGTCGCAGGTAGACGGGGTGGTGAAGAAGGCTTTTGGCACACTGGCCTTCATCGGTCAGGACACTGAGTGTAGAAGTTGGGACGTTATGTTGCAATTGTACAACATATTAGTGAGACCGCATTTGGAATATTGTATTTGGTTTTGGTCACCCTGCTATAGGAAAGATGCCATTAAGCTGGAAAGAATGCAGAGGACATTTAGGTATAAGGTATCTTTATTAGTCACATGTAGATCGAAGCACACAGTGAAATGTATCTTTTGCGTAACGTTTCCAGGGGCAGCCCGCAAGTGTTGCCACGCTTCCAGCACCAACATAGCATGCCCGCAACGTCCTAACCTGTACGTCTTTGGAATGTGGGAGCACCCGGAGGAAACCCACGCAGACACGGGGAAAACGTACAAACTCCTTACAGGCAGCAACCGGAATTGAACCCGGGTCGCTGGCGCTGTAAAGCGTTACAAGGATGTTGCCGGGACTTGAGGGACTGAGTTATGGAGAGAGGTTGAGCAGGTCGGGGTTTATTCACTGGACCATAGGAGAATGAAGGGCGATCGTATAGAGGTGTACAAAATCATGAGGGGCAGAGATAGGGAACTGGGAAATCAGGAAGTAGAGCGCATAGGTGAGAGATTTAATAGAAACCTGAGGGGCAACTTTTTCACCTGGAAGGTGGTCCGTACATGGAATGAGCTGCCAGAGGAAGTGGTTGAGGCAGGTACATTGACAACATTTAAAAGGAATTTGGACAGGTACATGGATAAGAAAGGTTTAGAGGGACATGGGCCAAATCCAGGCAAGTGGGACTGGCTTAGATGGGAATGTTTGTTGGCATGGACCAGTTGGGCCGAAGGGCCTGTTTCCATGCTGTGTGACTCTGTAACTCTATGAGGGAAATGGCATGTAGAAGGTCCTGGAGACAAAAGAGGCACCCAGACAGGGAAGGGTTGCCAGTGTGTGGCCTGAACATATCGAACATAAGGTTGTAAGTCTAAAATTGGAGGTGTTTTTGGACAACAGGTGAAAGCTGGTTCGATCCACACCGCCTTCAGAAAAATAGGATTCGCCAGTAAATCACCAGCAGGGAAGAAGCGGAACACATTTAGCATTAGCTTCATGGAGTCATTTAGCACAAAAACATGCCCTTTGGCCCATCGAGTCCATGCCAGCCATCAAGTACCCAACTACACTAATCCCTCCACATTCTCATCAACTACCTCCAAATTCTAGGGGCAATTTACAGTGGCTGATTAACCTACCGACTCGGACATCTTTGGGATGTAGGAGGAAACAGGAGCACCCGGGGGAAACCAACGCGGTCACAGGGAGAATGTGCAAACTCCACACACAGACAGCGCCAGAGATCAGGATCGAACCGGAGTCACTGGAGCAGTGGAGATCAGGATCAAACCCGGGTCTCCAGAGCTGTGAGACAACGGCTCTATCCACTGAGCCACTGTGCTGTAAGTTAAAGTTTGCAATGGAAATTTGGTGGGTTGTGCCTCACTGATAATTATTACCTGAGGGGAGATCAGAAAGGAAAATTTTTCTATTCAGGAAGAAAGGGAGGAATAATGATAAACCCACAGGCATTTTTCACACCATTCGATTGTATAAACTGAGGAGGTTTTATGACTAACATGGAAAACTCTTTTAATTCTGTCCTGGCAAGCAGCCAACCATTGCTTAACAAGACAGCCCAGTGGCACAGTGGGTAGAGCTGCTGCCTTACAGCTCCAGAGACCCGGCTTCGATCCCGGCTTCTGGTGCTGCCTGCATGGAGTTTGCACGTTCTCCCTGCGTGCAAACTCCACATGGTGGTCAAGATTTCCCCCCGCATCCCAAAGGTGCGTCGGCTGGTAGGTTTATTGGCCGCTGTAAATTGCCTGTCGTGTGGAGGTGAGGGGGAAGATTCTTGGGGGGGGGGGTGGTGGGTGGTGGGGGAGTTGATGGGAATGTGGGGAGAGTGGGATGGGACTAGCGTAGATGAGTGTTTGATGGTCGATGCGGTCTCAGTGGGCTGAAGGGCCTGCTTCCTTGCTGTGTGACTCTATAGAGTCAAAGATTCATCGAGTTGTACAGCATGGAAACAGGCCCTTCGGCCCAACTCCTCCATGCTGAACAAATGCCTATCTAAGCCAGTCCCATTTGCCTGCATTTTGCCCATATCCCTCTGAACCTTTCCTGTCCATGTACCTCTCCTCGTGCCTTTTCGACATTTTAATTGTACCCACCTCTACCACTTCCTCTGGCAGCTCGTTCCACATACCCACCACCCTCTTGTGCGAGAAACCTGCCCCTCAGGACCCCTTTAAATCTTTCCCCTCTCACCTTAATCCTAAACCCTCTAGTTTTAGACTCCTCTACCCTGGGAAAAAGACAATGACTGCTCTACTTGTGCCCGGTCATAATTTTATAAGCCTCTATAACCCTGGCAACCATCAGCAAAGACAATTCCAATGGGACGTGGATGCTAGTGGGAAGGTTTGGCACTTATTTCCTGTCTTTAGTTGGACTGAGCGATCAGTAGGGCTGCTTTGATTGGTGTGGGTGGGGGAGGGGGAGGGGGGAGGGCGAGATAAGTCTTAACCACCACTGGGCCCGAAGTCAGAGATACATCAGTCCACATAAGGACAACAAACACAGACAATACAACGATGGGAAGGTGAGAGGAGAGGTGGGTACAAAAGGTTTACAGAGAGATATTGTAAGGTTAAGTGAGTGGGCAAAAGGGGTGATAAGTAGACAGTAATGTGGGAAAATATGTTCATTTTGGAAGGCGGAGAAAAAGAACAAAGTATTACATGCAGAAAAACTGCAGAAAACTGCAGCACAAAAGGGTTTGGGGCTCCTTGTACAGGCACGGTAGTGTAGGGGCAGGCACGGTAGTGTAGTGGTTAGCGTGACGCTATTACAGTGCCAGTGACCTGGGTTCAATTCCGGCCGCTGTCTGTAAGGAGTTTGTACGTTCTCCCCATGTCTGTGTGGGTTTCCTCAGGGTGCTCCGGTTTCCTCCCACATTCCAAAGAGGGACGGGTTAGGAAGTTGTGGGCATGCTAGGTTGGAGCCGGAAGTGTGGCGACACTTGCGGGCTGCCCCCCCAGAACACTCTACGCAAAAGATGCATTCCACTGTGTGTTTCGATGTACATGTGACTAATAAAGAAATCTTATCTTAACACGGAAAGTTGGCACACAAGTGCAGCAGGTAACAGGGAAGGCGAACAATATGCAGTTGTACGATACTTTGGTTAGGCTGCACTTTTGGAGTATTGTGAGCAGTTCTGGTCGCGCCCCCCCCCCCCATTACAGGAAGGATGTGGAGGCTTTGGAGAGGGTGCAGAAGAGGTTCACCAGGATGGTGCCTGGATTAGAGGGTATGAGCTACAAGGAAAGGTTGGATAAACTTGGATTGTTTTCTCTGGAGGGGAGTTTGTAAATGATGAGAGGCATAGATAGGATGGACAGTCAAAATCTTTTATCCCAGGGTAGAAGTGCCAACTACTAGAGGACGTAGCTTTAAGATGAGCAGGGAACAGCTTAAATGAGTTGTGCAGGGCATGTTTTTTACACAGAGAGTGGTAGGGACCTGGAACGGGCAGCCAGAGAAGGAGATATGATAGTGGCATTCAAGAGGCTTTTAAAGGGGTACATGAATGGAGTTATATGGATCATGTGCAGGCTGAAGAGATTAACTTAATTTGGCATCATGCTCGGCACAGAGATTGTAGGCCAAAGGGCCTGTTCCTGTGCTGTACTGTTCTATGTTCTAGCTAGAGTCACAGAGACATAACAGCACAGTCACAGGCCCTTCAGACCCTTGCTCTGCACATCTCATCTGAACTTACCCCCTCTCACCTTAAGTGCTATTAGATATGTCAACCCTGGGGAATATTTATCAACTGGCTACTCTATCTATGCCTCTCATGCATAGGTTCAATGACGGGAGGCTGCTTCCCTTTTTGAGAGGAACAAGAACTAGAGGACACAGTCTCAGATTAACAAGGAACCAATTTCAATGCAATGAGAATTCCCTTCTCTCAGAAGGTTGTGAGTATTTGGAACTCCTTACCACAGATCACCACGGGGATGGATTCAAGGCTGCGATGGACAGATTTCTAATCAGTAAGGGAATCGAGGGTTATGGGGAAAGGGCAGGAAAGATGACTTGAACAGTGTCCGATCTGCCATGATCCTATTCATTTCCTCCCCAAAAGGATATCAGTGAGTCAAACAGATGCTCATGAAGGCAGGGAGTTTCATAACTATAGCGCCATTGCTGATATCCACTTTTTTTTTAAAGAAAGTTCCAGATTTGTTTAATTAATTAAATTCAATCTCCCGTAGGTAAATGGTGAAATTTGAGCTCTTAGATTTAGGTCATTAAACCAGTCCTTAAGAAGCATTAAGGCGATGACAGACAGGATTTTGGCTGTAGGAGTTCACACTGGTACAACATGGGTTGAATGGCCCATCCTGTTCTTATGATCTTAGGGTCTTCCTTCCTTCCTGAAAGGTCATTAGTGAACAAGATGGGTTTCTCTGAAGGACTTTCATGTTTATAACCCTGTCACTGATACATGGAGAGAGTCATGGGGGGATGTTGTAGTCCTTCTGAGAGAGGCAAACTGATCAGCTCAGGACCTGGAGGCCACTTTAGAGGGCACATTGACAGAGTCAACAACATTGCTATCAGCCTGAAGTCACACAAAAGCCAGAAGGAGTAAGGGCAGCAGGTTTCCTCTCCGGAAGGACTTTACTGACTCAAACGGATGTTCATGGCAATAGGAAGTTTCATAACTATAACACCATCGCTGATATCCACTCTGTTAAAAAAAAGGGATGTGGCAGGTTTATTTAATTAATTGTATCCGATCTGCCCAACTTGTATGGTCAGATTTGAGCTCTTGGATTTCGATCATTAAACCAGTCTGTAAGAATCATTGGGGCTGAGTCGGACAGGGTTTTGGCTGTTGGAGTGCATAGTGGCGCAGTTGGGCAGCACAGTGGCGTAGCGGGTGGACCCACTGCCTCACAGCTCCAGAGACCCGGGTTCAATCCCCACCTCCAGCACCGTCTGCGCGGAGTTTGCCCGTTCTCCCCGTGAACATGTGGGTTTCCCCCAGGTGCTCCGGTTTCCTCCCACATCCCAAAAGACGTGTGGGTTGGTGGGTTAATTGGCCACTGTAAGTTGTCCCCAGTGTGTAGGCGAGGAGTAGAATCTGGGGGAAATAAAGTGACTGAGGGTAAGATTAATGTAAGTGGACTGTTGGCATGGGTCCAATGGGCCAAAGGGCCTGTTTCCACTCTATATCGCTCCATGACTCTGTGAGAGACACGTGATGGGGAACAGGCAGGAAACGGGAGACGGGTTCAAGATCACACTGGCCATAATCTCATTAAATAGCAGATTACGCTTGACTAGCGGAATGAGTACTACTACTCTTGGTTCTTATGCCCCCTGGATTACTGGCCCAGTAACATAACTACTGTGTTTTGGCGGGTGGATGAGTCCAGAACTAGAGGGCAGAGTCTTAGAATTAGAGGGTACCCATTTAGAACAGAGATGAGGAGAAATTTCTTTAGCCAGAGGGTCATGGATTTATGGAATTCGTTGCCACATACAGCCGTAGAGGCCTGATCATTGGGGGTGTTTAAGGAGGAGGTTGATAGGTGTCTAATTAGTCAGGGTATCAAGGGATATGGGGAAAAGACCGGGAATTGGGGCTAGATGGGAGAATTTCTTAGCTCATGGTGAAGTGGCGGAGCAGACTCGATGGGCCGAATGGCCTACTTCTGCTCCTTTGTCTTGTGATCTTGTGAACCGTTGTGAAAATACGCATCTTTGATAGTGAGGATTTAAAATTCACACACAATCTGTGTTCAGCAAGGGGACAGAGGAGAGTGAATGTGCCTCAGTACTGAGTGAGACCACTGGGGCAAAGGTCTGGGCTTTCCACAGCGGCTTGGCATGAGGATGTGAGTATTGCGGCTCCTGCAATAGATGAATTTCCTTCTCTTTCCAGCACTAATTTTGGCCTTGCACATCGTGCAATCACTTGAAGTAATTCAGTGATTACCTCACTCTGTCTCCCCCCTCACCATTTCCTGTTGTGTTACATAAAGATTTCTGACTGCTTCACTGTATCAGATTATACCCAATGCACCCTCATAAAAACAAATGTCGTTTCTCTCACCCTCTCCCATTCACTTTTCATTTCTCTCTCTCTCTCTCCCACGCGCGCGCACACACACACACACTCACACACACACTCACTCACACACACACACACACACACACACTCACACACGTACACACACACACACTCACACAGACACTCACACACACTCACACACACACACTCACACACGTACACACACACACTCACACACACACACACACGTACACACACACACTCACACACACACACTCACACACACACGTACACACACACACATACACACACACTCACACGTACACACACACATACACACACACACTCACACACGTACACACACACACATACACACACACACTCACACGTACACACATACACACACTCACACGTACACACACACACACAGATACACACACATACACACACACAGACACACACACACAGATACAGACATACACACATACACACACAGACACACATACACACACAGATACAGACATACACACACACAGACACACACACATACAGACACACACAAACACACAGACACAGACACACACACACACACACAAACTTTTCTCTCACTCTCCCTCTCTCCTTTTCTTTCTCTCAATGTCTTCTTCTGTCATTGCCTCCGTCTTTATCCCTCTTGTTTCTCTTTCTGCCTCTCTCTATGTCTTTCTCTCTGTGGGTCTCATTCTTTCTCTCTCTTCTCTCTCTCTCTCTCTCTCTCTGTGTCTCTCTCCCCCTCTGTCTCTCCCTTTTGTACTCTTTCTATCTTCTCTCTGCTGCCCTTTCTCTTTTTCGTCTCTCTGTCTTGCTTTCTCTATCTCCCTCTCTCTTTTTCTCCATCTCTCACTACTCACTCTCTCTCTGGCCCTTTCCTCTTGAGCTCTGTCTCACGATTCTCTCTCTCTCTCTCTCTTTCTCTCTCTCTCTCTCTCTCTCCCTCTCTCCCTCCCCACCTCTCTCTCTCCCTCTCTCTCTCTCTCAGTGTCTCCCCCTCCGCCCAGATGAGGGAATAATTATTAAACCAAGGTCTCATCGCCCCATCCGCCCCCAGACTACTCTGTCAGATGGAAGTTAAAGAACCCATTTCAAGAAAGAGCAATGTGCTTGTTCTGGCCAAAACATGTCTGGTAACCAATCTCAGAAATAAGCAGAGAGCCAATTAACTCGTTGTGTGAGATCGTACAAGGCAGAAGAGGTCTTCAGCACCTTGAGCTTGTCCTAGGCTAGTAGATTAACTGACCGCTGTCAATTACCCCGAGTGTGGAGGAAGATGGTGGAATCTTGGGGGGAGTTGATGAGAAGGTGGGGAGAATAAAATGGGATATATATTACAATAGCATTCAGGAAGGGTCAGGATATTGTAGCTTTATTAAACTTTGGTTAGGCCACATCTGGAGTATTGCATTCATTTCTGGTCACCCCCATTACAAGAAGGATGTGGAGGCTTTGGAGAGGGTGCAGAAGAGGTTCACCAGGATACTGCCTCCATTAAAGGGCAGGTGCTATAAGGAGAGCTTGGACAAACTTGGCTTGTTTTCTCTGGAGGCTGAGGGGAGACCTGATAGAAGTTTATAAATTACGAGAGGTATGGATAGAGTAGACAGCCGATACCTTTACTCCAGGGTCAAAATGTCTAATACTAGAGGGCGTGCATTTAAGGTGAGAGGGGATAAGTTCAAAGGAGATGTGCGGGGCAAGTTTTTTTACACAGAGAGAGGTGGGTGTCTGGAATGCGCTGCCTGGGGTGGTGAAGGCAGATATGATAGAGGCATTTAGATGGTCACATGGATGTGCAGAAAATGAAGGGATATGGACATTGTGTAAGCAGAAGGGATTAACTTAGTTAGGCACTTAACTACTAGTTTAATTAGTTCAGCACAACATCATGGGCCAAAGGGCCATGCTGTACATCCATCCTGTGCTGTACTGTTCTATTTTCTATGCTGTTCTATAGGATTATTGAAGATGGGTGGTTAATAGCTTGTGTAGACTTGATGGGCCGAAGGGCCTGTTTCCATACTATATCAGTCTGACAAATTTCTATAGATGTACGGTAGAGAGCATTCTGACTGGTTGCATTACCGCCTGGGATGGAGGCTCCGATGCACAGTATCGCAAGAGGCTGCAGAGGGTTGTAGACTCAGCCAGCTCCATCACGGGCACAACCCTCCCCGCCATCGAGGACATCTTCAAAGAGGCAGTGCCTCAAGATGGCGGCATCCATCACTAAGGACCCTCACCACCCGAAACGCACCCTCTTCTTGTTACCACCATCAGGGAGGAGGTACAGGAGCCTGAAGAGCCACACTCAACGATTCAGGAACAGCTTCTTCCCCTCCGCCATCAGATTTCTGAACGGTCCATGAACCCATGAACACCACCTCGTTATTCCTCTTTTGCACTATTTATTTACTTTTGTAATTTATAGTAATTTTACATCTTTGCACTGTACCGCTGCCTCAAAACAACACATTTCACGTCATAAGTCAGTGATACCAAATCTGATTCTGTAATTTTTTATATTTCAAATAATACTTTATTCATTAAGAAAATCTAGACAGGAAATACCACACTATCAGCACATGACTGTGTGCCTTTCTTTATATTCATTGTGTCACTACATCAATACATTCTATTGGCATTGTATCAGTGCCATTCACGTTTCCTTTTCAAACAGTGCACCAATTAAGTGTTTGCCACACAGGGCCCAGCCCCTCAGTGTCCAGTGTAAAACCTTAGGGAAGTCTTCCAGAAGGGAAGTGGATAAATACATAACATAAAGAGCCTTGCAGGCTGTGTAATTCCCCAGAGTTAAGGCATTCCCGAAACTTTAACTGGTTCTGTTCTCCAGCCTGAACTCCAAGGGAGGTATATGTAGTCGCAGGTTTAGCTTGCAGTATGGGAGGTTTAGACCTGGACTCTGCCTAAGCCCCAGGGTTGTCTGTGCAATGATGCGGATCAATCCGGCTCCGACTGGCTGTACTCCACTGCTAATTGAAATTTCCAAGTTCCAGTGGCTCACAAACCGTAGAGTGTTGCATCACTTGACAGCTGCTCTTGACATGACCTCAGTGTTGCAACATACTAATCAGTGCACGACAGGGCTGGTTGGTACATAGTAAACTTGTCTCCGCCACGTGAAAAGAGGCAGAGGAATGTCAGATCAACCCTCCTTCTCCGTCAGGCACAAGACGCAATGATGCCATTTTGAAGAGGACTGACATTTATCCTACCAGAGGACTCTCTGATCTACGGGCTGCTGCCAGGGACGCACACACCGAGACAGACGTCAAGCGCTGCTGGAAGATCATCAGCTCGGTCAAAGGCGCCCTTTGGAAGCAAGCCCGAAACTTGTTGGTCTTCAAGTAAACGAGATGTCCGTGAGGGAACGCTGCCGACTGGCGCATTCCAGGCTGCAGGAGTACGTGCTGAGGGACGCACTGAAGCTGGGTGCAGACAATGCAAAAGCTTTCTACAGACAATATACACTTCGAGTGTTTGCGGGACTGTTCCGCGGAACCCGGCCCCTCAGTGCCCAGTGGCAGAAGGACAGCAGTCTAGGGTGTCATGAAGTGTTTATCGTCCTCAGAGACCACATTTGAGTGGCTTTGATGCTTTGTACATAGAATATATCAACTTGATGACACCGAAGTGTAGCAGTTAACGTAACGCTATTACAGCGCCAGCGACCTGGGTTCAATTCCCACCGCAGTCTGTAAGGAGTTTGTATGTTCTCCCCGTGTCTGCATGGGTTTCCTCCGGGTGCTCCGGTTTCCTCCCACGTTCCAAAGACATACAAATTAGGAGCTGTGGGCACGCTGTTTTGGTGCCGGAAGAGTGGCGACACTTGCAGGCTGCCCCCCAGCACATTCTCAGTAACACAAAAAGACGCATTTCACTGTGTTTCGATGTACGTATGACTAATAAATAAATATCTTACCTTATATGTAAGGACCTGATAGCACTGCTTGTAACTAAAGAACGTCGTACTTCTGCATATCTCCTTATGCATAAATTTCATTTTTGAAAAAAATTCTCCCAGTAAAGAGAAGTTTTTTTTAAAACTGCAGATGCTGGAAATCTGAAATCAAAGTAGAAAATGCTGGAAGTTCTCAATAGATCAGTTCAGCATCTGAAAGAGTCAAGGAGAGACACAGCATGAAACAGGCCCTTTGGCCCATTGAGTCGTGCTGACCATCAAGCACCCATTTACACTAATGCTAACCTAAACCATTTTATTCTCCCCACATTCCCATTTTACAACTTATCAACATACCAGGGGCAATTTACAGTGACCAATTATTCTACTGACTTGCACTGCTTTGGCAGTTCTCCTACCGGATTTCTCCTTCTTCAGCCCTTTTGCCTCTTCTACCTTTCACCTCTCAGCTTATTACATCTTCCCCCCCCTCCCCCGCCCACCTAACCTCCCCCCCTCACCTGAGCTCACCTGTCACCTGCCTGCGTGTGCTCCTCCCCCTCCCCCCACCTTCTTATTCTGGCTTCTGCCCTCTTCCTTTCCAGTCCAGTCTCAGCCCCAAATGTCGACTGTTTATTTCCCTCCACGGATGCTGCCTGACCTGCTGAGTTCCTCCAGCACTTTTTGTGTCAGTTGCTCCAGATTCCAACATCTGCAGAATTCCTTGTGTCTCCAGAGTAGGAGGATGCTGGTGGATTCATTGGAGGCACAGGGGCATAGCTGCCTCTCAGATCCAGTGACCCCAGGTTCGATCCTGATCTCCGGTGCTGTCTGTGTGTGGAGTTTGCACATTCTCCCTGTGACCGCGTGGATTTCCCCCGGTTGCTCTGGTTTCTTCCCACATCCCAAAGATGTGCGTGTTGGGAGGTTAAATGGGCACAATAGGTTGTGTGCGGTGTTTGTAGGTGAGTGCCAGACTCTGGGGTTTGTTGAGAGGAATGTGGGGAGAATAAAATAGGATTAGTGTAAAAGACTTGCTGGTTGCATCACTGCCTGATGTGGAGGTTCCAATGCACAGGATCGCAAGAGGTTGCAGAGGGTTGTAGACTCAGCCAGATCCATCGCTGGCACAACCCTCCCCATCATTGAGGACATCTTCAAGAGGCGGTGCCCCAAGAAAGTAGCATCCATAGTCTCACCACCCGGGACACGCCCTCTTCACACTACTACCATCAAGGAGGAGGTACAGGAGCCTGAAGATCCACCCTTAACGTTTCTGCAACAACTTCTTCCCCGCCGCCATCAGATTTCTGAACGGTCCATGGACTCATGGACACTACCTCGATATTCCTCTTTTGCACAATTTATTTTTTTTAACAGAGTAGTTTTTATGTCTTTATGTCTTTATGTTTGGCACTGTACTGCTGCCGCAAAACAACAAATTTCATGACATATGTCAGTGATAGTAAACCTGATTCTGATTCTGATTGCAGAAGGGCCTGTTTCCATGCTGTATCTCTCTACAACTTTATTTTATTTCAAATTTGAAAATCTGAAGAATCAAGAGCTAGAGGAGGTAGGTTTAGGGTGAGAGGGGAGAGACTTAACAGGAGCGCGAGGGGCAACTTTTTCACCAATAGTGTGGTCCATATATGGAACGAGCTGCCGGAGGAAGTGGTTAAAGTAGGTACATTAGCAACACGGACAGGTCCATGGGTAGGAAAGATTTAGAGGGATATGGCTCAAACGCGGGCAAATGGGACTGGCTTAGATGGGAATCTTGGTCGGCATGGACCAGTTGGGCTGAAGGGCCTGTTTCCGTGCTGTATAGCTCCATGACCCCAAATAAAAGATTATTTTTTTTAAATATTTGCAGGAAATACAATCAGTACATGACTCTGTCTCCCTTTTCATTAATTGTGTTCGCAGATCAATACATTCTATTTACAATGCACCAGTTGTGTCTTCTTCCTTTCCAGTCCGGTCTAGGCCCAAAATGTCGACTGTTTATTTCCCTCCATGGATGCTGCCTGATCTGCTGAGTTCCTCCAGCACTTTTTGTGAGTGGTAGAATCTGGCAGGGAGGGGGGAGTTGATGGGAATGTGGGAAGGAAAGGTTACCATAAGACCATAAAACTATAAGACATAGGGGCAGAATTAGGCCATTCGGCCCATCAAGTCTGCTCTGCCATTCACTCCTGGCTGATTTTACTTCTCTCAACCCAATTCTACAACCTTCTCCCCATAACCCTTAAACCCCCCCCCCCCTTAAACAATCAAGAACCTGCCAATCTCTGCTTTAACTACACCCAATGACTCTGGCCTCCACTGCCCTCTGTGGCAATGAATTCCATAGATTCACCACCTGGCTGAAGAAATTCCTCCTCATTTTAGTTCCAGAGGGACATTCCTTTATTCTGAGGCTGTGCCCTCGGATCCTAGACTCTCCCACTAATGGAGACATCCTCTCCGCGTCCACTCTATCCAGGCCTTCCGGTCTTTGAAGTTACGGGGAACTGTTTCCCAGTTTCAGGGAAAACTAAATGGGGAATAGGATTGGTCTGTGAGCCGGCATAGACTTGATGGGCTGAATGGTCTCCTTCTATATCATAAGGAAATATGGTTGATGGAATGGAATGCGGTTAACCCTGCTCCAATTCAATAACGGCAGAGGAAGAGCAAGCCACACGGAACCAAGAAGGGAAGGCAGGGCCTGTTTTTCAGGCCTTATCATCCAACATCATCTGTAGGTTCAGCAGAACCCACCAACAAGCACCCAAGACCTCGCTTGGCTGGCGGCAAGAGGGGCCCTCCCAGTCAGATCCTTCCTGTACAGGCGAAATATCATCCCCAACGCAGGCTTCCCTCAGGACGGCTGCGGTGGGGAGGAGACGGTCACTCGCCTCTTTGCAGACTCTGGATTTGCTAAGAGGGTGTGGAGACGGATGCGTGGGTCCGTGTCCCGGTTCATCTGCAACAGCTGCGTGACAGAGGACTCTCTGATCTATGGGCTGTTACCAGGACACACACACCAAGACAGACATCAAGTGCTGCTGGAAGGTTGTCAACTCGGTGAAGGACGCCCTGCCCGAAACTTGGTCTACCAGCACAGCAAGATGTCTGTAATGGAATGCTGCTGACTGGCACAACGGGAGTCCGTGCTGAGGGACACACTGAAGCTCGGTGCAGCCAATGCAAAGGCTCTGTGGGGAAGGACTTCAGTCTGGGCTCCTTCTGCTATGGCACATGGGGGAGCTGAGTCGGGTGTGTCACCCCAGAGGGGCTCATGAGTGGCAATGGTGCTATGGTTTAAACAGAAGTGTTAACACTACTGAATGCATTGATTGTTAAAAGTGTTGCACTGTTTACTCTTTTGTCTATTTTTAAATTCTGAATAAAGTTTATTTTTGAAATTAAAAAAAAGACTCTCTGTCAGATCATTTCACTGGAATATCTCCAGACTGTTTTCCTTCCGAATTCCAGATTTCTGGAAGGCCCACGCTGGTGTTTTTCTTTTGGTTTAAATTTAAATTCTGCCGTCTGCCCTCAGCATCAGCCGGGGAGAGCGGGGAGGCCGAGATTGCTTTGCACGAGCACTTCATGACTGTGGGAGGGGTGACAGGTTGCCAAGAGAGAGTTCAGTAGCTGGGCCTTGAGATGCTAAGCCAGGCACTGCTCACTCCGAGGGGAGGGGTGCGGGGGTGAGGGAGGGGGGAGGGGAGTTGCACCGTGAGTCGGCGTTGCGTGCTGAATATTTCCTGTGCGATATCTTACGTGCCTGTGACTCAGGACCCTGAGGAATCTTAATGATGAACAGATGGTGGATATCGCTTAACCCTTTCCTTCTGGATTTCTGCCTCCTGAATTAGCCGGAATGAACATTTGGAAAGTGGGTAATGTGCTGGAGAGGAAGAAGGGCTGATTCTGTACCTTATGTTCCCTTACAGCACAGCTAGAGGACAATTGGCCCATCAAGTCTATGCTGGCTGCTAGAGCAATCCCATTAACCGCCCCTGTAATTTATCCACAATCCCTAGACCACTCTCCGACACATGACAGGGAGAGATAGAGCAGAGCCTTAGGTGTGTGGGGAAAGATTTAAAAGGACCTTGAGGAGCAACTTTTTTTTTACACAGAATGTGGTCAGTATACAGAATGAGCTGCCAGAGGAACTGGCTGAGGCGGGTACATTAACAACATTTAAAAGACAGTCGGACAGGTGCATGGATAGGAAAGGTTCAGGGGGATGGGGGCCAAACGCAGGCAAATGGGACTAGCTTAGATGGGCATCTTGGTCGACATGGTCCATTTGGGCCGAAGGGCCTGTTTCCTTGCTGTGTGACTCTGTGACTCTGTGAGTCATGGTCATAGGTTGTAGGGAGATATTGGTCAGCTGGTCAAATAGGATGAGCAGCGGCAAATGGAATTTAATCCTGATAATTGCGAGGTGTTGCACTTGGTGAGCTAATAAGGGTAGGACGTACTCAATGAATAGGAGGGCTCTAGGGAGTGTTCAGGAACAGACGGACCTCAGCGTATAAGTAGAACATAGAAAATACAACAGTACAGCACAGGAACAGGCCCTTTGGCACACAATGTTGACACCTGCCTGCACAATATCCATGTGCCTCCATTCTCTGCACGTTCATGTGCCTGTCTAAAATCCTCTTAAACGCCTCTACCGCATCTGCCTCCACCACCACCCCTGGCAGCGCATTCCAGGCACCCACCAGTCTTCCTGTAAAAAACTTGCCCCGCACATCCACGTTTGCCATTTGCCCCTCTCACATTAAATGCATGCCCTCCAGTATTAGACATCTCAACTCTGGGAAAAAGATACCCGCTGTCTACTCTATCTATTCCCCTGATAATCTTATAAACCTCTACCAGGTCTCCCCTCAGCCTCCACCGCTCCGGAGAAAACAACCCAAGTTTGCCCAACCTCTCCTTATAACACATACCCTCTAAACCAGGCAGCATCCTGGTAAACCTCTTCTGCACTTTCTCTAAAGCCTCCACATCCTTCCTACAATGGGGCAACCAGAACGGAATGCAATACTCCAGATGCGGCCTAACCAGAGTTTAATAAAGCTACAACAACTTCCTGACCCTTGAACTCAATGCCTCAACTAATAAGGTCCAAGGATCCCTGAAGGTGAAACCATAGGTAGATAAGGTGAAGAAGGCATACAAGATGCTCACCTTTATGAGACGGGGCACAGGCTATAAGTTCTGGTACAGCTTGAGTAATGTTGTTTAGACCACAGCTGGAGTGCTGTGTGCAGTTCTGGTCTCCACACTATAGGAAGGACATGGTTGCACTGGAGAGGGTGCAGAGGAGACTCACCAGGATGTTAGAACATAGAACATGGAACACTACAGCACAGTACAAGCCCTTCAGTCCACAATGTTGTGCCAACATTTTATCCTGCTCTAAGATGTATCTAACCCTTCCCTCCCACATAGCCCCCTATTTTTCTATCATTCATGTGTCTATCTAAGAGTCTCTTAAATGTCCCTAATGTATCTGCCCCCACAACCTCTGCTGGCAGTGCGTTCCACGCACCCACCACTCTCTGTGGAAAAAACGTATCCCTGACATCCCCCTTATACCTTCCTCCAATCACCTTAAAATTATGTCCCCTCGTGTTAGCCATTGTCACCCTGGGAAAAAGTCTCTGACTGTCCACTCGATCTATGCCTCTCATCATCTTGTACACCTCTATCAAGTCCCCTCTTATCCTTCTTCTCTCCAAAGAGAAAAGCCCTCGCTTGCTCAACATATCCCTGGAGTGTTTCAGTTATGAGAGACTGGATTTGTTTCCCCTGGAGTGGTGGAGGTCGAGGGGGGAGCTGATAGAGCTGTACAAATTATGAGGAGCATAGACAGGTAGATTATAAGAAACTTTATCCCATAACTAAGGAGTCAAAATCTACAGGGCAAAGGTTCAGGGTAAGAGGGGAGAGGTTTAGCAGGAGAACTGAGGTAGAATGTTTTCACCGGGGGGGGGTGATGGAACCTGGAACGCACTGCCTGAGGGGGTGGTGGAGGCAGAGACTCTCACAACATTGAAGAAGTATCTGAACGAGGACTTGAATCGCCAAGGAGTAGAAGGGGGCGGACCAAGTGCTGGTAAACTGGGTTAGCAACTTGATGGTCGGCATGGATACGGTGGGCTGAAGGGCCAGTTTTTTTTGCTGTATGACCCCATGACTGGAACGTAGGAGGCTGAGCGGTGACCTTATGGTGGTTCATACAATTATGAAGGACATCAATAGGACAGGTAGAGTCGTCTTCCCAGGACGGAGCAGTCTAGAACTAGAGGCCACAGGTTTAAGGTGAGAGGGGAGAAATTTAGAGACCTGAGGGTTAAGTTTTTCCCACACAGAGGGTGGTGAATATCTGGAACGAGCTGCCAGAGGAGGTGGTGGAGGCAGATGCAATTGCGTTTAAAAGGCATTTGGACAGATACTTGGGTAGGAAAGAGAAGAGAGATATGAGCCGAATGCAAGTAAATGGGATTAGCGTAGATGGGGTCGGCATGGACGAGGTGGGCTCAGTTCTGTGCTGTATGATCCTGTGATTGGATGATTCGCAGATCAAAGGCACCCTATGCAGGGATGGAAGGTGTGATGAATGAGGAACAATCGAGTAGACTGGCACTGTATTCTTTTGGGAAAATCTCACTGAAATATTCTCACAGGACTCAGCAGGGATGATGTTTCCCCTGGATGAGGTATCTAGAGCCAGGGGTCACAGTCCAGACAGAGACTGAGGAGAAATTTCTTTACTCAGGGAGCCTTGAATCTTTGGAATCCGCTGTCCCGGGGGACCGTGGAACTCCACAGACTGCACGAAGTGATGTGGAGAGAAAACAGGGCTATGGTGTCAGAATTGGACTCGGAATCCAGTTTATTATCACTGACTTATATGACGTGGTGTGTTGTTTTGTGGCAGCAGTACAGTGCAGAGGCATAAGGATGACTATAAGTTACAAAACAAATAAATAGTGCAAAACAAAAAGGAACAATGAGGTAATGTTCATGGGTTCATGGACCGTTCAGAAATCTGACGGCAGAGGGGAAGAATCTGTTCCTGAATCATTGAGTGTGGGTCTTCAGGCTCCTGTACCTCCTCCCCAGTGATAGTAACGAGAAGAAGGCATGTCCCGGATGGCAAGGGTCCTTAATAATGGATGCCGCCTTCTTGAGGCACCGCCTCTTGTAGATGTCCTCAACGGGTGGCAGGGTTGTGCCTGTGATGGAGCTGGCTGTGACTACAACCCTCTGCAGCCTCTTGTGATCCTGCGCATTGGAGGCTCCATCCCAGGCGGTGATGCAACCAGTCAGAATGCTCTCCACCCGACATCTGTAGAAATTTGTAAGAGCCTTTGGTGACGTACCAAATCTCCTCAAACTCCCGACAAAGTAGGAGCTGTGTTGAGATGAGCTCAAAGAGCTGAATGTCCTGCTATTTTTTTAATTTTCTCTGGTATCAGTAACACGGAGATGCCACAGCCAAGAAGGCTCACCAGTGGACCCCACTGTGATAAGACTATTGAATGGTTCCCTTATACGATGAAGTGGACTCTGACCTCACAATCTTTCTTGTCGTGACCTTGCACCTTATTGCACTGCACTTTCTCTGTAGCTGTGTCACTCTACTCTGTACTGTTATTGTTTTTACCTGCACTACCTCAATGCACTCTGTACCAACTCAATGTAACTGCACTGTGTAATGAATTGATCTGTACGATCGGTATGCAAGACAAGTTTTTCACTGTACCTCGGTACAAGTGACAATAATAAACCAATACCAATACCAGAATATCCAGGGTGTTATTACACAGAATGCTCAACTGTGAGGCTCTGCTTACCGTTGGATGTAAAAGACCTCATGGCTGCTGTTTTGCAGTCATTAAGCTGGAAAAAGTGCAGAGAATATTTACGAGGATGCTGCCAGGACTCGAGGACCTGAGATATAGGGAAAGGTTGGGCAGGCTGGGACTTTATTCCTTGGACCACAGGAGTGAGCTTAAAGTGTTGTATAAAATCATGAGGTAGGGTGAATTCATTCAGTCTTTTTCCCAAAGAGAGGGAATCAAAAACTAGAGGGCGTGTGTTTAAGGTGAGAGGGGAAAGATTTCAAAGGAGCCTGAGGGGCAACTACGTCAGGGAGAGGGCAGTGAGTGTATGGAACAAGCTGCCAGAGGAAGTGGTTGAAGCAAGTAAAATGAAAACGTTTAAAAGACATGTCTGAGCTCACAGTCTACCTTGTTGTGACCTTGCACCTTATTGTCTACCTGCACTGCACTTTCTCTGTGGCTGTGACACTTTACTCTGTACTGCTATTGTTTTTACTTGTACTACCTCAATGCACTCTGTACTAACTGCACTGTGTAATAAATTGACCTGTACAATCGGTCCGCAAGACAAGTTTTTCACTGTACCTCGGTACAAGTGATACTAATAAACCAATACCAATACCATTTGAAAAGGTACGTGGATAGGAAAGGTTTCAAGAGATATGGGCCAATGGGGCTAACTTAGATGTCCATCTTGGTTGCCATAGCCAAGATATGCTGAAGAGCCTGTTTCTATGCTGTATTGCTCTGTGACTCCGTGACTCAGTCACTGAGTTGGTTTAAACAGAGATGGATAGATTTCTGGATATTAAGGGAATCGAGTGATAGGGGAATATTGCAGGAAAATGGTGCTGAGGTGGATCAGCCATGATCTTGATGAATGGTTGACTTCTTTTCCTGATTTGTATGTTCTTAAGCAAAGTGTAGGGGAAGATAAAACTAAATTGAGCAAAGCAGTAGGTGCCCAGACATCAGGGGACCAGTTGCTTTAGATACATTATGGCTTTGCAGAGGATTGTGGGATTTGTAGTTCTTTCCTCACAGGCTTTTTTAGTTACAACAGGCCCAAGACAGTACTAGTGTCAACAGGCCCAAGAAAGTCAAAAGTCGAGTTTATTGTCATGTGCACAAGTGCATCTATGTACAGGTGAAATGAAAAACTTATTTGCAACAGCGTCACAGGCACACAGCATCATATAAGTAGCATCCACATGGAAAACATAAATTACCAACGTAAGTAACAACATAACAACAGAATTGAGGGAAAGGGGTGGTGAGAAAAGTGTGGCTGGAGAGTCTGCCTCCTGTACCCATTGTCCGAACACTCCTGAACGTTCCTCCTCCCCCCCACCCTAACCCTTACTCAATGCTGAAGCAGTGCTTGGCTGCAGCCTTGAAGAGTTGCTGACCTATTTAGCCTGCATGACCTTCATGTGACTGGAGCAGTGCTCTGGAGTCTTGGAGGATTGAGTTCAAATCCCACAGTAGCAACCGGAGAATTTAAATCCTGAAACTGAACGTTATTTCAGTAAAACTCCAATGACCGTCTGTCAAACTATTCCGAAATCCTGATAATTCAGCATCTGGCTCATCAGGTGATGTTTACATTGGTCCCCATCCTTCAAAGGGGTTCTGGTTCCCTTAATCCCCCTCCACTCACTGGGGGCCCCAGTTCCCAAGTTCCCTCCCACTCACCAGGGCCCCAGTTCCCATTGTGGACAGTGAGGTCTGGATGGTGAGACCTGGTCAGCGATATTTGGACATTGAGGCCTGGACAATGATAGCTGGATATTGAGGCCTGAATATAGTGACTTGGACACTGAGGTCTGGACAGTGATAGCTGGACATTGAGGCCCGGATATTGTGGCTTGGACATTGAGGCCTGGACAGCGATAGCTGGATATTGAGGCCCAGATATTGTGACTCGAGCATTGAGGCCTGGACGATGAAACCTAGACAATGAAGCCTGGACAACGAAGTGAAAATATAAGGCCTGGACAATAAGTGCTGATGTCGAGCTGGGAATGGACATAAAACAAACGGTCCCCAGGCGTGGAGCATCCAGGGATTCACTGGCCAGTAGCTGACCCCAGGGAGAAAACATGGCACCAGTGAGAACCTAGAACAAGAGTTTACTGTTTAAAAATAAGGGATAGGGCAGAGATGAGGGGAAATGGCTTCTCTCGGAGATATGTTAAGCTAAGTCCCTGTCTACTCTTTCAGCTTTTTGAGCAGTAGCACAGCTAATAGTGCTGCTGCCTCACAGTGCCAGTGGCCTGGGATTGACCCTGAGTCCCTATTCTGAGACAGAGACCCTTGGCTCCCAACCAGGGGAAACATCATCCCTGTATCCAGCTGCCCAAGCCCTTTATGAGTCAAAACTCTCTGAGAATTTCCCACATAGAGTCACAGTGATAGGATCATACATCCCAGAAACAGGCCCTTCAGTCCTCAAGTACCCATCTGCACTGACCCCATTCTCCTTCACTGGGCCTGGGTTTCCCCCGGGTTCTCTGGTTTGCTCCCATATCCCAGGACGGGTGGGACGGTAGGTTAACTGGCTGCTGTAAGCTGTCTCTTGTCATAGAGTTGTACAGCACAGAAACAGGCCCTTCGGCCCACCATGTCCATGCTGACCATCAGGTACCCATCTATGCTAACCCCAGTTACCAACACTTGGTCCATAGCTGTCCATACCTTGATGATTCAAGTGCACATTTAAATACTTCATAAACGCTGTGAGATTCTCTGCCTCCACCACCCCCTCAGGCAATGCGTTCCACATTCCAACCACCCTCTGGGTGATAAAATTCTTTTTTTTTAATTTTATTTACAGCGTGGTAACAGGCTCTTCCAGCCCAACGAGTCCACGCCGCTCATTTTAAACCCATATTAACCTACCCGTATGTCTTTAGAATGTGGGAGGAAACCGGAGCACCCAGAGGAAACCCACGCAGTCACGGGAGGATGTACAAACTCCTTACAGACAGTGATGGGAATCAAACCCCGATCACTGGCGCTGTAATAGCGTCGCGCTAACCGCTACGCTACTGTGCTGCCTCCTCCTCAGATCCCCCCTAGGTCTCCTACCCCTTACCTTAAATCCATATTCTCTTGTATAGATACCTCTGCTATAGAGAAAAATTTCTCACTTTCTACCTATCCTTGCCATAAAACCATGAGATTTAGGAGCAGAATTGGGCCACTCGGCCCATCGAGTCTGCTCTGCAATTCAATCATGGTCGATTCTTTTGTCTTTTCAGAACCCCATTCTCCCACCTTCTCCCTGGAACCCTTAAACCACCCCCTCACCAATCAAGACCCTATTGATCTCTGCCTTAAGCACACCCAATGACTTGGCCTCCAACGCCCTCTGTGGCAACAAAATTCCACAGATTCACGCCCTCTGGCTGAAGAAATTCCTCCTCATCTCAGTTCTAAGGTTGATAGGGCCTTGATTGGTGAGGGGTTTAAGGGTTACGGGGAGAGGGCAGGAGAATGGGGTTTAGAAAAGAAAAAAAGAGCCATGCCCCCATAATTTTTTTATACCTCTGTCAGATCCCGTCCTCAGCCTCCTCCACTCCGAGGAAAGCAGACCCAGGCTATCCAGTCTCTCTTCAGAGCAGGAACACTCCATCCCAGACAATATCCCAATTAATCTCCTCTGTACCCTCTCCAGTGCAATCACATCCTTCCTAAAGTGTAGTGAACAGAAGTGTGTACAGCATTCCAGCAGTGGCTTAACCAATCATTTATAGTCGTACCATAAACCACCTTGCTTTTATGTTCTACAGTTTAGTACAGCAAATGCAAAGGCTCTGTGGGGAAGGATCACAGTCTAGGGTGCTGTCACCACTGGACACTGAGGGACTGGTTCCTGTGTAACAGCCTCTCAAACACTTCACCAGTGGTAAATTGGTCCATTATTGTCACACGTACCAAGATACAGTGAAAAACCTTTGCATGCCGTCCATACAGATCATTTCACATCAATGCATTGAGGTAGTACAAGGGAAAGCAATAACAGAATGCAGAATAAAGTGTTACAGTTACAGAGAAAGTGCAGTGCAGGCAGACAAAAAGGTGCAAGGGCCATGACAAGGTAAATTGTGAGGTTGAGAGTCCATGCCGACCAAGATTCCCATCTAAGCTAGTCCCATTTGCTTGTGTTTGGCCCATATCCCTCTCAACCTTTCCTATCCATGTACCTGTCCAACTGTGTTTTAAGTATTGTTAATGTACTCGCCTCAACCACTTCCTCTGGCAGCTCGTTCCATATACGGACTACCCCTCTGTGGAAAAAAGTTTGCTCCTCAAGCAGCATCCCGGTAAACCCCTTCTGTACCCTTTCCAAAGCCTCCACATACTTCCTGTAATGGGGGTGACCAGACTGCACACAACACCCCAAGTGTGGCCTGACCAAAGTGTTATACAGCTGCAATATGACTTCCTGACTCTTATACTCAATGCCCCGACCAATGAAGACAAGCATGCCGTATGCCTACTTTACCACCCTGTCTCCATGTGTTGGACCTTTCAGGGAGCTGTGGACTTGGACCCCAAGATCCCTCTGCACACCGATGTTCAGTTAAACAAATGCTGAAAGGTTGCTAGCTCTTGCTGCCCACTGTGAACCAATGTAGATGTTTTCACTCTGAGGGAGGATAAGTTGCCAAAAATCGAAGACACATTCCAGCTGTGTCTGTTAGTAAATAAAATCAGCTGGAGCTGGAAGGAACGTCATTAAGTTTCACTGGCTTTCACAAGAGTGTTGACGAGGGAATTGTCATGGCTGGAGTCATACTTGGCTGATTGTGAGCTCAGTTTTGGGTTCCCTCGAGAGAGAATCCATCAAACAACAATGGAGTCAGTCACAAATGCGCAACTTCCATTAAACATCTCTTAATAATTGCTCTATCCCCGTCCAATGGAAATGCGCGCACCCGTCCCCTCCACCCATCCCCTCGCTTAACTTCCTCTGCCTGGAACTAACGTAGGAATGATTAAAAGTCAGGCAGCTGGTCTGCTCGTTTAACCCTCTAACTACCAGCCGATCCGGAGGAGAGAGAGAGAGGATTGTTCCCACAGATCCCCAATTTGACAGAAGCCGGTCTTGGCAGAAGGAATGAGTCCGTTCTATTCTCACAAGGGTTAGAAGCAAGAAGCCAAATGGAATTGAAATGAGGGAGGTTTCTTTCTAACTTATCCATGTTCATGTTGCAGACAAGCTGAGCAAGGCTGACATTTAAGGCCCTCCCTCACTTTCTGAGCTATTTTTGAGGGCAGTTCACAGTCAAGGTTGGCGGATTCTCTTCCCTGGAAACTTGTGAGGTTTTTGGTTTTGATTTGGTCACATGTACCGAGGTAAAGTGAACAACTTGTCTTGCATACCATCCATACAGATCAATTCATTACGCAGTGCATTGAGGCAGTACAAGGGAAAACAATAACAGAATGCAGAATAAAGTGTCACAGTTACAGAGAATGTGCAGTGCAGGAGACAATAAGGTGCGAGGTCATAACGAGGTAGATTGTGAGGTCAAGAGTCTATTTTATCGTACTAGGGAACCGTTCAATAGTCTTTTAACAGTGGGATAGAAGCTGTCCTTGAGCCTGGTGGTACGTATTTTCAGGCTTTTGTATCTTCTGCCCAATAGGAAAGGGGAGAAGAGAGAACGTCCGGGGTGGGTGGGGTCTTTGTTCATGCTGGCTGCTTTACCTAGGCAGCGAGAAGTGTAGACAGAGTCCATGGAGGGGAGGCTGGTTTCCGCGATGCGCTGGGCTGTGTCCACAACTCTCTGCAGTTTCTTGCGACCCTGGGCAGAGCAGTTGCCGTACCAAGCCGTGATGCATCCGGATAGGATACTTTCTATGGTGCATCAATCAAAATTGATGAGGGTTGAAGGGGACATGCCAAATTCTTTAGCCTCCTGAGGAAGTAGATTAGATTAGTTTATTGTCATATACACCAGGGTGCAATTAAACTCCTTGTTCACATGAAATTCACAGTATAATAAACACAACAGTAAATACAATGACGAGCGCAGAACTGTAGAACACTGCAAAGATTGTAGTGCAACTGAAAGGTAGAGTTAACCGTCTGAGAATGTGGCCGCACCACCAGGAAGGGGTGTGAAAGAGGTGATTGGTTCAGAAGACCATAAGGTATAGGAGCAGAATTAGGCCATTCAGCCCATCGAGTCTGCTCCGCCATTCAATCACGGCTGATTTATTTTTGCGCCCCATTCTCCCACCGTAAACCCCCTCACCAATCACGAACCAATCAATCTCTGCCTTAAATACACACAATGATTTGGCCTCCACCGCCCTCGATGGCAATGAATTCCACATATTCACCACCTTCTGGCCGAAGGAATTCCTCCTCATCTCATCTCTAAAGGGACGTCCCTTCATTCTGATGACTATTAAGGCGGGGGTTGTTAGGGTCTTGACTGGTAAGGGGGCTAAGGGTTACGGGGAGAGGGCAGGAGAGTGGGGTTTAGAAAAGAAAAAAAGAGCCATGCCCCATGTAATTTTTTATACCTGTCAGATTCCCTCCTCAGCCTCCTCCACTCTGAGGAAAGCTGAAGAAATTCCTCCTCATTTCAGTTCTAAAGGGATGCCCCTTTATTTGAAGCTGTGCCCTCAGGTCCTAGACTCTCCCACTGATAGAAACATCATGTCCACTCTATCCAGGCCTTTCAGTGTCCAGTAGGTTTCAATGAGATCCCCCCTCGTCCTTCTGAACTCCACTGAGTACAAGCCCAGAGACTTCAAACGTTTCTCATACGTTAAGCAAATACAAGATGTCTGAAAGCCGTGAGGAAGAAGCTGTCCTTGACTCTGGATGTCTGGGCTTTCAAGCTCCTGTATCTGCTCCCAGAAGGTAGAAAAGGGAATGGTCAGGGTGGCAGGCTCTCAGCGAGAAACCCGGTTGGAAGGACAGTAACTAAAATATGACACCACTGCACACTGGACACTCACAGCAACTATCAGAAGGCAATTTAATTCAGAGACAACATAGGAACAAGAGGGCTGAATCACTGCCTTCTTTGTCATAGGGATCCAGGAGCTAAGATAAGATAAGATAAGATATCTTTATTAGTCACATGTATTCTGAAACACACAGTGAAATGAATCTTTTGCATAGAGTGTTCTGGGGGCAGCCCATAAGTGTCACCATGTTTCCGGCACCAACATAGCACACCCACAACTTCCTAACCCGTACGTCTTTGGAATGTGGGAGGAAACCGGAGCACCCGGAGGAAACCCACGCAGACACGGGGAGAACGTACAAACTCCTTACAGACAGTGGCAGGAATTGAACCCGGGTCGCTGGTGCTGTAATAGCATCATGCTAACTGCTATGCTACCATACCTGCCCTAGATCCATGGGCCAAAGCTGGAGGCATCAGATCCTTCGTACTCAAAACCCTTTTCTTATTTTTATTCATTTTCAGGATCTGGGCCCAAGATCTGCCTGTCAGTAATTGCCCCTTGAGGAGGTAGATGTGAGCTGCCACCTTGAACAGCTGAGGTCCTTCTGGTGAAGGTGCTGTTGGAGAGGGAGTTCCAGGATCTGGACCCAGCAACAGCAGGGGAGGGCGATATATTTGGCGTCGGAATTGTGTGCGGCTGGGAGTGGAACCTGCGGGTGGTGGTGCTCCCTCCTCCTCCCCCCCCCCCCCTTGTTCCTGCTGCCCTTGTCCTTCTTGGTCGTAGAGCTCGTGGGTGCGGGAGAGGACACACGAGACAGCGGATGCTGGAATCTGGAGCAAAAAACAATCCACTGGAGGAACCCAGCGGGTCAGGCAGCATCTGTGAGGGCAGAGGGATGGTCGACGTTTGGGGTCGTTACCCTGCATCAGGACTGAGAGTGTAGAGGGGAGATAGACAGTATATAGGTGGGGGGGGGGGTGGTTGAGGCAGGGGCTGGTAGGTGATAGGTAGAACCAGGTGAGGTGGGGATGACGGGTAGATGGAGACTGGGGAGGGAGAGGGAGAGGACAGATAAGATACAGAGGCTAGTGGCTGTTGGTGGAAACAGATTGGAAGGGTTTGGGAGGTGCTGTCGTGGTAGCCTGAGCGAGTAATTGTGGTGCATTTTGTAGATGGTACACACTGTAGCCACTGCGCCCCGGTGGTGGGGGGAGTCAATAGGGTGGATGGGTTGCTGATCAAGTTGGTGGTTTTATCCTGGATGGCAACAAGTCTGTGAAGAGTTACCGGAATCCTGCCCTATTGATTGTCAAGGAA